>NC_083698.1:58187500-58812500 GCF_033118175.1 Dama dama | reverse complement strand
CAGGCTTCCTTGTCCATCACCGACACCTGGAGCTTGCTAAAACTCATGTCCATAGACTTGGTGATGCCATCCAGCCATCTCATCCTTTGTCGTCCCCTTCTCCTCCTGCCTTTCAATCTTTCCTCGCATCAGGGTCTTTTCCAGTGAGTCAGTTCTTCACATCAGATGGCCAAAGTATTGGAGTTTCAGCTTCAGCATCAGTTCTTCCAATGAACACCCAGGACTGATCTCCTTTAGGATGGACTGGTTGGATCTCCTTGCAGTCCAAGCGGCTCTCAAGAGTCTTCTCCAGTACCACAGTTCAAAAGCATCAGTTCTTTGGCACTCAGCTTTCTATAGTCCAACTCTCACATCCATACACAACTACTGGAAAAATCATAGTTTTGACTAGATGGACCTTTGTTGGCAAAGTAATGTCTCTGCTTTTTAATACGCTGACTAGGTTGGTCATAACTTTTCTTCCAAGGAGCAAGCATCTTTTAATTTCATGGCTGAAGTCACCATCTACAGTGATTTTGGAGTCCAAAAAAATAAAGTCTCTCACTGTTTCCATTGTTTCCAGTCTATTTGACATGAAGTGATGGGACCAGATGCCATGATTTTAGTTTTCTAAATGTTGAATTTTAAGCCAACTTTTTCACTCTCCTCTTTCACTTTCATCAAGAGGCTCTTTAGTTCTTCTTCACTTTCTGCCATAAGTGTGGGTGTCATCTGCATATCTGAGGTTATTGATCTTTCTCCTGGCAATCTTGATTCCAGCTTGTGCCTCATCCAGCCTGGCATTTTTCATGATGTATTCTACATATAAGTTAAATGGGTGACAATATATAGCCTTGACATACTCCTTTCCCAATTTGGAATCAGTCTGTTGTTCCATGTCCAGTTCTAGCTGTTGCTTCTTGACCTGTATACAGATTTCTCAGGCAGCAGGTCAGGTGGTCTGGTATTCCCAACTCTTTCAGAATTTTCCAGAGTTTGTTGTGTTCCACACAGTCAAAGGCTTTAGCATAGTCAATAAAGCAGAAGTAGGTGTTTTTCTGGAAGTCTCACTTTTTTGATGATCCAATGGATGTTGGCAATTTGATCTCTGATTACGCTGCCTTTTCTAAATCCAGCTTGAACATATGGAATTTCATGGTTCACATACTGTTGAAGCCTGGCTTGGAGAATTTTGAGCATTACTTTGCTAGCGTGTGAGGTGAGTACAATTGTGCAGTAGTTTGAGCATTCTTTAACATCGCCTTTCTTTGGGATTGGAAAAAAAACTGACCTTTTCCAGTCCTGTGGCCACTGCTGAGTTTTCCAAATTTGCTATCATGTTGAGTGCAGCACATTTACAGCATCATCTTTTAGGATTTGAAATAGTTCAACTGGAATTCCATCACCTCCACTAGCTTTGTTCATAGTGTTGCTTCCTAAGGCCCACTTGACTTTGCATTCCAGGATGTCTGGCTCTAGGTGAGTGATCACACCATGACCCATATCTGGGTCATGAAGAATTTTTTTGTATAGTTATTCTGTGTATTCTTGCCACCTCTACTTAATATCTTCTGCTTCTATTAGGTCCATACCATTTCTGTCCTTTACTGTGCGCATCTTTGCATTAAATGTTCCCTTGGTATCTTTAACTTTCTTGAAGAGATCTCCAATCTTTCTCATTCTATTGTTTTCTCTATTTCTTTGCATTGATCACTGAGGAAGTCTTTCTTATCTCTCCTTTCTGTTCTTTAGAACTCTGCATTCAAGTGGGTATATCTTTCCTTTTCTCCTATGCCTTTTGTTTCTCTTCTTTTCTCAGCTATTTTTAAGGCCTCCTCAGACAATCATTTTGCCTTTTTGCATTCCTTTTTCTTGGGGATGATCTTGATCACTGTCTCCTGTACAATGTTATGAACCTCCGTCTATAGTTCTTTAGGCACTCTGTCTATCAGATCTAACCCATTGAATCTATTTGTCACTTCCACTGTATAATCAAAAGGGATTTGATTTAGGTCATACTTGAACGGCCTAATGGTTTTCCCTACTTTCTTCAATTTAAGTCTGAATTTGGCAATAAGGAGTTCATGATATGAGCCACAGTCAGCTCCCAGTCTTTTCTTTTCTTTTTTGCTGACTGTATAGAGCTTCTCCATCTTTGGCTGCAAAGAATATAGTCAATCTGATTTCGCTATTGACCATCTAGTGATGTCCATGTGTAGGGTCTTCCCTGTGTTGTTGGACGAGGGTGTTTTCTCTGATCAGTGTGTTTTCTTGGAAAAACTCTGTTAGCCTTTGCCCTGCTTCATTTTGTCCTCCAATGCCAAATTTGCCTGTTACTCCAGGTATCTCTTGACTTCCTACATTTGCATTCCGGTCCCCTATAATGAACAGGGCATCTTTTTTGGGTGTCAGTTCTAGAAGGTCTTGTAGATCTTCATAGAACCATTCAGATTCAGCTTCTTTAGCATTACTCATTGAGGTAGTGACTTGGATTACTGTGATATAGAATGGTGTGCCTTGGAAACAAACAGAGATTATTCTGTCGTTTTTGAGACTGCATCCAAGTACTGCATTTCGGACTCTTTTATTGACTATGACGGCTACTCCATTTCTGCTAAGGGATTCTTGCCCACAGTAGTATATATAATGGTCATCTGAGTTAAATTCACCCATTCCAGTCCATTGTAGTTCACTGATTCCTAAAATGTTGATGTGATCACAAGATGGCGGAGTAGAAGGATGTGCACTCATCTTCTCCTGAGAGAACCTCAAAATTACAACTCACTGCTGAACAACTGTCAGCAGGAGAATGTTGGAGTGTTTGGGTGTCTCCCCCACGGAGTTACTGGCATCAGGGTTATATTAGTTTTCTAAAATAAATTGTATAGCTTTTATTTTCTTCCTTTTTAATAGATTTCATAGCAGGGGAGTTATGTATTCCTCAAAGAGGTACACATACGAAAGAATTTGTCAATACATTTGTCTGGATCCAGTACTTTAACAGTAGGTTTTCCATGCTTTTTGTTCTGTGTAGACTCTCAAGATTCTTTTATACAAACTGGATCATTTGTATTTTCATTTCAAAAATTTCACTTAATCAGGATTTTAAAATTTATAAATATAGAGATATACATTATATTTTCTTAAAAGTTTTCAAAATCTTTTTAATCTTGCCTAAATCCACTTCTCATTATTGATATTTTATGTTGGGTATTTTTATTTGGGGGGGGTTAGTTCTTTTTTCTCTCTTTTTCCATTTTTATTATGCTGTGTGGAGCTTGCCAATGTAATTAGCCCTGTTGAAAGAATGAATTTTGGATTTACCATCATTTCTCCATTTTTCTAATTAATTAATTTTGCTTTAAACGTAATGCATCCTTCCTGCTTCCCTTATATTTCTCTCTCTTTCTGGATCAAGTTAAATAATTATTCCTTATATAAGAATAAGCATAATGTTTGAATGCTTGTAACAGCTTTGAATGGGTTTAACAATTTCTATTTTGCCAAGATCCTTGGCTATTTGACCACATTAACAATATTAATCTTCTAAAAATTTTTCATATTAAAAATTTAATAGCTTTATTGAGATATAATTGATTTTTGAAACTGTGTATATTTAATGTGTACAATTTGATGAGTTTGAACATACATACATAGCATACAGCTATGAAGCCTTCACCACATCAAGGCAATAAACTTATCTATCACCTCCAAAAGGTTCTTTGTGCTCTTTCATTTTGTTTTGTGGTATAACACTTAACATGAGATTTACTCTCCTAACAAGTTTTTAAGTGTATTGTTACAAGGTGTGCACAGTATTACAGTGTTGCTAGTCTTCGTGTGAAAAGTTACCATCATTGGCTTCTGTGCTGCTTGGAGCAGCTTTGGGGGAGTGAACTTTGGGCAGTTTGACTGCAGGAGGAAACAGCCTCTCGTTAAAGTTAACAAATGTGTAGGTGGGCTCTAAGCCGGTTCCTAACCCATGATTGCCTATCTGCTCCTTGAACTTGCCTCGTAACCCAGTAAAATAAACTCCTCAATGTCTGGTACTTAGCCATGGTCTGAGCTTGTGGCAGAACCTACTCTGCCACTTCTTCAGAAACCAGACATGGGACTGTTCTGACTGTTGCCCTTCTTTGGATTTTTACCATTTTCAGGTGGATTTGCCCACGATGTTAGGAGAAAAGCAAATCCAGAGAGTGTTTTTTTTGTGTGTGAAAGCACAGAACGAAGATGTCTAGCCCTGTCTAAAGGCTTGAGAAAGCTTTCTGATGGAGAAAATGGTGCCTGCTGGACTGATAGAGAAGGAATAGGTAAGTTTCAGAATGGGGAGGGGGACAAGAAACTCCTTCAATTGTCTGGTCAAATGCAGACTACAGTTTTTGATAGCCAGAGCTGTGGCCCTAAACTCTCTTTGTATACTACTAAAGTATAATCGTTAAAAAGTTAAAAACATGACTACTGTGAAAATATGAAAGGAATATGTGTCAGAAGTTTTATGTGACTCACTAATTAATTGAAGAACCTATTAGATATTAAGGTTGTTTTAATGGAGAATTTGAAGAACAGAGATATCTATCTATAAGCAATCAAGAACGCTTAAAATTGCTAATAGATGCCAAACTTTATCTATTAATATCTGAAAGGGCAATAAAATGTAATGTGTGTAGTTATCTTTTCTATTTCCACAGGGTGAAATGCATATGCTTTGTTGTGGACAAGAATTGTTTGCGTTATTATCAAGTGTTCTACACATTACTGCTACCACTATGGTTGGAAGATAGCCTCATCAATAGAAAGACAGTCACGAGTGCACACCTCGTAGGATGCTAGGCAATGCCCAGCAAGCCACTGGGAGGACACTCACGGTCTCTTTTGCCCGTTTTCAAGTTTCAGGCAGTTTTTGCTGATAATCCCTTTTTAAATTGTGAAAAATAATAATTCTTGTTTCCAGCAAATTCCTTATTGAGTGGATAAAATATACGTGAGCCCTCTGCATCTCTGCCTCCCTGCCTGGATTCAGATCTTGTCTATATTCTAATAATCTCTATTGTGTGTCCTGGGAAGGTCATTCGGGTTTACTCTTGCTATCAAGGGTGACACATTCAGCAAATTCTTCAGCTCTTGTCATCTCCCCAGCAGCCTTTTGTAGTCCTTTTAACAGTCTGCTGGGCTGAGCAGGAAGAGACAGGTTGCTCTGGGCAGTGTTCAACAGCACAGCTCTTTGTCTCTTGTTGTCAGCCAGCTCTGTCACTACATTGTTCTTCAGGCGGCATGCCTTTGATGGACTATCTACCCCTCATGTCTCAACACTCAGGGCAGCATTTGGAGAAACAGCAGCCCTACACTGTTCCTTCTGGCGTAGAATAATCCCGTTAGGATACCATGTGCTATCAACTCAATTCCATAGATTTGTTGAGAGTACTGTGAGGGAGTCCCAAAAATGTAAAGGCATGCTCCTTGTTCTCAAGGAGTTGTCCACCTGCTAGAGAAACAAGCCATACACAAGAAAAAATGACAAAGGCTAGAAAAAGAGCATAGAAGGAAGATAGGACCCAAATCTCTACTCCCCTATTTGTACGATCTTGGACACATATTTTTTTTTTTAACATTATTGCTGAGGTATAATTTGTTTACCATAAAATCTACTCATTGTAAGTATGCATTTCAATAAAATTATTTTTAGTAATTTTACAGAGCTGTGCAAATATCACTTCAATCCAATTTTAGAACATTTCCATCATTCCAAAAAGTTCCCTTATGACCAGTTAAACCTTATCCTCATCCCAGCTCTAGACAACTGTTGACCTCCTTTCCATTTCCATAGACTTGTCTTTTCTAGAAATTTCATGTAAATGGAATCATACAATATATACTCACCTGCTTTTCCTTAGCAAAACATTTTTGAACTTCAACCATGTTGTCGCATGTATTAGCATACATTCATTCCTTTTGATTGCTGAGTTATATTTCATTTTATAGATATACCACATTTCATTTATCCATTCACAGCAGATGGATATTTGGACTATCTCAGTTTTAGCCTATTATGAATAATGCTTCTGTGATCATTCAGTTGTTAATCTTTGTGTAAATGTATGTTTTCATTTCTCTTGGGTGATAGCTAAGAGTGGATTTGCTGGATTGTTTGCTAAGTATCTGTTTAACTTTTCAAGAAACTATCACGTTCTTTTCCAAAGTGGTCCTACCATTTTACATTCCTATCAGCAATGCATGAAGTTCTAGTTTCTCCACATCCTCATCAATACTTGTTATTATCTGTTCTTTCAACTATAGCCATCCTAGTGGGTGGTATATACCAATGAATGATATCTCATTGTGGTTTGATTTGCATTTTCCTAATAGTAATTGATGTTATACATATTTTAATGTGATAGTTAGCCATTCATCTACCTTCTTGGGAAAAATGTCTATTCATATCTGCCCTATTGTGTTGCTTATCTTCTTATTACTGAGCTGTAAGTGTTGTTTATACATTCTGGATACAAATTCCATACCAGATATATGACGTACAAGTATTTTTTTCCCAGTCTGTGGCTTGTCTTTTCATTTTCTTAATGGACAAATTATTTGAGCTACTGGAGTCTAACTTCAGTTTTTGCATAGACATTGTGGGAAAATTAACAATACCTATTTTCAGAACTGTTGAAAGAGTTAAAAGAGGCAATAAATGCAAAACATACTTAGCATGGAGTCTGGAGATATTAGGAGGCTCCTGAATGCTTAATGAATAGTCTGAATATAAGAAAACATGTGGGGAAATGCCAAATTGCAGGTATACAGTGAGTGTTTCACGTGTTCAGGGAGGAAAGAAATCAAGCAAGAGCTACAGATTCCATAGCACATAGTGGGAGTAATACCTTGAGACAAGCATCAAAGGATGAAAATTACTGGACATAGGAAGGTAGTCCAGGATGGGGGAATAGCCAGCAGGGGCACAGAGGCCAAAGGAAGCAAACTATATGAGGATGGCAGAAAGGAGACCAATTTACTACAGACTGTGTTCTTCATACAGAGCCAAATATTGTGAAAGCCTGATGTGTTTATATTAGTAAGTAAAACAGGCATTTTGTCCAGTTCTTTAACACTCAAGTTTTTTTTTAAGTGATATTTCTGTTTGGAAATGGGAAAAATCAAAGAAATAGCAAAAATATTCTAGGCAATGTAAAGATATGTCATCAATACTGGGGGAAAAAAAAAAAAAAAACCTGCAAATGTATTAGTTGATGTGGAAACACTGTGGTACCTGAAAAGGCCGGTCAGAGGATAGGGCCTCCCAGCCATACACTTGCTAGGGTCATGAGTCATCCTGCAGTCTTGTAACCTGAGCCAATTTAAAACTGAGACCATGTTGTCAAGGACTCAGCAGCAGCCAAAGACAGATTTAACAACCAGACTCCTAAATCAGGAAACCCAGGCTGTTATGAAAAGAGGGTAAACCCCAAAAGTCAGGATGTGTTAACAGCTGATGTCTGTTTGAGTTTACTACATACCTGGGACAGGGTCAAGTTTTCACATGAGTGATCTCATTTAATCTTTGCTCTTTCACGTGAAAAAGGTCCTGTTATCATCCCCATTTTACAAATGAGGAAGGAAACCAACTCTCATTGAGGTTAAGATACATGGTAGAGCTGGGGGTTGAACTTAAACCATCTGACCCAAGCCCTTACCCTTAAGCACAGTCTCTCCTGACCATGTCCGAGGCTGGGCTCACATCAATGGCAAGAATCACTGCCTGTTTCTCTTGGTATCCTCATCAGTCAGCATGAGGCCTGGCACAAAGGCAGGTACCTAAGACCTGTATACAGGATAGAGACTGGCAGGGAGCAAAGCCAAAGCAACACCTGACATCACAGTAGAAAGGAAGCTGAGCACTGCATACCCTAGGCACAGGTAAACAGAATAATCAGCTGTGAGGTGGAATACAGGAACATCTGGGTAGTAGGAGTTAAGAGTTCCAAAGTGTAAATCATCTACCTCTTAAACATCCATCTGAGCAGTTCCAGGTTTTGCCCTCTATAGTAGTAACTCCACTTCACCCCACTTTATTACACAGGACATTGTGGAGCCAGTCCCATAATTGTCCCACTGGGGCTTGTACATGACCCAGGGAGTTCAATAAAAGAACATCACATTTGCAGCTGCCTGGGAGAAGTTGGAAACTGCTTCTCCAATCTGCATTATCCTGCACAGCATGGTGGTTCAGGGTCAGCCACACCCACCTTTTGCACCTATCTGATGGCCAAGGAGTTTAACCTCTCTGGACTCAATTTCATCTTCTCTAAAATGTAAATAATAAAAATTTCTACCCAAAAGTAAGCCAGCGAGTATACAGGAAAGTTTAAAACATTGCCTTTAAAATCATGAGCACAGGGCATGGCATTTAGGAAGACTCAAAAACTGTTAGTATTATCATTCTACATTCCCAGATGCTAGCTCCAAAACCCCTGTTAAGTGGGGAGCGTCCATTCCCCAAACACATTGCATCCTTCCTGTGCAATCCCAGGGTGCGTAACCAGGACACCATTGGGGCTGACTTGCCAATCTTATCCTCTGTAGAGGAATGGATGAACTCTCTGAAGATAAAGCATCCCTAATGCCCTCCCTGGGGGTCCCAGGTGGCACAGTGGTAAAGAATCCGCCTGCAATTCAGGAGACTCAGAAGACACAGGTTTGATGCCTGGGTAGAGAGACTTCCCTGGAGAAGGAAATGGCAGCCCACTCCAACATTCTTGCCTGAGAAATCGTATGGACAGAGGAGCCTGGCCGGCTACAGTCCATGGGCCAAAAAAGAGTCAGACACGACTTAGGAGACTAAACAACAACAACAATGCCCTTCCTTCCTTTGTAATTCTCCACCCCCTTTATTCCCTTTCAGCCTAGTAGACAAAGAATGAGTCTCCTGGCGTCTCGCCAGATGTAGCAGGAAGTTATGAATGAGGATTGCACAGGACAGTTGACTCTCTACAGAGATAGGCCCTAAATTAATCCTGAAGGCTCGGCAGCAACCACAGGAAGCTTGGAGCCATGAGGCCACCACTTAACACTTACATATCTCTGTCTATCCTGGAGCAGTAGGCAAACAATAGCCTAATCCACTAAAGGCCTGGGGGAGGTATTATTAGTCATGGACTATCTGAGACCAACCTTTAGGAACAAACACTCAGAGCCAGAATCTGGAATCAGGTCACTGGTGGGCCTAGGATCCTTATATGAGTCTAAAAGGAATGTCAGAAAATTTCCAACAACTGGTTAATGTCCACCAGTGCTTAGCAAATTAGGCCTGTGTTGAAGTGTCAGTGCCCAAAGGACTGATTTATTGAACTGCCCTAATTAGGATCTTGTAACACATCAAGGGGCCATTAAAGAAAAAAGTGCTGGCTTCAGAGACCAAGGAGTATACATAAACATGGTTTGTCTCTTTGCCAGGCCCAACAAATGCCATTCTGACACTGCAGTGAGCTCTAGTGGGACAGCAGCCATCAATTAAATTAAAACATTGACCCATCTGCTGGAGCAAGCATGATGTAACATTATCTCCCATGTCCATTTTCTCCTTTTCTTGCCTTCCTCCCCCTTTAGAAGTCTGAAGCTAGCTCAGAGTCAAATCTGGGAAAACTCCTGGATCAAAAAACCACCCAGAAAAATCTGCCACTGAGGATTCAGAAATAAGCTGAGAGAATCCATCAGCTTCTGGATTATGGTCCTCTTTCCTCTGTCACTACCATGTCTTTCATACACATCTTCCTTTTAAGATCTCCTTAGCCACAGATGAAAACATCTTTCCCTGTACTCACATCTTGCTGAGCAATCCAGTCTTGCTGCTAAGAGTATAATGCCGTAATTATTTCTGCCCAGGCTTCAACCCTAACACTGCCACCTCATTCTCTATAAACTTGAGCAAGGTACTCAATCTATCTGTCTTGGTTTCTTCATCTGTAAAGAGAATTAATAAAGAATTAACCTATTTTATAAGTCGGCTGGGAGGATAAGAAATGTATGTCAAGTGCCTGATAGTTAGAGTTTGATGAATGTAATGGTTGCTATTACATACTATTATGTTAAAGGGCTTCCCTGGTGTCTCAGATCATAAAGAATCTGCCTGCAATGCAGGACCCAGGTTCAATCCCTGGGTCAGGAAGATTCCCTGGAGAAGGGAGTAGCAACCCACTCCAGTACTCTTGCCTGGAGAATTCCATGGACTGAGGAGCCTAGCAGGCTACGGTCCATGGGGTCACAAAGAGTTGGACACAACTGACCAACTAACACATAGACACGCATTATGATAAAAGGAGACCTGGATGACCATGAGAACCTAATAAACATTAGCAAACAAGTCTTTATAGAAGGCTGTCCTTGTGGCCAAGACAGAGAATACCTCTCAGGATATCAAGATGCCTATGTCAAAGTATCCTAGATTTCCCCAGATGCAAAACATTCTACAAACCCAGTAAGCTTCTATGCTTAGCTATGTCTAAGCTTCCATTTTTGCCAACATTGAAGAACATAATGCAGAAAGTGTCAATAACTCACTACAAGTAACAGGGTTCCTTGACTAATTCCAGGTCTGCTATGGATAAGTCTGGAGCTCCTAGTCATAAAAGACAGCAAGGAAACTGTCGCAATCCACTGGGGTCAAGGCAAAAGGATCAGGAACTGTCTAAAAGAGTTCCCACCAACCAGAGGTGGGGTATTCTGAGAATCAATTAGAATAATAACTGCTACAATGGATGAAATGGATGTGTTATAGGGAACCAATTCATTATTTTTAAATAGAAATAATGGCAAATAAAATAACCTCTTCAATGTGAACTGTAATTCAGGGTAACCAAATTGTTGATGAAGGGCGGTTTTTCTTTATAGCATTTCCAGCTAATAAATGCAGAAGGGATGATAGACTCTTACCATTTTGCAGTACTAATGAATTAATTTATTTATGCAGTAATGATCATAATATCATAAAAAGAGAGACAATCAAACATTTTATTCCTCCCAATGAAAAGTACATACCACCATCTATAAAGTGGTCTTATCAAAAATATCACATTTTAATCTGATCAAACTCTAGATCTAAGCACTGATTTGAAAGCAATTCAGAAATAGGAAAACATGCTAAACAACACCATGAGGATACAACCAGCAGACTCTAGACTGTGAGAAAACCTACGGGACAAATGATTGGTTTCTTCAACAAAGAGAAAGCTGAAAAGAGAGAGCCTATAAATTAAAAAATAACCCATGCTAAAAGCACCAAGTGCTTGTGAGGATGTGGAGCAACAGGAAAACTCATTCATTGCTAGTGGAAGCACAAAGTGGAAAATATTTGGCAGTTTCTTATAAAACTAAACAGTCTCTTACCATGTGATCTGGCAATTACACTCCTCGGCATTTTCCCAAATAAGTTGAAAACTTATATTCACACAAAAGTCGTCGTTGTTGTTTAGTCGCTAAGTTGGATCAGACTTGCGACCCCATAGACTATAACCTGCCAGGCACCTCTGTCCATAGGATTCTCCAGGCAAGAATCCTGGAGTGAGTTGCCATTTCCTTCTTCAGGGGGGATCTTTCCAACCAGGGAATCAAACCTTTGTCTCCTGCATTAGCAAGTGGATTCTTTACCACTGAGCCACCAGGGAAGCCCATTCACACAAACCCAGCAAGTAAATGTTTAGTGCAACTTTATTCACAACTACCAGAACTTGAAAGCAATCAAAATGTCCTTTAGTAATTGAATTCATAAACAAATTGTGAAACATCCAGAGAATGAAGTATTATTATTTGGTACTAAAAAGAAATGAGCTTTCAAACCATGAAAAGACATGAAGGAAACGTAAATGAATATCACTAAATGAATTAAAGCAATCTGAAAGGCTACATATTTTATGATTCCAACTATATATGACATTGTGGAAGAGACAAAACTATGGATGCAGCAAAAAGATCAGTGGTTGCCTGGGATTAGTGGGGAGGGGATGATGAATAGACAGAACACAGATTTTTAGGGCAGTAAAACTATATCTGTATGATGCTATAATGTACACATGACTGTATGATATTATAATGGCAGATATATGTCATTATATTTTGTCAAAACCAATAGAAGACACAATAAAAGAATGACCCCTAACATAAACTGTGGACTTTGAGTGGTAATAATACATCACTGTAGGTTTATCCATTGTTACAATCGGACCACTCTGGTGCAAGATGTTGATAGAAGGGAGTTTGTGGGTATGTGAAGACAGGGGGCATGTGGAAGCTCTCTACTTTCCATTCAATTTTGGTTTTTTCCCCACTCAATTCTGTTGCGAATATAAAACTTCTCTGAAAAATTGTTTAAAAATTCTGAAAAACTTCTCTGAAAAGGTGTAGATTTAAAGAAAAACAACCCATATGAGAAACCAACTGATTGCAATGTATGAGACTTATCTGGATCCTGGTATGAACAAACTATATCTAGGAGGTGGGGTAGGAGACAGGGAGGAGAAATGCCTAGATATTGAATGATATTAAGGAATTATTATAATAATTTTAGAGGTAACAAGGTACTGTGGTTATATTTGAAAAATAGTTCTTGTCCAAATACTGAATTCTGAAATGTGTATGTAATACTATGAAGTCTGAGATTTGCTTTAAAAAATTTTCTGGTAGGAGAGCAAGTGACTAAAAAAATGCATAAAATAAGATTGGCTGGATGATGGATGCGTAAGGTTCATTATGCTGCTTGCAGGTGATCAGGGGTCCCCAAGGCCAGGTCAAAGGCAGAAACTCTGCATCAAATTTGTTTCTCCTTTGTGCCTAAAGCCTGACTCTCTTGCATGAAAAGCAGAGACTGTCAGACGCAAAAGAGCTAAATAACTGTGCTGATGAAGAAAGAGATTCTGAAAGATGAGATGACTTGTCAGAGGTCACAGAGTTTGGTAATGGCAAGACTAGAAATAAGGTCTGGATGCCAGCTAAAAGTCTAGCACATAGCCTCTCCTCCCCCATTCACTTATCCTGTTTTTCCAGCTGTTTTTCTTTCTCTATATGCCTCAATCATACATTTATTGCAGCTGAAGTCCCCAAGCTGGAGTTCACTGAGTAGCGTCTGTGACAAGGCCAGGTCCCCTGCTCTCACTGACGCCCCGAGGTGACTGCCACCCAGCAGCTCTCAGGAGGCAGTGCTTTGGGGGCCTCTGTGTCACTCTGACTCATACTGGGGCCCCAGGACCCCAGATCAGAAAGCAGTCTGTCATTCTAGTTGAGTGATGGCCAATTCCCTTGACTGTTCATGAGATGTACATCTGTTCAATGACTATCTCAGAAAGAAGCACAATTGGAGAGGGTGTGGAGTGGAGAGAGAGAGAGGATTCTATTTTACCCGTGACTCATTGGAAAAGATCCTGATGCTGGGAAAGATTGAAGGCAAAAGGAGAAGAAGGTGGCAGAGGAAGAGATGGTTCTAACCAGTTAGCATCACTGACTAAATGGACATGAATATGAGCAAACTCCAGGAGAAAGTGAAGGACAAGGACAAGGAAGCTTGGTGTTCTGCAGTCCATAGGGTGGCAAAAATCAGACACAAATTAGCAACTGAACACACACATAACACATACTACTCTCAAGGACCTGGGTAAGAACTCTGAGCCTTGCTGCGTATGAACCCAGCTCTAATGTCACTGAAGGCCGTGAGGGATTCCTAGAAATCCAGGGACCTGCCCACTAAATCAGATAAATATCCTTGCCCCTACCTCTCTTCCTCCCTGGCTTCCTTCTTTTCTTCCTTCTTTCTCTATGTATGTAGGTGCTAGGTTTAGGTTGGGTGGGGGCGGATTAAAACCATGGTTCAGTTCAGCTCAGTTCAGTTCAGTCACTCAGTCATGTCCGACTCTCTGCGACCCCATGAATCGCAGCACGCCAGGCCTCCCTGTCCATCACAAACTCCCGGAGTTTACTCAAACACATGGCCATCGAGTTGGTGATGCCATCCAAACATCTCATCCTCTGTTGTCCCCTTCTCCTCCTGCCCCCAATCCCTCCCAGCATCAGGGTCTTTTCCAATGAGTCAACTCTTCTCATGAGGTAGCCAAAGTATTGGAGTTTCAACTACAGCATCAGTCCTTCCAATGAACACCCAGGACTGATCTGCTTTAGGATGGACTGGTTGGATCTCCTTGCAGTCCAAGGGACTCTCAAGAGTCTTCTCCAACACCACAGTTCAAAAGCATCAAGTCTTTGGCGCTCAGCTTTCTTCACAGTCCAACTCTCACATCCATACGTGACCACTGGAAAAACCATAGCCTTGACTAGACAAACCTTTGTTGGCAAAGTAATGTCTCTGCTTTTTAATATGCTATCTAGGTTGGTCATAACTTTCCTTCCAAGGAGTAAGCATCTTTTAATTTCATGGCTGCAATCTTTATGGTATCTAATCTTAAAAAGCTCAAAGACAGACATGAAACAACAGCAATTTGTGAGATATAAATCCCATATTTGTCATTGAATCTTTATCACAGACCTTTAAGAAAGGTGTGCCACACACACCGACATTTAGGAAACTGCTTAGAGATGACAGGAAATTCACCCAAGGTCACAGAACCAGTAACTAGCAGGACAAGAATTTGAACCCACCTGTGAATGCAGAACTCAAGCTCCTCACTACTAAGATTGAGAAGATACTAGAACCTCCCCTGCTTCTTCTCTATTGTCTTTTGCCTCCCCAGCCCCACCCTATGTAGACAGAAGATTCATGAGGAATTTACTTTCAGTAGTTTCTCTCTAGCTAGTAGAGCCTGAAGAACATTTAAAGATTTAACAGAGCAGCCATTGGTTAGCAACACCCTAGTGACTCTTCCTGGAGTCAGCAGGCCCTTTGTGGAGAAGGAGCTCTTCTCGGGCACTCAACCCTGGCTCTCTTCCCACTTTCAGGACTTGATTATGCAATAGGTGCAAACAAAGTCAGAACGGATTTTAACAACAGTACTAAAATCCTCTAGTCCTACTTTACAGCTTCAGAGTGTCACCATCACGGACATGGTGTAGGTGCTCAACATGTTAACATTTCATGGCCCTAAACTAATGTTTCAGGGACTTCCTACCACTGCCCAAACCCCACAGTCCAGAATTGCTCGCCATCTCCCTCTGAGGCTGGAACTGGGCTGGATGGGCATCAGAGGGCCAGAGAATGAGGCCTGGCCAGCTACTGTAGACAGCCCCGCCCCCCACCTCCTGCCCAGTTAATACAACATGTCCTTTGTCCCTTATAATTTCGTGGGAAGCAAGCAAAAAGATACTGCTGTTCTCATTTTACAGACAAGGAAATTGAGGCACAAAAGGATAATATTATTTGTCTAAGGTCCTAAATCCTTCAGCTAGGAACAGAGCTGAGACCATCTCCTGGATCTTCTGACACTTAGACCTTTGTTCTTTTCCACTATCTATTAAGGCAGTAGATGCAAGTCCTTATTGTAACATGTTGCTATTCTTTAGTCTTTTAAAAGAGATCCCTATTAAAACATTGCTAAGTAGTGGCAACAACAGGGTCAATCTCCCATAATAAGGTCATTTGCTAATAATTTTCCCTCTCGCCCAAGTTCCTCTACTCTGGTCCCCTGGTCGTTTCCCATCCATTATCACCACCTGCCTTGGGCTACTTTTCCATGGGACATGTCCAGTACCTCCCATTTCAGTGAGGGTCCCCAGGAGGGAGGCATCGTTGGGGATTCTCACTTCTGATACAAATGTCAAAGTAAGAGAAATTGGGAAATAAAGAAGAAAGGGAACATGTGGGAACAGCAGCTATCTTATCTCTACAATCCCTGGGAGAGAGATTTCCGGCTTCTACGAACAACCAAGCTCTGAAAGGAGGCTTCTTTTACATACACTTTGCAGGGATGACTTAAGTAAGTCTTGACGACTCTCTTTCCCTGGAGACTAGACTAAAAGTATTGTTTAGAAATCTAATATATGGTTTATTTACTCAATTTGTGCTGAGCTCCACAGTTCCTTCAGGCCAGCCTCACTCGCCCATTACTCTATTAATGCTCCATTACTGAAATTAGTGCTGTAATTGGAGGGGGAAGGGCCGAGGAAGGGGGCACTCCTTAAAGGCACAGGTCTCCTTTAATCACATCACGGGCAGAGGCATGGAGCTGTTGTAGGGGCCACATGCATGTTTGGGCCAAAGCAAAGCCTTGACAGCCAGGCAGCAGGAACCTATAGTGCAGCGTGAGTTGCACTGACCAGTCAGCACGCGGCACCTTGAGGCCCAGCCGCTGCTCCAGCTCCCTAGACTGTGATGCTTTTACCCACACCGAGCCCCTCACAGCAGCAGTTCCAAACACACCACCAGAGCACCTCTGACCTCTCATTCTTAGCATGTGACGGCAAGGCCATTTTTCTTAAGCTTCCTATGCTTCCCTTCTCCTTTCTTCAACATGCCTGTGTACTCTGGCTCTTTTCTTGCTTAAAATGAGCCCCTTAAGGACCACCTCCCATTCATACACCTACTGTATCTTCAGTCTGTGCCATGCCGACTTCCTCTAAGAACAATTCCAGAGTCTTCTCTTCCACATACTGACTGACTTGTCTTTGGCAAGGTAGACTAGCCAGCTATCCCTTATCTGGATCATCACTCCCTCTCACAAACAAGTTTCTTTTGAAGAGCACCCACACTCCTTGCCTCTCAATCATCGCTTCCTACTCACTTCTCAAAAACTTAAGATCTGAATTGTAACCTCTTCTATCTACTGAACTAGCTTGTTTAAAGGTCACCAGTTATCCAATCCAGAGACTATTTTTCAATTCTTTTCTTCCATAGGACATCTCTGTAGCATCTAAAATTGCCATATATTCTCTTCCTGGAGTGAATTTTTGGCACCTGTGAATAATTAGTGAATAATATTTTCACCAAATTCTTCTTTCTGACAAAACATTCTCTTTCCATAGCCATGATTCTTGCCATATTTTTAAAGAGCCACAGGTTGTTTTAAAAATCTGATACACACACACACACATATATGCCCATTCATGGCCCTGATGAAAGTCTGTAAATGCCACCTCTGCTCTTTACTTTCTTTCCTGGCAATCTTGACAGTTCCTATTTTAAAAATCATAAGCATTTAAATAATTTCTAAATCTAAACATTCAACCTTAGTCGCTTTACTAGTTGTACACCTGCATTTTCAGCTGCCTGATGAACATCCCACAAGGACCTTAAACACGTCTTCACCTCACATCCTGCTTTACTCTTTTCTTTCTCTGTTAGTGGCTTGGTGATATCTTTGTTGTTGTGCCTCCTGAAAACCTTGGAATCGTTATTAACCCTTCTAGTTTCCTAAACCTGCCCCCGGCAGATTGTACTTTGTCATCCATAAGTGTTGTCTGTAGCTCTCCTCTGAGTTACAATATGGCTTCTCCAATGTTAAGCATCACATAATTAAACAACAGTATTCCAAGAAAGAAGAATGAATACAAAAACAAAGGTTTCATCCCTGTAATCCATTTTATTGGGGAGAAATATCCTTTTCGAATGTTGTCCTGAAGACTCTTATGGAAGTCTTACTGGCCAGAACTGAGTCAAATATCCATCCTAGGGCTGGTCACTAGAAAAGGGCATCTGAATTGCTATGACTGACTCAGTTTCATCGTAACTGATCCACCATGGCAGAGCAGGTTAAACAGGATTAAAATGGACATTCCTTTAGCAAGAAAAAAGGGAAAAGGCTATTCATTAAGCATGTAGGCAACTATGTCTGTCATGACACAGTATTATTATTTATCAATTTATTGGTCCAGACTGGGAGTTCCTTAAAGGAACAAAGACTGTGTCTGTTTCACCTTGGAGTCATCCATGTCTCTCACCATGTGCTCAGTTGCTCAGTCATGGCCAGCTCTTTGTGACCCCATGGACTGCAGCTAGCCGGGCTCCCCTGTCCAAGGGGATTCTTCAGGCAAGAATACTGGAGTGGGTTGCCATCTCCTTCTCCAGGGGCCTGTCACTATACAGGTGTTTAAAAGATATTTGCAAAGGATGAATGAAGAACCCCACATCTCCTGATTTCCCAGGTTCTCAGCATCTTATCAGAGCAAAAAGTTGACTCGATGGCCTCTGTGCTTCGCTGGTGGCTCAGACGGTAAAGCGTTTGTGCCTACAGTGTAGGAGACCTGGGTTCAATCCCTGGGTTGGGAAGATCCCCTGGAGAAGGAAATGGCAACCCACTCCAGTACTCTTGCCTGGAAAATTCCATGGACAGAGGAGCCTGGGCTACAGTCCATGGGGTCGCAAAGAGTCGGACACAACTGAGCGACTTCACTTGGCTTGGCTTGTGTAGAAAAGGAGAAAGCTGAGGAGACTCATTGCCACTTCACTTTAAATGGAACTAACATCTAACATTCCCAAGAAGCCTAGGTTATTTTAAGGGTATGTGGGTAAAATACTATTAGTATCTCACATCTCTCTATCCTTTATTGCTGTTACTGAATCTAGAGGCAGACGTGCTAAAATATAGCTGAAATGCCTGGTCTCAGGGCATTTCTGGCCAAGTCAAAGTTAGAAGGATAAGAAATCCCACAAGGTTGTTCTTGTAAAGCTTAAGGCTATGTCTTGGGAAAACTCAAGGTTTATGGAGAAGTGGCTGTCCTTCAGGGTGTTCTCTGAGTCCGGGAAGAGCTGCAGAGTCACACCTTCTCTGGGCAGAGTGACATCTTCCACTGCCAGGGAGAAGTCCCCACTAATGATTTTCCAAACACAGCACTTCTAAGTGGTCTGTGCTGTTCTCTGGTGGGAGCACAGCTCAAAAAAAGATGGAGGGCAGCTGTGAGGGTGAACGAGATCATGTAATGAAAGTGCTACTTTAGATGAGATTTGAAAAATAAGTTCCTAGCACAGTGCTAACCCTGCAATAGATGTTAATAAATGTTTATTGATTGCTGTCTGATTCGGTGTTTCATATCCCAACTCTGGGACTCAGGATAGGGAACAGACAGTCCACTATAAATAGTCCAAATGTTTGATCTTTAATATATTTACCAAGGTGTAAGATGCAAGTTTTGGGCTTCCCAGGTGGTGCTAGTGGTAAAGAACTTGGCTGCCAATGCAGGAGACTTAAGTGACGCAGGTTAAATCCCTGGATTGGGAAGATCGCCTGAGGAAGGGCGTGGCAACCCACTCCAGTATTCTTGCTTGGAGAATCCCATGGACAGAGGACCCTGGCGGGCTACAGTCCATAGGGTCACAAAGAGTCGGTCACAGCTGAAGCAACTTAGCAAGCATGCATGCAAGTTTAGACCTTTCTAATACCCTCTGTGATGGAAATGACTATTCAATTGATATCCAATAATCCAATTGATATACTGCAAAGTATCATAACAAAATCTTGAATTTTGTGATTTTTCTCTGCAGTCAAGTCAATAAATCAAGAAAGTGTTAAAACAGAAAGTAGAATATTCTGATCCATCCCTTAATCAGTAGTTGACCTAACTGATTAGAATCTACCTGATTAAAATAATACAGCATAGGGGGTTTAGGATATTATTTAATCCAATGCTCTCTTGTAATATATGAAGAAACTAGGACCCCAAGAAATTAAAAGACTGACTCAAGGATGTCAGTCTTTCAAAGGGAAGGACTAGATTTCCTGACTCTCAAATCTGTGATCTTTCCTGTCCCCAGACTGTCCCACAGTCCTTTCTGTTGTGGACCTAAAGACTCCCAGCTGCACAGGTGTAAATATACCATGGACCTTCTAACAGGAGTCATTAGTAGCTTGCCATCAGATGCGGGTGGCCCTTTAAATCTGTGTTCCTATAGAAGAAACAGATTTGTGTGAATTTGATGGTATGGGGTGCAGCCAAGTTTGAAGACCTTATTAGAAGGAATGCAGATAGTTTGAACTTCCACACACTCATGGTACTTGTGATTCCGGATGCCCAAACTGCTCACCAGAGTCCCACTTTTGATCTGGCCTATTCAGAAAGAAATCAAGCCCAGCCAGCCACTGAGAACCAAGAATGTCCAAAATAGAGTTCCCTGGTGGGGCTTGAACTCTTATCTACTTCTCAGAGTACACCTCTCTAACCCAGAGTTTTGGACTGCCCATTCTATATTTCTTTATTCATCAAACTGATATTTACAGAGACCTTGCCTGGAGAATCCCAGGGACGACGGAGCCTGGTGGGCTGCCGTCTATGGGGTCGTACAAAGTCGGACACGACTGAAGCAACTTAGCAGCAGCAGCAATATGTAGCAAGAATGATGAAAGGCTACAGAAACGATTAAGCCATGGCCTCTTCTCTGGAAAAACACATTCTGTAGTTTGGAGACCTGCTTGAGCACAGCTAGTTCAAGTTCTGAGGAGTAAGTGCTACGGTTGTCATATGTACGCAGGAAAGGGTGCGGCTCCGTCTGAGAGAGATTTGTCCTGGTGTCTGTCTAGTGGACAAGGGCAAGGTGGGCATCCCAAGCAGCAGGGGCAACATGTGCAAAGACTCAGAAGCATGCAAGACTTATGCCTGTCATATTAGACTGATTCGGTTCTCCAACTATTCAATCCATGTCTCGTAAATCTAGGGATTCACTAGACGATGTGAAGGCTGATATGAGACTCCACAGTGAGGTTCAAAACTCCCATGTTTATGTAGTCAGGAATTTCAGCACTTTGCTATGTCCATCGCTATTCATCATCCCACCACCACCAACCCATAAGAAAAGAGAATAGTGACAGAGTTAACCCTGATCAGATTATGAAATGGGTAATGACTCATTCTGTTTCTGTCTTGTCTGCTCCTTTCTCCAGCCCCAGATGTTCTGGAACCTCCTTTTTCCATCCTACCTTCACCTCCTCTGGTATCAACCATTTGTTCACTTTGATTTGAGCCCTCATGCTCCCTACTCAGGCTTTGCTCTGTGGAATGAAAGTCCACATCATCTTCTACAGAGGTTTCAGGGATCATGGCACTAGTGTGAGGGCCATTCCAGATGAGTGCCACCTCTTGTGCCCAACCTGCAACTCTGGAGGACTGAGGCTAGAGAACAATGTTGATAGAAACTCTGGAGTACAGAGGAGCTAAGAGGGGCCTGGAAGAGGGGCATGGAGCCCTGGGAAACGCAGGGTCCACTGTGGGTGAGAACTAGGAAGGGCAGGGAGTAGTTTTCATATTTACTCAGATGTTTGACCTAAAGTCATAATACTCCTTGGAAAACACCAGAAATACTGAAAAGAGTAAATCTCATCATAGGACAAAATAAAATTGTCCTATGGTAAAATAAAATTGGGGGAGGAAAAAAATATGTGTATGGGCAACCAAAAAAGTCTGACTGACTAAACTTGGCCTAAGAGTATTAGATTTAATCAAACATTTTGAAGTATATATATTGAAGTGATCATATTGGGTTTTATTTTTGATCCATCTATTGATTACTAAACTAATCCATGATTAAGGAATTTGTAATAATATTAAAATAATTTTACATATCTGAAATTAACACTGTTTTTATCATAATAGACAACTTTTAAAATAATCTGTCAAATTCAGTTTGCTAGTATTTTATTTGAAATGTTGTACTTCTCATTTTGACATGGGAACCCTAATTTGAAGGTGATCTTGACTTTGGCTTTTTTCTTCTGAAGCATGTATAATTATCAGATTTGCTATACATCCTTAGGTCTTGAGATCTGCCACTATCACCATTTTTATCTTTTAATCATTTTCCGCTATGGTCAGGAAAATTTTTTTTCAAGTTTCTCCTCTTCATTTCTGGTGTAATTTTATAAACAAAGATATTGTCTTTCATTTACCATTTTCAGTTGGATTTTAATCCTGCTACTACATTTGGAATTACCCACATTTTTCTTATTTCATCAAACTACTTTTGCACACTGCCTTAATCTCAGCCCATTCTGTTTTTGCAGCTTCCTCTTCTTGTTTCATAAACATAGAAAGAAGATTTATTCCACAAGTCTTCTTTTTCTAACAGAATAACACTTTAGAGACATGAATCATCAGGTAAAGTCTCCCATAATTGGCATACCTTGCAGTACCTTTTCTGTAGGCCTCTTATTAATCTTCTCTTTCCATTCATCCTTGAGACATCAGGCTGCTATCCAAGCCTGGAGTTTCTAGTAGCCCCCATCACTCACCTCACACTTTGGTGCAGTATCTGCCTTTCTAACCTACAGAGCTAAGCACTAGCCACTAGGTTGATTTGTGGGCCTTTGCACTGAACAATGCTACTGGGCTGAAGTTAGATTTCCCTTGTTCCAACTCTCAGGTTCTTGAAGATGCAGGTTTAATCCCTCTTGTACACAGTTTAGAACACAAAAGATGATGCCCCTTATCCAGAACTCTGTCCAGAACTCTTGCAGACTCTACCCTGCTTCTGATGCTTCTCTTTGGGCATCTAATTGAGCCAAGATGCAATGTACTTCTTCCAGTTCCCCTCTGCTTTGTGGTAACTGTGGCTTTTGAATGAATATAGGGGAGAATGATTGGAAGGCAGTGGTGTGAGGGGCAGAGGTTTAGTGGGTGGCAACCTGGGGAAAGATAGGGCTCTAGCATCTCGCCTAGCTCTGAAGACAGTGGAGGAGAGACAGCTTGTTTTGCTAATCTTTGTCCCTGTGACTTGAAGATAAGGACATCAGTAGGAAGTGTTTAGTTTATTTCATCTCAACTCTTTGAATTTGGGTGTTTCAAATGGAGAATGTGTGCCCAAAAACTACTTCTCAATCCATATTGATGAGGTCCAGAATTTAATTTCACATATATCATCTCTTACATTTTATTAAATGGTTATTACCTGCTTGGTTTTTTTCTTTGTTTGCATTTTCATTATATTTATACTGCCATGTAGAAGTCAGGGGGACTATGCCAGGTATTATACACCAAGTTAAATCAGAAACCCTTATTTCTGTGTTCTAAATTTCACTGAATTTTATTCTTAACTTTTTTCCCTAACTAGATAACCATTGTAAATATTCAGAATTGTGCAGGGCTTTAGTGCAGTGATCCTTTTAGGCTATTAACTTACATAAAATAGGGTTTCTACACTAAATGGCCCAAACTGTTGCACTTTTAAAAATTATTTTGTTTTCTTTCTCTCTCCTTCCTAATCTTTGGGTGGGGGAATCTTTCCTTCTGGATTCCCTCTAGGGACTACACTGTTCTTCCTGATGCAAAGTCTCTATTTCTGAAAAGGGAGTCATAAAATCTCAAATCTGGAAGAAAATTTTTAAAAAGGTCTAATCTGATCATCATGCTCTTTTAGAATCCCCTCCACCCTTCTCCCTACCTCTCACCTACCCCTACATATTCAGCAAGGGGTCATTGGTCCTCTGTATGAACACCTCCAGTGGCTGGGAACTTACCACGTCTTGAGGTAGTCAGTTCCATCTCTAGGAAGTTTGGATTGTTATAAAGTTGCTTCTTATATTAAAACATGTTCCTCTTTTACTTCCTTGCCAGTGATGCTGGTTCACTCACATATGGACCCAGAGTCTGAGTCTGTTTCCTGTTCCACACAAGTGCCTATCAGGCTTCTGAAGGCAGATTTCATTCTCTTCCTCCACCCCAAGTTCTCTCTCCTCTGAGATAAACATGTTCAGTTATTTCAATCGCTCCTACCATTCCTTGTAACTACTTAGCTCTGCCATTTTATACTCATGGCAGTTCTTAGTTCATTTAATGGGAAGTAGGAACACCAAGGTGTCTAAGAGCCAGAAGGTGAAAGTGCCAGGGAGAAGATGCCTACTGACTAGCCCAGGGTGTCATCCAAGGGCAAGACAGGACTTTCAAAGAAGATGGGTAGAAAGTGTTTATTCCAAACTAGAGCTGCTATCATCAGTGAGAGGAGACGGCCTCTCACATGGGAAAGCTAGACAGGCTAATAACAAAGTGAATTCCAAAGGTGTAGACAGGGTGAAAGGACACCAATAGGAAAGTGTTGTCCCCAGAGCTGGTGACAGTGGGACACAGTCACCGTCCCTGGGCCTAAAGGGGTGAGGGTGGGGAATGGGTCACAGTTGAATACTGTGCAAAAGCTGTTACTGGTAAAACTTTTTTATTACCTTTGTTTAAAAAATGTGAACATGGATAAAAATTTTATTGCTTATATCTATGAACCCTCACTTTTGTATATTAATTAGCACCTATTAAGCTGCTAAGAATTTAATGGCTTTAGTCACCAAACAAGGAATGAACTAAGTCACTGCGATGGCTGAAGTGGGAACAGAAAGAGACAGGCATTCTGAGGCTTATTTGAAAGGGGCCTGTGAACAAGTGCCAAGCCCTTTTCCAGGCAGGATCTCACTCCTCTTCCCCACCCTCCTCCTGCTCCCAGAGGTGGCGATTCTATGTCCCTGTTTGGCTCAGGTCTGAAGCACACCCTGGCTGGGAGGCAGCTGGCACTGGCCCAGGCATGAATGTGTGCCTACCCCTCTGGGCCCCACTTCTAGCAGGTCACCGGGTCTGTGTTGTCACCTTGAAACATTCGAGAGAGCTGTGAGCTTCAGAAGGTGAGACGTGTGGGGCTGCGAGCTGGGGGTGGGGCAGACCAGTCTTGGAGGGTGGCTGGAGAGCTTTTGACAGCCCAGACCAGAGCCCAGGGTCCTATTCCTGACGACGTGAGCCCCCAGGCAGGCGCCGAGTGGATAAGAGTGTAGACAGTGAGGCCGGCCGTGATGCTTGCCAGCACCTGCAGATAGCAGGCAAATAATTGGCACATGTTTAAAAAAAATTAAAAAGCTATTGGATGTGAGTATTTTCTAACAGTGTCTGGCGGGAGTGCCTGGGAGGAATTTAATCAGCAAGAGTTGTTTAAATGGGGCTTCGCACACAGGCCCTGGCGAGGCTCGTAATGAACTTCGTATCATGTGCCACTCCTGTCTGCTGAGGACATTCAATTTGTTAATTCTGCAGCTGGTGAGAGAGGTCAGATAGGAAAGTGACGATTGTTTTCTGACGTTCCAACCCCTGCTCACATCTTTCTAATTAATCCTTTTAGGAGCCACGGGTAGATTAAGAAGGAGAAAAGGTGAGGGAAGCAAGCATGAGAGAAATTGATGGAAAGACAGCGTTGCCCTTCTCTTCTCAAATGGGATGGGATGTGGGGAGCTGGGGGTGGGAGAGGAAAGGCAGATCTTGGCCTGCTGCCCGTGGCTTTCCTCATTCAAAGGGAAATCAGATGCTGCAAAGAGACGGGGCCCACAGAGGCCGCCAGATACTCTCCGATGGTGGCTGTCTCCTTTATACCAGGGTCACAGAAGGAAGGGCCCTTGGTCTCCACTGCTTGATTTGGGACTGACCCCAGCCATCAGGAGCTATGGAGGTATGTGCCCTCCCAGGTAGAGTGGAAAGCTGTGCAGGGTGAGAGTGTGATTTGCTGTAAAAGGACCACGGTCACTGACCTTTGGAATTTTGTAAGAATGTCCCCTGGGTGCCAGAAGACCTGATCAGTTGTCTCCAAGCTTTATGTCCCGTTGCTCCTGCCTGCCTGTGTGAGTTGCTGCTGGTGTGCATATCTTCTTTTTACCCTTCCAGACCCATTTTTTCCTCTTTCTCCACCTTGCTGTCTGCCATGGACGCGGACCCCTATGGACCCTGCCCATGGACTCCCTAGCCTCTGGGCCTGGTCAATGGGAGCCCATAGTGGGAGGGAGGAGAGCAGGAGGTTGCCTAGGCTGACTGGGTTCTGCACGAGGAGGTGTGCACCTCACAACAGTCTCTCCTTCTTGCTTTCTGCACCCTCTTTCCCCCTGCTGACAGCTGTGTTGCTCCCAGCCTAGCACTGCCCCTCTGGCTCCCCTCTCCCCACCCATGGCTTTGTCCTTAGTGTCTTTGTGAGTAAACACTCCTCTAATTATCCTAACTAAAAATCCCTTTTCTCACTGGGACATTGATACTAACTAGTGCCTGATGGATAAGGCAAAACCAAGTTTGCATCTGACCCCTATTCATGGTAAGGACTTGGGAAAGTTGTGTGAGACTAGGTTGACTTCATCTCTAAAATGAGGACGATGATACCAACCCACAGCGTTGTGAAATACTCTGAAGCAAACACCCAATGGTTGCTTTATTAATACCCTGCTCTTGATTAGAACCACAAAAATCAGCAAATAGTATGAAATAAGAGTACAGAGAACTCCTGAATTGTTACCAAATCTAAGAACTTCACATACTTCTGCTGTGTGACTCCAGCTTGCTGGTGCTGTTTGATACAGCATTCCTCTGCCCTGCTCAAAACTGTCCATCTGTGGCAGGCACTGGGCCTGGTACATGGGTGTCCACTGTATATCCTGATGGCTCTTTGTGTCCTTCAGTGCTTTCACTCATTCTCTGACATATTCATCCTGTATACATTTCCTGGATCACCTTCTATGTATGTGCAAGGCACTGTGCTAGGTCCTGGGAAATCAGAGACGAATCAGCACCAGACCTCAGGATGCTTCCAACCAAAGGTTTAGGAGACGGTTCTAAATCCCTAACTTTGATCAAATAATAAAATGTCACCAAGCAGAAAGGAGGAAATGATTACTTCTGTGTTGTATGTGTGCTTGTGTTAGGGGAGGAGGGTCTGGGAAGGCACTTCTAGGGCCTTGAAAGTTGCGCTTCCCAGAGAACAGAGAAAAACTCTACAGACAGAGGGAGCAGCATGGGCACAGTCTCAGAGACAGGAGAGTACGGGATGTGAAGGAGGAGGGGAGGTGGATCTACCAGCAGTTCATAGTGCCTGGAGTGTGGGGTCCAAAGGTACTAAGGACAGGGGGATTCAGGGAAATGAAGACCAGCTCAGGAGTGGGAAAGACCTGAAAACTGCCCTGAGAAATTTAACTTTGATTTAGAAGGCAAAGGGGAAGTAGCAAAAATTCTTCATTTTGGAAAGAAAACTCTGGCATGGACTTCATTTATTACATGTAAGACATGTACTTCATGTTTTTTGTAATCAACTGCACTCTAACAGTAAGCCCCCAGTCCACTGAGCTGGCCGGAGATGGATACAGAGCCATCACTGTCATTGACCCAGAGGCTTCGCTGAGAACTCCCCTTTCCAAGATGCCACCCAGAATGGTGCCCCATTCCCAAAGTCTTGCACTAGCAAACCTCCAGGAGTCCCCACAGTGTCATCCCTTTGAAGCCTGTCCACCTCCTCAGGGACTGCCATAGAGTGGCAGTGGATCCCATATCACATGTGCAGTTCACTGACCAGAAACCACTCCCCAACCTGGGGGTCAACTTTCTCTTGTCCTTGTTTGACCCTTAGAATCCTTCCTCTCTCCCACATCACCCTCTTTCTGAACACACAGCCTAATCTGCCAGAAGCATTTACAAAATACAGGTGGAGTCTGTGACTTACAACAGTTTTTGTTTGCTACTATCCTGCAAAAATTCCCCAAAGCAAGATAATGCTAAGCACCTGACAGCTTGCTTGAAATGTGGGAGAGGGAAAACCCAGAGACTGAACACGATGACTTAGTCCATGAAGTCACCCACCTGTGCACACTTAGAAAGCCTTCAATAACCCATTACTAAGTAGGACACTCCACATTCTGATACTATGTCTACTGAAGTAATTATCCAAATAATTTGGTCTCCCAAGTGCTATGAGCAAAAGCACCAGATAGCTGAGACAACAGCAGGAACTTTTAACTTAAATTTGGAATACATTCATAACCATCACACCTAAAATAGTCTCTACTAGACAGTAAACTTCTTCAGGGCAGAACTGTTAACTATAATGGTCTTAAACTTTAGAGTTTAATTTTTATCTCTAAGTTATATAAGCTTGAGCAAATTATTTGAATCGCTTGAGGCCTCAAAGAATTATTTAAATAATGATTTCAATCAAAACACCATTGGGAACTTTGCACCTTGGAATAATATCTAAGCATTCTGTGAGCTCTCAGGTCAAGTGTAACTTCTAAACTAGGGTCTAAACAGGGCTCTCTGTCTTGCCTATGTAGATTATTGCACATAAAAAGAAATACTGAGAGCAGGGAGAGAGGAGGTGGTAGTCAATTACCTCTTTATCAGGTGTAAGGACAGCACATTCTTCCATTCATTAGCACCCACTTGTACCTGCCAAGAGAAGGCCAATCAGCTGCCATTTGCCTGGGGCACGAATGAAGAGGTGGGGAAAATAGAAGAGATGACCCAGGAGACAGATGATGACCCCGCGGCAGTAGAAAGGGCCAAGGAAGGAAGTTTAGACTGCTTACCTCCAGGAAGGTACTAGCTCTCCTGGCCTCAGAAAGGAAAAGATTTGACAACCCCACTGGCCCTTGGAGTCTGAAGATCATTTGGATCATTGATAATCATAATAAAGTTGCTCCTGAGGGCAAGGAGAAGTCACTGAAGTGGCAGAAAAACAAATCTACCCAATGTACTGATCAGGCAATTGATGTAATTGTTCTGAGCAAGGAGCAGCAATCTCCGGGGCCTATGAGTAAATGAGTGAAGCAAAAGGAAGTAACACCATAAGGGAACTACCATGATTAACTGTACAGTCTAAACAGGGAAGGTTATGTATAGGTTATCAGGCTTTTCATTTTTTCAAATAAGCCTGAGATTTGGATGTATTTGTGAAATCTCCCAATTTTAAATGTGTTGCCACTTGTAGGACACATGTTTTCCAGGGTTTTTTTGTTTGTTTTTGTTTTTGTTTACTTTTTATCTAGTTTATCATTTTAATATCAGTTAAAACTTTTTGAGTTAAATCACCTGCACTTTTCACCTTTAAACTTTTTCTGTTATTTTCAAACTTAAAGATTATTCCTCCACAAAAGACCTGATAAATAGTTAACTCAAATTTTCAACTTTTTCTAATATAGGAAGTCCCTAACATACAAATGAGTTCCATTCCAAGGGCATATTCATAAATCCAATTTGTTCATAGGTCCAACAAAGTTAACTGAGGTACCCAACTAACACAATCAGCTATATAGTTCTGTACTGTAATAGGTTTATAATACTTTTCACATAATAATACATAAAAAACCAACAAAAATAAAGTGTTTCAATCTTACAGTATAGTACCTTGAAAAGTACAGTAGTACAGTACAAAAGCTGGCACACAGGGGCTGGCATCAAGTGAATAGGCAAGAGGAGTTACTGATTGAAGAAGGGAGAGGAGATGGGAGATGGTAGAGCTGAAGGATTTTCAGCAATAGGAGATGGAGGGAAAGCTACAATCTCACTCACACCTGATATTGATGGCACAGGTTCTGGTTCCTTGCTGGATTCACTTCTATCTACCCTCTTGAGAAAACGATCCAGTGATGTCTGGGTAGTAGCTCTTTTTCTCATCGTAGATGACACTGTAGCACTGGATTGCATTCTGAGCAGCTGCTGCAACCTTCGTGTACAATTCTGTGTTTAGGTCAGGGGCCTCAAAAACTGACAGTGCCTCCTTGAATCAAGAAAATCCCTCGCCATTTCCTGCATCTTGAATCTCTTTGGTTTTTCAGTTACTTTTACTTCCGCTTGTCTCTCTTCAGCATTTCTTGGCGCTTGGCACTTCCAGTACCAGCTATAGCAAACCAGCTATATCATTGCTGCTTTTATGTTGCTTTCGGCCATCCTGGGCTTGAAATAAAAATACTGTTTTCTATACAGTAGAACACACAAAATCCACCTGTAGACGATGCTTGCATGTGACAGTGTGCACCAGACAGGTGAATTAACTTTCATGATTGAACATGCGAACACACATTCGCATTTTTGAATGTTTGCAACTTGAAGGTTTGTATGTAGGGAACTTACTATATTTGAAAATAAATCCACTTTGGATTTATTTTGGTTCATAATAAAAAGGATGATCTAAATAGTACTCTGCTCTAGGATGCTAATCAATTATTCCACACATTTTTTTGTAATCTTGGTCCTTTTTCCAAATTAATTTATAATGCATATCTTATCAAACATTTAAATATGAAAGACTATTTCTGTGTTATTTCTTCCATTGATGTATCTGTTGTTGAATCAGTGCCATAAAGTTTAAATTATTGTAACTTTACAGTGTGATTTACTAGCAGGAAGAGCTAAGTGGCATTTCCGCCTGCTGCTGTATTCACCTTTCTCAAAATCATCTTTCATATTTTTGGTTTATGTCATATGAGATTTTGAATTATTTTTGTCATGTTTCCTGCAAAACATCCTGTATATATTTTATTGGAATTGCGTCTTGCCAATCTATTAATGGGAAAGGATGAAATATTCATGATACTTGATTCCTCATTTAAGAATATAGTATGTCTTGCCATTTATCTGTCATCTTTTTTATCCTTTATATCCTTTTGTAATTCTGTTTATAGAGACTGAGTCTAAACAAATGTAGATTCAAATAATGATGTAAGTAAAACTATATGTATCTGAAGGACTGAAAGCTTAGACAGTGTGAGTGACTCTGCCCATCTTTCACTCACTGAGCACATTCTGGAGAGGAATGGGGGATCAGCCCCAGCTTCTGGCACTTTTCATGGTGTCAGCATCTCAAGGTGTTACACTAGGTTGTATAGGTTGTTTGACTATATAAGATTTTAGCTAAGAGTTCAGCCTGTGATCTAACTCCTGAGTAAAAGGTGCTTCCACTCTAGTTCACAAGCACCTGTTGTTAAGCTTACTAGACAGTTTATATTTCTTTTATTTATTATGTAGTTTATATTTCCTTTTGTACTGTGAGATCTTTTCTTACAATAGTGTCTTTCTCAGTAATTTTTACCTTCTGTTACAAAAAATTCATTGTTCTTTACATAGAATTTGTAAATTCAGGTATCAATAGGAAGAAAATTAAAAGCTTTAGTAGAAAGAGAGAATACAAGGAAGCTCCCAGTTCTCAGTCCCCTACAGAAACATTAAAAAATAATAATAATAATAGCTAGTGACTGGCTAAAGGGGTTCTGGAAAATAGCCAAAGGTTGACAGCAACCAAACAAATCTCCAGTCAAGAAAAGGTATATTCAAAATGGTAGAAAATTTTGTGATATTTTTATTCACCTTTGTTCCATCCCCTCCCTAATTGGGAGCAGACTTGGTCTACAGCTCCCAAATCTCTCCCTTGAAACAGAGAGAGCAGCACAGACTTTATTTGCAATGTTATAACTTGTCTGGGAGCAGCCTGAAGGATTGATCTCTCTTCTGCCTAACTTGCTATTGCTGTTTAGTCGCTAAGTTGTATCCAACTTTTTGTGACCCCATGAACTGCAGCACAGCAGGCTTCCTGGTCCTTCACTATCTCCTGGAGTTTGCACAAACTCATGTCCATTGAGTTAGTGATGTTTTCTAACCATCTCATCCTCTGCCACTCCATTCTCATCTTACCCTCAACCTTTCCCAGCATCGGGGTCTTTTCCAATGAATTGGCTCTTTGCATCAAGAGGCCAAACTATTGGAGCTTCAGCTTCAACATCAGTCTTTCTAATGAATATTCAGGGTTGATTTCCTTTAGGATTGACTAGTTTGATCGCTTCACTGTCCAAGGGACTCTCAAGAGTCCCAGCACCACAATTTGAAATTCTTCAGCACTCAGCCTTCTTTATGGTCCAGCTCTCACATCCATACATGACTACTGAAAAAGCCATAGCTTTGACTAAACAGACCTTCGGCGGCAAAGTGATGTCTCTGCTTTTTAATATGTTGTCTAGCTTTGTTACAGCTTTTCTTCCAAGGAGCAAGCCTAACCTGTAGCTTGTGGTGAATGGTGGCATGACTTACTCTCAGGCTGGGGAAAAAGGCAAAAAGCAGCAAGTATAGCTCATAAAATCTGCAGGCACCCGAGACAAGAGATATAAATGGAGGTAAGCAATAAAACACCTAAAGTGCTGAAGAGACACTGAGGTGAAACTCTTTGGGAAATTAAGACCTCCAAAAATATTCAGTTCCTTTTATGTTCAGGAGGATTGAAAAAGCCACACATAGTTTCATGCAGGACATGTGTTTAGAAATGATTTGCAAAAAAATCTTAAACTTCTACCTTGGGTTGATTTCAAGACTCAAAGTATATCCATCTATTAAGGAGAGGCATGCCCAAGCATAGAATCTATCTGCAAAGACTGAGAGAGGTGACTATTATCAAAATGTGCAACTCCATGATAAAATAAAATAATAAAATGAAGTATACAAAGAAACATAAAAACATGGCCCATTCAAAGAACAAAAAAGATCTCTAGAAACAATCCCTGAGGAAATACAGACTTCAGATTTACTAGAAAAAGACTTTTAAAAAATTGTGTTTAAGTGAGAAAGCTAAAGGAAAACGTGAAGAGTCAAAGGAAATCAGAAAAGTGATGCATGATTAAAATGAGAATTTTAACAATGAAGTCAACAGCAGAAGGAAAACTGGAAGATTCACAAATGTATGGAAATGTAAAATACTAAACAACCAATGGGTCAAAGAAAACATTACAAGAAAAATTGGAAAATAGCTTGAGATAATGAAAATTAAAACAGACAAAGGGTGCTCACTTTGGCAGCACATATACTAAAATTGGAACGATACAGAGAAGATTAGCATGGCCCCTGTGCAAGGATGACATGAAAATTCGTGAAGTGTTCCATATTTTTTTTTGAATCAGTTATAATGAGATGGATGAAACTGGAGCCCATTATACAGAGTGAAGTAAGCCAGAAAGATAAAGACCAATACTGTATACTAACACATATGTATGGAATTTAGAAAGATGGTAACGATAACCCTATATGCAAAATAGGAAAAGAGACACAGATGTACAGAACAGACTTTTGGACTCTGTGGGAGAAGGCGAAGGTGGGATGTTTCGAGAGAACAGCATCAAAACATGTATATTATCTACAGTGAAACAGATCACCAGCCCAGGTTGGATGCATGAGACAAGTGCTCGGGCCTGGTGCACTGGGAAGACCCAGAGGGATCGGGTGGAGAGGGAGATGGATGGGAGGGGGGATCAGGAAGGGGAATACATGTAAATCCATGGCTGATTCATGTCAATGTATGACAAAAACCACTACAATATTGTAAAGTAATTAGCCTCCAACTAATAAAAATAAATGGAAAAAAAATAAAAACAATAAAGATAAATGATAAAAAAAAAAAAGAAAGAGGATATTTGATACTTGAAAAAATAAAAATAAAATAAAACAGACAAAGGATTAATCTCAAAAATATACAAGCAACTCCTGCAGCTCAATTCCAGAAAAATAAATGACCCAATCAAAAAATGGGCCAAAGAACTAAACAGACATTTCTCCAAAGAAGACATACAGATGGCTAACAAACACATGAAAAGATGCTCAACATCACTCATTATCAGAGAAATGCAAATCAAAACCACAATGAGGTATCATTACATGCCAGTCAGGATGGCTGCCATCCAGAAGTCTACCAGCAATAAATGCTGAAGAGGGTGTGGAGAAAAGGGAACCCTCTTACACTGTTGGTGGGAATGCAAACTAGTACAGCCACTATGGAGAACAGTGTGGAGATTTCTTAAAAAACTGGAAATAGAACTGCCATATGACCCAGCAATCCCACTTCTGGGCATACACACTGAGGAAGCCAGATCTGAAAGAGACACGTGCACCCCAATGTTCATCACAGCACTGTTTATAATAGCCAGGGCATGGAAGCAACCTAGATGCCCATCAGCAGACGAATGGATAAGGAAGCTGTGGTACATATACACCATGGAATATTACTCAGCCATTAAAAAGAATCCATTTGAAACAATTCTAATGAGATGGATGAAACTGGAGCCCATTATACAGAGTGAAGTAAGCCAGAAAGATAAAGACCAATACAGTATACTAATGCATATATATGGAATTTAGAAAGATGGTAATGATAACCCTATATGCAAAACAGAAAAGGAGACACAGATGTACAGAACAGACTTTTGGACTCTGTGGGAGAAGGTGAGGGTGGGATGTTTTGAGAGAACAGCATTGAAACATGTATGTTATCAAGGGTGAAACAGATCAGCAGCCCAGGTTGGATGCATGAGACAAGTGCTCAGGGCTGGTGCACTGGGAAGACCCAGAGGGATCGGGTGGAGAGGGAGGTGGGAGGGGGGATCGGGATGGGGAATACATGTAAATCCATGGCTGATTCATGTCAATGTATGGCAAAAACCACTACAATATTGTAAAGTAATTAGCCTCCAACTAATAAAAATAAATGGGAAAAAAAATTAAAACATAGCCTACTGAAACTTATAGAATATAGCAAAAGCAGTGCTAAGAAGGAAATTTATACTTGCAACCACTTACATTAAAAATTAAGAAAGATCTCAAACCAACAGACTCACTTTACAACATAAGGAACTAAGAAAACAAGAACAAACTATCAAAATCTAACAGAAGGAAAGAAATGATAAAGATTAGAGTAGCAAGGGCTTCCCAGATGGTGCTAGTGGTGAGGAACCTGGTGCCTGCTAATGCAGGAGACATAAGAGACCATGGGTTCAATCCCTGGGTCAGGAAGATCCCCTGAAGAAGAGCATGGCAACCGACTCTAGTATTCTCACCTGGAGAATCCCATGGACAGAGGAGCCTGGAGGGCTACCATCCATAGGGTTTCAAAGAGCTAGACACAACTGAAGCGACTTAGCATGCACATATACACAGAATAACAATTTTTAAAAATTAGAGAATAGAAAAGCAATAAAGTCAACAAAACTGAAAATTGGCTCTTTGAAAAGAATAAAATTAGCTAACCATTAATTACATTAAAAAAGAGAAGAAGACTCTATTAAAATCAGAAATGAAAGACAGGGCATCATTACCAATTTTACAGAAATATAATCGTAGCAAAATATAAACAATTATATGACAACAAATTGGATAACGTAGATGAGATACAAAAATTCCTAGCAACACACAACCTACCAAGAATGAATCATGAAGAAAAGTGTTAGTAATCACACCACTCATTATTCTGATGTCTACATAACAGACAGATGAATGGATAGACAGGACCCAAAATTGTATCTTCTACACTGAACTGCTTCTTATTTTACCTCTTCAATTAGTGACATATTTTGAACATCTACTGGCACCGTTTACAATTACTGTTTAACATCTACTGTTTACCATTTACTGTCCAGAACTCTACTGTCCAACATGGTAGCCACTAACCAAATGTGGCTATTTACATCTCAATTTATATTAACTAAAATTCAACAAAATTTAAGCATTCAGTTCCGCAGTGTATTAGCTTCCTGTTGTCACTAGAACAAATTACCACAAACTTAGTGGCTTAACACTGCACAAATTTTTTATCATACAATTCTGGGGCCAGAAGTTCAACATGGGTCTCACTGGGCTAACTTAAAGGTATTAGCAGAGCCGCATTCCTTCTGGAGGCTCTAAAGGAGAATCCACTTCCTTGCCTTTTCCAGCCTGTAGAAGCTGTCTATGTTCCTTGGCTAGCAGCTCCTTCATCCATCTCCAAAATTAGCAGTTTAACACCTTCAGCTCTATCTGACTCTGACTCTTCTGCCTCCTTCTTATAAGGACCCTAGTGACTACCTTGGGCCCACCCAGATAATTCCGGATAATCTCCCATCTCAAGATCATATCTTAATCATGCCTACAAATCCCTTCTTCCATGCAATGAAAGATGGTCACAGGTTCTGGAAATTAGGACATGGACATCCTTTAGGGGCCATTTTGGGGACAGATTCTACCTGCCATACTCTCAAGTTTTCAGTAGATTGAATAGCACAGATTATAGAACATCTTTGCCATCGCAGAAATTTCTTTTGCCAATGTAGAGTTAAGAAGTTTTGACAATTACTTACCTTCTTGGTGCCTACTTTCCTCCTCTGTAGAATGTATGTGTAGAGTTGTTGAGTCAGAGAATTAACAATTGCATTGAGCTTTATGTGGTACTTGCAATGTACCAGGCACTGCTCCAAGCACTTTACATATTTTACCTTCTTTAATCTCCACAACAACCCTATGAAGTAGATGAATGATTATTTATAGATAAGGAAACTGACAACAACCCTATGAAGCAAATGAATGATTCTTTATAGATAAGGAAACTGAGACACAAGAGGTTAAGTACTTTGCACAAGATTATGCAGCAAAACATGAGGTAGCACATTGCACCATGCCATATGCTCCCCATTACAGAGACTATCACATTTAATCCAGCCAACAACCCTACAAGGTAAATCCAATTACAGTCAGGAACACTGAGACTTGGTTGAATAACTGAATAGGCTACGGAACTTGCTCAAGGTCGAACACACAGAGTATACATTGGTAGTAAGATACAAACTCATGTTCTTTCCACCTGGGGATAGGCAGAGATACTGGAATTAAGGGCAATGAACGTTCATCTCACAGAAGAAAATGAAAACTGTGCCATTGCAAGATAGAAAAGCCATCTCAGTTCCCCATGTGGGCTGCCTGCCCTACAGAGACCCTGACAGTGCAGTTGCAGCAAGCACCAAGGCCATGTGCTGTTCTGCCCACCCAAGGGGGCGCTATTAAAGGTTAGCCGTAGCTCACATTGCTGAGCTCAGGGTAGGGAGCTCAGCTCAGTCTTGTTGCCAGGATGATAAAAGACAATGGGAAGAAACCAAAGTTGGAGCGTGAAAATGATTTCAGAGTCTTTAATAAAAACTTGGGCTTTGAAATTAGGAAAGGGAAGCTCTCCATAATAGCTAAATCAAGACCCACAAATTGAATACAGGGCCAGAGTGATCGATGGAGCCCTAATTAAAGAGCAGCTTGGCTGTCTGCTGCAGGCTTCGTGTGAGGCCAGCCCTCCCTCTGGCTCTCTCAGTTCTCCCCCGTGACTCCCTCCCCCAGCATTCATGTTCATGCTTTCACTGTGATGGATGGCTCAAGCAAGCCTGGAAAGAAAGCTCTGCATTGAAGCAGAGCTTGGGCAGTCCACAGAGCAAAACCTCCATTTGCCTCATAAAGGAAGAGCAATAATGTATTTTCTCATGCAGAAAGCATTTATGTGGCACCCGTTCTGTGACAAGCATCTGCTGAGCCCTTCCTGGCCCTCCCTTCCTAACTTACCCCAGTCTTTCTCTGTGCTTCTCCTACCCATCCAGAGCTCTGGCCATGAGTTCTTCCAGGCACATGCTTCCCCTTCTACCTGCAGTGTCCTCCCCTACCCTGTTTGTCTGGAAAACTCCTACCTAGACTTCAAAACCTCAGCTGCATCTTTCTGGTTTTATATTGATGTTGTATTATACTGTGTCTGTCTGTCCCCACCAGACCAGGAGCTCCTTGACTCTGAGGATTGAGTCTTGTTGATCTCTGGATTCTTAGAGTTAAAAAAAGGCCTGGCAATGTGGGTACTCATTCCATACGAATTGGCAAAAGAATGGGGGATCCAGCGATAAGCTATAGTTCTAGTCTGGTAGAAGAGATATGAGGCACACACAAGTCACCATACCACACCATACCATAAGCAAAATTTGCTGAAAACACAAACGAGCTACTTCTAGAACTGTCGGATGCCAGAGGATAAGCAAATTATGTAAGCCTGGAGGACAAGCAAAGGAGGCACATGGATGAAGCCATAGAGATGGAGCAGACTTTCCACAAGCATTTTCATTTTCTGGAATTTGGTGGGATGTTAGAATCTCCATTTGCCCTCTTGTGATCACCAGAGAGGGGCAGAAAGGCAATAGGTTTGACAGGCAGGAGGTGCATATTCTTTCAGGAAGTCTGATCATGTTGGTGTCCGGAGAAGAGGAAAGTTGGGGAGAGAAGGAAGGGAAATCTTCCTTACAGGGATCCTCTTTCTTTCTTCCCAAAATATTGTTTTTTTGCCTGCCCTATCCTTTCTGTTCAGGTGAGGTGAAGTAATGTAGTGGTTAAAACCCGAATGTCAGGAAACTCAGTTCAAAGCCAGATTCTGTCACATATGGCCCTTGTCTGTATCCTATTTGGGATTCACATTCCTCATCTGGAAGCAGGATATAAATGCCTGCCTCAAAGAGATAGGAGGAATGAAATGGAGCAGACATGCCGTATCAGTCAGGGTTCAGAGCAGGAAGCAGAAACTACTCTGGCCAGAAAGACTGAAGACAGGGAATTATGTGCTGACAAGAGCTTCAAGTCTGGAGGAGTTACTCCCAGAACACACGGAAGTGGGCCCCAAATGACGCAGGCAAGAACGTAAGGCATCAGGAGCCCCACCACCAGAGTGATCAAATTCAAACACACCACCTACAGCAAGGCTGCAGGCCAACCTGTGGCCCTTCTGTACGTGAGTTCATCCGTACCAGGGTGGGCAGCCCAGGTTGAGGTTGAGCATCTCACAATGGCAGGCCTGGGGCAGAGTGCCAGTGAGGACACACAGGACCCTGGGTGAGCACTGTGGATGCAGGCCCTTCAGGTAGGGGCCGGGTGAGATAAAGGGCCACAAGCCACCCTGGTGTGTGACAAAGCTTGGCTCCAAATGGGGGAGCAGGGCATTCCTCTCACATCAACACAGAACCCAAGGAGGACCCTGGGCATGCAGCTCAAATATGGCACCTTGAGATCAGCTTTTTAAACCCAAGGACACAATCCTCTATACAAAGGCCAGTGTCCTTCAGCAGTGGCAGAGACATGGCCCCACTCTCGGTGGCCTTGTGGGCCACAGGCATCACCAGGACACAGAGGACCCGAGAAGAGGATGAACTCCCTTTGGGCAGCCCCAGGGTCAAGGCTAGATTAGGATCTTTGGAGGTCTCTGCTCTGAATGGTGGTATTATGAGGACCCTCCACCCCCACCCTGTGTAAATCAAGCTCCAGGCAATACAAAACAAATGCATCAGCATATCCAACCATGTTTGTTTTTGCACTGATGACCCATTGGATGCTTTTACTACAGTATCGAATTCTCTCCATACCCTCCCTACCCCATTAAAGTACAATTACAGCAACAATTTGTCACCCCGAGAACACACTTGTTTGCCTGGGTGGGCACTGTCCTAAGAATCAGAGAACAAACTGGGCAAGACTTTTAATGGGTCTGGAGGACCTGTATACAGCAGAGCAAAGGGACTAGGAAGATTTGGATTCAATACAATTAACAAAAATCCATAAAAACTCGCAGAGGAGAAAGGCCTGGGGAGTCCTTGGATAATATGGCATTTTAAATATTATCTCGGATGGTCCAGAGTTTCTCAGAGGCAATGTTTTCCTACATGTGAATCAAAGGAGGAGAAATTCAAGACTCCAGACTGAAGCGATCTCCTCTAATGTGGAACTTCCCCAGCTGCCCCTGCAAATCTCTTCAGAAGGAAAGCTAAAAAGATTAGGTTTTGATGGAGGCGTATAGCACAAGGACGACAGGGTACACAGAGTAATGCCAGCCTGCCTTGCTCCCAACACTTACAGCACCATTTTGTACGTTTCATTAAGGTCTGAATTCAGGGGAAAGTCTTCAGCAAGGAGCCACACACAGATAAAGACCCTCTTCCTTTTATTGATATAAAGCAGGGCAACCCCCAGAAAAGACACATAACTCACCAGCAGAAAATCTATCCTTCCTTTCTTTTGGCATTTCCCTTCTTTTCCTTCCTCCCAGCCTTCTCTGCCTTCTCCTTTTCTTTTCCTCCTCCCTTCCATTTTTTCTTCCGTAATCCATTCATTTTTTCAACAAATATTTATTATGTACCTGGAGAAGGAAATGGCAACCCACTCCAGTATTCTTGCCTGGAGTATCCCATGGACAGAGGAGCCTGGCAGGCTGCAACCCATGAGGTCACAAGAGTCAGGCACGACTTAGCGACTAAACCACCACCACCACTGTCCTACTTCTCCAAGGAGAAGACATGGCAGGGGCAGCAAGTGCAAAACTCTGAGGCAGCGGGGTTCTTGCTATGTATGAGGAGCAGAAGGGTGGCTGCTATGGCTGGAGCTAAGTGACCAAGGGAATGAGAATGAAGAAGCGGGCTGGAAGCGCTGGATCCCACAGGATCCTGTCCTCTATGGCAAGGGTTGGGATTTTATTCCATGGGTTATGAAAGCTGTGGGGTTTGTAAGTAGGAGAATTAAATGATCTGCCTTTCATTAAAAAAAAAAACAAAACAATCTACCTGTACACATGCTGACATGCTTAGGGGAAGAGTACTGCTGTCCCAGTCAGTGCAGTTCAGTCGCCCAGTCACGCCTGACTCTTTCCAACCCCATGGACTGCAGCACGCCAGGCCTCCCTGTCCATCGCCAACTCCCAGAGTTTACCCAGACTCATGTCCATTGAGTCGGTGATGCCATCCAACCATCTCATCCTCTGTTGTCCCCTTCTCCTCCTGCCCTCAGTCTTTCCCAGCATCAGGGTCTTTTCCAATGAGTCAGTTCTTTGCGTCAGGTGGCCAAAGTATTGGAGTTTCAGTTTCAGCATCAGTCCTTTCAATGAATATTCAGGACTGATTTCCTTAGGATGGACTGGTTGGATCTCCTTGCAGTCCAAGGGACTCTCAGGAATCTTCTCCAACACCACAGTTCAAAAGCATCAATTCTTCAGCACTCAGCTTTCTTTATAGTCCAACTCTCACATCCATACATGACTACTAGAAAAACAGTAGCTTTGACTAGACGGACTTAGTTGGCAAAGTAATGTCTCTGCTTTTTAATATGCTGTCTAGGTCGGTCATAACTTTTCTTCCAAAAAAGCAAGTGTCTTAATTTCCTGGCTGCAGTCACCATCTGCAGTGATTTTGAAGCCCGAAAAAATAAAGTCTCTCACTGTTTCCTCATCTATTTGCCATGAAGTGATGGGGCCGGTTGCCATGATTTTAGTTTTCTGAATGTTGAGCTTTAAGCCAACTTTTTCACTCTCCTCTTTCACTTTCATCAAGAAGCTCTTTAGTTCTTCTTTGCTTTCTGCCATAAGCGTGGTCATGTGCATATCTGAGGTTGTTGATATTTCTCCTGGCAATATTGATTCCAGCTTGTGCTTCATCCAGTCCAGTATTTCTCATGATGTACTCTGTATATAAGTTAAATAAGCAGGGTGACAATATACAGCCTTGACATATTCCTTTCCCTATTTGCAACCAGTCTGTTGTTCCATGTCCAGTTATAATTGTTGCTTCTTGACCTGCATACAGATTTCTCAAAAGGAAGGTCAGGTGGTCTGATATTCCCATCTCTTTGAAGAATTTTCCAGAGTTTGTTGTGGTCCACACAGTCAAAGGCTTTGGCAGAGTCAATAAAGCAGAAGTAGATGTTTTTCTGGAACTCTCTTGCTTTTTCAATGATCCACCGGATGTTGGCAATTTGATCTCTGGTTCCTCTGCCTTTTCTAAATCCAGCTTGAACATCTGGAAGTTTCTGGTTCACGTATTGCTGAAGACTGCCTTGGAGAATTTTGAGCATTACTTTACTAGCGTGTGAGATGAGTGCAGTTGTGTGGTAGTTTGAGCATTCTTTTGCAGTGCTGTGGCCACTGCTGAGTTTTCCAAGTTTGCTGGCATATTGAATGCAACACTTTCACAGCATCATCTTTTAGGATTTGAAATAGTTCAACTGGAATTCCATCACCTCCACTAGCTTTGCTCATAGTGGTGCTTCCTAACTGATGTCTACAACTTACTTTCAATGCATCAAAAAATAAGATAGTTTGAGGGACGGATGGAGGAATAGATCTATGAAAAAAATAAGTATGGTAAAATGTTCATGGTTGAATCTAGGGATTGACATATGGATATTCACTGTAAAACATACTCTTTTGTACATTTGATATTTTTCATAGTAAAATGTTTTTTAAAACTCACTCTGGCTGCTAGGGAAATAACCTGGAGGTAGACAAAAGAGGAAGCTGGTAGGTGATGATGGAGCCTATTGCTCGAGCCTGGCTACGGGTGATGGAACCCTAGGCCAGGGGAACACTTAAAATCAGTGAGTGGCAAGAAGTTTGTTGGAAAGGACAGTTAGCAGACACTTGGGCATCAAGGATTGAGTGGAATCAATTGTCCAATCATTGTGCACAGGATGTGGCTAGTTTCAGTTGAAATCTTGCCTCTTCTACTTGCTGTGTGGCCTTGAGCAGATTACTTTATCACTCTGAGCCTCCATTTCTTTGAGAGTGAAACTAGGGGAATAGAATTAACCATGCAATGTTCTTTTCAATAACATGGCTCACATAAATTGCAAAAAAAAAAAAGATTGGAAACATAGTAGATAATAAATATTAAGGGTGGCAAGTACTTGAAAATAATTAGCGATGCTGATAACCATTTAAAACACAAACTCTTCTACCATAAAATACTAGAAAATGAAAAATGTCAACTAGTACTAAAACGTGGAATGAGATCTGAAACTGCCATGCAAAAATTTTTTATAATTAAAAAAAATCCTCAGAGCAATAGCACAGGAAACCTTAGTCAAAGGAGAAATGAAGAAAATAAGTTCCTCTTTAACCTCCAGGCGGACTTCCACACATTTTCAAGCAGAGAGGGCCAATATGAAACCTTTAAGCCCAACCTCAGTTCATATGAACAAACTTGGCCTCCAGTAGTTTTCCAGAACCATCTAACACCCTTAATTTAAAAAAAAAAAAAAAAAAAAAGCTGGGACACACTTACATCCAGAGCTTGCAGTCACAGCCTCAGTGCTTTTGAGCTCCTTAATGACTTTCTGAGGTCTTCAAACTCTCAGGTTTTGGCTAAATCCAGGAGTAAAAATGCCAAAACACGATGGACAAGACATTCTTTTATAAAGGTACTGGAAAGTCCATACAAGATATCCAGTAAATTGAAATTTCTGTGCCAAAACGGTTGAATCAATTGATTACTCCCAGCAAAAACTTTCTCCCCAATTCTCTCTCTCTCTCCCCCTCTCTCCCTCTGACTCTCTCCCTTCCCCCAAGTCCCCCTGGAATTGCCTCACTCTCCTGGAACCTCTGATTCAGCTGTACAAATAGCAGAAAAAATAATTACAAGTCAGAAGGGCAAATGCTCCAAATGCCCTTTGGACAGTTTGTTTGTTTCCCACCAGGACTTGGCATCTTAGTCTCCTTGTGGGAGAAGTTTTTGTGAGTCCAAGTCGTTCAGGTGGTGAAAAGATGGCCCAAAGGTGGCATTTCTGGTGTGGTTGGGAATCATGGTCCTAATTCCATACCAGACTGCTGTGGGTCAGTGCTGCCTATCTGCTCTGTCATTGAATAGCCAGAAAATCTTGGAGTTCTCTGTGAGATACTCACTGAGAGGTTGACTCTACCCAGACGAGGTGACTTCATATTTAATGAGTTTAGATGTGTTTGATGACCTCAAGATTCAGCAATGTAGCAAAAATATGTATAATATGCCAGCCCAGTGTTTTACATGTATTGAGCCATTTAATCATCACAATAACCCCATAAAGCAGACACTGTTATCATCCCTCATTTGTAGATTAAAGAAACTGAGGCACAGAAAGGCATAGTGACTTGCCCAAGGTCACACAGCCAGTAAGTGAGAGGGCTGGAATTCGGACATGGCAAAGTTAGGATTCTTCTCAAACCCAATCCAGTTTCCTCCTCTGGTGCTGGTGACCCATGTTATAATAGTTCCATCGGTGTCCCCATGTCCAGGCCTCGTGGGGTCCTGACTTCCCACACAAATGTCAGGTGATATAACTGCTCATCCCACAGATCAATTACATCTCTGGCTTTCACAGGTGCCAAGCACTTCCTGGCAAAATATTAAAAAATAATAATACTGCAAATTTAAATCCTGACAGAATTCTGGTATAAATGCCTATGGACATGTCTGACAGACTGAGGTGGCCCCAGCAGAAAACAGATCGTGGCAGGGGCCACACAATCCCTGGAGCAGAAATCCTCTGCAAGGGACATAGGAATCTAATGCTGTGTCCCAGCCCGAGCTGTGTGCCCCTGCATGAGGAGTCGGGGGATTCTGGGTACAGAACAACACCAGATCCTGTGCTGACCAGGTCCTTCATGCAGCAGGTGTGAGTCCTGGGGACAGAGAGCTGCAAGGGAATTGAAAGGGCCGTCTCACCTGAGTCTCAAGCAGCCGTGTTCTGCTGCTGGCTGATTCTAACATGAAGAAGGGAATGAAGCGGGCAGTGTTCTCACTTCCAAGAGAGCAGCTTGGGTTCCAAGAGCATCAGCTTGGAGACAAATGTAGTGAGAGCCTCCCAGCAGCAGCAGCCCTGGGGTGCCAGGTGTTCTTGACGTGGAGACTCAGAGAGTCCCAGCTCCCAGCACCATGGTGCAGACGGTCTCTAGCAACCTGCCTGTGGGCAGCTTGGGCAGCAAGCTAGAGGCAAGCTCAGGGGCCATGTCTGAGATATCTAAAGGACCGTTTGTTTACTGGCCATGCTAACAAGCAGTGACCAGAGTTGATTCTTAGACACATGCAAGCATCCCTGGAAATTTCCAAGAAATGACAGGAGCCAGGAAGGAAAATTCTTCTGAAGACTGGAATGCTTGCAGATAAGTTGGTTGCAGCTTGTAGCCTTCAAGGTCCAGCTTAATGCAACCACCTCTGTACTTGCTGGCTTGTGAAGCCTGAGTAATCAGGACATGTGCGTTTTAAAACTGGAGAATTCTGACTCTGGTATTAAGTGCTGAAAACGCAGATGGCAAAAGTGTCCATGTCTCTGGATTTCATCACTGGACAGTTTCAACTCCCGTAATTGTCTGTGTGATATAAGAATGCATTAAAAAGTGCTGTTTAAAAAAACTGCTCTGAGCACTTTCTCCCAAGGACCCCTCTAGTCATTCCCCTATGTAGTGCTCCTCAGTTCTTGGCCTATTTAATTCTATCCTTGGCCCTTGCTCCTCCTTATCCTCTCTCCCCAGATGAATGATCTAGGTTTGGAGCTAGCCACCCCAACTTCTTCCTCTGTCCTCAATGTGTGCACCACATTGTGGGTGAGACCCTCCTGGCCCTGGCTGTAGCCCAGTGAGCCCTCCACAAGCCCAGGCCCTCCCTCTGCAAGGAAGGAGAATGGAATACAAAGGCCTAGATCTTCATTTTAGAGCGGTCTTGTGCAATGACATTGCAAATGCCAAAGCCTGCCCCACCACCCCCAGTCGACCCCCTGCAACTGGGCTAGTGAAAACTCTGGGGGAAATCGTATGTTCACTCCAGTTTAGTAACAAGGACTGAAATAAGGGAGCTGACCAGCCTTCATGACCTGCTTTCCACTTGCCCAAACACCAGCTCACACAAGTCTCCTTCAAGGACTTGATTTAATGTCTCTGCTTTACAACAGAGCAAACTGAGATTCATAAAGTCCACCCAGTAAGTCACAGACAGAGCCACAGGAATTAGAACTAAAAGTCTCTACTCTCTTAATGGCCATGTTTCTTCCTTTGTTCGCTTCCTTTGGGACTTGGTTAACGGGCTTGAACCAGACCTAAGGAGGTCACCAGCTGGAATGGTATTTGCTATGACATAGCAAACCTCAGCAGGAGGCCCTGCAGATCAACTTGGAATCTGCAACCTAGCAACCTGAATATTTTGTCTTCTGCAGGAACCTCAGGCAGGGGCAGGACCACTGCAGACCATTCTGGTCTCTTGATGCTTCCATTTAGCTTTGGCCTCTATCATGAGTCTGTTTTCTTAATCATTTATGTCTGATATTTAGTGGTATTGTTTTCAATAACAAGGTATCCTAGAATGTAGTATCTTGTGATGTGTTATAAATAAGATACTGTTTTTTAAAACCTTATAAACAGTGTCACAAATTATTAATGCTTGTATCAGATGAAGTAAATTAATCAGATTTTATCATAGTATGCTGAATTCTAAAAAAACTTTTAGTCAAATAAAGTCTATCATTTCCCAAGTTCCAGTAACTCTGTAGTAAAATCAACTGTCAGATCTTAGTATTTACAATATTGAACAGTGCTGCCAACACCCTTCACAAGGGGAGCCTATTTTTCCAGGAAACCCAAAGTTGTCCATACTTTGCCGAGGGGTTTCTCCCATTAAGTAGGAAGTTGGCCAAGTGAGTTTCAAATAGATGATCTTCACTGCTGTATAGACTGGCCTATGCAATTTCATCCCTCCTGGAGACAAAAAAAAAATGCAAAGTGAATACAAAACCTTGAAAATTTTACAGTTACTTAGGCTATATAGGTCTAATTTTCTGCCCATCCCCTGAAGTCCAGAGAAGCATTTTCTTACCTTGACCTCATACATCTTCCCACATGGCAGCCAGCAGCTTTCGTGGTGCAACCTCTGGATGAAAGATAAGCATGTTTGCAGCTGCCTCTGGCTTTCTTCTGTGCCACGTTGCACTATCACTTTGTGTTCTGGAGTTCAGGCTCCCAGCACCAGGCAGGGTTAGTGTGAAAACTGTACTCCCCACCTCCTTGGCATCTGGGTACAGACATCAGATTGCTTACACAGCGGGCCTTTGGGGTTAAAGTGTGGCGTTACCACAGATTTCAGGGGATCCAGGCCTTCCAAGGAGACGTGTGCCTGGGGAGGAAAAGCCCTGGAGTGCATTTTCTCACACTGGCCTAGTCTTACTGCTGGCTTGGCTGTCCCTAGACTTCCCTGAATAGGTCAGTTTATAGGGCTTAACTGAGAATCTTCTAGCACTTAAATCACAGCCCATCCCTTGGTGCTAAGCTGAATGGCTAAAAGAAAACATAGAGTTTCTACTATAAATTATGTGCATAGCCCTCAAGTCTTTGGTCCAGCTAAAGGTACATCTTTTCATAATCAGGGATTGTGTTTGTGATGCCACATCCCTCACTTTGTTCAGAAGGACACTTACTGTATTCAGTGACTGTGGGTGTCATTCTGTTCCATCACTCGCTAACAACACTAAAACATTTTACACTGTTGGGACACTTTGTCAGGAGAACTGCTCAAATGAATGCTTAAAAGCAGCTTTGCATAGCACAATAGATAATCGATGCTTATTGCCCAAGAACTGAAGTCATTTTGCATCTTTAGAAGTTGTTTAATTAACTGAATCATTGGGCTTTCTAATGGATAAATATTTAGAGCAGATATCTATCATCAAATTTCTCTTCATACCATCTTCCTTCTAGAATCAGTGGATTCTCTTTATTGAGAGTGCTTGAAAATCAAATAGGCAATATGATCTTGATTATATTTTAAAATGCATAGAAAAAAAAAGCTGTCAGGACAGATGCCAATAAATTAGCAGTGATTATTCATGAGTGATAAGATATTGGAAATCTTTCATTTCTTTTTTACTTTTAATACATTTTCTAAGTTTTATACACAATATATCTTTACTTTTATAACCTCAAAATAAAAACAGACTTTTAACAACTACTGCATGCAATTTTGTGTTTACTATCTGATTATGGCTATAAAAAATATATGTAACTCAAAAGGATTAGAAGTAGATATATTAATGTGTTAATAGCAACCGTCTCTACATGGTAGCAAATTGGTTGAATTTATTCCTACATTTTCAAAATGTTCCCTAATTACATATAAATATTGTTTCCAACAGTAACAATAAATAATAGAAATTTGATACATAGTTTTTCTTCCCTTCTCCTGACTGACATCAAGAATGAAGAAGATGGGAAGAGCTGCATTTTGTAAAGCCCCAGTGTAGGTCCTGCATGAGGGGAAGAGCCTCGACTGCCTTTCTCCACGAGTCTGGGCCGTCACTTATACAATCCAGGGGCCCCTCCCTTGCCCTGTGCATTCCATTGCTGCCAGGATAGTGTCCCAAGGTCTCTTGGCAACGACTTCCACTAAGCAGTCTTGAAGAATTCACGGACCGTGACAGCTTTCCTCCAAGACCCCCAGAAGGAGTCCCACTGAGCCCCAAGTGGGAGACTCTCCCTCTGCCAAGGTCACAGGGGTTTGCAGGGGTGAGGAGGTCAGCACTCAATCCCGTGGCTGCAGTGTGTTTCCCTATGCTGGGAAAAGCACCTCGGAGACAGAAAGGTGAAATGTGAACTAAAAATAGAGTGGCGCTAGCCCAGGCCACTGGGGGCTGGGGCAGCAAACAGAGGCAGACACAACAGAAGGGCTGAACGAGCTGAGGACAGACGGCCCCTCGCAGCCTCTCACATCTGCTCTAAATCAGACCCTGTTTTCTGCAGCTTCCACCATGGCTCAAGGCTGACCTCGCCACCATTGGCACCTTTCTCCCTGCACTTAGGAGTGCTCCCGGCATCCCAAGACCATTCCAGTGGGGGTTTGTGCAGAAAAGAGAAGCCGTGAGATACCAGAGCTCTTGGTCGCAGCCTTGGGGAAAGTTTGTTCTCACCTGAATAATTTAAGCAGCCCTCACCAGAGCAGAATGTTACTGTCCTGTGTAGTTCAAGAAAAAATGGACTCTACCACTGAAGCCCCCAATCTGCCCTTTGCTGGCCCAACGGGTCTTTCTGGTAAGGAAATCCTGTTAGGCTCTCCTTCTGCTCACAAACTATTAGTAGCAGACACGATGCAGCCTTGACCTCTGCCGGAGGCTGGGAGCCGGCCCTGGATGGGACAGGTGGCTCTTTAAAGCTCCATATTCCTCATCCATACAATGGGCATGTTGCTGTCTCAGCACTGCTGTGCTGTGCACCCTGCAGACTTCTTCCCCCTTCCTCCTCTGGGCTGTAAAACACAATTACTAAAGTTTCAGGATAATTCAGAAGACTCAATTCATCCTTTGGATGGTTGTTTTCTGTTTTTAAAAGCCTGTTACAAACTAGTATTTGATAAGCTTTTGACATCTGTGGACACCCTTAAAAGAACTACTTTGAGGATTCTGAGGCAAAGGCCCTGGCAGCAAATGCAATTCCACTTAGAGTATTTCAACTGAAGAGGTATGGGCAGGTCAAAGGGACCCCAAATGGATTCTGAGGCAGTCAGGCACAAGCAATGGCAGGAAGTCAATATCCCAGGTCTTCAGGGGCAAGGAAGGAGATACCCATACTGATAGCTGCTTTGGAGGGCCTCCCAGACAGGAGTTGAAGTCCTCAGTCACAGAACCACAGAACAAGGCAGTGAAGCATGGAAGGAAGGGGAGAAATACCCCAACCTCACTCTCCATCACCTTCCTTTCTCCCACTGATGCCTCCCATCTGCCAAGCCCAACCAGTGGCCAGAGGGCGAGGGGAGCCTGAGGGATGTAGCCCTCAGAAGTGGTCAGAACCAGAGGGTGTTGAGCAGGGCAGAGGAGAATGAAGGCGAGGCCTGGAGAGTAACTAGAGACCAACCAGACCCGTGTACTTCCCAAGCACACATTATGAGCAGTTGCTTTACAGATCACCAGTCCTCTTTATCCATTCAGTCCCACCTTCAGAAAGCACTACTGAGCATCTTCTGTATTCCAGGTTCAAGAGAGAAATTTGGGATGCAAAGATGAGTAAGATACCATTTCCTTGCCCTTGAGGAGTTCAGGTCCGAGTGGGGTGATTCAACAGTAATCATTCAGTGTCCACACTGCACTCAGCTAGATAACCTGGTGGTTTTGCATTATGGTAAGGATACTTAAAGTGAAGTCTGTCCTCTTAACAAAACTTCAAGGTACAAAGTTCAGCTACCTACAGTAGCTCTAGGTGGTGTTGCAAGCTGATCTCTAGAACTTATTCATCTTGCTTAAGTGAAACTTTATGCCAGTTGATTATCAACTTCTTGTTTCCCCCTCCTGGCAATCACCATTCCTCTCTTTGATTCTGTGAATTTGATGACTTTAGATACCTCCCAATAAGCAGAATCATGCAGTATTTGTCCTTCTGTGATTGGTTTATTCCACTCAATAGAATTTCTTCAAACTTCAACTATGTAGTTGCAAATTACAGGATTTCCTTCTTTTTTAATAAAAGCACTTACAGGAAGGTGATTTCCCACCATGCCTCTCCTCTCCTGCTATGAGGGGGACAGGGGATTTTGGGTTTTGACACCAGTCAGGAGAGCAAAGACCTAATTTCCAGGCCCTCATCACTGCTAACCAGATGGCTGACCTTTGATCACCCTTTATGGTCTCTGAGCGTCAGTTTCTTCTTCTGTAGAATTAAGCAATTGTATTAAATGCCACTAAGGTCTCTTCTGCCTTTGAATGGTTATAGTTCTGTGCGAATTAGATAATGCATCAAACATGTGTCCAGGGGTGTGTGCTTGTAGACATCCACATACAAATGTTTGCATAAATATGTTTCCTCCCTGAGGTCCTTGCCATTTTGGGGGGAAAGTTGGTTAAATGGTAGTTCCAACACTGAATTTCATAAGAATGAAAATAGTATTTTCAGCATCTTCCTCTAGTATGCTTTTTCATTTCCTTTTTTTTTTCCTTAGAAAATGCCATAATATAAATGTTAAGATCATTATAGAAAAGGAATCCTTCCTGATGAGCTTGGGATCCTATAGTAATTATATTAAACTAGGCCTTTTATTGCTGGTTAATGAAATTCTTTTAAAATTGAACCAGCTTCAAGTAAACTGATTTGCATTGATTTGGTGATGTATAGAGCTCAAGCCACTCTATGTATAAGCAAATTAAAAGCCTTAAGCCCTACAGCCAAGCTGCACAGGCCCCAGCTGAAAAATTGATCCCATGGTTCCCTCCAGGGGCACCTTGCTCTGGGGTTGGTGCTGCTTAAAGGGACACAGCCAATTTCTTTGGCAGAAAATAAATTAATTAGGAGAAAAGAAAAATCATGTTCATCCTGGATTAAACCATTTCCCAAGTTACCAAAGACAATCTTTGTAATGACAAAGTCCTCTTGGATGCCTCCTACGTCCACCCCACGCACTTAAATGACAACTCGGGGGAGGCCTCCTGCTCCTCCCAAGCTACCCTCCCTGAGCACCCTACACGGTCTTGGTGCTCTGGTCCTCCCATCCATCCTACCGCCCCATGGCAGCCTGGTACCCTGCTTTCCATCAATCCCAACAGGGTCTGTCCTGCTGAAGAGGATGGAGGAAGGACCACACAAAGAGCCTCATAGGCACCAGGTCCAGGAACCGGGGGAATTTGGCAAACAAATGTCTCTGTCACAGCGCCCTTCTCTCCTTCCCACTCTATGAGGCAAAGCAAAGTTTTGTATTGACCTGTGTATTTAAAAAAAAACCATCTTCTCTCTCTGGGGATACCCTGCTTAGGTTTATACCTAGCCAACTTTCTTTCAGCTCTAAACCTATTGCCACATACCCATATGATCAGTATTAAAATATTAAAATCATTATTTGATTATTGATTCTATGATAGTGTTATGATATATATGCCTTATGGTAGTATTATTATAGATTTTATTTGTATTAAAGTTAACACTGAATGATTACTTTTCAACTACTACTATAAAAATTTAGGTAAACTTATGTGTACCTAAGTTTAGACAATATCTATGCCAGTCATGAATTATGGCAGCGTCCATGGTTAAGGTTCAGAATAGAATCATAGAATTGGGCCTGAAATTAAACTAGATAAGCCCTATAACTAATAAATTAATCCACTCAATCTCTTTTTCAACATTTCTACTCAACATGGAATTCACTTAATTCACATGGCAAAGATGGAATGTTAGACCCTTAAAGAAACTTTTTAGGACAAGCACACTCAGTTTTGGATAAGGGAAAAAAAGCAGGCGAGAGGTTCAGATGGCTTGCCCAGGCCCCGCAGAGGCACAGGGAGCCCGAGGCGGGCTGAGCCACCGCCTCCGCACCCCAGCCTGTGCTCCCCTCCTCAACGTGTGGCGTCACAAAGCCTGTCTTGAGAGCACGCTTAATGGGAGAGGACCGTGTCCACTGCACATGTAAGGAGTTCCTCTGAATTCTTCTCTTTTATCCCAAAGAACCATGTGACTTCTATTCTATTCTGTAATACATCCATTTTCTTTTAATATAAAAATATATTGACTTCATTGCTGATCTAAGAAGGGCTGTGTGTTTATTCTGAGATTGCTGGTGCCCCTGGCCTACCACTGTGCCCTTCCAACAATACCTATAACCTACTTTGAAAAGCAAAAGTTTATCTAAGAACTAAAACATTCCTTAGATTAATTCAACAAATACTAGTTTATGTACTTAATAAATATTTGTTGAGTGCCTGTTTGTCACCTGTTGAATTGGGCACCTAATATATATTATCTCATTCAATCTTTATATTAATTCTCTGAGATCGATATCATTTTCCCCATTTATAGATAAGGAAACAGGTTCAGAGAAGTTAAGCAAGTTGCCAGAGTTCACACGGCTAGTAAGTGGCAGACTGAAATTTAAATCCTGGTCTGGATTTGTAATCCCTGTCTGAGCCAAAACTCGTTTGGTTGCAAGTGATACAAACCCAAGAAACTCAACTCATATAACTGGGAAAGTTCACTGGTAAAGTTAGACTAGCGACACTTTTCTATATTTTGGCTCATCCTCTCACTGAGTACTGATCTCTCCTACAGCAGATGGCTCCTTCATATTGGGGAAGTTATGGAGAAAGGAACATGGCTGCAGGTAACTCGAACTTGGATCAGACCATCTCAGCAGCCCATGGAACTGAGAGCCTCAGAAACCCACCACCCCTAAAGTGCTCAGATAGGCCTGGATGGGGTTAGCGTCCATCTCAGGACCAGTCACAACCCCAGAAGATGGGATAGCTTCAGTTGGCCTGCCTGAACCACGTACCCAACCTCATGGCTGAAATAAGTGTGGGTGGAGGTAGTTGCAGTAATTAGCAGTTCCATGCAACACAGGACCATGCAGCCAGTCCAAGTGAAAGAATTCTTGGCTGACAAAATACAGTAGATGTCCTCAGACAACTAATGAGGTTATCTAAAAAATAACACTCATAACAAAAATCAATGTATTGGTCTTCAACGCTCTTTCTCTGCCCTGTGGTAGTAGCAGGAAAGATTACTTAGCTTCTGCCCATGCCCCCAGTTTTACAATCACAGTTTTGAAGCATTCCCCACTCAACCTGAGGGAAAGGGCAGGGAGGAAGGTAGGCTTCCCGTGGTTAGTACAGCCAGCAGAGACCAATCATTTACCTAACACAGCTACCTGCCAAAACGTCTGAACAATTCTCTTTGCAGAAAAATGGAAAGATTGCTTGATCCCCATAAGCTCTCCCAAAGAGTGTTACCTCTCAGGTGCTTGCCCCTCCCTTTGGCGCCCCCATCCTCCAGCTGTCCCTCTCTGGGGGTGTTCAACCTAGTTCCTGAACATGCAGGCAAAAGTCAGGTAGCCCTTGTCACCACTGAAGACTGAGTTTCCAGACCAAACTCCACACTTGCCAATAACTATTTACTTTACAGAGGCAAAGCACAAAGCCCTGGACCTGGTCAGGGCTGAGTGGCTGAGAAAGGGCCTTAATGAGCCCTGAGAAGCCTGCCTTCCCAGCAAAATAAGTGCTCAAGGTTAATGTCGTCAGAATTGAGGGAGAATACCTTGTTTTGACTGAGAGATCAAAGCTAGGGGAGTTTTTGATCAGAATTGCCTGGACAAATATTTTAGCTTCCAATTTATTCTGATTATGCAGAACAGGCCTGAGAGGGTCACAGCCAGTTAGAGAGACGGTCACTCAGCCCAGCCAGGCTGGAGGGAGGACAACTCTTGTTTGGGAGTCCTGAGATTGGAGAGCCTGTGGGAAGTCACAGAGGTAGGCAAAATCCCTCGGGCCCTGCTTGCTGAGCTTTTAGCACTCCAGTGAAGACAGGTTCAAACTGGAAGGGGCCTTGGAGACCCCTCTTGGTTTGGGACCTTGTTCCAGTGGCTTGCCATATGGCCAGCTAATAGCCAAGCTGGGAGGAGAATCAGGCCACCCTCTCCTAACCCCACCACCTGCACGGCTCCCCATGCTCCCTGCTGAAAATGTCTGCAGTAAAATATGAGCTTGACCACAAACTGTAAACTCTGGGGAAACATCTACAAGAAACCTTGGGGCTGCCCCCGACAAGCGGGGGTGAGCCCATCCAACTGCAGTCACAGCTGTAGCTCCAAGGAGCTGTGAAAGGGCCTTGGGAAGCCCAGGGAGGAAGGGCAACCTTGGAGTTACAAACACACCGGGAGCAATCCTCATCCCACCCCAAACCCTGAAAGAGGTAGATGTAGTTTTCCAGAGCAGACTCAGAGAGCAAGCTGAAGATGCACTTTCAGAGATCCTCACAGGGCCCAATCCTAGGACCATCGTAGGAGGACTTTACTGTGATTACAGATACTTGATGAGCACTACTCTGTAGCAGGCATGGTGCTTTCACATAAGTTAATTTTTGAAAGCTTGTAACAAGTCTGCTATGCTGTCTCCATTTTATAACGAACTTGAGGCACAGAGAGGTACAATACTTTGCACAAGGCAAATTAACTACTACACAGCATATGTAGGGTTAGTACCTGACTGGTCTTCAAAGCCTCTTCAGAATCAAACAGTTATCCTGACTTCCCTGCATCAGCTGTACCTTGGATTAACTGAATAGTTTGGTGTTTTGGAAGATTCTAACTAATAAGTCAAAGAGGAATGATAAATTTAGAAATTTATTTATAAAATCACCACTCTGCAACCACTAATGAAGAAATATTGGGTTGGCCAAAAAGTTCATTTGAGTTTTTCTATAACATCTTACAAAAAAATCTGAATGAACTTTTTGGCTAATCCAATAATTCTAGGCAATAATCATCAATAACTCAGAAATTGATTAGGTAAAAAACTTAAGGGGGAATTATATCCCTGAGGGGGATCCCAATGTGATACAGCAGGAAGGTGTACACATAACCTGTTGTCGGAAAAACCAGGCCTGAATCTGACCAAGTCACGGAAACTACTATCAGCTTGCAGGGAAAACAGGGGATAGAGGAACCTGTTAAACTATACCATGAACTTTAAAAGTCCAAACTGTGAGAAATTGTTCAGTTCAAAACAACCTGGTTTCTTACACAAATAAATTGATAGAGAGGAAAAGAGAAAGGGGGGACTTATGGACTAAAAGAGGACTAAGATGCAGAGTAACCAAATGAAATGTATGAACCTTGCTTAGATACCAATTCAAACAAATCAACTATATAAAAATGTTTTCTAAACAGTAAAGTAAAAGTGAATACTTACTAGATATTCAATGATACCAAGTATATTAGCTTTCTATCACCACCATAACAAATTACCACAAATTTAGCAGCTTAAACAAGCTCCCACTTATTATTTCACAATTCTGTAGGTCAAAATCTAAGTACAGCATAGCTGGGGTGGCTGGCTTAGAGTCTTACAAGGCCACAATCAAGACATTAGCTGGGCCTTTATGGAGGCTATGGGGAAGAATCTGGTTTCAAACTATTGAGGTTGTTGACTGAATCAGGTTTCTTGTGCTACAGGACTAAGATCTCCATTTCCTGTTAGCCCTTAGCCAGAAAAAAAATTCTTAGTTCTTAGAGGCCTCTCTCTGGTCCTTGCTCATGGTCCCTCCATCCCAGAGCCAGCAACAACTTGTTAAACTCTTTCCACACTCAGAGTCTCTCCAAATTTCCCTCCTGTTTCATCTTCCTTCTACTTTTCTCCTCCTCTTACAGGTGAAGACAACTGTCGGCTTGCTAAGAGCTCACATGATCAGATTGTGCCTACCCAAATAATCCAAAAGAGTCTCCCTGTCTTAAGGCTTCTAACCTTAATTACATCTGCAAAGCCCCTTTTGCTATGTTTTCATTTTCCCAAGATTAGGCTGTGGACATCTTAAGGGGAGTAGGGTAGGGGACTAATGTCCTGCCTACCACACCAAGGAATTAGGGGGTTTTTAGGAGTGGTAATGCTGTTGTGATTATGATTTAAAGTAAAATGGTTCTTATCTTTTAGATTTCATTGTTGTTGTTCAGTCACCCAGTCATGTCCAACTCTTTGCAACCCCATGACTGCAGCACGCCAGGCCTTCCTGTCCCTCACCATCTCCAGGAGTTTGCCCAAAATCATGTCCATTGCATCAGCGATGCCATCCAGCCATTGCATCCTCTGACGTCCTCTTCTGTCTCTGCCCTCAATCTTTTCCAGCATCAGGGAAGAAACATTTATAGATGAAATTATATAATAACTGATATTTTCTCAAAATAATCTAAAGGGTCAGGAAAAGTGGAGAAGAGTGTAGGTGAAACAGGGTTAGCCCTGTTTTCATCATTGCTAAACTTGAATGTTAAGCTCATGAAGATACATTCTTTTATCCATTTTGTTTTTGAGTATGTATGAAATTTTCTATAACTTACAAAAAAGGTAGGGGAGCCCTTTCCACCATACTAGCAATCCTCAAAATTCAGTGGAATCACTAAAAATTTGTTAAATATGCATATTCCTGAGTCCCATGCTGCAGATCCTGGTTCAATAGCATTGGAACGGGCTTCAGGGGGTCTCGTATTAATGTCATTGACTATACTTCAAGATACACTGTGCTATTATGGGAAGTTTAGTAAGAAAGTAGTAAAATATAAATAGCAGGCAAAAAAAAATCTTAGGATCAAAGCATAGGCAGATTGGGTTGGTTGGAGAAAACGGGAAGGCTCCCTGAGAGAGACAATACCTGATATAAGGTCATCCAAGGATAGATAGAATTTTAATAGATTATGGATTTTCTTGCAAACCATAAAGGCTGGAAAATGTGGGGCATAGCCAAGAGATCCCAGTTTGTCAAGCTTGGTGGAGAAATAAGGTCAGTGAAGGGGATATATAACTTAATAGAAGGTAGGGATCTTGTTGTGCAGAGTCTCAAGTGCTATGGTTTGTATGTCAGTCACCAGGCAAGGCAACTATTGATTGATGTGTTTACAGAGGAGAATAATGTGTTTGGAGTTAGGCATTCCAACCCAAGGGCTTCGCTGGTGGCTTAAGGTAAGGAATCCACCTGCCAATTCAGGAGACGCGGATTTGATCCCTAGGCAGGAAGAGGGAAATGGTAATGCCACTCCAGTATTCTTGCCTGGGAAATCCCATGGACAGAGGAATCTGGTTGGCTATAGTCCATGGGGTCTCAAAGATTTGGACACAACTTAGTGACTAAACAACAACAAATTCCAACCCAAAATCACATTTCAGAATAAGTGTTATTTCTAACCCTGGTCAAAAAATACTGGAAAATTTGAATGTGCTATTCCTAATAACATCTTTTCCAAAACTAAGACTGCCACTCAGAAAGCCATGCCCTTCTTTCTCTGTGGGGGCCTGTTGTGCAGTGTGGGTAGCCAAGCTTCAAATGAATCCTTTCTCCGTTCTGCTTTTACAAACACACTATGCACAATTATGTGCTTGCCTCAAAAGAGAAATAACCAAAATGGCAAATGTATAATAGATCATTAGAGCTGTTACATTAAATCCTAACCAAATAAGCTTCTTATTTTTCTAAGTATTGACTAAGTATGATAAGATTCAAGCTCCTGTTTGGAAAGATGAAACTAACTTCACATTTTTCTTTGTGTATTTTGAAATTCCTGAGGAGTAGACAATGAAGTTGAGGAAGCTGGATCTGAGTTATCCCTTTGGGAAATGGTGAAAGTAAATTATTACTCTTCATTCTCTTCTAAAAGTGCCTCTTATATGTTCAAAGAGAATATTAAAGGCTCAGAATGTTTCACAACATTTTTGCCCCTGTGAACCCAGAGTTCAGTGTTAAACAGTTATGTTTGTTACACGTAAATGCAAAAGGCAGTGTATAAACACACTCACACACACAGTCATACACACTAAATTTTATCAAAAATAAAAAGGACCACACATACTTTCTGCTGAATTTTATTGCATCTAAAACACTATTGATTATTAAGACACATCATTAAACTATGACATTCTATTGGTTATAAAATACATCCTAATTTCAAAGATATTAAAATTTCAGTCAATGAATAATGATATTTTGTTTAACTCCTCCTCTGGAACAGAGCTCACATCACACACTCCATAAATGTTACTGTTAGTCATCAACAGCATAAATGTCCCTAACCCCCAATCTGTCATACACCAAGTGATAACTAAATGTTTGTTGAATACAAATCCAAGTGTCTGTGCTACACATAATTAATGCCATGTACCGCTCAGGGTGCAAAGATGGATAAGCATTTAATTAGCAAGAGAAGTCTTCATTGAAATCCTACCGTGAAGGCTTTCACTCAGTCACCCCACATTACTTAGCAAAGTGGTTCCCACATTTAGCATGCATCAGAATCATCTGGAGGGTGATTAAAACATGATCCCTTAATCTCTGCCCTGGAGTGAAGACCTCCATATCCTGCCCACTCTCTGCCGCACATGGTGAGATGCTGCTCCAGGACCTGCTGCAGACAAGTTCTCGATATGTCTCAGAGCCTCAAACACTGGACAGAACTTGCTAACTGACAACCTGTCCCAATACTTAATATTATTTGCTGGAGTTTCAGGGCAAAGGTTACCTCATGCTCCCTGCAGAGCCTGCAGTAAAAAAAAGATCAAACCCTGAGTCTTTGGAGTGGGCACTGACTCCAAGACCCTAGATTACCAGAGAAATAATGCTAGGGAGTATAAAATAGTGAGAACTCACACAAAGGAAACCACCTGAATACAAGACCCGACATCACCCAACTATCAGTAGCACCCTGTGCAGGATGCCTCATCTAAACAACAAACAAAACAAAAATACAAACCCAATAATCAGCAGTCAGGGTTACCACCTCACTTAGCCCTGCCCATCAGAGGAAAAGCAAACAAACAAAAACTCAGCACAAATCTTACCGTATACGAAGCTTACACAAACCACTGGACCAACCTTAGGAGGGCAGAAACCAAAAGGAAGAAAGTATTTAACCTTGAAACCTGGGAAAAGGAGACCTCAAACACAATATGTTAAAAAATAATAATAAAAAGGCGGAGAAACCCTACATAAATGAAGGAACAAAGTAGAAACATAGAAGTCCCAATAAATGAAGAGGAAATAGGCAAACTACCTGAAAAAGAATTCAGAATAATGATAGTAAAGATGATCAAAAACCTTGAAAACAAAATGGTGAAAATGCAAGAATCAATTAACAAAGACCTAGAAGAATTAAAGAATAAACATACAGAGACAAATTACACAATCACTGAAATTAAAAATACTCTAGAAGGAATCAATAGCAGACTATCTGAAACAGAAGAATGAATCAGTGAGTTGGAAGATAAAATGGTGGAAATAACTTCTGAAGAGCAGAATAAAGTAAAACAAATGAAAAGAACTGATAGTCTCAGAGACCGCTGAGACAATATCAAATGCACCAACATTCAAATTATAGGGGTCCCAGAAGAAGAGAAAAAGAAAGGGTATGAGAAAATTTTTGATGAGATGATAGTTGAAAATTTCCCCAACATGGAAAAGGAAATAGTTGATCAAGTCCAAGAGGCACAAAGAGTCCCAAACAGGTTAAACCCAAGGAAAGATATGCCAATACACATACTAATCAAACTAACAAAGACTAAACCAAAGAAAGAATATTAAAAGCAGCAAGGGAGAAACAAGAAACATTCAAGGGAAATCCCCTATGCTTAACAGCTGATATTTCAGCAGAAAGTCTGCAGGCCAGAAAGGAATGGCAGGATATATTTAAAGTACTAAAAGGGGAAGATCTACAACCAAGATTACAGTACCCAGCAAGGATCTCATTCAAAACTGATGGAGAAATAAAAAGGCTTTCAGACAAGCAAAAATTAAAAGAATTCAGTACCACCAAACCAGCTTTACAACAAATATTAAAGGGACTTATATAGTTAAGAAATACAAGAGAAGAAGAAAAATCTACAAAATCAACCCCAAACAATTAAGAAAATGGCAATAGGATTGTATATATCAGTAACTACTTTAAATGTAAATGTAAATGGATTAAATGCTGCAACTAAAAGACACAGACTGGCTGAATGGATACAAAAACAAGACCCATATATATGCTGTCTACAAGAAACCCACTTCAAACCTAAAGGGACATATAGACTGAAATATAGACTGAAAGTGAGAAGATGGAAAAATATATTCCATGCAAATGAGAAGCAAAAGAAAGCTAGAGTAGCAATCCTCATATCACAATAGACCTTAAAATAAAGATTACAAGAGATAAGGAAGAACACTACATAATGATCAAGGCATCAATCCAAGAGGAAGAAATAACAATTGTAAATATCTATGCACTCAACATAGGAGCACCTCAATATGTAAGACAAACACTGACAGACATAAAAGGAGAAATTGACAGTAACACAATAATAGTAGGAGACCTTAACACCCCACTCACACCAAAGGACAGATTATCAAAACAGAAAATTAGTAAGCAAACACAAGTCTTAAATGATACATTAGATGAGATGGATCTCATCTATATCTTCAGGACATTCCATCCAAATGCAGAAAAATACACCTTCTTCTCAAGTACACATGGAACATTCTCCAGGATAGAACACATCTTGGGTCACAAATAAAACCTCAGTAAATTTAAGAAAATTTAAATCATATCAAGCATCTTCTCTGACCACGGTGCTATGAGACTAGAAATCAATTATAAGGAAAAAAAAAGAAACACAAACACATGGAGATTAAACAACACATTTCTAAGTAACCAACAGGTTAACTGAAGAAATCAAAAAGGAAATAAAAAAAAATTATAGAAACAAATGACAATGAAAACACAACAACTAAGAGGGAAGTTTATAGCAATATAATCCTACCTCAAGAAACAAGAAAAACATTCAATAGACAACCTAACTTTACACCTAAAACAACCAGAAAAAGAAGAACAAAAAACACCCAAAATTAGTAGAAGAAAAGAAATCATAAAGATCTGAACAGAAATAAATGAAAAAGAAATGAAAGAAACAGTAGTAAAGATTAATAAAACTAAAAGCTGGTTCTTTGAGAAGATAAACAAAATTAACAAGCCTTCTGCCATAGTCATCAAGAAAAAAAGAGAGAAGAATCAAATCAGCAAAATAAGAAATGAAAAAGGAGACAGTGCAGAAATACAAAGGATTATAAGAGACTATTATGAACAACTATATGGCAATAAAATGGATAACTTAGAAGAAATGGACAGATTCTTAGAAAAGTTCAATCTTCCAAGACTGAACCAGGAAGATATAGAAATTATGAACAACCCAATTACAAGCACTGAAATTGAAGCTGTGATCAAAAATCTCCTAAAAAACAAAAGCACAGGATCAGATGGCTTCACAGGAGAATTCTATTGGACATTTAGAGGAGAGCTAATGCCTATCCTTCTAAAACTTTCAAAAAATTGCAGAGAAAGGAACACTTCCAAACTCATTCTACAAGACCACCATCACCTTGATACCAAAACCAGACAAAGTCAGCACAAAAAAAGAAAACTACAAGTCAATATCACTGATGAATATAGATGCAAAAATCCTCAACAAAATTTTAGCAAACAGAATTCAGCAACACATCAGAAAGTTCAAACACCATGATCAAGTTGGGTTTATTCCAGGAATGCAAGGATTCTTCAATATACACAAATCGATCAATGTGATATATTATATTAACAAATTAAAAGATAAAAACAATATGATAATCTCAATGCTGCTACTGCTACTGCTAAGTCACTTCAGTCGACCCCATCCCTGGGATTCTCCAGCCAAGAACACTGGAGTGGGTTGCCATTTCCTTCTCCAATGCATAAAAGTGAAAAGTGAAAGTGCAGAAAAAGCCTTTGACAAAATCTAGCACCCATTTATTATTAAAATGCTTCAAAAAATGGGCATGGAAAGAACCTACCTCAACATAGTAAAGGCCATGTATGATAAGCCTACAGCAAATATTATTATCAATGGTGAAAAACTGAAAGCATTCCCCCTAAAATCAGAAACAATACAAGGGTGTACATTTTTACCCCTATTATTCAACATAGTTCTGGAAGTCCTAGCTACAGCAATCAGAGAAGAAAAAGAAATAAAAGGAATCCAGATCAGAAAAGAAGAAATAAAGCTCTTGCTGTTTGCAGATGACATGATACTGTACATAGAAAACCCTAAAGATAGTATCAGAAAATTACTAGAGCTAATCAGTGAATTTATCAAAGTTGCAGGATACAAAATCAATACACAGAACTCACTGGCATTTCTATACACTAACAATGAAAAATCAGAAAGAAATTAAGGAATCAATTCCATTCACCATTGCAACAAAAAGAATTAAACATCTAGGAATAAACTTACCTTAGGAGACAAAAGAACTGTACACAGAAAATTATAAGACACTAATGAAAGAAATCAAAGACGACATAAACAGGTGGAAAGATATTCCATGTTCCTGGGTAGGAAGAATCAATATTGTGAAAATGGCTATACTACCAAATGCAATCTACAGATTCAATGTGCTCCCTATCAAATTACCAATGGCATTTTTCACAGAACTAGGACAAAAAATTTCACAATTCATATGGAAACACAAAAGACCCCAAATAGCCAAAGCAGTCTTGAGAAAGAAGAATGGAGCTGGAGGAATCAACCTTCCTGACTTCAGATTATACTACAAAGCTACAGTTATCAAGACAGTATGGTACTGCCACAAAAACAGAAATATAGACCAGTGGAACAAAATGGAAAGTCCAGAAATAAAGCCATGCACCTATGGGCACCTTATTTTTGATGAAGGAGTCAAGAATATACAATGGGGCAAAGACAGTCTCTTTAATAAATGGTGCTGGGAAAACTAGACAGTTACATGTAAAAGAATGAAATTAGAACACTTCCTAAAACCACACACAAAGATAAGCTCAAAATGGATTAAAGACCTAAATGTAAGACCAGAAACTATAAAACTCTTCTAGGAAAATAAGGCAGAACACTCAATAACATAAATCAAAGCAAGATCCTCTATGACCCACCTCCTAGAGTAATGGAAATAAAAACAAAAGTAAACTTCTTTGATTAAACTTAAAAGCTTTTGCACAGGAAAAGAAACTATAAGCAAGGTGAAAAGACAACCCTCAGAATGGGAGAAAATAATAGCAAACGAAATAACTGACAAAGGATTAATTTCCAAAATATACAAGCAGCTCATACAACTCAATGCCAGAAAAACAAACAACCCAATCAAAAAGTGGAAAAAAGACCTAAACAGACACTTCTCCAAAGAAGGCATACAGATGGCTAACAAACACATGAAAAGATGCTCAATATCACTCATTATTAGAGAAATGAAAATCAAAACTATCATAAGATATAACCTCGCACCACTCAGATTGGCCATCATTAAAAAGTCTACAAACAATAAATGCTGGAAGGGGTGTGGAGAAAAGGGAATGCTCTTGCACTGTTGGTGGGAATGTAAACTGATACATCCACTATGGAAGATGGTATGGAGATTCCTTAAAAAACAGGAATAAAACAACCTTATGACCTGGCAATCCCACTCCTAGTCATATATCCTGAGGAAACCAAAATTGAAAAAGACACATGTATCCCATTGTTCATTGCAGCACTATTTACAATAGCTAGAACTTGGAAGCAACCTAGATGTCCATCGATAGATGAATGGATAAAGAAGTTGTGGTATACATACACAATGGAATATTACTCAGCCATAAAAAAGGAACACATTTGAGTCAGTTCTGATGAGGTGGATGAACCTCGAACCTATTATACAGAGTGAAGTAAGTCAGAAAGAGAATGATAAATATCATATTCTAATGCATATATACAGAATCTAGAAAAATGCTACTGAAGAATTTATTTACAAGACAGCAATGGAGAAACAGACATAGAGAATAGAGTTATGGACAAGGGGAGAGGGGAGGAGAGGGTAAGATGTATGGAAAGAGTAACATGGAAACTTACATTACCATTTGTAAAATAGAGAGCCAACGGGAATTGGCTGTATGGCTCAGGAAACCCAAACAGGGGTTCTGTATCAATCTAGAGGGGTGGGATGGGGAGGGAGATGGGAGGGAGGTTCAAAAGGGAGGGGATACATGTATACCTATGGCTGATTCATGTTGAGGTTTGACAGAAAACAACAAAATTTTGTAAAACAGTTATCCTTCAATTAAAAAAATAAAAATCCCTTGACCCTACTCCCAGAGTTTCCAATGCAGTATGTCCAGATTAGGGCCCAAGAATTTGCATTTCTAAGTTCCCAGGTGACTCTGACCCTGCTGTTTTCAGGTACCACACTTGAAGACCCATTGACATCAAGCGTGATCTCTGTCCCCAGGGAGTTCCTAGTCTATTTTAAAAAATTAAGAAAGCTCACACAAAGCTCTAGCAAATGACAAAGACCTCTCTCTAATTTTATTTATGAGTATGACTTAGATGAAGAAAGAGAAAAGTGAAGCCCAGACAGCCAGGGTGGATCCATGTCACTGATAAGATCACACTTGGGACCTTGAAGACCGAGTAGATTTTGTCTGTGAGTCACAGAGCTGATGCTGAGTAGTGCCCTCTGTGTGCAGATGGCATCTGTTCTGATTGGCCTATACCCCATCCTGCCATGTTGGTGTCTATTATGGTTATTCAGTGCCAACACCCATCAGATGTGGCAGGTGATGGAGAGATTGACGAGGGAATCCAGGTAGAGGAAAGAAGCCCAGAGGAGGGAAAGAGCGTTCTGACTGGTGAGAAAACCAGCCTGACTAGGCAGAGTACCTCACCAGGCAGAAGTGAAAAGGAGCCGAGAGGTGAGGATGGGGTATAACTGCGAAAGGGGCCTATGAAGATAGCCTAGAGAGAGGCGTTCAGGTCAAGGTACAGCATATTCTGGACATGAAGGATGAATGCCTAGAGCCAGGTCAGGGCAGTATGAGCAGAGAAGTAAGATCAGACAAAAATAATGTTTAAGGGAGAACTCAACAGAGCTTATTGCGTACTGGGCACAGGTTAAAAAGGGGAACTGCTAAAGATGAGGATGAAAGATTTCAAAAATGGGGACTTCAGGAAAAAAAAAGACACTGTACGAAAGAAAGGTTACTGAACAGTGAGGATGTGTGTGGTTTGCAAGAGTGCATTTGGCTGCTGATGGGCAAGTGAGATTTTGTCAAGCTTCAGAGACATGCTATAGAGCTCAGGGGGAGGACAGGATTCAAGGCACGGACATAGGAAGTCATCGGCCTAGAGATGTGAGTTGAAGCCAAGAATGTGTGAGGAGTTTGAAGGAGGAAACTCAGGAGAAAACTGACGTTTGAAAAATACCCAAAGTAGGGCCAGGAAAAGCTATCTATGGAGTTCGACTGCCTTTATGGAATACCAGCTTCATGCCAGACCAGAAGTGTGGTGGAATAGACACGTTGATATGGTACCTTCACAAGACAAATGACTACATGGCGTTCAGAATGTAAAGCATCTGAGATGGTGAGCTGTGCTCAAAGTTACAAAGGACACAGGAGAGCCTCCTAAAAACCATGTGTGCTGTTAAAGGAGGTGGCTGGGAGAATTTATGGATGGCTTCCTGGAGGAGGTGATGCCTACACTGAGAACTGACGGATGAGCAGGAGGTGGAAGCTGAAGAACAGTGAGAGGGTGTATTTTATTCAGAAACCTAATTTTCAAAGGAAATAAACAGTTTGTATGTGTGCTCAGTTGTGTCCAACTCTTTGCGACCTCATGACTGTAGCCCACCTGGCTCCTCTGTCCATGGGATTTTCCAGGCAAGACTGCTGGAGTGGGTTGCCATTTCCTTCTCCAGGGAGAAACAGCTTGGTCTGGTTTTAAATGATAGTATTTGATATTTTCATTGTTGCCATTGATATTTTTCTGATAAACAAGCTTAAAAAGAAAACCAGGAGAATGTAACATCAATGGCAAAGGGAGAGTAGAGTTTCATAAGGCATGAATTGGCACGCCTAGATGCTGCCACTCCTGATGGAGAAGATGCATCGAGCGGCAGGTGGGTCGCGCAATGAAAAAATCAACGGCACCTTTAGGCAAAAGCCATCATCAGGGATAAAAGTGGCCATTACACAATGATAAAAGGAACTATCCTGTTAGAAAGATGTAACAATCCTGAACTGTATAGTTGTAATAACATAGCCTCAGGTCATACAAAGCAAAAATTAACAACTATAGAAAGAAAATATCAAATCCACTATCATAGTAAAAGATTTTAGGACAGTTGTCACAGAAACAAATAGAACATGCAGACAAAAGAAAAAATCTCAAATAAATCAAAGATTTGAACATCTTAATGAACAACTTGAATGTATATTAACTATGCCTAACATTTAGAAATACGTGAACCATGCACTTCCAGATGTTCAAGCAAGTTTTAGAAAAGGCAGAGGAATCAGAGATCAAATTGCCAACATCCGCTGGATCATTGAAAAAGCAAGAGAGTTTCAGAAAAACATCTATTTCTGCTTTATTGACTATGCTAAAACCTTTGACTGTTTGGATCACAATAAATTGTGGAAAATTCTTAAGGAGATGGGAATACCAGACCACCTGACCTGCCTCTTGAGAAACTTATATGCAGGTCAGGAAGCAACAGTTAGAACTGGACATGGAACAACAGACTGGTTCCAAATACGAAAAGGAGTACGTCAAGGCTGTTTATTGTCACCCTGCTTATTTAACTTATATGCAGAGTACATCATGAGAAACATGGGGCTGGAAGAAGCACAAGCTGGAATCAAGATTGCTGGGAGAAATATCAATAACCTCAGATATGCAGATGACACCACCCTTATGGCAGAAAGTGAAGGGGAACTGAAGAGCCTCTTGATGAAAGTGAAAGAGGAGAGTGAAAAAGTTGGCTTAAGGCTTAACATTCAGAAAACTAAGATTATGGCATCTGGTCCCATCACTTCATGGCAAATAGATGGGGAAACAATGGAAACAGTGTCTGACTTAGTTTTGGGGCTCCAAAATCACTACAGATGGTGACTGCAGCCATGAAATTAAAAGACACTTACTCCTTGGAAGGAAAGTTATGACCAACCTAGACAGCATATTAAAAAGCAGAGACATTACTTTGTCAACAAAGGTCTGTCTAGTCAAGGTTATAATTTTTCCAGTGGTCATGTATGAATGTGAGAGTTGGACTGTGAAGAAAGCTGAGTGCCAAAGAATTGATGCTTTTGAACTGTGGTGTTGGAGAAGACTCTTGAGAGTCCCTTGGACTGCAAGGAGATCCAACCAGTCCATCCTAAAGGAGATCAGTCCTGGGTGTCATTGGAAGGACTGATGTTGAAGCTGAAACTCCAATACTTTGGCCACCTGATGGGAAGAGATGACTCATTTGAAAAGACCCTGATGCTGGGAAAGATTGAGGGCAGGAGAAGAAGGGGATGACAGAGAATGAGATGGTTGGATGGCATCTCCAACTCAATGGACATGGGTTTGGGTGGACTCCAGAAGTTGGTGATGAACAGGGAGGCCTGGCGTGCTGCGGTTCATGGGGTTGCAAAGAGTCAGACACGACTGAGCAACTGAACTGAACTGAACTGAACTGAACATTTAGAGAATATACATTATTTTACAAGTATGCATAAAACATGTATAGCATGTGGCAGGCACAAGGCAAGTCTCTCAAGGAATTTATAATCTGATAGAGAGAGATAATGGGCTTCCCTAGGTGGTACTAGTGGTAAAGAACACGCCTGCCAATGCAGGAGACATAAGAAATGTTGGTTTGATCCCTTGGTCAGGAAGATCCCCTGGAGGAGGGCATGGCAACTCACTCCAGTATTCTTGCCTGGAGAATTCCATGGACAGAGGAGCCTGGTGGGTTACAGTCCAAAAGGGTTGCAAAGAGTCAACCAGAACTGAAGCAACTTAGCACACATGCACGTAGAGAGATAAGCACAACATGGTCATCCAGCTTTGTGATCTATGCCTTGTTGAAACTTCAGGAGCAGGAAAATTAAACTAAACGAGATTGATTCCCTTACTCATTCTGTGTCCTAGCCTGGTCCCCTGGCCATTCTGGCGAGTTCTGCCTCCTCCCCTGGGTCACCTCCAGTCAAGGCTAGGTACCTGTCCCAGGGTCAAGGCTTAAAGAGAAACTGCCTCTGGGAGGGGCCCTGTGGGACTCCAAATGCCAGGCAGGCATAGGGAACAAAACAGACCAAAGGAGCAACCCATGAAAAAGAACAAAAGGCCCCTTTCCCCTCCCCACAGAGAAGGAGGATGAAAGAGCACCTAAGCACAGTTCCAAATTTTGTACTTGCTGACTTGAAATATCATTTTCCTTTTTGAAAATGGAGCTTGAAAGTGTTTCTCTTTCCTGACTTGACTTTGTGCACCAAATCTGCTGACCACAGGTGGAGTGGGTCTAGAGGGACATTTCCCAAGCTTTTCAAATCACTTTTGCGTGATGCTTCTTATAGCATCTTGAGGAGCTGCCTTCTACAAAACACAGTCTGGGAAATGCACAGAACATTGTTTCCCAAATGGCTTCCTTTCAGCTTTCTGTAAGCACTCTTTGCAACAATGGCCCCCTCACAAATACTGAAAGCAGAAGATTCCTCAGTAGACTCCCATGTGAGCCTCCTCAGCTTGTTGCTCCAGGGCCTGTTTACCGGGATTCTCTGCCATAAACAGGTTAAACACATAATAAGGAGGCATCTAGGGCTGAGGATGCACCCTGCAGTGGAGCTGTTCATTTTCCTTCCACTAGTAAAGCCGACCTTGGCTTTGTCATTTCACGATCTAAATGGTTGGGTGCTGTTGTATTGCCGTAGTTACCATCCACATTTTTTTTTTCCTTGGGGAAAAGGCTGAAAATAAGTGAGTCTTGATACAGTGACAGGGATCTAATACCTGTGAGCATTTCTGCTTTTAAGAACTTGCTGGTGATGTGTACACAGCCATGTCACTCACCAGCCTCATCTGTGCCCCGTCAGCACGTCCCTTCTCACCACGGCAGCAGAACAGAATATGGCATTGTCAGTGTGGTGGCTCCCTAAACCCCAGAAGCCTGTTGTGTGGCCCTGATGAAAATGTATTTCACCAGACTCTGTGTCAGCACAGGCCTGAGGCTGGTGTTCAGCTTTGCTTTGGAAACCAGGCCAGGGAAAGGACCTTAGACTCACTCCTTGATGCCCAAGTCAATGAGAAGTGGTAATTAATGACAGTGCCACTGTCCAGTGGTGACCGAGAAGATGGTGACTGGATGAATGACAGGGGGCTGGGTGACATACTGTAACACAGCTCCCATCATGTTCAATCAGCGGAGAGCACCTCAGGTCTGAGGGTTATACCTCTGGGGCCTTTAGGGAAGTCTCCAGATTTCAGCATGCCCGTGAATGACTCATGGTGTGCTCTAGCCAGCTGAAGCGTTAAAGATGATTTAGAGCAAGTGGAACTCATTTGTGGTTAGATGGACATCTTTAAGTGTCCAATTGCCAGCTTTTCTGGGGCTTCAAAACCTACTGAGCTTGGAACAAAGCCAGGCCCATGCAAAACTGTGGATAGGTTTATGCTCCCCTCTCCCTGGCTCCTTCCAGTGCTTTCTTTCCCCATCTGGGTGCCCCTGCCCTCAGGCCCTCATATGCTCATGCTGTCCCTAAAGCTCCCTCAGCGTAATGTAACAAAATGGAAGACACCTTTAAGTGAGGACGGTGCCAGGAGTTACACACACACATTTTCTAATCCTCACAAAAGTTTTGCATTTAACATTAAGGAAATTAAGTTACTCACCCTCAAACCACAGCAAAGGTACCAAAAATGACATTGGAATCCAAGTTGAGTTGATTCCATCCTTACCCACCTTCCCTGCCCCTCCACTTGCTATTGCACCCAGAATATCCATAATCCTCCCTATTAACTTTTCCCTCCCACCTATGTTTCATTCCTTCTCAGCTGAAAACTAAGCTGCCTAAAGTAGTGGTTCTCAAACTGTGGTCCCAGACTGACTTTAGCATCACCTAGAAATACAGATTCTTAGACTCCACATCTAAAGAACCTACTAAATCAGAGACTCTGGTAGTAGCACCCAGCAATCTGTGTTTTAATAAAGCTCTGCAGATATGCTTGATGGCCATGAAAGCATGAGGACCACTTGACTAGAGTCAATCATGTGGCTGAGATTACCAAGCCATGAATAAATTCTCCCCACCTTGTATGAGAAAATACCTGAAGCTCTAGAAAATTACAGTTGTCTGGGTCTCCTAGGAGTGTTTACAGTTATTGTCTCTGGTATTCTGTCTTCCAGATCATACCCATCTTCCCCTCAAGTCCAGTAGGACCAGCTTGGGCTGACATGGACCTCTCCCTGTGATCCATACCAGCTACCATTCTCAGCCTGGAGTTTTTTGTCACATCCTCCCAGTGAGTGAGATAATTTCATTTGCATTGACTTTCCAATGGTAAGCTATTCAAAACAGCAACAACAAAAATCTTGAATGAAGACAAAATGAAAGGAGGAGAAAGGAGGGTGACCAGACTATAGGAAAATAATAGGATGGATTTCTGTTGATGAACACTTAGGTTGCTTTCATGTGCTGGCAATTGTAAATAATGCTGCTAGGAACATTGGGGTACATGTAGCTTTTTGAATTAGTGTTTTCACTTTGTTCAGATACATATCCAGGAGTGGAACTGATAAATCATATGATAGATAAATCTAAATTTTTGTGTGAAATTTCCAAAATTTCTCATGAAAGCTCAGTTTTTTAAATCTGACCAAATGGAACTTTCTGAGGTCTGAATGGCATCTCAGGGTCAACAGTTTGCAGTCTTAGGTCTAAGGGAAGAGCAGAGTCATACAAACATTTAATAATTTCCACAAAAGAAAACCCCATACGACTAAGGGTAAAGCATACGAAAAGGATCCCAGGGGTAAGGACCAAGATTGTTCAGAGAAGAAAAATATTGGGGAGATCATAGGGTTATTTGGCTGAGAACTGGACAAATTATCATCATGGCCTGTCTACATTAATCAAATCTGCCAGATAATTACTCACCTCCCTACTTTCCAGAGCCTGTTGAGTATTCATTTTCACAGTTGCATCCTAAATTTAGCTCTAACTTCTGATAACTGGGACCTTGCTTCGGGTCTGTTCTCTGACCTGGTCCTGGCTAACATCCAAGACTCCAACACCCTACAGAGGTATAGAAGTTACAACCTGAGTTCTGTTGCTTTGCTGCTGGCCCTTCAGGCCTAACTCTTCAAAGCCCCAGACAGAACGTGAGCAATCATTGCTTGCCTGTAACTGGTGGGAACAGCTCATGGGACTATATAGATATTTTGGAGTTTAGTACATAGGTATTATACTTAGTCCATACCCTTAGTTCTAACTTAATTCCCCATAAGTAATCCTTGTTTTAGGAAAGAGGTAATTGGAGCCCAAAGAAATTAAGTAACTTGTGCCCAAGGGCCACCCAGCCAGGAAATGGTAATCCTGGGGTTTTTACCTAGGTCTTCTATGTTATATCCACTCTTTCCTCTACATCTTCATGCATTGTTGAAGTTAAATCAATCCAAATTACCTCCTCACTAAAACATTTTCAATAATTCCCTGGTGTAGTGTCTTAAAAAAATAAAATACAAAGTAAGGGCATTTGAGGCCAACTGGTTTCAGTCTTGGCTCTGCCACTTGCTTACATGCAAACTCAAGCAGGTGACCCTGCCTCCCTGCCCATCAGTCTTCTCTCCTGTAAAGCAGAGATTCTATATATTCAGGAGATGCCAGGAAGAATACATTCATTGTGCATAAAAAGAATCTAGTCTAGTGCCTGGCACACATGAAACACCCACTAAATGGAACTTGCCCTTTCCTAATTGGAGGATTGGGCAGTTTCCATAATATGTGTTGGAAAGTCCACACACACGTCCCCGTCTTATGATACTTGGTCACTTGACAGAGTTGCCAAAGGTGAGAGCCTTTGCTGCACCCTCCTTCCATCCTAAAAAAGTGCAGAGGCCCCAGCTTCTTGTCCTCACCCTCAGAATCATTGCAGATATCAGTCATTCCACAGGATGCATTCCACAAAACGCGATGTTCCTTGATATCAGTAGGTCTTGAGTTCATAAAATCCCAAGTTAAGCAAAGTTAAACAGATATTTTTCCTGTAGAACTTTTCAAAGTTTTTAAAATATGAAGATGATTTATGACACTCAAAGAGAACAGCATACAGCCGTACCCGAGTTTATTCAACTATAGTGCCTTGTTTTTTCACTGAGAATCTTGCCAGATATGCATCTTGAAAAATACATGTTGGGAAATACTGGTCTGACACTTAGAACCATTCCCATCACCAGATTGAAGTGATGCCTGCAGCTCTGCTGAGACTACACCAGGGCAGCCCACCAGTGAATTTTCCAAGAGTCCCATTATTTAAATATCTAATGGTTTTATCTTCTGCATGAGCAGCATGCACTAATATCCAGGCCAGTAAAGTTTGGGTATACATTTCAGAGCTCCAATAGAAGCTCCGATAGAACTAGGACTGGAGCTTAAAGATTTGTGGCCACCTTTGGGCAGGAGATAATGGGGAGGCAGAGCCACCTACAGGATACTTGTGTTACTGCACAAGGAGAGCAGGTAGGAGCCCATGGACAGAGGGGGATGCAATGAAGCACCTAGGGGAAATTGTTCTACCCTCTCTTTACTTCAGATGGGCATTTCACAGTGAGAGCATGGTTTTTACAGGCAGACCTTTTATTTTTGTCTTATGAGAGTGAGTAGAGAGATGTGATCTTGACCAAACGTGTGTGTTGGGGATGGAGGGGATGTGAAGTAGATGTTTCCTCTGTAGGGTTGAATGTTCATTAAAGAATACAGAAAAGTGGGCCCATTTTCAGTGACTCCATATCAACAATAATGTAACTGCAGGATTATTTTCACTCTGATAATGAGATGTGCCCAATGGTTTACAGGACATTTTGCACAAAATATTTGTGGGCTCTTCATTATAGCAACTAAAGCCTCACAGTGGTTTCCTAGATGTGTCTTTAGTATTTTGAAAAATAGACTTTTCTCCCCAAAAGTGAAGGCAATAGCACTTATGTCATAAGAACTCTGCCTGATGGACAACATTTTGTGATAAAAGCAAAATGAGAAGCATGTTAATGCACTTAGTAACAGATGTGCACAGATGTGTTCAGGCCGATGGAAACGCTTTTATCAGACCTCTCAGGGCAGGCAAGGGAAGAGAGTCATGTGCTGGGACAGATCATTCCCAGCTCCTTTCTGTGCAAGGAGTGAGGGTCATTCCTTCATCCAATGTACAACAATGTTTCCTGGCCTGTTACCTGCCTACCAGACACAATGATAGGTGCAGCAGACCTACCTAGCAGACCTGGTAGGTGCAGCCTGGTGAGACAAAATGCATGGCCTCTCATCCTTGAGATGCCTGGTCCCACCAGCCAACAGTAGTGGGAGCAACATTTCCAAGTAGGGAGACTCTCAAAGATCATCCTTTGAAAAGTTCTAATTAAGAGATGTTCCCATACTTAGAATAGAATTTGCCAGCAAGGAATAAAGAGAAGCCTGCTGCATTTTGTTAGGCAGGACAGTTATGCCCAAAGTAGAAATCAATTTGTCTTTTCCAACAATTCACTTGGATTCATGCCCTTATGAACACTCTCCATCTGAAAATTTTTATGAAGAAAATTCAGCCTATTTCTATATGAACATTCTATCTAAGCAGTCTGTACATAAGACAAGCTTCAATTATTTTGATGATTGATAGTTTATAATCAGAAATGCTAATGAAAGCAGCTTTATAATCTGAAAATCCAAACATTAAGAACCCCAAAATGATGCTTATCATTCTGAATTCTCTTGGCTCACTCTTTGCCTTGCTTTTTTTTCTTCTTTTACATCTAGTTTTTTGTTTCCGCTATTGTCTATTTTATTTTTTCTTTAAAGTTATTTTACCTCCTTTAAGGAATAAATACATAGTTTTTAATATTAGAAACTGTTGTGGAAAAGAGCTTACTTCTATTATTTTTAACTTGGGTTATCTAGCTGAATTATCTATGTAAAAGCCTTGAGTGTTAGTATTCCTCAGAGACCAGATCAACAGTAACTCAGAAATAATTAAGTAAAATCTGAAAGAACCCTCAAATTCTAAAACCTCAAAACACTACTTATTTCTGCAGTTGTAAAAAGCAACATGCTTCTTAATGACAAAGTCCATAAAATCCACAAGATGTGGCTTTAGCTGTAAAACAAAATAACTGCAGAAGACAAGAGAATTTCTGGAGAAAAATATATTCAACTCGAAATATTTCATACCATCTGTAAATGGAAGTTATCCTAGTGCTTACTTTGGGGCTGAAGTATAGATTGGGAAACGGCATGAGGAAAATTTCTGGAATCCTGGGATGTCCTATGTTTCCACCTTGGTGGTGGTTAGACACATAATTGTTGTTTTTAAGTCTGTAAGTCATGTCCAACTCTTTTGCGACCCCATGGACTGTATCCTGCCAGGTTCCTCTGTCCATAGGATTTCTCAGGCAAGAATACTGGAATGGGTTATCATTTCCTTTTCCAAGGGATCTGCCCAACCCAGGGATCAAAACTGAGTCTCCTGAGTCTCCTGCATTGTAGGTGGATTCTTTACCACTGACCCTGAGGGAAGTAAGACATGTGATTACTGATGTTAAAATTATCAAGTTGTATGCCACAATTGGTGTACTTGATTTACTTAACTATGTTATACATTAATTAAATTTATAGTATTTAAATTTATTCTGTTAAACCTTAATTGAATTAAACATTCTTTTCTATGTTATACCTTATATGTATTCAATTAATACATATGTATGTAGGATTTTTCATTTTAGAAATCTCACTGAATCTTAAGATAACCCAAAGTGAAATTTTAAAGGGGTTAAATTTCATTCACTATAGTCTATCTATACTCTTTTTTTCCAAAGTAGGGAAATGGACATATATATAATTTTAAAGTGTCCACCTAAAGTAAGGAATAAAACCAAAACACGTTCTGCTTGGAAAGAATCAGTACATCTTGCACCCAGATGAGGGACCTGGGTCTCCCAGGCCTCCTCACATGCAGGCCCGAACTCTGCTCTCCGATGAACCCACCAGGCTAGTCCTGAGCCCCTGGGGAGTTGGGCTTGGAGGGGCTCCTCTCAGGAAGCAAGGGGACAGTTGGAGCTGAGAGAAGCAGGAGCCCTGACCCGCCTAGGTCTGAGCGGGCAGCACTGCATGTTTAAAGGCTCAGAGAATCCTCCCTCAGCCGGGTGAACATGGGGTCCCCAGGGGGCCAGAGCTGAGAGGAGTGAAAGGCTGCATCCCAGGGCTCACAGAGGCCCAGCCGCCTGTGCATTCTTTACTGCTCACCTGCCCGCATGCATCATCGCCACAGTGGACAGCTTGACTTTCAGGGATTTTCAGTGGGAGAATATGTATCTCTTGGAAATGTGTATTTTCTAAAATCTTATAAACATTAAATAGAATATCAGAGATGCAGTACCCAGGTGACTCTTAGTGAAACAGGCCTCATTCATATCAAAGGAACCAGCACAGATGGGCCACCACACTCTCAATGTCAAGTGCTGGGCAGAGTCCTGAGGAAACAGAGATCCACAGAAACATGGATTCAGTGTGGAAAGCAGGCTGCAAATGAGCCATCGCCAGCCATGCCAACTATGTCATGGACAAGTACAGAGTACTGATGGAAGTGTAATGCACTGGAGACTCTTTCCAGGCAAGTTAGGGAAGCTCTGTGAGTGAAAGTCACTCAGTCGTGTCTGACACTTTGTGACCCCATGGACTATACAGACCATGGAATTCTCCAGGCCAGAATACTGGAGTGGGTAGCCTTTCCCTTCTCCAGGGGATCTTTCCAACCCAGGGATTGAACCCAGGTTTCCCTCATTGCAGGTGGATGCTTTACCAGCTGAGCCACAAGAGAAGCCCAAGAATACTGGAGTGGGTAGCCTATCCCTTCTCTAGCAGATCTTCCTGACCAGGAATCGAACTGGGGTCTCCTGCGTTGCAGATGGATTCTTTGCCAACTGAGCTACTAGAGAAGCTCTAAAGAGGAAATAATTTCCAACTGTGTCTTGATAAAACCCATGTGTTGCAGGAAAATCATAACATATTCTAATGTAAGATATGATGAGGAAAGTAAAAAAGTCCCCCAGAGTGCCACCAAACAGGGCAGTCACTGCTAGCCTCTTAAGTACCCACTTCTAGACATCTGCCTAGCCAGGGTTCATTCACCATTGACCACAGTTTGCACGCCCTTTGCTAAGGTTTTTGCACAATCTCATTTCATCCTCACAGCAAACCTGGACAGCAGGTAGAATTGGAGAAAATGGTACTGAGGTAGGGGATTGGCATGTGTCATTTCTGGTTTACTGGCAAGGAGAGGAGGATGTTTAAGGAAGAGAATTAACCTGCTTGGTTTAGTACACCTTACCACCTGATCTGCCTGACAACAGAGCCCTGGTTCCTTACCATCTCAGATGATGGGTCCTGTTCCGAGCTCCAAGCTGGGAGTCCAGGGTGACCCGGAACATGAGGGTGGGGAGAAGCAGGTGGTGAGTGGCAGGAAGTGAAGCTGGGTGTGGAAAACACTGAGTGCTTGGCTGAGAAGTTTGGACTTCAGCCTGAAAATAATGAAGTGTCATGTAGATTCCTAACCATGAAAGTAATGAAATCTGTTTTGTGCTCTAGAAAGATCCTGCTGGCAGCAAGTGGGGGCATAACCTGCAGCGGGGTGAGTGTTATGAAGCAGTTCAGATGCAAAATGAGGAGATGACCCTCAACCAGAACAGCAGACTGGGGGAGGATATCCAAGAGACCTGCAGGAGGAATCACTGAGTGAAAGGAGGTAGGGATGAGGAAGAAAGAGGAAATCAGGGAGGACTCTAAGCTGGGTCCTAGTCTCAGTGACAGTGGGGGGTCTGTTCATGAGGACCCTTTCCTGTGCTGAGCACTGTGTAGACACTGAAGTACAAGGGTGAATTAGGACTGACCTAGTTCATAATTGGTACCCTTGGATGGACCCATGGCAGCATTATCCTACTCCACATTCCCCTTGATGGAGAAGATGGGAGTGAGAAGACCCTTGTGTACATGACAGCCTGACACAAATGTGTCACTTGAACATGACACAGATTTTCAAGAATAGCCATTCTGGGGGTCTGAAGCCAGAGGGTTGGACTAAGACTGGTTTTTAATCATTTACAAAAATATCTAGACTCTGTACTGAATTGCAGTGGAGGAAGAAAGAAACCATTTATTTCTATTTCTTTAATGCCATCAACATGAACTTGGAGTTTTCACATCCCAGATCTTAGTGCCATGCAAGGACACATTCAATCAGATTCTCCTACAGGGTTATTATTTTAAACTCATCTAGACTTCTGCTCTTTGAGTTATTAGACAAAAATCCTAGATATATGTTTGGCAGAATGGTATTAATCAGATTTGATAAATTCTGGTATTTTATAGATAGTGACTTAGCCCTGTTGGAATGGAGTCCACATAATTGGAGAAGCTTTCAGCTTTTGGATATCTCCAGTATCATTGATTTATGCGGTGGGAATTTTGAATCACAAACTCAGGTGAGCGAGTATTGTGCTTTCTTTAATTCCTATGTCTTCCTTTGCTTTCTGACTCACAGTCCCTTCCTACTGATTGAACACTGAGCATCAGTCTTTCTGGTTGTTTCTAATGAAAAGTGAAAGTTGCTCAGCTGTGTCCGACTCTTTGCGACCCCATGGACTGTAGCCCTTCAGGCGCCTCTGTTCATGGAATTCCCCAGGCAAGAAAACCGGAGTGGGTAGCCATTCCCTTCTCCAGGGGATCTTCCCAACCCCAGGGATCAAACGCAGGTCTCCAACATTGCAGGTGGATTCTTTACCATCTGAGCCACCAGGGAAGCCCAGTTGGGCTTGTGCCATAGAAATCTCACCAAGACAGGTGTCCAGGTGTTCCTTAACCACTGCCCAACAGTCAGACTACTGCCTCTGGCCCTGTCTTCCTAGACCCAAGGGCATAAACTAAAAGCCTATTAACTCACTGTGGCCTGGACAAGTTTGGGGTTTGTTTTTTAGCCCACACACTGATTTTTTTTAATCAGAACATTTCATATTTTTAAAAAATCTAAATTTCTATTACTAGTAGTTAAGTCGCTAAGTCTTGTCCGGCTCTTACGACCCCATGGACTATAGCCTGCCAGGTTCCTCTGTCCATGGGATTCTCCAGGCAAGAATACTGGAGTGAGTTGTCATTTCCTTCTCCAGGGGATCTTCCCAACCCAGGAATCGAACCCGGGTCTCCTGCATTGTAGGCAGATTCTTTACCAACTGAGCTATTACAAACTTCTCCTAAAGGATGTAGAAACACTGGACCCACATGTTCTTGGCACTGACCAGCTACGGCTGAGCAGCATCTGCCCACTTCAGAAAGGACTGAGTCCTCTAGCCCAACCCCGCCTTGGGGTTCCTAAGATGCCCCACAGATTCAACTGCCATCCACCACCCCTGCATCATTCCCCCACACTTCTGTTTTTCTCATAGGAGAAAAATCATTTTCTGTATCTATCATAGAGCAAGTTCCCAACACTGAGACAGAGATTAACGCAGGAAGTTTATCAAGAAGTGCTGTTGGAGTCCGGACCTGGTAAGGAAGAGAAGAGTGCAGAAGTGAGCAGAGGGAGAAGCTGGGCTCCCATGAAATCTCACTAGTGGCCTCAGCCGGCCTCATGAGAAGCTGGGAGGCAGCAGCCCTTTTGTTGTGGTGAAAGGAGCCAGGCCTTTAAACTCCTGAACCACCTAGTCATTGCTGTGGCTGCCCCAGATAAAGGAGCAAGACCTTGGACCAGGTCGGTGTCTTCAGCTGAGGGCAGGTCCTTGGCAGCTGGGGAATTGGCCCTTTATTCTGACGGGGGACCTGGGTGGTATATGGCAGCATCAACTGTGGCACCCATGTGGACAGGTGGAATCAGCAGGCTACGAGGTGTGCTGCAGGGCCCCCTACTCAGGCACACTACGTCCCTGCTCCCAGTGGGCATTTGGGTCAGTGCTTCTCTCTGGGGGTTCTGCTGGAGCCAGAGGACAGCTGCCTGGGATGCGGGCAACTGTCCCTTTGGCTCATACAGCCTCATGTTCCTCCCACCATCTCTCTCATTCTGCCTCCTGACCCACCACCACCAAGGCCACAGAAAACTTTTTCTAGCCTGGGGAAATCCTACTCCCATTGTATTTCTTCCACAAATCCCCTCACCACTGCCTTTCAATCCTACTGCAAAGCCTCTAAGATGCCTCAACAGAGAATTTCAGAACACAGAAGTCAAAAAGAATTTATGGTTATTTCTGCCTCCCTCCCTGCCAAAAATCTCCCTGAGACAGTGAGCAAGGAGAAAGCTACTTGTTGAACTAGGAAGGAGGTAAATGAGAAAATATAAGGAGATTAAAAACTTAAGGGAGTATTGCTGGCTCTCCACTGACACAGAACCTGGCCAGGAATCAGACCAAGCACAAGAGAGCACAGGGCTGTGTCTCAGTCAGAGATCCTTTGCAATGGACCTTGACTCAGAGTCCTTGCTTTTCTGTGAACGAGTTTGTATGAAATGAACAGAAGCTCAAGGAAACACCAAGGGTGGAAAATGGGCTTGAGGGAGGGAAAGATGAGCACTCAGACACTGTCTGGGGTAAGGGAGGCCTCCCTGCAAGGACACTCTATAGAGCTCCAAGGTGCCTGGGATTCAGACAGGTGAGAGGAAGAATCAGGACACTTAAGGAAGATGGGCTGATGGTAGGACCACATTTGCTTTTTTCTGAACTCTCAGTGAGAAAAATCATCTTCCCTGACTTCAACAAGCTCCTAGAAAACTGAGTGTAGACAGCAAGGGCTTCCGAACAGACTGGGAAGGTTGGAGAAAAGGTGGAGGGGTGGTAGACTAGGCTTGAGGGAGTGAGGATTAGAGGATGATTTTTGCAGAAGGTGACACCTACCATGGCCTTTAGAGGATGAAAAGGACTGCACCAAGCAGGGAGCATTTCTTCATGGCTGGGGGCAGAAGAGAACCATGGTTTTCAGAACACCTGTGCTGCATTCTTCTCCCCTGTACTGAAGAGGAGGAGAGCAGAAAGAGGTGGACTGTGGAGAAGTATCCTTGACAAGATTCTTAAATAATTCCTCATGCTTCCTTAATATGACCCCCATCAAATACACACATGAGACTAGCTCTGGAAAAGGGAAACATTTCAAAGCAGAAGGCATCCACTTGTCTAAGTTCGATGGCAACTGCACTCTCTAGGAAGAGAGCTCCCTGCCTGTTGCCCTTAGAAAATGAAGACAGAGACAGCTCACAAGGAAGACAAAATTGAATTGGCTTAGTCAATTTTCATTTCTCTCCAACTCACCAGATTAATATTAACTTTTATCAGGTGACTCAATTAACCTCTCTGCTCCTTAAATTAATTACTCTTACCACATTGTTCATGGTGAGGGATGGAGAGTTCATTCAAGAAAGCTCTTTTGAGTATCTGCTATGTGCCAGGCGTCATCAGATAGCTGGAGACTCAAAGATGAAAAACAGACTCATCAGCGGGACTAAAATTGCTAACAGGAGACTCACACAGACTGCCAGCAGTGTTGAAACTGTGTCTCATGGATAATGAAAACGTGGATGCACTAATACATGGATTACGTGTATGTCCTAATGCACTTCCAGTCCCCAGTAAGGACTTTCTGGAGAAGCAGCACATGTGCCCACTCCAGGGAGGCTTCTCAGAACTCCGCCCCTTACAGAGGTTGGGCTATGACAAAAGAACTGCTTTGGGATGTCCACTGGGAAAGGCTTTCAGCTCTACTTTATGAAATTTTTCATTTAGAAAAAGGGTGAGAGAGAAAAATCCTCTTTTAAACCAGTGCTTCTCAAATTTTGATATGCGTAAGAGTCATCTGGAGTCTTGATAAAACACCAGTACTGACTTAGGAGGTAAGGCTGGTGCAGCATTTCTAACAAGCTCTCAAGTGATGCTGATATTCCTGATCTGGGAATCAGACTTTAAGTAGCAAGGTTTTAAATGACCTAAATTGTTTGATATTACAAATATGTGGGTGCACTCCAACAAGTTCGATCAACTCAGTGTATTAAATAAACAAGGTGGAGCTACCCAAGTGACAAGAGAGAGCCCTTTCCAGGGGACATGGAAAGCAGAGAGACCTGTAACATAAATACATACTATTTAAAGGAAACAGGAAAGTGACTCTACACTTTTGTGTGTTGGACACTCGCTAGGATCACCTGGGGTATATTAAACACTGTGATGTCTGGACCCCACCTCAGAGATGATACTTTAACAGGTCTACAATGCCCAGGGATTGACATTTTAAAAATCCTTCTAGAGAACGTTGATGTGCACCATCTAATCAGTGTTCTCCAATGAGTTTGGAGCTAGCAAGGTGAGAAGCCAGTACTCTAGTAATGAACGTTCTCCTTACTCCTCCTTGGGAGCATTAGAGCACAGAGGGAGCTTGAGTTATCTTATTTCCCAGCAGGGAGGCTGGGCTGGGCTGAGCCAATCCCAGACCCCTCATGCAGTGTGGGGCAGTTATTCCTTCCACCATTAGACTTTTAGGGCTGACAAAGAACTTGGGGATCATGAAGCCTGCTCAAGGTCACAGTCACAGAGTAAAGGGCGCTAGGTCTTGGTGGCTCAGATGGTAAGGAATCTTCCTGCATGCAGGAGTCTTGGGTTTGATCCCTGGGTTGGGAAGATCCTACGGCTTAGGGAATGGCAATCCGCTCCAGTATTCTTGCCTGGGAAATTCCATGGATAGGGGAGCCTGGCAGGCTGTAGTCCATGGGGTCACAAAGAGTCAGACACGACTGAATGACTAACACGTTCAGATGCCCTTGGGCCTCCCACTTTCTGGGGAGCTGAGCCACCTGGGAAAACAGGAGAAATCCACAGCCACAATTTAAAAACCTGAAAAATCAAGAGGTCTGGGTTTAGAGGGCCTGTTTTCAGGATTGCCCAGGCTGACACTGCAGTGACAGGGCAGCAGAACATGAGCGCCACTTCTCAAGAAGGGCTTGGGAGGAGTGGGGTGAGAATGTTGTCAGAAGTGTGCCAAGGGCATAAAGGGGCATGTGGGGCCATGAGAGGGAGGAGAGTTTGGGGAGAGGGAGTCATATAAAAGACTTTGAGGTGTGCAGGCATGGGGCTATAGGGTGTCTGGGGGCACATGAAGAGTGTGAGAAATAGGGATTGAAGGGGTATGGGCTAGGGGAGTGTGCAAGCGATGTGTGCAGGCATGTCAAAGCAGACAGCAGGCTAAGACCACTGCTGCTCTCTTCCTCGGTGTTTTCCCAGTAACAGCTGCACCTTTGCAGTACAGATTCAGCCCCTGGCACTTGTGTGATGCTTGAGTCCAAGCACAGATCCGCTAGGCACTGGCCCCACCTAGTGTTGGCAGTATTTTATTGGCCATTTTACCAGAGTTTGTAGTCACCTGTTTTCACTGAGTTCAACCAACAAACGGACTGTATTCCCAAAGAGGGTTTATGAATTAATTGTCTGGTGCTCAGGATGTAGTTTTTGCAGCAAATCTCAGGCTGATAAGAATAATAATAATAAAATACAGTAGTAACAATAGATAATAGAAGTGGTAATGGAGTGTTCACTATGTGCATGGCCTTTTATAAAATAGTGCTTGTTTTCTCTTTCAGTTGCGGCAGTACTGCTGTGAGTTGGCTGTGATGATCAACCTCCACTTTCCAGAGGAAGAAACGAGTAATGGAGAGAGCTGGTAATTTATTTCAGGTCCCACAGCTGGGAAGCGGCTCCGACCACTGGAATGTGGACTCCAACCCAGACCTGTCTGTCCCGAGTCACACCAGCTGAAGTCTATGTGACTCCAAAGCTGTGTTGACATATGGCAGAAAATTACAGCTGTAATTACAGTGTCTATTACAAGGAAGTAATAACATTTAATAAATTAGCCTACTTTTTAAAATCTTGAACATTAAGGTTTTGGTGAAAGGAGTTTTCTATTGAGAAACTGGTTTTCTATCAAAAATTTCTTAACATTTTACATTTCCCAATTCCTGACTCCTACCACCCCTATGCAGCTTTCCTTATGGTATATCATGATTTATCTCAGGAACCTTGAGAACAAGTCAGATACAACCAGCCTGGCCAAGGAAGCACAGGTCGGCTCTGTTCTCCACCCTCTTGGACCGGTGCAAGCAATCAAAATGAGAGGAAAGGACATAATCTGTGCCACACAGCCTAAGTTAACTAGGGAACAAAAATAACTGATTAACTCAAATTAATTGATAATCAAATTGATCTCTTCAAATTAATCAAAGAAAGAAGAACATTCCAATGGAAAAATAAGCAAATAACGTGAAAAGGCAATCCACAAAAGGATAAGCATGAAATGGCCATAAACCCATGAAAAGATTGCTGAAGTTCTATAGAACTTCAATTAAATGAAATACGCTGGACCATTATATTTACAGTGTTTGGATCTGTTTTGAGGTTTTTTTAAGGTAGCAGTATTAGTGAGGATTCACAAGGAAAGGCCCTCCCATTTTTTGCTGGTGTATAGTGGTACAGCTTCTCTGTAGAGCAACTGGAAATATGCACCACACACCTTCACAAAGTGCCTGCCCTTTGCTTAGCAATTTCACTTGAAAGGGTTCATCCTGAGGAAACAGAGAGGGGTGTACCGTAAGATTAGGAGCAAGCAGTACATTCTGTATGACCCCATTTTTATAAGAAAAAAACCATACACACATCTTTAAGATAAAGTCTAGGAAAATATAAACCAAAAAAATAAAGTGTGGTTATCACTAGATTATGGGTTCAGGACTGATTTTATATTTTCTGCTTTTTTCTTTAATGAATATGTATCAATACTGTAATTTTTAGGTTGTAAGTATGTATGTACATGCACGTGTGCATGCGCGCGCACACACACACACACACACACACACACACACATGATGATAGCCAAAGAAATCAGACATTTTTGTCTCAAGCAGTGGTCTCCAAAGTAGAGGAAGAGGCATGCCAGGGTGTGCTAAAGATGATCTGTGAGGATGATGTCAGGAGAAAACATTAAAGATTTTATTTATGTTTATTTTTCCTCAAAAAATTGGGAAGACGTTGTGTTAGTAACATTTAACAAGCAAGCTAACGCTGACTTCTCAGGGGTCCAGAGGTCAACCAGGCACAGTCATGTAGCCTGAGCGTTCCTGATGACAGATGAGCTCCCAGGACAGACAGCTTTACTCTCTCCTTCACTTGCTTCCCATGTCGCATGACAGACAGTTTTACTCTCTCCTTCACTTGCTTCCCATGTCGCATGCCCGCCCACTTACATCAGTGTATGACTCTGGGATTCAGATTTAACTAAGCTAGCCCTCAGGATATAGATAAGTAGCTCGAAAAGATTCCTGCCAATAGGTGGCAGATTGCAGAAAATAATAATAACAATGATGCAAGCACAGCAAACAGTTGTGTTGTTAGATAAAAGTTGCAGCAATCTCATCAGATCTGACAAGAAGTCAGCTGGAAAGGGCAAAAAAGTGTCCGGGTAGAGGTGATATTTTAACAACAACAAGGATAAGTAAGACAGAAACTGCATCTAAACTCTAAAGAGATTATATTGTTTAGTTAAAAAGCAAAGTGCACAGGAAGGAGCTTACGGCTGCCGTGGGGGAAGGATAGGTGAAAGCGGTGGTTAGGGAGTTTGGGATGGACATGTACACACTGCTGTATTTAGAATGGATAACCAACAAGGACCTACTGTATAGCACATGTAGAACTCAATGTTGGGTAGCAGTCTGGATGGGAAGGGAGTTTGGGAGAAAATGATACATATATATGTGTGGCTAAGTCTCTTCACTATTCATTTGAAACTATCACAACACTGTCACTCAGCTATACCCCAGTACAAGATAAAAAGCTTTTTTAAAAAAAAAAAAGAGCAAAGTGCAGAACATGGGGTAATAATCAACCACTTGTGAAATAGAAAGGAGGTAACAGGCTTGTATGTGCATTTAACAGTATTGGAAAGCTATACCAGACATGAACAATAGTAGTAACTGGTTAAGAGCAGGAACTGAGGAGACGGACAGGGAGGGAAGATTTCAGTGTTTTTATTGTTGAAGTTTGAACCACATGAATGTATTACTCCTCAAAAAAGTAAAAATGATATTTTAATAACCTTTTTCTTAGGATCTTTTCCAAATGTTTCTGAACTATGTTCTACCGAAAAAACCTCTACTCTTGGAGTCTGCCCTACTGCTTTACAAGATCCAATTTAAAAGCTATAAACGGTTAGATTTGCCTCATTTTTAACACTTATTTGCCACCAAAAATCTATTCTTCAGAACATTTCTGAAAGTGACAATGGAAAGAAACAGGAGAGGGAAAGGGAGGAAGAGAGGATAGAAAGTTGCAGTGGATGCCTCTTGCCTCTAATCAGAGGGACTCCAATGTTCTCCCCTTTCAACTTGTCCCACCGCCCTGCCTTATCTGTGACGAACTTTTGCCTCTGAGCATTTAGCAAAGGTTTTACCACCTCCTTCTAGACAGCACACAGGTCACGGGATTTGAAATACTACCTTGAACAACATAGATCCCACCCTCCTAGGAATGTCTGCTTGACTTGATAGATAAGCGTTACACATCCGCTTTAACAGCATTTTTAATACTGTCCTGGGAAGTGACTTGAAAATACAGCAAGATTAAGTCTTATGAAATCCCCAGGCAACTTCTTGTATTTGGTTCAACATTAGTAACTTGAAAGCCTTGCCTCACCTGCCAAAGCAGTGTCTGATTTTGAGCCTGTAAAGTGGCTCCTCACTTCTAAAGGATTCCTAGAGGGTCTCCAGGAGATTCTGCAGGGGGTCAACAAGTCCTGGGCCAATGGAATTTGTGTTGGACATTTTAAACGTCACCAGTCTCAACTCAAAGAAGATCCTCAATTTCATCTTTCTTATAAACCTTCTAAATCAATACTGTGAGTCGTTTTCTTTTTGAACATGTATCTCTTTTCAGATATCTACTTTGCCATCTTTATTGTGGCTTACGGTGTTGTTTTTAAAATGTATTTAAATTCCGTTTCAAACAGAATGTATAATATCTGTTTCCCTTCCTTCCCTGTGGGTCCCAAACCGGTTCCTGGAAGGAGGAAAACCCACGAGGTTGACTGTTAGGAACTGAGAGATGTGCTCAGTGCCATTAGTCTTAGGGAAATGCAAACAAAAACCACAGTTAGATCCCACTTCACATCTGCTACAGCGGCCATAATCAAATATACCAGACAATAAAAAGGGTTGGGACGAATGTGGAGAAATTGAAAACGTTATACTCTGCCAGTAGGAATGAAAAAAGGTGCAGCTACTATGAAAAACAGTTTGGCAGTTTCTCAAACAGTTTAACATAAAGTTACTCTGCAATTTCACTCCTAGGTATACATCCAAAAAAATTGAAAACAGATGTTCACACAAAAACTTGCACCGAAAACTTCATAGCAGTGCTACTCAAAATGATCAAAAGGAAACAATCCAGATGCACAACTGATGAATGGATGAACAAAATGGGATATGGCCATACAATGGAATACCATTCAGCCACAAAAAGGAGCAAGGTCCAGATACAGACTACAACATGGATAAACCTGTAAAATATTATGGTAAGTGAAAGATACAAGACACAAAAAGTCACATATTTATGATTCCATTTATATGAAATAGAACAGAAGAGGTAGATCCAGGGACAGAAAGATTGCTGACTGCCAGGGACTGGGTGGATGGTTAAGTAGAGAGTGACTGTTTAATGGCTATGGGGTTTCTCTTTGAGGTGATGGAAAAGTTTTGTAACTATCTATTGGTGACAGTCTTGCAACATTGTGAATATGCTACAAGCCACTGAATTGTATATTTTTAAATGGTTATTTTATATTACATGAATTTTACCGTGATTTTAAAAAACTAGGGATGGTGGTCCCCATCCTATGGCTTGTGGTCTCCCTATTTCTTCTCCATGCAAATCTTGGGTAAATGACAAATCAAACTGCAAAAATTTGATACTTCCTGGTGGTCCAGTGGTTAAGACTTGTCATTTCCACTTCAGGGGACATGGATTGGATCCCTAGTCTGAGATCTCACATGCATGCTATACAACGAGGTCAAAAAAGAAAAAGAGAGACACGGCCTCCCTCAGAGGAGGCTCTGAGAAGAGAGAGAACTCAGGCGGTCTCCCCAGGTGACTCTAGTATGTGGCCCAGGTGATATCACATGTGTGGGCTAATCCCATCACACTAGGTATTCCTCACACACGGCAACCAATTAAGGTCAGAGAAGACACACGTCCTATGGGCTTTCAAGTTTCTTGAAGAAAAGCTACCTTTGGGATCTCTGACCTCAAGAAGCTGTGATTCTGATGAGGCCAGGATGAGGGATGGAGGGAGGAAGCCACATCTATTTCATCTTCACTGCAGCCAGGGTCATTAAGCAGAAATGGTTTCCTCTGCCGTGGAATCCCCATGCTCACTGTCAAATGCTAGAAATAGAATGAATAATTAGAATATCATACTGTCAATCCATTTCATAGGATGGCCCTCATTTACTTCCTAAATAAGTGGATTTCTTTGAAGATGAATTTATTTCCAATCAATTCTGTCAGCTCTCCATATCATAAACCTGTGTTTTCTTTTACAAAGCATTTACTGAATTCTGTTCTCTTGGATGTGGGTTTAGAAGCTTGCATCCTGAAGATTTAAGATACCCTATTTTTACTTTGCTTTTCTCCTTTTGACTTTCTGGGTGCACATGTCCCTGGCATTTCAGCCCTTATACTAATGATTTTCAGAGTGTGGTTCAATTCCCGGGTCGGAAAGATCCCCTGGAGAAGGGATAGGCTACCCACTCCAGTAGTCTTGGGCCTCCCTGTGGCTCAGCTGGTAAAGAATCCGCCTGCAATTTGGAAGACCTGGGCTTGATCCCTAGGTTAGGAAGATCCCCTGGAGAAGGGAAAGGCTACCTACTCTAGCATTCTGGCCTGGAGAATTCCATGGACTGTATAGTCTATGGGGTCGCAAAGAGTTCATAGACTGAGCGACTTTCACTTTAGTATTCTAGGCTTTGATTTAACCATCTGTGCAGGGAAGGCAATGACATCTATTGAATACCCACACAGACTGGATTTTGAAGGTTTTAAGACCGAGATAAAGTTTGACTTCATTTTAAGATGGAAAATCAAAGCACTTCCCTAATGGCTCAGTGGTAAAGAATCCACCTGTTAATGCAGAAGACACAGGTTTCATTCCTGATCCAGGAGGATCCCACATGCCACAGAGGAGCTAAGCCCCTGCACCACAACTGTTAAGCCTATGCTCTAGAGGCCAGGAGCCACAACTACTGAGCACATGTGCTGCAACTACTGAAGCCCAAGCACCTAGAACCCGTGCTCCACTGCAAGAGAAGCCCACGCATCACAACTAGAGAGTAGCCCCCACTCTCCATAACTGGGAAAAAAGTCCATGCAACTGGAGAGAAGTCTATGCAACAATGAAGACCCAGCACAGCCAAAAATAAATAAAATTATTATTTTTTTAAAAAAGATGTAAAATCGAGGCTCTGGTTGTCAAGTCACATTGCTATGGTCTCAGCTAGTAAGGAGCAGAGCTGGGTCTCAAACTGCATTCACCTGTCATCAAAGTTGCAGTTCCCTCTGCACCCCTCCCATCCTCCAATTTCAGAACATCATAGTTCCTAGGGTAGGTCTGAGAACAGGAAGATACAGAAGAACATGGCAGATCCCTGGATTCTTAAAACAATTATCGTGGCTGAATAAGAATGGGTAGGGTAGTCAGTGGCAGTTCAATCTGTTCAGAGAAAAGATATTACAATAAACCTCCTCATTCTCTCCCAAAGAGCAAACATATCCCCACCCCCCAAAAAGAAACCTTTCACTCATTCAATATATTTTTCCTGAGCACTGAGGCTCTGCAAAGTCTAAGAGTAACAGCAGAGAACAAGAGTAAGATCCCTGCTTCTGGTCAATGATCAAACTAAGTAAGATGCTGATTCAGTTCAGTCACTCAGCTGTGTCCGACTGTTTGTGAGCCCATGGACTGCAGCACACCAGGCTTCCCTGCCCGTCACCAACTCCCAGAGCTTGCTCAAACTCACATCCATCGAGTCAGTGATGCCAACCAACCATCTCATCCTCTGTCATCCCCTTCTCCTCCTGCCTTCAGTCTTCCCCAGCATCAGGGTCTTTTCTAATGAGTCAGTTCTTCACATCAGGTGGCCAAAGTATTGGAGCTTCAGCTTCAGCATCAGTCCTTCGAATGAATATTCAGGACTGATGGCCTTTAGGATTGACTGGTTTGATCTTCTTGCACTCCAAGGGACTCTCAAGAGTCTTCTCCAACACCCCAGTTCAAAAACATCAATTCTTTGGCACTCAGCTTTCTTTATAGTCCAACTCTCACATCCATTCATGACTACTGGAAAAACCACAGCCTTGAGTAGATGGACCTTTGTTGGCAAAGTAATGTTTCTGCTTTTTAATATGCTGTCTATGTTGGTTACAGCTTTTCTTCCAAGAAGTAAGTGTCTTTTAATGTCATGGCTGCAGTCACCATCTGCAGTGATTTTGGAGCCCTAGAAAACAAAGTCTGTCACTGTTTCCATTATTTCCCCATCTATTTGCCATGAAGTTATGGGACCGGATGCCATGATCTTAGTTTTTTGAATGTTGAGTTTTAACCCAACTTTTCACTCTCCTCTTTCACTTTCATTAAGAGGCTCTTTAGTTCCTCTTCACTTTCTGCCATAAGGGTGGTGTCGTGGGCACATCTGAGGTGATTGATATTTCTCCTGGCAATCTTGATTCCGACTTGTGCTTCATCCAGCCCAGCATTTTGCACAATGTGCTCTGCATATAAGTTAAATAAGCAAGATGAGAATATACAGCCTTGATGTACTCCTTTCCTGATTTGGAACCAGTCTATTGTTCCATGTCCAGTTCTAACTGTTGCTTCTTGACCTGCATACAGATTGCTCAGAAGGCAGGTAAGGTGGTCTGGTATTCTCATATCTTTAAGAATTTTCCAGTTTGTTTTGATCCACACAGTCAAGATGCTGATTAAGAGCCTGCATTTATTAAGCATTTTTTAGCCCAGATATTTCTCCACCAAAGACGGGTTTATTCAAAATCAGCAGAGAACTGCAATTTGGGGTTTACAACCATCCAAATTCCTATGCAGCAAGGAAAGAAGAACTCTTTAATAGATGGAGAAATAAAGTTTGGGAGGGCTACATTAAGCAGAGAGTCCATGGCTTTTCATTGAGTCCTTGCCTGGAAAGAGGAATGTTTCTTCTTTCTGTTGGATTCAGCTATGAGGCAGGGTGTCAGAGCTCCCCTATTAGTCTCCCAACTCTATTTAATTGAGATTTCTGTCTGTTTTTCTTTTTACAAAAGCAAGAAGGGGGTTCAAAGCAACAGGTATAAAAGCCTTTGCCTCACCCCAGCCAGATGCCTCCCTCAGTGATAGAACTGTGAACACAGGAAATCTCAGTGCTTCAGGGAAAAGAATCATTGCTCAGGTAATTCCTACTTGCAGGAGAGAACAAATTTTCCTATCCAACTCTCCTCTTGGCGCCAGAGACTTCAAAAACAAACACTGCTAACAGAGGTCACTAGTGTCAGTTCACATGCCTGTGATATTAGCCACCAGGCAGTCCCTCTGAGGAGAATGACCTTTCCCTCAGGTGGGAATTGGGGCTTGGCAGGGCAATTGGGACACCTCTCCAGGTGAGGTGGGAGACCCAGCGTCCCTTTCCATGTGCCATAGGGATCCTGGGACTCCTATCAATTTTCAAGAGGAGTCAGGCATCGTCTCCTTTGGAAGCATTGATCTCCGCGTACAGCTGAGCCCTGCTTGCCCCATCCTGCCCCATAGCCTTCAGGGCTTACAGCTCAGGCCTCGTCAGACCTCCATAGCGAGAGAAGCTTGAAAAGATCATGGAGCAGTCCCCAAAGAGGCAGTAAAAGCTGAGGGACACATGCTTTTTTAAGACAAGCACATGACCATCTTTGATAGGTATTTTTTTTCCATTTTTGGGGTGGCAATAATGGCATACTCATTGAGTATGTAATTTTTAACTGGTGCAGATCCACCCCTTCCTGCTTTGTTTCATGAGACAGAAGATGCAATTTTAGGGGTGTGAAAATGTTTGCATTCTGATCAGAATCACAAGCCAACCCAGTGCTTGAATGTATGCCAAGACCAGCCCCCCAGCAGAGCAGGACAACCAAGGGAAAACTTTTCCATTTCAGTCTCTGGCTTTTCTTACTGGATGGATTTTCTCTGCCCCCACAGTGCAATTTGCATTTTCTGTCCTCCCCCCCTCCCCCCCGCCACCCCTGAGACATTCTAGTCAGGACTGGAAAGCAAAGGCCAGGAGCCTGTTCACAGATGTCTTTGAAAGGGAAAGTTGGATGGATCTGGCGGCCGGTCCTGGGTGGTCTACAGACTTGAATATCATGGTGGATTCATGAGTTGGGAGATGAAGCTGCAAGGTGGCTGCTGCAGCAGTAGAGGAAATCTGGGTGGAATACTGGGGGAGGACTCCTGGGTGCTGGCAGAGTTTTAGATCTTGACCTGGATGGGGTTACAGAGGTGTCCTTTTACTTCACAAAAAGTCATTGTCCTGAACAGAAAGGTCATAAGTGTATTTCTTTTTCATGCAGTGGGAATGCTTGGTGCATTTTATAATTTTTTTTTGAAACATGCCTTTTAAAAAGGCATCCTGAAGCATTTCCAGTTTAATCACAATATTGCTGCCAAGTCCTCCTGATGGTGGGTGTAAGTCAGGAAACGTCTGTGAAAGGGAAATGTCACTCTCTGGATACCCAAAAAGAGAGGAATTTGTTTTTTTTCTGTGGGAGACAGCAGACAGGGGATATATGGCCTTCCTGGGTGCATGGGTCCTCCGTGCCCAGAGGGCTGCAGGGCTGCAGAGTCGGAGCTGGTGGGTGTCGGCACCAGGTGAGAAGACCAGAGAGGTAGGGTGGCCATCTGGCAGCTGCTGAAAGACGGAGCCGCCAGGGGCCCCCGCAGAAGCTGGCATCCCGATCTCTGCTACTGTCACGGCAGATTATGTGAGGTAAAACGTGTTCTTTATAAAGCCACTCCCAACTTTTCATTAGCTTGCTTTTCTCTTAACAAGAAAACTAATCAGGAGAAACAGCAAGAGATCCCCAAGCTGGACCTGAGTTCTCTCTCCAGTGTGGCCAAATGTGGCTGAACCCAGACCAAATAGAGATGTTTACTGACAGCCTAATAAACAAATGGGCCCCTTTGGATGTAACCTTGATGAATGGAGCATCCAGGTGTTTTCAATAATGGCAATAAGCACTGCAACTCAAAGTATTTCTGATTCAAGTATAATGCATTATTAGGCCATTAGAGGCTGAGCACAGAGGACCATTTGGACACGGCCCTATCAATAATGCTGCTTCCCAGCCTGCATTTAGGCCTGGGGAATTAGTCATCCTGATATTCTATTTAATAAAAACCTCAAGAAGAAGCACCAAAAATCACATTACATTTTAACAGGGTTACAGCAGCCCGGGAGAACCACAAGTTTAATTTTCATAAGAGCATTCATTCCTCAATTATGTCAGACATGAAAATGTAAATGGCAAATTTAATGCTAACAATATCCCTCAAAGCACATTGGCAGGTAAAGGCGCATTACATCGAGTGGATGCTGGCTGCATATTAAACAGCACCCAAAGTGAGACATCGCAGGGGTGGCAGGGGGAGGGCTGGGGGTGAAGAGAGGAGGAGGGATTCAGGCTACTTAGCTAGGCTGCCCCTGGAAGAGCTATCGTCTTAAAGCAGCAGGGCAGGGAGGAAGGATGACAGAACTGCCAAGGAAGATGAAACTTGCAAGTCTTAGCAATGTGGGCTTCCTGGCACCCCCTCATGGCATTTCCCATAGGTGCCAAAAGCCCAGTTTTTCTGTTAAATGACAGCAGTCAAAAGGTGCTAAAGAAGGCATTCAAGGGCTAAAAGTGAGCACAACTTCCAAGGGATTTCCAGGAATTGTATGACATGTGAAATGGAATTTGTATTTTAAATAGGTTAGTGACTCCCTCTCCCTCAGTTTTCTGGTCAAGAATATGGTAGAAAGAGAGAGAATTGTTTATGTTTTTAACAGAAGCCACTGACATCAATCACCAAACAATTTAACTTCCTTTTTCCATAAAGAAAATTGTCTCTGAAAGATGTTCATGATGTTTTGATTAGTTTTTTTTTAAAAAGTGATCAATGACCCCCAAAAAAGTCTGATATTACTTATGTACAGGCATACCTCAGAGATATTGCAAATTCAGTTACAGACCACCACAATAAAGTGAATATTGCAATAAAGCAAGTCACACAAATTTTTGTGTCAGTATATAAAACTTGAGAAAACAATATATATTAATTTTAATTAATTTTAAAAATATTTAATTTTATTTTAAAATTAAGTCCCTCTTAATTTTTAAAAATATTTCATTGTTAAAAAACACTATCATCTGACAACATGAGGTTGCCAGAAGTCTTCCATTGTAAAATACACAGTATGTTTGAAGCACAGTAAAGCAAACCACAATAAAATGAGATATGCCTGTACGTGCATAAGAAGTCATCTGAAATATTATGCACCAAGCTACTAAGGGTATCTAATGAGCATGCATTTACCTTTATAAGCAAAAATATTAATGACAAAGATTTTTTAAAGATAGAAGCCCCATTAGAGAATGTCCATTCATGGATAGAGCCATCTCTCTGATGACAGGCAGTTGTATCATTCCTTCTGAGTTACTCTTTGTTTGTAATTAAATCAGAATCATAAAACATGAGAGCAGAAAGAAGGCTCAGATGCAGTCTAGTCTCATCCTTCCCTTCACTGTGGAGGAAGCAAAGGGCCAGAGAGGTTCATTCATTTCAGAAAGATTTGCCAAGAATCTGAGGTGTGCCAGGCAGGACTCGAGGCTCTGGGCTTCCCTCCAGGGCATCATTGAAGCCACAGACTTAAAACTCTAGGGAAATACATCACTGATAACTGGATTCCATAACCTGACATGTGACAGCAAATTTTACCATGCTTTCATTTTGTTGGAAATTCACCTTTCTAAAGATCTACTCAGATATTTGTTATTTCAAATAATGTAATGAGTCATTGGTATAAATATTCTTTTCTCTTTTCGTATGAGAAAGCCTTCATAAAGGTTAAAAAAGGAAAATTTTCAAACTACGTTATTTTATGTGTGAAAGATCCAATAGGGAAAACATAAGGAAGTATGCACATTAAGTTGATGAAAACAAGCTTTTATTAAGTGTATACCTCTTATAAGACCCTGTGATGATTGCTGAGGATACAGCATCTCACAGTCTGGGGAAGGAGCTAAGCACATAAACAAATAAGACAGTACGGTGCCATGTGCTGCTGTTACTAAGTCGCTTCAGTCGTGTCCGACTCTGTGCAACCCCATAGACGGCAGCCCACCAGGCTCCCCCATCCCTGGGATTCTCCAGGCAAGAACACTGGAGTGGGTTGCCATTCCTTCTCCAATGCATGAAAGTGAAAAGTGAAAGTGAAGTCGCTCAGTCGTATTTGACTCTTCACGACCCCATGGACCGCAGCCTACCAGGCTTCTCCGTCCATGGGATTTTCCAGGCAAGAGTACTGGAGTGGGGTGCCATTGCCTTCTCCGCAGTGCCATGTAGGTCTGCGTAAAAGTGCATATCAGATGTGGCATGGTATTGAGGGGTCATTAGTGACTTTGGGGGAGGTTTTAGTGAAGGAGTCACTGGGGTAACATCCAAGTTGAGTTTTTAGTAATAAACAGGCATTTGCCCAATGTATATAAGAAGTAAAGGGCATTTCTGCAAAAGGAACAGCAGTTGCTAAGCTTGTTATGTATTAAATCACATGATGTATGAGATACGCTAGTGCATAGCGTGAAGGACCCCACGGGAGGGGAGGGCGAGGGGCAGGGAGGCAGGAGCCAGAGCGCAGTGGGTTCCTACACCATGAAAAGAAGTTAGATTTTATTCCAACAGCTGTGTGAAAAGAAGTTTCCTGGCCAGCTCTTCATTTTATAGAGAGTATTTTGATAGCTAAGGACTGGGACTAGAAGGCATCAGATGGAGGTGAGGAGACTAGAAAACCATTGAAAATAATAGTCCAGGTCAAAAAAATGAGGCTAGGGCTAAAACTGAAAGGCAAGGTGGGAAGGGACACATGAAAGAGACACATAGGAGGTAAAACCTTTAGGACATATTGGATGCGGGATGAGAAAGAGCGAGAATCAATGATGAACTTGGGGTTAGGGGGTTTGACTTTGGAATCTCCGGGAGGGATGATGTCTCCTAGTAAATAGAAAAATCAAGAGAGGAGTTTGGTGGGCTAGAGTAGGGATCTAATTTAGCTTTAGACAGGTTGAGTTTGAGGAGGCTTTGGGACATTCAAGGAAAATTTTTGATGGACATCAGCTATGGCACTCCAGAAAAAGTTCTACCTGGAGACACAGACTTGTAAGCTTCATCACATGATAGTGGTTTAAACTCTGAGAGTGAATTAGCTTTTTGGTCTAGGGAGAAAATGAATGAAAAGAAAAAGGTATAGCTACTAAGGAACAAAAATGTTAAGATCTAGATAGAAAAATAAAAATTAGGCTAAAACAATAAATATAATAAAATCTAAGATCTGGATAAAACAATAAAGACCAGAGGAGTAGTGAAATAGCCCGACAGTAACCAGATTACAGACTAACAGAGCAGTTTTGGGGGAAGAACTGAGTCATACTTCTTTAGCCAAGGGAAGGCTATCTCGAAACATGTGGCATGAATAATGGGAGAGACATCAAGTCTCACAGTGATAGGTGAGCTGCATGCATGGAAGCCTACACAGATGACTGGAAGCCATCTGTCAAAGATGGGGATGAGGTTAGCATTATTAAGCAGGCATGTCACTTTGGGGTCCCTCGAGGAACTTAAAATAAGACCAAGAGTTACAAAATCAGAGGAAGCACACCAAATCATAGGAAATATTATTGATGCCTTATTTCTGGCTAGAGTTCAGGGTAGCTGAGGCAAGGTATGTAAAGCCCAAGTTCCCAGACATTCTTAACAGGATTTTAAAATATTTTTAATTGGAGGAGTTCCCTGGTGGTCCAGTGGTCAGAACTGCAGTGCTGTGCTGTGCTTAGTCACTCAGTCGAGTCAGACTCTTTGCAACCCCATGGGCCTTAGTCCGCCAGGCTCCTCTGTCCATGGGGATTCTCCAGGCAAGAATACCGGAATGGGTTGTCATGCCCTCCTCCAGGGGATCATCCCTACCCAGGGATGGAACCCAGGTCTCCTGCTTTACAGGCAGATTCTTTACCAGCTGAGCCACCAGGGAAGCCCAAGAATACTGGAGTAGGGAGCCTGTCCCTCCTCCAGGGAATCCTGCTAACCCAGGAATTGAACCAGGGTCACCTGCATTGCAGGGGGATTCTTTACCAGCTGAGCTCCCAGTGAAAACCTTCACTGCAGTGACCTGGGTTCAATTCTTGGTCCAGGAACTGAGATCCTGCAAGCTGCATGGTGTGGCCAAGAAAATTAATTTAAATTAAAATGTTTTAAATTTTAATTAAAAAAAAGAGGAAACTCTTTTTTCCTTTTCATCACGTATCATCCCATATCATATATCATGATCCATTCCTATCTTCAGCTCCTTCCCTACACTTAACAATCCATATCCTATGACAGGAGAAGGGAAAGCATTATTAAGAGAAATGGGAGGCATTTGCCAGCCACAGTGATCTCCACCTTATCATGGCTGTGTCTATCTTCTCCCTGTCAGCAGTAAGCATCTGTCACATACTGACTATCTTAACTCTTGGGGTTCCTTTCCTAAGTCCAGAATCAAAAGAATAGAGGTTTGAAATCACATTCATTCTATAATGAATGGGGAGCTGGTAAAGATGGGGAGATGGTAAAATGTGAATATTCTAAGACAAAGAGTTACACTTTGTCTCCATGTAGTGAACCAGAAGACAAGATAACAAGGCAGGATGAGGCAAGGACCTTGTTTAAGCCAGTAGAACAATGGGGAGACATTCTAACTAGAGATCTGACTCTGCGTTCTTGTCACAGAGAGACTATCCACTCCAGTATTCTTGGGCTTCCCTGGTAGCTCAGACGGTAAAGAATTCTCCTGCATTGTGAGAAACCTGGGTTCAATCCCTGGGTTGGCAAGATCCCCTGGAGAAGGGAATGGGTACCTACTCCAGTATTCCCAGCCTGGAGAATTCCATGGACAGAGGAGCCTGGCAGGCTACAGTTCAGGAGGTCGGAAAGAGTTGGACACGACTGAGTGGCTTGCACTTTCACTTTCTGGTCACCTCAAGGTCTATAAGCATTTCTCCCTTTTGCCTGGAGCCATCATGTACCACTGCTGAAGAGCATTGTAAGACAAGAGGCAGGTTAAGAATGAGGAAATTGTGCATTATATAATAGCCAAGTGCATAGAAGGCAAACACCTGATATTGGGCTGAGAGAGTAGCCTCCTGCCCTCTGGCTTCAAGTTTCCATGTGAAGGACATGACTCTTGGCCTCTCCTTCACTCCCCAGCCTGAGAAGAGCAGTGAACTATTGGACTGTTTAATTTGGATTGAACACTTGTCTGCGATTGCATCTGTGCAGAGCTCTGTAGAAGTCACCAACAGCAGAAGGCACTGCTTCTCTTCTAGGTTTCCTGGAGAAACAGAGCGTTGGCTGACAATTTCTGTGAGGCACCTGGATGAGCTCCACTTTGCACAAAATAAATTTACAATGGTAGTCTTTATATGCACCAAGAATTGACTTCCATTGGCAAATATACTGTGTGCCCAGGATTTGATTTTGCCCAGAAAAGATTGACAATAACAAGCACACATTAACTGAATGGGATTTGGAATACTGAAGGAGCCAGGGGAGAAATATTCAGAAGGTATTCAAGCCTTTCTCTGTGCTGGGCCTTGAATCTTATGTACATTAAGACCATCTCATCTTCACAATAATTCCATTTGACAGTTAGGGAAATAGTGTCAGATTAGGCAACTTGCCATGATGGCACAGGTGAAAAGAGGCAGAACCTGCATTTGAATGCCTCAGGTCTGTCGAATTCCAAAGTTCAATTGCTCAACCAGTCAGCTGCACTGCCAAATGGTGAGTAATTTGTTTCCTGCATTTTCTATTTGCTTATAGTTCAGCCCTATGTCAGAGCAGAGAACCCATTGTCAAGGAATAGCAGAAATGTTTGAGTTTTTACTTAGGAGTTCAGAAAATTCATAGGATCTGGTAGGATACTTTTATCTATTGCTCTGTCTAAGGAAGATTTTCCTGAAATCAAAGCTGTTGCTGCTTAGGGAAGTGGCAAGGACATGGGCTTTGAGCAAGACAGTCCAGAGTTAGAATCCTAGCTCTGCCTCTTATTAACTGAGTGACACTAAGCAAGATTGCTTTACTTCAGAGTCTTAGTTTCCTCGTTTGGAAAATGGGGCTGATGATGCCATGCCGGGCTTAGTCACTTCAGTCATATCCAACTCCTTTGCCATCGCATAGACTGTAGCCCACCAGCCTCCTCTGCCTATGGGATTTTTCAGGCAAGAATACTGGGGTGAGTTGCCATGCCCTCTTCCAGAGGACCTTCCCAACCCAGGGATCAAACTCATGTCTCCTGCATTGCAGGCAGATTCTTTACCACTGAGCCATCAAGGAAGCCCATATAAAATACCTACATGGTGTGGTATATACCTACATGCTATAGTATGCTCACATGTTGTAATATACCACAGACTGTATACTATAGTCTGCCTTCATAATGTTGGTTCTCTTCCTTACTTCAAGTTGTGAAAATTATAGAAAGCGATCACAATGATATAGCTTGCATTCCAAAAACAGAAATTAAGAGTGTTGTTCAGTCACTAAGTCCTGTCCCACTCCTTGCAACCCCATGGACTGCAGCACACCAGGCTTCCCGGTCCTTCACTATCTGCCGAAGTTTGCTCAAACTCATGTTCATTGAATCGGTGATGCCATCCAACCATCTCATCCTCTATCGCCCCTTTCTCCTCCTGCCCTCAATCTTTCCCAGCATCAAGGTTTTTTTCCAATGAGTCGGTTTTTTGCATCAGGTAGCTAAAGTACTAGAGCTTCAGCTTCAGCTGAATAATTACTTCCAATAAAATATTCAGGTTGATTTCCTTTAGGATTGACTGATTTGATCTCCTTGCTGCCCAAGAGACTCTCAAGAGTCTTCTCTGGCACCACAATTCAAAAGTATCAATTCTTTGTTGCTCAAACTTTTTCATGGTCCAGCACTCACATCGGTACATGACTACTGGAAAAACCATAACTTTGACTTAAATAGATCTTTGTTGGCAAAGTGGTGTCTCTGCGTTTTAATATGCTGTCTAGGTTTGGCATAGCTTTCCTTCCAAGGAGCAAGAGTCTTCTAATTTCATGGCTACAGTCACCATTTGCAGTCATTTTTGGAGCCCAAGAGAATAAAATCTGTCACTGTTTCCACTTTTCCCTCTTCTATTTGACATGAAGTGATGGGACCAGTCATGTCCAACTCTTCGCAACCCCACAAACTATAGCCTGCCAGGCTCCTCTGTCTTTGGGACTTTTCCAGGTAAGAACACTGGAGTAAACTGCCATTTCCTACTCGAGGGGATCTTTCTGATCCAGGGATCAAACTTTCATTTCCTGCACTGACAGGTGGATTCTTTACCACTAGCACCACGTGGGAAGCCCTTGAGAGAGGATACTAACAATTCAGAACTGTCCAGAGGACCTAAAGCCAGGCTTCTTTCCATTCACATCCCAATGAGTATCAGTTCCTTATCAACTACTCAGGAAAATTTACAAAACCCAAACCTCACTGGAGGCATTAAGCATGATAGACAGTTTCCTGAGATGGGTCACAGTGATCCCTATCTCCAGGTATTCATACCCTTGTGTAATCCTCTCCCCTTGAGTATGGGCTGAACTTGGTGCTCACTTCTAAAGAATAGCAAACCACAAAAGCAATAGGATGTCATCTCTGAGATTAGGTTAAGAAACTGCAACTTCCATCTCCCTATTTTTCCTTTTCCCTTTCCTTCAATGTCTATTCCTTCTTCCCTTTGGCAAATATGTTTTGGCCATGTCAAGCACAAATCACAAACATCTCTCCAGTTTTGCCTCTCCTGGCTCTAACAAAGCTCGTGGATAGAGCAGGCAAAAAAAAATTGTTTGCCTTACAGAGTGGGTTACAGAGGAGACAGTGAACACTCAGGATGAATATCTGACCCTGCTGCACCCAGGGATGGGCTTGGGCTGCTCCCCAAACAAGCACAAACTCCATGGCTTGTGTGCTTCAGCATAAAAGAACATCAGATCCTTAGAGAAGTTAATGCTGCCAGTGGACAATCTGGAGGTGTTAACCGCCATGTCTAGAGAAATTAGATCCCCTGGACTAAAATTTTCCACTGAGAACTTTTTATAGTTTCTATTTCCATTTGTAATTATATTTGGGAAGGGTGGACTTAACAGATACTTTTGAGCTAGAGATGTTTTACTTGCTCATGAATTAAATAAGGGTTTTATCCTACAGCCAAATTATTAAAAAATGTCTCAGGCAGGAAGAAAGCCAAGTTCTACCAAGACAGAATTTCTCAAGGTCTTGGAAGCCAGTGTCTGGTTGAAAATTTGCTACAGCCTCATTTGGGGCATTCAGATAACTCTGACTATACCCTGATAGGCTGTTTGAGTCATTATCTCCCCTAAGAAGATCCAGTTCCAAGAGCAGGAAATTAAATAGCTTATTTTAGCCAAGAAGACTGCCGCAAATTAGCTAACTCCATTAGTTTCATTGCAGTGCTTATCTCACTCTGAAGGACAGCCTTGGGGCGGCAAAGCAGCTCTTAACTGCTGAGAATGGGGGTGGGGACTCCCGCTGCATTAAGGCACAGACTCAGGAGTGTCTGCAGAAAGGACAGTGCCATTAGGTGTCCTAAATGCCACCACTTTGGGTTCAAACAGGATTCTCTCTGATAATCTTTAACAAATCCATGAGCTCTGTGAGGACGAGGATATTATCCTTTATCTCTGAGTATATTCTAAGGTGTCCTGTTTTCAACTAAAGCCAAATTTTCTAACCTCTGAAAAGGGGGTGACAATAATCACACACTAGAAGCTGCAGAGAACATTATAAGTTATGCGCCCAGAGTCCCTAACATGGTTCCTGGCATAAGTAACCACTCAATAGTCATATACTTAAATTAATGAATAAGTGAATATTGCATAAGCTATCATGGAGATAAAATTAACCTTAAAGAAATCTTTATTTTTGTGTGTGCTATCTGTGAGACACCATTTTTAATGGACAGAGAGCATCAAAATATGTAGCAGAGAAGAACAATGTTTTTGCAACCTGCTCTACTAATATAAAATTTAATAAAGTAAAAATAACTTCTTATCATTATGGCCACTTTACAGGTGAGCAAAATGAGTATTTCAGGGGTTAAGTAATTTGCTGAAGCTATTCACAAGTATACAATAAGGTTTTCATAATTACATGAGTATCTGTTGAGTATATACTATTTGCCAAATACTTTACATACATTAGCTCTTTTCCTATCTCAGCAGCCTCATCTTGTGCTATGGGCTATTAACGCCACATGACAAAGGAAGAAGCAGAGGCTCGGAGGAGTAAAATGTTTATGATCTGTTAGTGGCAGAGCAGGGACTCACACCAGATGGTCCTGGTGGCAAAGTCCATGTGCTTCATCCCAACATTGAGCCATTAAAGCATATACACCTTCTACCATAGGATAAGAACTCCCTGTGAGGGTGTCAGTCTCAGGAAACAGGATGGGTCATATTCAGTTTCATGTCCTTCTCAGGGCTGGCACAGTGCATGTCTACAAATAAGAATTTGAAAAATATGGCACCTATTCTCTGCTCATGCTTGGGAAATGCTCTGCAAGTCTCTTATATAAGGTAGCTGGCATCTGTTGAGGAAGTGTATTAGAGTTCTCCAGAAAAACAGAATCAATCAAATGTGTGTGTGTGTGGAAACAGATCTATTTTTAGAAATTGACTCATACAATTATGGTGACAGGCAAGGTGAAAATGTACAGGATGAGCCAACAGGTTAGGGACCCAGGAAGGGCCAGTCAGTCCTCAGATCCAGTCCCAAGGCCATCTGCTGGCAGAATTCTCTTTTTGCTTGGAAAAGTACAGTCTTTTGTTCATTCAGGGCTTCACCTGATTGGGTGCAGCCCATCCACATTATGGAGGAATATCTACATTACTCAAAGTCCACTGATTTAAATGTTAATCTCATCCAAAAACACCCTCACAGAAACATCTAGAATGTTTGACTACATGGCTGGGCACCATGGCTCAGCCAAGTGGACACATAAAATTACCAATCATAAGAAGTTAGACAAAAACATTTAAAAATATGCACATGGATCCATAGCTCTGCCTTCAAGAGACAAGCAGAGGACATACCATACTCTCTGACTGGCAGAGTCCACTTATGTACCAGATACTACTTTTATTGGCAATGTTTTGTGATGAAATGTACTGAGAGTAACTGATAAAGGTACTGAGAAATCATGCAGGGTTCCAGACTGGACAGTGACCCTATGGCAGGGAAGCCCAAGGAGAAGCAGTTAGATGTCTCCTAGGAAGAAATTCAAATGATGAGGCAGGTCATGAGTCTGTGTGGGTGGGCCCCAAGAGGTCACACACAGGTGACATCCACTAACTCACAGGATGTACCCAGTCTGGAGTCTGACATGGGTTCATAAGCTTATTGCTTTTTCAGAACACTAGAGAGGTTCATCTTCTCAAGCAGCACACATAAACTAAGTTCAAGAGACCAATGTGAAAACAGGAAAGTTTTTCTTTTTTTTTTTTTTTTTTTTAATTTTTTTTAATTATTATTATTTTTTTTTTTCCAGTGGGTTTTGTCATACATTGATATGAATCAGCCATGGATTTACATGTATTCCCAATCCCGATCCCCCCTCCCACCTCCCTCTCCACCCGATTCCTCTGGGTCTTCCCAGTGCACCAGGCCGGAGCACTTGTCTCATGCATCCCACCTGGGCTGGTGATCTGTTTCACCATAGATAGTATACATGCTGTTCTTTTGAAATATCCCACCCTCACATTCTCCCACAAAGTTCAAAAGTCTGTTCTGTATTTCTGTGTCTCTTTTTCTGTTTTGCATATGGGGTTATCGTTACCATCTTTCTAAATTCCATATATATGTGTTAGTATGCTGTAATGTTCTTTATCTTTCTGGCTTACTTCACTCTGTATAATGGGCTCCAGCTTCATCCATCTCATTAGGACTGGTTCAAATGAATTCTTTTTCATGGCTGAGTAATATTCCATGGTGTATATGTACCACAGCTTCCTTATCCATTCATCTGCTGATGGGCATCTAGGTTGCTTCCATGTCCTGGCTATTATAAACAGTGCTGCGATGAACATTGGGGTGCACGTGTCTCTTTCAGATCTGGTTTCCTCAGTGTGTATGCCCAGAAGTGGGATTGCTGGGTCATATGGCAGTTCTATTTCCAGTTTTTTAAGAAATCTCCACACTGTTTTCCATAGCGGCTGTACTAGTTTGCATTCCCACCAAGAGTGTAAGAAGGTTCCCTTTTCTCCACACCCTCTCCAGCATTTATTGCTTGTAGACTTTTGGATAGCAGCCATCCTGACTGGCGTGTAATGGTACCTCATTGTGGTTTTGATTTGCATTTCTCTAACAATGAGTGATGTTGAGCATCTTTTCATGTGTTTGTTAGCCATCTGTATGTCTTCTTTGGAGAAATGTCTGTTTAGTTTTTTGGCCCATTTTTTGATTGGGTCATTTATTTTTCTGGAATTGAGCTTCAGGAGTTGCTTGTATATTTTTGAGATTAATCCTTTGTCTGTTGCTTCATTTGCTATTATTTTCTCCCAATCTGAGGGCTGTCTTTTCACCTTGCTTATAGTTTCCTTTGTAGTGCAAAAGCTTTTAAGTTTCATTAGGTCCCATTTGTTTAGTTTTGCTTTTATTTCCAATATTCTGGGAGGTGGGTCATAGAGGATCTTGCTGTGATTTATGTCGGAGAGTGTTTTGCCTATGTTCTCCTCTAGGAGTTTTATAGTTTCTGGTCTTACATTTAGATCTTTAATCCATTTTGAGTTTATTTTTGTGTATGGTGTTAGAAAGTGTTCTAGTTTCATTCTTTTACAAGTGGTTGACCAGTTTTCCCAGCACCACTTGTTAAAGAGGTTGTCTTTTTTCCATTGTATATCCTTGCCTCCTTTGTCAAAGATAAGGTGTCCATAGGTTCGTGGATTTATCTCTGGGCTTTCTATTCTGTTCCATTGATCTATATTTCTGTCTTTGTGCCAGTACCATACTGTCTTGATGACTGTGGCTTTGTAGTAGAGTCTGAAGTCAGGCAGGTTGATTCCTCCAGTTCCATTCTTCTTTCTCAAGATTACTTTGGCTATTCGAGGTTTTTTGTATTTCCATACAAATTGTGAAATTCTTTGGTCTAGTTCTGAAAGTTTTTCTTAAACTCCATTTCTTAAACTCCAGTTAATAACTGCCATGAGCCAGGTTGATCTTCTGCAAGTAAATCAAATGACCCTGTTCAAAACCTTCAAATAAATTAAAGTCAAGGAAGTCTTTGCACTGCAAGTTCTGAATCTGGATTCTACCTCTGTTTCTGACCTCATTCCCTAACACCTGCCAGCCACTTTGTACGTGTACTCAAGCCAATATGGCTTCTTGCTATTCTTTCATCATGTTATCCTTCTGCATCCCCTCCGCAGGGCAATTGCCTCCTTGCTGACCAGCCCTTTCCTTCTTTCAGCAGGTTTATAGATCAAGGAACTAAGTATGGCCTCCAGTCAATAACCATGGACAAACTGAGGTCCGCACTCCAGCATCCTATAAAAGGAATCAAATTCTACCATCAACCATGTGGGTGAGCTGGGAAGGGCACCCTGTTCCAGCTGGGCCTTGAAAGGACAGCAGCCCTGGAGACACCTTGTTTGCAACTTTATGAGAGACCCTGAGCTAGAGGACCCAGGTAAGGCATGTCCAGATTCCTGACCTGCAGAAACCATGAGATGATATATGGGTTGTTTTAAGCTGGCCAAGTTTTGGAGTAATTTATTACAAAGCAATAGATAGCTAATATATCAAGTGATTTAAGTGCTGCACAGTTTTTCATGTGAGTAAATATGGTCCAGAAAACAGAAATAATTAAAATCAGTTCCAAGCTTTACTAATATTTTGTAAAGAAAATGAAGGCAGGAGAAAAGACCACAGAAATGATGTTATAAAGGAGAAGAAGCATAAACATTTCTTGTATTAGTCACGGTAAGCTAATCTGAGAACAAACAACCCTGAATTATCTTGTTTTTAAAAGTCTTGTTTTTCCTCCTGCTAAGTCCAGTAGTTAATGACTATCTTCCAAGAGTAGGATGGCTAATCATTCTAGTTTTCTCAGAACTCGAGGGCTTCACAGGACATGAATGCTCTGTGCTAAAACCAGAAAAGCCTCAGGCAAACCAGGATGAGTTGGTCACCTATCCAAAAATGACTCCTTGAGCCAGCTCAGGTTCTTCATTGATTCTTCCACATTTATTCACACTCCATTAGTGAGAACTAATCACATGGCCCCACCACAGACTTCCTGATGGAACAGTAGATAAGAATCCACCTGCCAATGCAGGGAACATGGGTTTGATCCCATCCGGGAAGATTCCACATACCTCAGAGCAACTAAGCCCATGTGCCACACCTGCTGAGCCTGGGCTCTAGAGACTGTGAGCTGCAACTACTGAGCCCTCGTGTAGCAACCTCTAAAAAAAAGCCCACGTTCCTGCAGCCCATGCTCTGCAACAAGAGAAGCCACAGCAATAAAAGCCTGTGCACCACAATAAAGAGTAGCCCTCACTCACGACAACTAGAGAAAGCCGCGTGCAGCAACGAAGACCAGCACAACCAAAAATGAAAATAAATAAATAATAGTCACATGGCCCCACCAGATGCAAAGAAGCTGGCAGTGTTGTTTAGCTGGGTCTCTGGAAAGAAAAAATGGGTTGATGAGCATGTCACCAGTCTTTTTCCAGTGCCCCAGCTTCCTGTGGAGTCTCAAGGGTGTTCTGAGAATGCATATTTGCAGTTAAACTTCCTCTCACTTAGTAGGCCACCTTGACATCATGGAGTGGCCATTAGTATAGTCGGTCAGTTATCAGAGATAAAGATTCTCTAATGAGGGAAGCCAGCTACAATAAGAAGGAACCATAAAACAAAGAAGGAATAAAGGAAGAAAAAGGGATAAGCTGACCAAATCTCTTTTCAAGTCAAAGAATCAAAAAGCGATGACTTACAGTTCTTGCCCCTCTCCTGAAAATTAAATCTATATGCCTATGTATGTGTATAACAATTCCTAGGTGTAGAATAATACTTGTTAGTGGTAAAGGGAAGGTTTACATTCTCAGATGATAGAAGTCTTGCATTAAGAAATACTACTGCACAATTGAGACACATTTTTTTAAAAATAATTAAAGTTTAAGATTGAATTTTATATAGTTTTCCAGAAGAATCTCTTGCCTGGGTTATGTAAAAATTTTCCTCCAAGATGGGAGATGCTGCTTAATACAGTTTCGCCTGGTTCCCCCTGATGGGACAGTGTTAGTCCCCATCAAAGAGTTTTGACAACAAAGGTATTAATATTACCAGAAGCTAAAGTAAAGACCAGTTAAGAATCTAGAATCCAGAGAAAAATTCTATCAGCAAAGGTCTTTGGGTAACTGTTGTTGCCAGATTGAACTGGTTACATGATATGTGACCGAAAGTATCATGGTTCTTTGAGCTCAGGACAAAGTTCTTGAGGTCATATCAGAAGGGGTTAAGGTTGAAAGAGGTTTCAAAGATCAGGGACAGAGGAATAAGAAGACTAACAATTATAAGACTAGTAACTACTATACATTTGCTACCATGTGATGGTTTTCCTGCTAATGTTTGCCTACCTACTATACACTCACTTCAGTCTGTGGTTTATCCAAATTATTGTGTCTTTGGCCTCCTCCAGCTTAACTATCTTGGGGAAACTAAGGTGACACAGTGGTAATTAAACAGCTGTGAGGAAATCAGTTCCTGCTGTCATGGGGTAAAGATGCCCCAAAACACTGCTTTGGTTTCTGGGGTATACTCAGTTCAGTTCAGTTCAAGCCCAAATGTGGAAAGAAGCAGTAGCAGAATGCTGGAAAGATCAAGCTCTTTTCACAGTGGAAGCTTCAGTGGCTGGTTAGCACAATTCAGCAAAGTGAGATGATAAGGAAGGGGCAGTCAATGCAGATGAATAAATGACTCCTTCCATGCAACCCTTTATCTGAATTTGTCAAAAAAAAAAAAAAAATACTTGACAGGAAATACATAACTCTAAAGTAGTAGCCTGATACATTTATTAACTATAACTGAGTTTTCTAAAGACACAGCAGAGTTAATTCAGTGTTCATGCTTAGAGGAAGACTTAAATGGCTGTCCCCTTCTACTATTTAAAATTTAGAAAACCAGAATGTTCCTGATGAGAATCAGATAGCTATATCTCTTGAAGAAACACAACTAGAAATATGACACTAAATGTCTACCTGACCCTGTTTGGGTACCATTTTGCAAATGGTGAGTCAGGTAAATATAGCTAGTCCATGTGAAGGCACTAGAGGTAAAAATTCTCAATATCTAGTGCCCAAACATGAGCAAAGATGGTGAGACCTGGTGTGTAATTTGTCTGCTAGTTCAGACCTCTCTTCTAAATAAGTTTTAAACTTGATTAAGATACCTGAAATACATACTATACAAAGAACTATATACACATTTATCTCTTTATCAACTATCTATGTATTTATCTATCTATGTATCTATCCATGTTATTGTAGGTTAACTTAAGCACAAATACATACAATTACAAAGTCAAATAGTATACAAGTCTAATGGCATCATACTTCTGGAATTATCTACCAGTCCTTATCACTAGGAAATGTTGCCAGGCTGAACTGGTTTTCAGCTATTACCCTCTGGAGACAACTGACAATGTTTGAAGACATTTTTTACCATTACAGGTTGGGGGTGCAGTGTCACTGGCATTTCGCGTGTAGAGGCCAGGGATGCTGCTAAATACTCTGTAGTGCGGGTTCTTAGTTGCAAACTACAGAATCAACTCTACTTAGTTTAAACAGGAAATGAATCTTTTCAAGGCTATCAAGCAGCTCACAGTATTTCCAGGGGAGTCAGAGAGTCAGTCTTAGAGCGAAACAGCTGGAGTCGTGCCCAAACACCAGTGCAACAAAGACACCACAGACACAGCATGGGTGCTTTGCCACCACCTTCACCAAAAGATTGAGTCTAGCCAGCCCTGCTTTCTCTTATTGATTACTTCTGAATCGGAATTTCACACGGTATGCCTAGTTGACAGAAATTGAAGTAATGCCTTGCAATACATGATGGGGCTATGGAAAGGATGGAAAAGCAGCTAATTTGTGGATGCATGACATGATAGCCAGTTTTTAAAAAGCATAGCGAGTAGCACAGCTGTGAGACTGAAAGCCAAAGGAATTCATGATCACCTTACTGTAACTGAAATAATGATTTATTATAAAGAAACACCACATTTAATTATTTATAACAAATATATATTAAATAAAGTGTCTATAAACAGAGACACTCATAAACCAAGGTTTTGTATTGAGCAGTTGATGAAAATGTGATGAGAGGCTTGCAAGAGTCCCACTCTGTATTTCCGCTGGAAGCAGTGATTCCTTATTCACTAGTTCAGTATTTGTGGCAACTTTAATCACTGCAGGTGGTGATTGCAGCCATGAAATTAAAAGACGCTTACTCCTTGGAAGGAAAGTTATGACCAACCTAGATAGCATATTAAAAAGCAGAGACAGTACTTTGCCAACAAAGGTCTGTCTGGTCAAGGCTATGGTTTTTCCAGTGGTCATGTATGGATGTGAGAGTTGGACTGTGAGGAAAGCTGAGAGCCGAAAAATTGATGCTTTTGAACTGTGGTGTTGGAGAAGACTCTTGAGAGTCCCTTGGACAGCAAGGAGATGCAACCAGTCCATCCTAAAGGAGATCAGTCCTGGGTGTTCATTGGAAGGACTGAAGCTGAAGCTGAAACTCCAATACTTTGGCCACCTCATGCGAAGAGTTGACTCATTGGAAAAGACCCTGATGCTGGGAGGGATTTGGGGCAGGAGGAGAAGGGGACGACAGAGGATGAGATGGTTGGATGGCATCACTGACTCTATGGGCATGAGTTTGCATGAACTCCGGGAGTTGGTGATGGACAGGGAGGCCTGGCGTGCTGCGATTCATGGGGTCGCAAAGAGTCAGACACGACTGAGCAACTGAACTGAACTGAAATAAGGCCATAACTACTGCAGATAATGAGAACCACTGCACCGTAGGAAGAACCACTCAGAATCAGCTTCACCCTAAAGTATATTTTCCTGATGGTATGTAGTTTTCTGAAGGCACATCCAAAAGGCTTACTGAGTGTCTGGTGGGAGGGTCGCTGTAGAGGAAGAGAGGAAGTTCCCGAGAAAGGGCATGTGGGAGGAACAGACAAGCTCCTCCCACTCCCCAGGAAATTATGATTCAACGCAGAGGCTCCTGGAGTAGAAACCCAGTGAATGATATGCCAAAGATCAGAGAGCTCAGTGACCATGATGCTTATTCCTCTGATTCAGTTCTGACTTCAGCTCTGTCTTGTTTGCACTTGCCCCACAGTTACAGAAAGCTTTCCTTGTGACAACCTTTTGCAGTCAACAATAAGGTATATGTTCCTCATGCCACGGTTACACTAGCCATGTCAACTAGCCATCAACTGTAACTCCTGGAAAGGACTAGCACCACACAATGTGATTCAGCCTGAGAATATTTTAGAAAATGGCCAGGCTGACAGGCAAGCAAATTTCTGCCAGCCAATCGGCCGCTCTAGAGTTTACAGCCTTTACAGACTCACTCAACAAAGAACAACATTTCTCAGTCCCAGAAAATATACACAGAGTATATGTCTGGTAATATTAATGTCAAGGAAACAGCAATATTTATTGAGCACTTCCTCTGTAACAAGCAATGGTATCAGTACTTAACTTGCTATAATTTGTAGAGCTTAGTGTACATCAAAGTCAAGTTAATTAGAACAGCATTTGGAAGAAATGATCTCTTTGGGCATAGAAGTTTCTTCCATATTGATGTAAATTTAGGCAGTGTTATTTCTGATCTCAAATTAGATGTGTGTCATGGCAATAGATAACCACTGAGGGTTTAGCAATGATTGTATTACATTATATTTGTTCATGGAATAAATATTTCTTAAGTGCCTGTTTTGAGAAAGAGGGAAGGTTGGGTCCTGAGCACACCAAGTAGAACAGGGTCTCTGCCCACAGGAATTTACAGCTGACAGAGAAAAGGATCGCAAAGTAAAATGACTGAAAAGAAAGCATCGTACCTGTGAGAAGTGAACTGTAGACATGTTGCTATAGAGGTTCAGAATAGGGCAGTTTCTCCTGCAGAGGAGGCACTGGGATGGCTGTCAGAGGAGGGGATGTCTGAACTATATGTGAAGAGAGGGCAAGGAGGTGGTAGAATGGGAGAGAGGGAGCAGGGCTCAGAAGGCAGGCAGCTTCTGGGGAGAGTCTGTCATGGAGCAGAAAGCCACACAGCACAGGAGGAAAAGAGAGTGTCCAGCATTTGTTATGTTTCAGACCCTGGGTTAGGACTAGGATGCAGAGATAAGGCTCCTGTCCTCAAGCGGCTCATGCTCTAAGTGGTGCTTCTTGAAGTGCATCCTCAGTGAGATAAGAAGCATTGTCTGCAACAAAAAGCAACATGTCGATTCCTTATTAAGTCTGGATAGGCAACAAGTGAGCTATATAATGAAGGAATTTGACTTACATGACCAGCAGCAGGCATGCCGTACTTGGAGCTGTGCTTCTCTAGAACAACAGCCTGCAACATGAGGCTCGGGCAAGAAGACATATGGGCAGAGAAAGAGAATATTTAAATGTCCTCTTATATAGAGCTGCAGTCTCTAACTGACATCTTTGGGGCCAGATGTACTTTGGATTTTCCTTTGGATGTCTTAGAGGCAAAATGGTGCACATAGACTAAGTATAACATAACACAAGCCATTAGGGCAACACCCGCTCATCAGACACATGAACATTCCTGTAGCAAAATTCATGACTGATCCTCAAACAGCATAAACAGTGACTCTAAAGTCTTTCATCAGCAGGGGTCGGGTTTTGCTGCTGTTGGAAGACAATTTTCCTCAGATATCTTGGCATTTCTGCACAATCCAAGTCTTCTGAACAAAGTCATTGGTGAGCTATGCTCAGAGATGACTAAAACAGCAAACATGCTTTGGGAGCTGGAGACAGTGAGTGCATTTGATAAGGAGAATGTCTTCCTCCCTGAAGACATTCCAGGATTGTCAAGCTTCCTCAGAAATGTCCCAGGGCAGTAAAGATATTGTCTTCCTCAGGGACTCCCGAGAGAGGCAGGCGCCATCCTTACTATACTCCCCATTCCTAGAACTTGGGCTCAGCAAAGTTAACTAACCTGGCAGTCCCACTACCAAAAAGCAGTGGAGCTGGGTTGGAACAAGATTCTGCAGGGTTCAGTCAGATGCCCTGCTTTGCTCTCATGCACTGTGCTTAGATGAGGACATGCCAAAAGCATCGCCTGCCGTGGAACCTTATTTAAGGCAAATCTCTTAACTGCTCTGACCCTTTTTCCTTATCTGTAATACATTTTCACTTCTGAAAAGTATGAGAATTTGGCAAAATGATCTTGAGATGGTGCACAGTGAGATATTCTAAAAATTAAAAGGTGATATAAAATGTAAGAGATTATAATTCATGTCACTACAACCATTGTGGTCCTAAAACACACAAAATGGGAATGAGTAAAGTGACTTCTAGCCTCGCCACTACCTCCCATAGTGGCCTGCAGAGGCCCAGCAATACCCAGGAGCCCTGCCTCGGTGGGGTACCAGCCTTGTCCCACAGCACCCCCAGGGCGTGGCCAAGAGACAAGGGAAAGGAAGCTTTGGCCTTGCAGAAGCAGAACTCGACCTGCTTCCCGCTTCCTTCATTTTAAAATAGTGAAGCTCTCCCTGAGTGTGAAAGGGAATGCTGTGGAGCTGCTGTGCTTTGATTTTACCCAGAAATTAACGAGGAGAAGAGCAGTTCCAGAGCCTCTCTGGGTAGGAATGAGGACTGCACACTTAATTCCCCTGACTTAGCTAAACAATCCCCGTGGCCAACCTCATGGAATTTAGAAAGAGTAAATATTTTTTAGAGGTCAAGCAAACGATTTTGTTTTCTAAATACATGCTGACATGGGGTCTGGGGAAGAGAAATACAGGTTCAGATTAGATCTAAGGAACAGAAACTCACATTTAAGCCCCAGCCATGCATCAGACACAGACAGAGCTGGGCATGCACACTGTTGTCTCCTTACTTCTCTCTGTAGCCCAGGAAAGAATGACCATCACCCTCATTTATTATAGATGAGAGAGGAAAAGCTCATAGAGGTTAACAGATCTGTCACAGACATGTGGATGGCAAGTAACAGACCTGGGGTCTAAACCCATCTTGCCCATCTCCAATACTCATGCTGTTTCCTGGTCACTCTGCTCAGCTGACTTTTTAAGATCACTGATGACGAAAAGAATAAACACACTGTCATGCTGGTGCTTCTTCATGTTTGGACAAAGCTTCTTTTCCTTTGGCTGATTAGAAAATTAGCTCCTTAAGATAATAACATGGTGCTATTGACTTTCCCGTCTCCCCCTCAGATACTAATGAGCAATGCCTTTAGAAGTTGACATAGATGTCCCTGCTTTGCTATCTTTATTCACCACTCAGTTGCTATATTCAGTCTGCACCTACAGTGCTGCTGAAAAGTGGAGGATGAACTGAATTTAAAGTGAAAGTGTTAGTCACTCAGTCATGTCCGACTCTGTGACCCTGTGGACTGTAGTCTGCCAGGCTCCTCTGTACATGGAATTTTTCAGGCAAGTATACTGGAGTGGGTGGCCATTCCCACTCAGAGGATCTTCCCAACTCAGGGATCTAACTCAGGTCTCCTGCATTGCAGACTTATTTTTTACCATCTGAGCAACCAGGGAAGCCCAGAGCAGATCAGTCAGTTATCAGAAGCAGCACCCTTGAACCAGGGTCCAGCTTTGGTGACAAGTCAGAGCCCCCAGGAGGAAGCTGGGCTCCTTCAGTGACAGTGGTGGCTCACTGGCCTCCAGTCCCATAACTCAGAAAGTGACAGGCTTCCTCCTATTCATGGCCATATATACCTCTGTTCACTGACCACCCCCCGCCTCAGATTTTTGTTGCTGGGACTTGTGTTGTAAACCAGCATTAAAGGTACAGAGTCTAGTTTAGGCTTGAAATTGAAAGGGAGATTTGAAAAAGGTCTGAAAAAAAATATTAAATATTATTAAAGCATTCAAAAACTGAAAAAGAAAGAGGTTGGGTAGAGCAGAGGAAGAGAGAGAGAAGGAGAGTGAATGGTCACTGTCTAGAGAAAGGGGATGCTGTTGAAACACAAACTCTTTATTTTTGGATGTATTTTTGTTGCAGAAAATCCAAGAAGACATAACCTTTTTATATCATTGGACATTTACTATACAGTGGGCACTGGTTTGGCACTCTACCTACATTATCTGGAATGAGGTCTCCTTATAGTAAACCCAAACTGCACACCCGTTGATGCCTTTCGAGAGAAAAGAGAGAAATGCAAATGAGGAGGAAGAGTGGGGAAGGGAGGGAGAAAAAGAATGGGCTAGGCAGGTAGCTGTGAGCATGCGTGCTCTAGTACTGTGTTACACAGGGAACTGACGTCATAGCACCTTGGCCTCACATCCACTCTGCAAACGGAAAAGTAGGCATGAGTCTTCCCCTTTAAGAGATGGGGAAACTACAGTCCAGATAGAGTCACGTGGCTAACAACTAGCTCTCAAACTAAGATTCCAGAGCTGAATGGACACAAAAGAATTCTGATAGGGCAACCAAGGGAATTACATTTCTTTCCTTATAAAATAACCATGACACTATGGCAACATTGAAGTTTTACTAAATAATTAGGATTGTTGTTGTTCAGTCACTCAGTCATGTCCGACTCTTTGCTACCCCACGGACTGCAGCACACCAGTCTTCCCTGTCCTTCACCATCTCCCAGACTGTGCACAAACTCATGCCCATCGAGTCGATGATGCCATCCAACCATCTTATCCTCTGTTGTCCCCTTCTCCTCCTGCCTTCAATCTTTCCCAGCATCAGGGTCTGTTCCAGTAAGTCAGCTCTTTGCATCAGGTGGTCAAAGTATTGGAGCTTCAGCTTCAGCTTCAGTATCAGTCCTTCCAATGAATATTCAGGATTGATTTCCCTTAGGATTAACTGGTTTGATCTCCTTGCAGTCTAAGGGACTCTCAGGAGTCTTCTCCAACACCACGCTTCAAAAGCATCAGTTCTTCAGTGCTCAGCCTTCTTTATGGTCCAACTCTCACATCCTTACATGACTACTGGAAAAACGATTGCTTTGTTGTTAAAGTAATGTCTCTGCTTTTTAATATACTGTCTATGTTTGTCATAGCTTTTCTTCTAAGGAGCAAGTGTCTTTTAATTTCATAGGTGCAGTTACTGTCTGCAGTGATTTTTGGAGCCCAGGAAAATAAAGTCTGTCACTGTTTCCATTGTTTCCCCATCTATTTGCCATGAAGTGATGGGACCAGATGCCATGATCTTAGCTTTTTGAATGTTGAGTTTTAAGCCAGCTTTTTCACTCTCTTCTTTCACTTTTATCAAGAGGCTCTTTAGTTCCTCTTTGCTTTCTGCATTAAGGTGATGTCATCTGCATATCTGAGGTTATTGATATTTATCTTGATTCCAGCTTGTGCTTCATCCAGCCCAGCACTTTGCATATTGTATTCTGCGTGTAAGTTAAATAAGCAGGGTGACAATATACAGCCATGATCTACTTCTTTCCCAGTTTTGAACCAGTCCATTGTTCCATGTCCAGTTCTAACTGTTGCTTCTTGACCTGCATACAGGTTTCTCAGGAGGCAGGTAAGGTTGTCTGGTAGATCATTAGGATGCTTGCCTTCATTATGAACTCTATACTCATATTCAGTATAGACAGTTCTATGTTTTGATTCCAGTGTACATGGAACAATTACCATGTACTGTAGTACCAGTTCTAGTCACCTCATACCTATTAATTTGCATATTTTATTAAAGTTTAAGAAACTCAGATCATGTGCTATCAAATGGGAGCTGGCAACTGATCCTCAGGGCCAAGGAGACCTTGAACAGGGTTGTATAGTTTGGAGGATGAATATCAAAATGCTTCCTGGAGGAGGTGCCAAGACCGTATTAAGTCTACTCTCTTGGCCAAAAAACCTTAAGAACCAAGATCTAGAACCAAAAATGGGAGGAGAGCTCAGGAACCAGGAGAACTAAGAGCTGTCTGGAAGTATTCTCTGATTAATAGATGAAGGATAAATTTGCATCCTTCTGACCTTTATTTAACCTGTTCCAAGTACACATGGGATGAGTAGACCATCTCTGACACATTTTAGCCTGTTGAAGATCATGTTTTTCATCATACATTACTAATTTACCACTTTGGCTTCTGTCCAGATCTCAGTGCTATGCCTGGCATATGGTAAGCTCTCAATAAATACTATATGAATAAACAACTTTTTAGTGTGCCCAGGGATTGATGTTTCTAAATTTACAAACCCTGTCCCCCACCTGAGTGGAGGCCACCTGAGTGGCCAGCTGGCATTTCAAGATGACACCTCTGTCTCTGTTAACCAACAAGACCCCCAGTTTGAAAAACATAGACTTCCCTAACCAGGAAGTCATGTCTGCATCAGCACAGGATAGCTGGGCTCTCCTTTTAGAGAAAGTAGAAATCTCAACAAATGGCTCCCGAGACCTCATCCTTTATTTTCAGGGAGAAAAATCTCTTTCACAAAAGTAAAAGCCTGTGGCCAAGCTGTAACCTCACGGAGGTCATCAATGAGACAGCTCACCCTAGAACTTAGTCTGCAGTTCTGAGCTCGGGGTATGGAGAGGCACTCATGGAATTCAGCCCAGATATGCATTTCCTTTTATACTGATTCCCTCTAACTGCTGTAAACCAGGTTCCCAAGTTTTATGCACCAATCTTTCAAAGCAGATTCCCTCAAAAATTTCTAGTGAAAAAAAAGAAAAGAAAATTCTAGTGGTGAAAACAAAGGAAAGACTAGAAACCTGAGAAGGAAAGAGAAAATCCTGCATGAGTAAATCAGAAACATGGTCAGAAACCAAAACCATCCAGAAACTGCAAATATGAAAAAATATTTCCTCTACATTTTTAAAACTACTCTTTGCCTATTTATTTAGATCTTACCTTCTTCCAACAGACAAACTTAAGTCACGTACACATACATATTTGCTTCATGAAAATAATAATGAGGTAGAAATATGTATTGTGTTTAAAGACTGCCTGGGTTCATATTCTGACCAGTGCTTTAATCAGCTATGTGACCTTGGGTTGATGCCTCTGGCCTCAGTTTCCTCACTTTTAAAATAGAGATGGTAAAATAGCTACCTTGTAAGAATGTTGTATGGACTGATCCCATTTGAGGCCCAAGAGAAAATATATTTACCTATATGACTACCTATTAAGTACCAAGATTGTAGTAGGTATTTTTTCATACTTTAATATATCTCACAATAGCTTATAAAGCTTATTATTATTCATATTTCATAGATAAAATACTAGAAGCTCAGAGAGTTTGAGTAATTTGACCAAAACAACATAGATATTAAGGGCAAGGCAGATATTTGAATCCAGGTCTTCCTGACAGCAAAACTTCAAAGTTGTAGACAAGGTAGCTTCCTAGGTCCCCAGACATCATGTAGCAGTTCCTTGTTCTCATAGTTATAGGTGATCAGCCTTCCCCCAAATGCTCAACAACCCCCTCCTATGAACTCTCACAATGCAGAGACTATTATACATGTGGGAGAGAACATTTAAATCTAATGCCTGAGTCTGAGTTCTCTTCACTTAAGATATTAAAAAATATACCACATTGGTAAAAGCAGACTTTATACAATGCCAGAAGATCACAAATATCACTGAAAATACCTTCCTTTCACAATGCTTAGGGTTTGCTTGTATGACTCAGCCTGCATTCCAAAAGCTTTGGTTTGTTGCACTGAAATAATTCATAGGCTAATACAGTGCAAGATCATGTAACAGTACTCAAATGTACTCAGTAAATGACACATTTTACTATTGATTCACTTTATCTTCAAAACAACATTATGAGATATTTGTTATCTGCATTTTATAGATGAAGAAACCAAAGCTTGGACAATAAAGCAACTAAATAGCTATATTGATTGCTGCATAAGAAATTTCCCCAAAAACTTAGTAGCTTAACACAGCAATAAACATTAATTTATCTTCCACTGTCTTTGAAGGTCAGGAGTTAGGAAATAGCTTGGATAGGGGTACTTCTGGCTTAGGATTTCTCATAAGTTTTCAGTCAAGCTGTTAGCTAGGACAGGCTGACAGAACTGGAGGATTTGTTTCCAAGGGGGCTCACACCCTGGTGCTGGTGTTGGTGGAAAGCCTTAGTCCCTCCCAGTGTGGGGCTCTTCATGGGCTGACTGAGTGCCCTCATGACATGGCGATTGGCTTCCTCAGAGCGAGCTATATCAATCACCTCAGATATACAGATGACACCACACTTATGGCAGAAAGTGAAGAAGAACTAAAGAGCCTCTTGATGGAAGTGAAAGAGGAGAGTGAAAAAGTTGGTTTAGAACTCAACATCCAGAAAACTAAGCTCATGGCATCCGGTCCCATCACTTCATGGCAAATAGATGGGAAGCAATGGAAACACTGACAGACTTTATTTTGGGGGGCTCCAAAATCACTGCAGATGGTGAGTGCAGCCATGAAATTAAAAGACGCTTGATCCTTGGAAGAAAAGTCATAACCAACCTAGACAGCATGTTAAAAAGCAGAAACATTACTTCACCAACAAAGGTCCATCTAGTCAAAGCTATGGTTTTTCCAGTAGTCATGTATGGATGTGAGAGTTGGACTATAAAGAAAACTGAGTGCCAACGAATTGATGTTTTTGAACTGTGGTATTGGAGAAGACTCTTGAGAGTCCCTTGGACAGCAAGGAGATCCAACCAGTCCATCCTAAAGGAAATTGGTCCTGAGTATTCATTGCAAGGACTGATGCCGAAGCTGAAACTCCAAATCTTTGGCCACCTGATGCGAAGAACTGACTCATAGGAAAAGACCCTGATGCTGGGAAAGATTGAAAGCTGGAGAAGGGGATGACAGAGGAAGAGATGGTTGGATGGCATCACTGACTCAATGGACATGAGTTTGAGTAAACTCCAGGAGTTGGTGATGGGAAGCCTGGCGTGCTGCAGTCCATGGGGTCACAAAAAGTCAGACATGACTGAGCGACTGAACTGAACTGAACTGAGAGGGCATTCCAAAATGCAGAGGGCAAAATGGAAGCTATCCATTTGGTTACTCACAGCATCACTTCAACCACATTCTGTTTGTTAGTGGCAAATCTCTGAGTTCAACCCACATTCATCGAAGGGAGAAAGAAACTCCATTTTTTTAGAGGAAGTATGTCAAAGAATCTATGATATATTCTAAAGTCACCGCAGAGGCAGAACTGGAATTCTCATTTATCCCTTTCTGACTTTACAACTCCAGCTCTTTTTCTGATAGCCAAGGTAAACAGACACCATGAATGTTTCCACGGCTTACCTCCTCATCCATGATAGACATCATAAGCAATCCCAGTACTCATACTGCTGAAGCTCAGCTTGGCCTAAGTATCTCTCTCACACCATGTGCCAGGAAATCACCACTGATCATTTCAGAGTAAGCACACAAGTAGAAATGAACTCCATTCCTGTCCTTCCCTGTCCTACCATACTTACATAGGAAAACCTCACAGGTGTTGTAGGTTTGAGCTATCTTAGAGTCCCTAATCTTGAGGATCACCTCTTGGACTCTCTCTGAAACAAGATTTTTAATAATGAACCCCTCTCACAAAAGTGCTTGAAGGAGGAAAATGCTTTAGGAAGCCTCATTTATTCTAAGCTTTAGAAAATCCTCCAAATTCCGTAACTTTACTGAAACTGTGCAGACACACCCCAGTAATGCATTTATTCTCTAATGGCAGGAGGAGAGGATTATATTCAATATCTACAGTGTTCTTTACTTAATACAGGTGCTCTCACCCACAGGTGCACATTGTAATCACCAGAGCCAGGACCTGGCCCCAATCTCAAGAGATTCCGCTATGATTGATCTGGGGTGCAGCCTGAGATCTGGGGACTTTTCATAACTCCCCATGTGATCCTAATGTTCAGTCAGTTCTGAGAATAACTGATTTAACACTTCATTCTCATTGCCAAATAAGTGTTCCCACTGTGTATGCATTAAGGCATGCCACTTTGTAATGACTAAATGAACATATTAAAAGAATTTGGAGTGATTGGCCCCAGGCAATATTCAAAATTTACCACCATTTTTCAAAATAGCAATCTCAGTTTTTGAGTTTAGATTGTCTTCCTTCTGTAGTTTTTCCTATCTGTATTAAATGGACAAACCCACCTGATTCAATAAAAAATCCAATTATTTTACACTTTTATGTGACTTTAACATTTTTCATAAGCATCTCCCAAACCCCCTTTTCCTCACCCAGTGCTCACTTCCAATCCATAATTCTTCCCAATGTATCAAAAATATGAGATCACCTTAGAGCAAATGTAAAATTCTGTTGATATGGGATTTTATGATTTGTTGTTGTTCAGTCACTCAGTCACGTCTGACTCTTTGCGACCCCTTGGACTGCAGCATGCCAGGCTTCTCTGTCTTTCACTATCTCCCCAAGTTTGCTCAAACTCACATCCATTGAGTCGATGATGCCATTCAACCATCTCATCCTCTGTCACCCATTTCTCCTGCCCTCAGTCTCTCCCAGCATCAGAGATATCATGGTAGTTTTAGTAAATACTTTTCTCTTCCTCATACAGTCAACTCTTACTTTCCTAGATTAACAAAGCGAGAGAGATTAGCCAGATAATCTAAAAATACCATTTTCCTCTCAAATATCACATCTATCCTAAAAAAGATATATTTTTAACTGAGACATTTTCATTTTTACATCTTAGCCAAGACAAGGACCAACGATCACCATAAGATGTTGAAAGATTCTGGGAATGAGGGCATGCCAGCAATCCCCTGAATACAGTTTCTACACTTTATTTCACATTAAAATCCCACGCCAGGCTGCATCCCATAGAGCTAAGTTAGAATCACTGAAGGTAAAAGTCAGGCATTTGTACAGTTTGTAAAAATTTCCCAGGTGATTCTAATGTGCAACAAAGTTTGGGAACTACTGTCTTAACACCTTACTGCTTAATCTTTATGGGTCTGTGAGCAAAATAAATGTTCTACATTTTTAAGCTACTTTCAAGGGAAAAACACCTACTCAGATGGGAGATATTTGTGTACCAAAGTTTATGTACTGAGCTAAAAACTGTGTAACACAGTGAAGAACTTGAAAAATCCAAATGTCTCTTCATTTAGCAAGATCTAAAATTCAAGCAGAACATATTATTTCAATAAAGTATTACCTATTGGATTTGGAAGCTAAATAAAAGTGTAGTTTATCAGTGTGTTCCTTTTTCTACCTTTACTGTAACTGACTATCTAAATGTGGCATAACATTCACAACTAAAGGTCAAATTAAAATTGATACCAAGAACTGGGTTTTTAATCATAGAAATAAATTGTGTTTATATTGTACAGGATAGCCATTTATTAGCTTAGCACAAAATTACATCTATACCACTTTTTTCCTTTCTTAATCTTATACTACTTCCTTGTGATGTCATTTATTAGCCAGTTTAGATCATTAATTTTTTCCAGTTTTTTTGAAAATAATTGACATACATCTCTGTATAGGTTGAAGGTATACAGCATGGTAGTTTGATTTACAAACATTGTCAGATGATTACCAAAATAGGCTCAGCTCATTAATTCTTATATGGCATCCTTATTTTTTAATGTCTTAACAGGGATTTTAAGATCCCTTAGGAGAAGGGATCATGTAAATCAAGTAATATTTATTGAGCATGTACTATGTGGCAAGAGCTATATTAGCCCATCAACAGGTTTTTGTGTCTCCTATAGCTATGTTTTTGTGTCCCCTATAGCTATGACAGAGGATGAGATGGTTGAATGGCATCACCAACTCAATGGATATGAGTTTGGGTAAACTCTGGGAGTTGGTGATGGACAGGGAGGCCTGGCATGCTGCGGTTCATGGGGTTGCAAAGAGTCGGACACAACTGAGCAACTGAACTGAACTGACTCATAGCTATGTTATTTAATTTGCAGTTTACAGTCAATAGTAAGACCAACTTAGTGGTCTGGCCATCTTTTTATTAATGACAGTATAAAACAGAAGCAAATAAAAAGAAATAGCAAATGACAGCATATTAAGGATATACTCTCATATTAAGGATAAGTTTACAGTAAATGAAATCTTCAGTTGTGTGTGTGTGTGTGTGTGTGTGTGTGTGTGTGTGTGTGTGTTGAGTCTCAAAGCAGAATATTTTCTCCATTAGAGAGATTCGAAATATATTGGGATAGAACAGTGTTTTGTGCATCATAGTGTTCCGTAAATAGTTCTCGATTAAGTAAATAAAGTCAAAAGTTCTAGAAATGGGGTTTTGGTTTGTTTTTGTTTTGTTCTAACCTGTTAGAAGTTCCTCTGGCTGAAAACAGAAATCACCTTGTAACTTTGGTATTCTTTTGGCTCTGAGCACTGAAGGGGCCTCTTTTTCATTTGTAAATATAATGGACTGAGGCCCCTGCAGGTAGAGGAGCAGGCAGGATGTCTGTGGCCTGGATGGCTCATTCCCTCAAACCCTTTTGGTATGCAGAGATGGTTTCTGGACCATGGACTTCTTTGTCTAGTGTCAAGAAGACTCCTGGGAAAATAAGAAATGAACACATGACTCTGTCCATTTGAGCTTCAAAAGACATGGAATGGTCCCAGCCAAGGTCCATGGCTAGCAAAGGAGAACTCTCCATGAGGCAAGAGGCGTCTGGACAGGTTTGGAGCCCCCAGGATAGAGAGGACCTCCAGCACAGCCAAATGGAGGAGATTTTGACATGAAGAAAATGTGCTTTCTGCAAAAAGAAGCTGATGGAACCTTAGAAAAACAAGCAGAAAAATAATGAAGATATTAATATCCCAAAATGATCTTTTAAAATGCATACTAGTGATTTGCAGGGTAAAGCTCTGGCACTTTTAACTCACTAATAGCCACTAATTGTCTTCCACACTCTGCATCCCTGATGATTGTGATTAATGAGGTCATTTATTCTTGTTGTTATCCATATGACAGAAATAACATATACAGCCCATTTATACTCTGAATTCCTTCAATGGCTTCACTTCACTGAGATGAGAGGAATGTGGCCATATTCAGAGATGGCCAAGAATTCTACATAGTGGTTAGGTCAGATGAACCACAGTATTTCACTGCAATGTATATAAGTTTGAAGGCTGGAAAGACACATATAAATTGAATCACTTAGTAAATATCTGGGTGCTTACCATATGCTAAGCACAAGAAAATAAAATATAATTTTTTTTTCATTTATTTGTATTAGTTGGAGGCTAATTACTTCACAACATTGCAGTGGGTTTTGTCATACAAAAATATAATTTTTTATACCATGAAATTATAATAAAGTTCTACCCACATTGAAAGTGAAAGTTGCTCAGTCATGTCCAACTCTGTGTGACCCCATGAACTGTAGCCTGCAAGGCCCCTCTGTCCATTCAGTTCTCCAGGCTAGAATACTGGAGTGGGTAGCCATTCCCTTCTCCAGGGGATCTCCCCAACCCAGGGATCAAACCTAGGTCTCCTGCATTGTAGGCAGATTCTTTACCCTGTGAGCCACCAGAGAAGCCCAAGAAAACTGGAGTGGGTAGCCTATCCCTTCTCCAGTGGATCGTCCCAGCCCAGGAATTGAACCAGGGTCTCCTGCATTGCAGGCAGACTCTCTACCCACATTAGTGGTACAACTAAGGAGGCCACTAGTTGCCATATGGCTTCAAAATGGTGAAATTCAGAGCAGACATTAAGATAACGTGAACAAATTTTAAAATGTTACTTGAAAACACAAAATATCACAAAACGAGAAAAATCTCTAAAGACAGACTTAAGAATAAGCCACCAACATACTTGACTCATATCAAGACAACAGACCTCAGACAGAGGTTATCTGAGCAACCACTTATATGAGTGTTTTGATGGATAAAATTTATAGAAATGGGTAATCATATATCTCTTATGTTTCATTCACAAAATATGTAGAGGCGGAAGGTAATATCTGACATCCTTGCTTCTGAATTGGGTCATTACAACATCTCCACATAATTTTCTTTCCAAATCAGTGTTTACATATGTTTTAATAAGACAACCTGTGTTCTTCATAGTTTAAATTGCAGTGTGGATGTTCAGTGGCCTCCCTTTAAGCAAGAGGCAGTAATCTGACAGAAGGCTTTTCTCACTGCAAAAGGAAGAAAAGTGTCTTTGTGGAATGTTTTTCTCATTCATTATCCTCCCCCTCTGCAAACTACCATTTGCCAGGCCTGTAGACTTTCTGTGATAAGCAGGAGTGCTGTCGTCAGAAATAGGCTCCACAGGACTGAAAAATAGCTTTCTTGTGAAGGAATAACTTCTTGCTTTTACAGATCTGAAGAAGGGTTAGGAGAAAGATTTGATGAACACTTTTTAGGCTAAATTCCACTTGGAAAAACCAACTTTGGCTTAGATCTTTGTTCCTCAAAAGATGGAAGGTTTTATTCTTGTACAGTATAAATTGTGGTCTTTCATCTTCTCCAGGGAAACCAAGTACACATTGAACTATTTTATTTTTATTTGTTCATATATCTTAAGGTTTCAGTTTCTTTGAGAGTTTTTATTTCTCATGGCTATTATCTTTTTGTTCTGGTTATAATAATTAGAGATACTTTCAATATTTTGTGATTTCAGTTTGACTTGAGATCCATATAAACTATACTCAAAGTTCTTCACATCATTTCAGTGTACATGAGAAAAGGCCTAGGACTGGAGACCAGGCGACCTGCATTCTAGTTCAGCTCTGTCTCTAGCTGTCTGTATGATCCTGAGCAAGTCGTTTAGCCTCTCTGGGCCTGAGTTGTCTCATCTACAAAACAAAAAACTTAGAGGAGGTGTTTTCTCCTCCTTTGGATGTTTAGTTAAACCTCCTTTAGAACTAATTTTAGGGCTAAAATTGTATGATTTTGGTTTTTAAGTGTCTCCCCTGCAAGACCTTTGTGCTAAAAGTTGCACATTAGCTATTCACCAAGTATTCATAGCCCCCTTCTTGCATGCTTTCCTCAGTCATGGGCTGAAAATCTAATATTCTTGATATTCAAACTCCTTCGTGCTTAAATGGAATGGACATGTAGGCAGGTTCTGGTCTATGATGTTAGTCAAAGTCTCTAGAGGGAAGTTCCAGAAAAGCTTTTTTAAAAGAATAGGTTTAGCTTTAATGTCCCCACCCCTTTTCACTCCCGCTTCTATCTTCCTGCTTGTGATGTTGACAAGAACCTGTAACTGCAGCCTGTGACTGTGAGGCACAAATACAAGGACAAAGGCTATACACTAATGCTAGTGGAGGAAAAAAATGAGAAGAGTCTGGTTTACAAATGCATCCCTGAACTATCACACCACACCTAGCTGACCTGCATTACACTTCTTGTTGCTTGAAACAAATAAATCCTCTCCTATTTAGAGCACTGTTAACTGGGCTTTCTATAAGCTGTAAATGAATGCAGTCATAATAAACCTTAAAACTAATCAGTTCAGAAAAGTAGGGATTTTAGAACATACCTCGGTAACTTTAGAGTTAATCCTCCTTCTTAGAATCAGTTTCCACTTTGTAATGACTTTTCTTTGCCTTTGCTTAGCACTTCTATAACTCTTCCTCAGCATCTGGATCCTCTACCCATCCCCTTCTCCCTCTATGATGTGCTCCCTGCCTCTTCCCAATAAAGCAGATCACAGACTCCTCTATGCCACCACCATCCCTGGCACTTTCCTCTATTTTTGCCCATATCTCATTTTTCTGGAACTTATTTAGTCAAGCTTTCTCTCTTATTAAAACCAGATGTCTCTAGAGGGTAGTCAGCATGTCTTCAGTTCAGTTCAGTTCAGTCACTCAGTTGTGTCCGACTCTTTGCGACCCCATTAACCGCGGCACACCAGGGCTCCCTGTCCAACACCAACTCCCGGAGTTTGCCCAAACTCATGTCCATTGAGTCGGTGATGCCATCCAACCACCTCATGCTCTGTCATCCCCTTCTCCTCCTGCCCTCAATCTTTCCCAGCATCAGGGTCTTTTCCAATGAGTCAGCTCTTCGTATCAGGTGGCCAAAGTATTGGAGTTTCAGCTTCAACATCAGTCCTTCCAATGAACACTCAGGACTGATCTCCTTTAGGATGGACTGGTTGGATCTCCTTGCAGTCCAAGGGACTCTCAAGTCTTCTCCAACACCACACTTCAAAAGCATCAATTCTTCAGCGTTCAGCTTTCTTTATATTCCAACTCTCACATCCATACATGACCACTGAAAAAAAACCATAGCCTTGACTAGATGGACCTTTGTGGGCAAAGTAATGTCTCTGCTTTTTAATATGCTATCTAGGTTGGTCATAACTTTCCTTCCAAAGAGTAAGCGCCTTTTAATTTCATGGCTGCAATCACCATCTGCAGTGATTTTCAAGCCCAAAAAAAGTCAGCCACTGTTTCCACTGTTTTCCCATCTATTTGCCACGAAGTGATGGGACCGGATGCCATGATCTTAGTTTTCTGAATGTTGAGCTTTAAGCCAACTTTTTCACTCTCCTCTTTCACTTTCATCAAGAGGCTTTTTAGTTCCCCTTCACTTTCTGCCATAAGGGTGGTGTCATCTGCATATCTGAGGTTATTGATATTTCTCCCAGCAATCTTGATTCCAGCTTGTGCTTCCTCCAGCCCAGCATTTCTCATGATGTACTCTGCATGTAAGTTAAATAAGCAGGGTGACAATATACAGCCTTGACGTACTCCTTTTCCTATTTGGAACCAGTCTGTTGTTCCATGTCCAGTTCTAACTGCTGCTCCCTGACTTGCATACCTTACACAGCCCTGTTTATCCCAAGTATGGCTTTGAACCTGGTACATAATAAATGTTCAGTAAATGGCAATTTGGTTATTCCATTTTGACTGAGTGTGTTAATTTATTAATCTTATAATCATTTGACAGACTCACTGCTTATGTGGAAGTAGCTGAGGACCACTGGATTTCATGACGATTGTTCTATATGGAGACTGTATAATTCTTGATAATTCTGTCTGGACTGCATAATTGACACTGTCATTTACCTCTAAATGCATTATACACTGAACTTTCAAAAGGGGTTTCTTTGCAACAGCAAATCTGTGTCTAACTCAGCCAACTCTCCCCCCTTTTCTGATGCAGCAATAGAACTGACCATGAATTTATTAATTTAAGGGAATCAAAATATGTTATTAAGGTCCTAAAACTCATGGAAATTAAAAACAGGGAGCTTTTCACAAGCAGTGCTTAGTAAACATTTTTTATGCCTGGAAAACACGCATTGTGCCTTTCCTGGGACAGTGTTTTTACAAATGGAAGACATGACAAGATATCAATTCATTCTGATCTATTGATTTCCTTGGCATAGCACAGAAAGAAGACATTCAGAACTACAGATTGTATGTGTGTGTTTAAGTCAAGAACTGACCTAAAGGAAAAAAAAAAAAAAAAAGAAATGACCTAAAAAGGTCAAAAAAGTAACTGGGATATAATAGGATTGTGTGAGATTACATTAAAGCCTACAGTTACTCAGTTTATTACAGTTTGCTACGAACCACTAAAATGTCTATCTATCTAGGCAAATTGAAGCTAATTCAGTTATGCTTAAGAATGCTCAGATAATTAATATTTTAGTGGCCCTCATTCACTGAAGCTATGGATAAAACATGTCTTCTCAAGGGAAGTGAGTTTCCCAGTGAAAAGCAACATGGTTGAGAAGAGTGTTCTGAGACTAATAATTCACATACCAAATTCACAATTTGGGCTACAGTTTTTACCTGTATTATTATAAAATTAATGAACCAGTTGGTTTTTTTTGGGAAATTTAATCACCTTCCTTTTCTACATAAGTAAATTTATTTTAAAAAGAATTGCAAATCTCTATTATACCACAAATTTAAATAAATAAATAAATGACAGATGAGGGAAAGCTTGCCCAGCTTTGGACTCTATATTTATGTATATTAGGGATACTATTCTCTACTAGGCTCTAAGTCAGAGGCCTGTTGTTTCTTTTTTAAAGTGAGATAAAATATTATGGGCTTCCCCAGTGCCTTAGTAGTAAAGAGGCCACCTGACAATGCAGGTGATGCAGGAGACACGGGCTCGATCCCTGGGTCGGGAAGATCCCCTGGAGAAGGGGATCTGCAGTATTCTTGCCTGGAGAATTCCATGGACAGAGGAACCTGGCAGGCTGCAGTCCATGGGGTTGCAAAGAGCTAGACATGACTGAGCACATACGCATTTGCAGGGAAATGTTACAGAGGTGAGAGGTGTTAGAAACACACTGGTATTAACCTGAGAAATTTTCATTAACATAACAGTAAAGATAATTAAAAAGGGAAAATTTTTCTTTTTTTTTTTTTTTTGAAATTTTTCTTATAATGTTATTTTACATTAGGTCCACGTGCCATGTAAAGTCCTTTAAAATACCATCTGATAAGTACATCCTGTTAGTGTTAGTCGCTCAGTTGTTCCACCTCTTTTTGACCCTGTGGATTGTAGCCCAAAAGGCTCCTCTGTAAAACATGCATAACAAAGTACCACAATGGCATCCAGTTAGAGAACAGAATGTCATAATTTTTTTTAAATGCACACTGAAGTGTGAAGATATCTGTGGTTTTTTATGTTTTTAAACAATTCAACTCGGCTAGGCTGAACCATATCTCCCAGAATTCCCAGAAATATTTCTGGTTAAGGCACATCTCAATAGATACTTTATGTGAGATTTGGAGGGTTAAAATGAAGCAGCAGCCATTTTTATTTTTATGCCCAGACTATTATAGGAAAACTAGATAAAACTAATGGAATTGCTTCTACCCGAGAAAATAGTGATTCAAAAGTAGTATCTCATTCCTGGAGACATTACAGAGAGTACCACATAGGAGCACTTGAAAGATGCAAAGGTGGTGATTCCTGCCCATCCATCCTCAATCATCCCCATTCAGCTCGCTGATTTGGCCTGTGCAGTAGAAGAATGACAGTGGATTAGCATAAACTTAATCAGGTGGTGACTGCAATTGCAGCTGCTATTCCAAATATAGTGTTATTACTGGAGCAAATCAACAAATCCCTTCATACCTGATCAGCTGTATTGGTCTGGCAAATGCGTTCATTTTTCTCTTTACCTGTTAGTCAAGACCACTAAAAGTAGCTTGCTTTCAGCTGAGAAGGCCAGTAATTTTCTTTCACTCTCCTATTTCAGAGGTATCAACTCTCCAGCCCTAGTCTATAGGGATCTTGGTCACCATTCCCACTCTGCATGATATCATTCTGGTCCGTTGCATTGACAATATTTATGCTAACTGGATCTGTTGAGAGGAAGTAGTGACTACTCTAGACCTGTTGATAAGATACTTGCATGCCAGAAATAGGAAATAAGTCCCCCTGAAAATCAGAACCCTTCGACCTCAGTGAAAAATTGAGGGGTCCAGTGGTCTGAGGCATGTCGGTATATCCCTTCCAAGGTATATCCCTTCCAGGATGAAGGGCATATTGCTGCATCTGTTCCTTCCTACCACAAAGAAAAAAACACAATCCCTAGTAAGTCTCTTTGGGTTTAATGTATACCTCATTTGGTCATGGTCATGTTATTCCATCCCATTTACCCAGTGATCTGAAAGGCTCCCAGTTTTTAGTGTGTTCCGGAACAACAGGAGGCACTACCATAGGTCCAGGCTGCCCTGCAGGCTCCCACAGGCGTGGATGGTACTTGAGTGTGCTGCAGCACCCCATCGTCAAAGGGAGGCCGTCTATTTGAGATGGCTCTCCAGCAGGTCCTAGAGGCCCTAGTGTTCCACGAGAAATAGTGTCCCCTACCCCCACCCCATTGCTTTCTCTCTCTCCCCCCACCCCATTGCTTTCTCTCTCTCTCAACCCACCCATATGGCCTCATTAACAGCATATGCTTCCCTACACCAATCAGTGGGTCCTTGTCAATTCAGCATGGCTTTTCTGGGTCCTGATGGCTGATTCTGGAGGTCAGGGCACCCTGAGAGTACTCCAGCTTCCTTCACTTCTTTTTATCAGAGCTGAGTTTGTCAGTGGATTTACATTTTTCCTGAATCAAAGGGATAAGCTTTTTACCAACAAAAGTGTATCTCCTGCCAGACAGCCAACTTTTAGCTGAATAAAAATTTCCAAATGAGTTCTATGTAAAAGTATATGAAACATCTATGAAAAATCTGACCATGGCTACACATGTTACTGACCCCCAGAGAGTTGAAGGAAGTCAGAGCCTGACCTCAGGCCACCAGATATCATAGTCACCTCCCTGCTCACCTTCCTGAGGATAACTTTCAAGGAAGAGTGTCTCAGAGGGCCATGGCCCAATATGGCCTGGAGCCCAGCCCCAAGAGTTCCCTTGTAGCCACGGCTCCACCAGGCACTTGACAGGCTCCCCACAGCACTTGACAGGGCTTCCCCAAGTGCTCTGCCAGGAACTGAAACCAGCAAAGAACAAGGGGACACAAGGAGAAGGGAGGACAAATTGAATAAAGAATTCACAGGTAATGTCTTGCTAGGAAATTTTGTAAGTCTCTGTCCTTAGTCTTTCCAGTCTTATAAATCCAACTGCTGACTCAGCTCTCCACGTGGCTAATAAGCACCCCACATGTAACAGAAATCTTGATTCACATCTCCTTTCCCCAGACCTGCCCCACCCCTGTCTTCCTATTCTTAGGAAACAGCAGTTCAGCATGAAAACCTTGGAGTCAAAATCACTACCATGGGGCGCTTGTGACACAACTGTGACTTGGGGGTGGGGGGGTAGACCTAGAACAAGAGGGGATGTGCGAGCATGGACGAGTGTGTACTCTAGAGTCGGACGACCTGCATTCACACTGGCTAGCTCACTCACGAGATTTGTGCATGTGGGCTTTGTACTAACTTGCCACATCTAACCATATCTAACCTAACACTCTACCACATCTAACCTTCAGGTTTTTCCCGTGAAACATCAAGATCACCATAGTATCAACCACCAAGGTTGTTGTGAGAATTACACAACCTCAGCGTGGCAGTTGTCCAAGGTCAGCTCACCTATGGCACTAGAAAGTGAGCCAGTTTCTGCTAGTTCACTGTCTCCTCCCTAGAGTCACGGAGGCAAGACAGAATTAGAGCTACATGATTAGCCACCTACAATGAGTTGAGTAGCATCAGCAGGAGAAATGGCACCCTGGGGGTACCCTAGAAGGTCCCTCTATAATTATACTTGGATTTATAAACTTGTATAGATGTGAGAGTTGGACTATAAAGAAAGCTGAGCACCCAAAAATTGATGTTTTTGAACTGTGGTGTTGGAGAAGACTCTTGAGAGTCCCTTGGAGAGCAAGGAGATCCAACCAGTCAATCCTAAAGGAGATCAGTCCTGGGTGTTCATTGGAAGGACTGATGTTGAAATTCCAATACTTTGGCCACCTGATGGGAAGAACTGACTCATTGGAAAAGACCCTGATGCTGGGAAACATTGAAGGCAGGAGGAGAAAGGGATGACAGAGGATGAGAGGGTTGGATGGCATCACCGACTCAATGGACATGAGTTTGAATAAGCTCCGGGAGTTGGTGATGGACAGGGAGCCTGAAGTGCTGGAGTCATGGGGTCGCAAAGAGTCAGACACGACTGAGCAACTGAACTGAACTGAACCAAACCCCAAACGTTCATTTGTTTATTCTGTCTTCTAACTGTCACGTTTCCAACTACAGCTCCTCTCAGAGTGGTGCACACCCGAGCTCTCCACAGTGCTGTCCCCTTCCAGCTCACAATAGGTTTCTACACCCTCCTCTTTGTTCACCATGTCACTCAGATATGGATCCTCATTTAGGGTCCTTGACTCCTTCTATACCTCTCCTGGGGCCTTTGTAGTTTCCTAAATGGATGTGATTTGATTGATTGCTTATTAAAATCATTGTATTCAGATGATAAATCCAAAATTATTATGACTTCTGGCTTACTCCCAACAGTGAAAGAATTGTATGTGTGTGTGTGTGTGTGTGTGTGTGTGTGTATTCTTTTTTTACTTATTTTTTTTTCCATTTATTTTTATTAGTTGGAGGCTAATTACTTTACAATATTGTAGTGGTTTTTGCCATACACTGACATGAATCAGCCATGGATTTACATGTGTTCCCCATCCTGATCCCCCCTCCCACCTCCCTTCCCATCCCATCCCTCTGGGTCTTCCCAGTGCACCAGCCCTGAGCACTCATGCATCCAGCCTGGGCTGGCGATCTGTTTCACCCTTGATAATATACATGTTTTGATGCTATTCTCTCAGATCATCCCACCCTCACCTTCTCCCATAGAGTCCAAAAGTCTGTTCTATACATCTATGTCTCTTTTTCTGTCTTGCATATAGGGTTATCATTACCATCTTTCTAAATTCCATATATATGCGTTAGTATACTGTATTGGTGTTTATCTTTCTGCCTTACTTCACTCTGTATAATGGGCTTCAGTTTCATCTATATATTCATTTTTAAAATATTCTTTTCCATTATGGTTTATCATAGAATATTGAATACACTTCTCTGTGCTATACAGTAGGACCTTGTTGTTTATTCATTCTATGTATAAAAGCTTATATCTACTAACCCCAGCCCCCAACTTCATCCGTCCCCCAATCCCCTCTCCCTTGGCAACGACCAGTCTATTCTCTATGTCGGTAATTCTGTTCGTGTTTTATAGATAGATTCACTTGTGTCATATTTTAGATTCCACATATAAGTGATATCATATGGTATTTATTTTTCTCTTTCTGACTTACTTCACTTAGTATGATAATCTCTAGTTGCATCCATGTCACTGCAAATGGTAGTATTTCATTCTTTTTTACAACTGAGTCGTATTCCGTTGTATATATATACCACATCTTTCTTATCCATTCATCTGATGATGGACATTTAGTTTGTTTTCATGTCTTGGCTATTGAAAACAGAGCTGCTATGAACACAGGGATGCATGAATCTTCTTGACATATAGTTTTGTCTGGAAATGTGCCCAGGAGTGGAATTGCTGTGTCATAGGGTAATTCTATTTTTAGTTTTCTGAGAAAGCTCCACACTGTTTTTCGCAATTTACATTTCCAATTTACATTTCCACCAACAGTGTAGGAGGGTTCCCTTTTCTCCACACTCTCTCTAGCATTTGTTATTTGTAAGGTTTTTAATGATGGCTATTCTGACTGAAGCAGGGCAAAGGCTAATAGAGTTTTGCCAAGAGAACGAACTGGTCATAGCAAACACCCTCTTCCAACAACACAAGAGAAGACTCTACACATGGACATCACCAGATGGTCAACACCAAAATCAGATTGATTATAGTCTTTGCAGCCAAAGATGGACAAGCTCTATACAGTCAGCAAAAACAAGACCAGGAGCTGACTGTGGCTCAGATCATGAACTCCTTATTGCCACATTCAGACTTAAATTGAAGAAAGTATGGAAAACCACTAGACCATTCAGGTATGACCTAAATCAAATCCCTTATGACTATACAGTGGAAGTGAGAAATAGATTTAAGGGACTAGATCTGATAGAGTGCCTGATGAACTATGGACGGAGGTTCGTGACATTGTACAGGAGACAGGAATCAAGACCATCCCCATGGAAAAGAAATGCAAAAAGGCAAAATGGTTGGCTGAGGAGGCCTTACAAGTAGCTGTGAAAAGAAGAGAAGCGAAAAGCAAAGGAGAAAAGGAAAGATATTCCCATTTGAATGCAGAGTTCCAAAGAATAGCCAGGAGAGATAAGAAAGCCTTCCTCAGCGATCAATGCAAAGAAATAGAGGAAAACAACAGAATGGGAAAGACTAGAAATCTCTTCAAGAAAATTAGAGATGCCAAGGGAACATTTCATGCAAAGATGTGTTCGATAAAGGACAGAAATGGTATGGACCTAACAGAAGCAGAGGATATTAAGAAGAGGTGGCAAGAATACACAGAAGAACTGTACAAAAAAGATCTTCACGACCCAGATAATCACGATGGTGTGATCACTCACCTAGAGCCAGACATCCTGGAATGTGAAGTCAAGTGGGCCTTAGAAAGCATCACTATGAACAAAGCTAGTGGAGGTGATGGAATTCCAGTTGAGCTATTTCAAATCCTGAAAGATGATGCTGTGAAAGTGCTGCACTCAATATGCCAGCAAATTTGGAAAACTCAGCAGTGGCCACAGGACTGGAAAAGGTCAGTTTTCATTCCAATCCCAAAGAAATACAATGCCAAAGAATGCTCAAACTACCGCACAATTGCACTTATCTCACATGCTAGTAAAGTAATGCTCAAAATTCTCCAAGCCAGGCTTCAGCAATACGTGAACCATGAACTTCCAGATGTTCAAGCTGGTTTTAGAAAAGGCAGAGGAACCAGAGATCAAATTGCCAACATCCACTGGATCATCGAAAAAGCAAGAGAGTTCCAGAAAAACATCTGTTTCTGCTTTATTGACTACGCCAAAGCCTTCGACTGTGTGGATCACAATAAACTGTGGAAAATTCTGAAAGAGATGGGAATACCAGACCACCTGACCTGCCTCTGGAGAAACCTATATGCAGGTCAGGAACCAACAGTTAGAACTGGACATGGAACAACAGACTGGTTCCAAATAGGAAAAGGAGTACGTCAAGGCTGTATATTGTCACCCTGCTTATTTAACTTACATGCAGAGAACATCATGAGAAATGCTGGGCCGGATGAAGCACAAACTGGAATCAAGATTGCTGGGAGAAATATTAATAACCTCAGATATGCAGATGACACCACCCTTATGGCAGAAAGTGAAGAAGAACTAAAGAGCCTCTTGATGAAAGTGAAAGAGGAGAGTGAAAAAGTTGGCTTAAAGCTCAACATTCAGAAAACTAAGATCATGGCATCTTGTCCCATCACTTCATGGCAAATAGATGGGGAGACAGTGGAAACAGTGTCAGACTTTATTTTTGGGGGCTCCAAAATCACTGCAGATGGTGATTGCAGCCATGAAATTAAAAGGTGCTTATTCCTTGGAAGGAAAGTTATGACCAACCTAGATAGCATATTAAAAAGCAGAGACATAACTTTGCCAACAAAGGTTCATCTAGTCAAGGCTGTGGTTTTTCCAGTAGTCATGTACGGTTGTGAGAGTTGGACTGTGAAGAAAGCTGAGCACCGAAAAATTGATGCTTTTGAACTGTGGTGTTGGAGAAGACTCTTGAGAGTCCAACCAGTCCATCCCCTAAAGGAGATCAGTCCTGGGTGTTCATTGGAAGGACTGAAGCTGAAGCTGAAACTCCAATACTTTGGTCACCTCGTGCGAGGAGTTGCCTCATTGGAAAAGACCCTGATGCTAGGAGGGTGGGGGCAGGAGGAGAAGGGGACGACAGAGGATGAGATAGTTGGATGGTATCACCGACTCGATGGACATGGGTTTGAGTAAACTCCGGGAGTTGGTGACGGACAGGGAGGCCTGGCGTGCTGCAATTCATGGGGTCGCAAAGAGTTGGACACGACTGAGCGACTGAACTGAACTGATTCTGACTGGTATGAGGTGGTACCACATTGCCGTTTTGATTTGCATTTCTCTAATGCAAGTGAAAGTGAAATAATTAGTGATGTTGAGCATCTTTTCATGTGCCTGTTGGCCATCTGAATTTCTCTTTGGAGAAATGTTTATTTAGGTCTTCAGCACATTTTCTGATTAGGTTTTTTGTTTTTTTTCTGGTTGAGTTGTAAAGTTGTTTGTATATTTTGGAAGTTAAATCCTTGTCAATTATTTGTAAATATTTTGCAAATATTTGAAAATATTTCCTCCAATTCTGTAGGTTGTATTTTCATTTTGTCTAGAAATATGTTTTCCAATTTGATAAAGTGTCAGAAATAGATGTACTATCATTTAAGGATCAAGTTCTTCCATGCCATGTCACCCATTGATGAAATAATCATTTAAATATATGTGAATGATGGAAAAATATTTAATGATAGGTCCAATATAATATATACATTGTTTTGAAATGTATTAGTAGGTTAATTATATTTTAAAGCTATAGTTAAAATATTTATATTTATTATTATAAATGTGTATATATCCAAACATAGTCATGAAGGGTTATTAGTAAATCTTTCACTGAAAATTGCTACATAAATTGAGTAAAACTAGAAGAAGTTTTTCCTGTAAAAAAATGACTGAATATTCAATAGAATCTGTGCTCCTTACAGTATTACATTTATCTACACACTATCTTTACTCCAAAGGCCCCAAGGAATTAATTAAGATCACTAGCTAAGAGGGAATTAATACTATAGTAAATACTCCTTACTTTTCCAACATAAGTACAACTAGAGAAATGGAGGAGTCTGTGATTAGACTAAAACAATGGGACAAGACCTGGATCCCTAGAGCAGACCCACCTGGACTTCAGGACATGTTTTTCTGGCCTGCATTTAGTCACCTGCCAGCTTCTTATAAAGCCTAATTTTTTCTTTCATAATTGCCTATATCCCACTTGACTGGGACATCGCATACAGAGACAACCATTGTGTCATGCACAATCACTATCATGTCAGATCATTCAACAATGCACCCCACAATCAAAGGAGCAAGAAGTACTGACTTGTCCAAGTGCAAATGATACTCTCTGGACAACCTCCTGACAAGCAGAATCTCAGTAATGGTGAGAATCTCAACATCACAGATTAATGTCCTGTGACCTAACTTTATCTGCCCTTGACCAAAATTGAGAATTAGAGGGAAAAAAATCTCTGAAAGCCATCAGCTGTCACTAATGGCACAACCCTGATGTTCTACTAAAGATACAATTTCACAGAACACCAACGTTAGATGCGGTCACTCTGGGACCATGATCAGTTCAGTTCAGTCGCTTAGTCGTGTCCGACTCTTTGCGACCCCATGAATTGCAGCACGCCAGGCCTCCCTGTCCATGATAGAGCGAGCCAAAAGTGAGACTCCTCTGAAATTATGTCGGAGTACAAAAGCAAGGATACTGAAACATGCAAATAATCAAATGTCTCCCTCTTTCAGCCAACATGAATGACCACTGCCTTTTTGCTAATTATACCTGTAGTTCCACTCCCTTTCTCTCTCATCTCCCAGGTAAAAATTATTGCTATCTAAGCACAGATTTAATATTACTTCCTGACAGTATCCAATCCAGAGAAGTCCCCTGCTTCTTTAAACACTCCACAAAATCACCTGACACAAGTTTAAATCCCGAGTTACTTCCTGGTGTGGGCTTCTTTGTTGTAGTGAGTAACACAGGCAAATTCATTCCACTACAGACATGCTCTTTGGGAGCTGTGGGTAACATTAACTAATACCAAGAAATACTTTGAGTTCTTTGATCCAAAAATGATCAAATGTCCAGGGAAAACAGAAGAAATTACAAGAGGAAATAACAATTATTGCTCACTAGACATGCGCTTGGAGAAGGCAATGGCAACCCACTCCAGTACTGGATTTTCCAGCCTGGAAAATCCCATGGACGGAGGAGCCTGGTAGGCTGCAGTCCATGGGGTCGCGAAGAGTCGCACACGACTGAGTGACTTCACTATTACTTTTCACTTTTATGTGTTGGAGCAGGAAATGGCAACCCACTCTAGTGTTCTTGACTGGAGAATCCCAGGGACGGCGGAGCCTGGTGGGCTGCCGTCTCTGGGGTCACACAGAGTCGGACACGACTGAAGCGACTTAGGAGCAGCAGCAGACATGTGCTGGAAGGCATTTACACATGGTGGCCTTTATCTCATACTGTGACTCTGATTTTCTGCATTCCCTCACAGCCCCCATTGCAATCCATCAGCAGGCCCTCTGAGCTCTAACTCACAGAACACCTCAAATCTGACCACTTCTCATCCTCATACTGCACACAGGCAGCCCAGCCTTCCTCAGCCACCACTTGCACTATTGCCATAGCCTGTGGAGGGATCTCTGGACCTCCGTTCTGGCCCTGAGTCCCCTCCCACTGTCCATTTGTCTCACCACCGCCAGAGCGAGTTTTACAAACAGGAACTACATATATCTATTTATATGTGTGTGTGTGTGTAATATTGAGTTTATGAAAAGATGTTTAATCTCAACAAGCAACTAAACATTTTGAAGTTAAAATAGCACATTGTACAATACAGTACTTGGCACAAAGTGACTACTCAAGGAATATTTATTGTATACCTGAAGAAGTTTTTCATCTAACAATTGGCAAAGATTTAAAAATAAAATTCATAGTTATTGGCAAGAGCTCACAGAAAGGGCACTCTGTATACTTCTGGAGATATTGTGCATTTTATCAGGAAATTTGTCTCTGAAATGTCCATATCCTTTGAGCAAACACTTTCATATTTAAGTTTCTTATTTAAGGATTTAGTTAAGGATGTGCACAAAAAAAGCTCTATTTACAGTAGTCCAGGCATTTTAAGTAGCAGTTTAATCTTTAATGTTCAAGAAGGATGTTCTTTAGGTTATAAAAATTTATCATGGAATAGAAAGGGCTATTTTGTTGTTGAGGGTTATATTTGTTCCCTATTGTTGCTGTAACAGTTTGCCACAAACAACACAAATTTATTATCTTAACAGTTCTGGGTCCCAGAAATGGGTCTTATTGGGCTAAAATCAAGGTGTCAGCAGGACTATGTTCCTTCAGGAGACTCTAGGAGAGAATCCAGTTCCTTGCCTTTTCTAGCTTCTGTGTTTCTTGGCTCACAGATTTTTCCTCTATCTTCAAATCCAATAGCATATCATCTTCAAATCTCTAACTCTGACCTGCTCATCTGCCTCCCTCTTCTGTGTGTGTGTGTGTGTGTGTGTGTGTGTGTGTGTGTGTGCTCAGTCACTCAGTCGTATCTGACTCTTTGCGATCCCATAGACTGTAACCTGCCAGGCTCCTCTGTCCATGGAATTTTCCAGGCAAGGATACTGTAGTGGGTTGCCATTTCCTTCTCCAGGGGGTCTTCCCAACCCAGAGATCACATCCAGGTCTCTTGCATCTCCTGCATTGGCAAGCGCATTCTTTGGCACTAGCATCACCTGGGAAGCCCCTTCCTCTTTAAAGGACACTTGTAGTTGCATAGGCCTACCTCTATAATCCAAAATAATATCCTGATTTTAAGATCATTTGATTTAGCAGCTTAATTCTTTCTATAACCTTAATTACCTCTTGCCAGGTAACATAACATAGAGGTTCTAGGGATTCTAATGTAAACATTTTTGTATTACCATTACTGTGTCTATCACATGGAATATGAAAATTTTGATCTCCTTCCTAAGCAAATCATGACCCTTCCAATCTATAGATGAGTCCTCAAACTTCAGAGGAAGGCTAGAGACTGTGGTCTCAGACTGCAGACAAGGAACAAGACTGTGCAGCACATCCAGAGTACCTTCATCACAACCATAATCATGGCGGGTGGATCGGCATTGTTCTTACTGTTTGAAATCCAAATATTCAGGCAGTTATGGTGGCCTGACCTGAGCCCAAGTAGACCTCTGATGCTCAGACCCTAGGTTGATATACTTGAAGCAATCAGGAGGGGGAACAAATCAGACAAGTTCCTAGACCATCAGAGAGTCAAAGTTGGAGAAACAAAGTTCAAACATAAAGTTTGTCCAGCAAAAGTAGGGCTGATGCTGTGAGACCAACCAATAGCAGAAGCCAAGTATAATAGAGATGGAACTAGAATTTAGCATCAAGAAAGCGAGCGCATTGAGCTAAAGTACCCACAGTGACTATTTGCCAGTTGCCTTCACTGGCAAGTCAGACTAGCTTAAAAGTACAGGTTTGGTTGACATCATTTTTATCAGATGATGTCTCATTTTTCTCATTTTTCAGAGAAGAAATGTAAGCTACGTCATTGTTTTGAATTATTTTCATTTTATTCCCACAAATTGAAGACTTTCAGTGGTTAGAAGATGAAACTTTGGCCTTATGCCAAATAGTAATAGTACTCCTAATGTAGAGGCAGCTTTTAAAGCTATGGGTCACCTCCCCTACCTCACCCCCAGCTTCTTTGCAGATTACTTATTTGTAGTGTGTACAAAACAAAGGTAAATGAGATGGAAGCCTGCATCTTTATGCACACCGCCCACACATTTCCAAGAATGTGTACTGCACTGATCCCCCTTCCATCCAGGTAGCAACATCTTTTTTTTTTTTTTTTTTTTGCTGCAATAATGGGATTACAGTGATGAAGGAAACAGAATACCATCAGAGTGATGCATGAAACCTCTAGTTTATTTCACTGTAGCTCAGAGAAAAGAGCTTTAGTGTTCAGCCTTCTAACCAGTATGCTTCCTAGATTCGAATGAGTGAAGAAAACAAAGAACTACAGCTAACTTTAGGCTAAAATGTGGAGGGTGGGAAAGACTGTATAGACTAAAGGAAGAAAAGCACCTTGGCAAATTGTTTTTCCCAAAAAAGGATCAAGCAAACAAAGCCCACATTTTTATTGTAAATGATAACTTGGTACCTGAATACTAAAATTCTTAAGACTTAAGAGGCAAGAACCACAAGTTACTAATAAGCTAAAAGAAAGCAGGGCATGGTGGAACCACCTCAAGACTCAGTTGCAGACATTAGTCTCCTTTTCCCTACCTGCGAACATGTGTTCGGTTGGTATGAAAAAAATAAATTCTCTTAAGTCTGACCACAAGCTAAGTTAACAGAAGAAACATTTCTTTTGGCCTCAGCCCTCTGCCTCATCCCAGTGCTTGCATTTCTCACTCAAAGCTAAACTCAAGGGCAAGACTTCTTCTTGTACCACGTCAAGGAAGCAGTGTTGAAAGCAAAGTATTTGATTTTAAGAAAGGAAGGCCTGTTCTCAAGGCCTAAACATTCAGCTGTAAAATGTGTAAACCGTGTCATGGAATTCTGGCTGTGGTATGTGTCAAGCTAAGAAAACAACATGCCGTCTCACCACTCTACATAACACGGAAGTACGGAGAGGCTGAGATAGATAAATACATACACATGTAGTTACTCATGATATTAAAATATGGGAGCTGCTGGGGAAACTTGGCTGCTGAAGAATTAAAGCTGCCATTGTATAAAAACTATGCAAATGTTGGCTTGATATCATCATCTATTGAGCAGTGGTTATAAAAATATGTTTACTGGGAATTATCAAGTTAAAGGAATATCTTGTTTTTCCATGAGACAGGCTTCAGAAGTAGATGTTTGTAAATGAAGTCGTATTAGGCATCAGTTCAGTTCAGTTCAGTCGCTCAGTCGTGTCTGACTCTTTGCGACCGCATGATTCGCAGCCCTCCAGGCCTCCCTGTCCATCACCATGGTCCCATTTAAAAAGCTTTTGTAGCACTCGTCGCCTTCTACCGTGGTCTATAATTTACTTATTTGTTACGCTTATCGTTTATTGACTCTCCATCTCACTGCACCATGTAGATCTTTGCATATGGTGGCTGCTACCACCACTACTACTGCCCCTGGCCCAGAACGCAGCTGAAACTTCAACCCTGAGGTTTCCTATTCCGTATCTGCAGCTCTCTCCTCTCTACCACGCCACGCTCAGGCCCAGTGTGCTAACTCTACCACTCGGTACCCTAACGGTGTGACAGGGCTATTTGGTTCCCAAACAGGGAAGAAGTTCTCCCTCTCACCAACTTCACTGCATAACTTCAGCTCCTACTTGGTGCCCATATAGACATGCCCTGATTTACTCTTTCAACCTGAAAATTCCTCAACAGCTAATACCTCCTGGGCACTTACTATGTGCCAGCCACTGTCCTGGGTACTTGGGATACAAAGATAGACAAAAACTTCTGAATTAATTCAGCTTACATTTCTTCAGTGTCCATTGAAACTGATCCTGTATCCAATGCCTCTCTATAAATTTACTGTTTAGCTACATTTAGAATAAGCCCCACATTGAAATGTCAACCTGACACCAATTTTTGGTGGTTGCCTTTTAAGATACGCAGGCAATAGAGCCTGTAGCACTCCAGCTCTCTGGGGTTTATATTATATCTTACTTTACATTTGCTACAAATGCAAGTGCTCCCCTCCCCTAGGTCCCTGAGAAAAGGATCATTGAGTGCAAGTGTCACAGGTTCTACAAATTCCGTTGTCATTTCAATGAGACTTCTTTTGCACTGCTGGAGTAACCCAAATGCCAAATTGAATTATTACAGAATTCTGAAATAAATCTCTTAATCCTTTCAGAAATTTCTGTCAATCTGCTTCCATCTGACCATACTGGTCCATGATCCAGCCCTGTGGAAACTCTTGCCCAGGCAAAGCATTGGAGGTTTTTAGTTGGAGTGTAATTAATGTGCCAAGTCATAACTATCATGAAAATATTTCAAAAGGTCAATATAATGATAAGCTTTCCCTTGTCTCTTTCTTGAAATTCTTCTCCCGCTTAAACCAATTGCCTAAGTCACTTAGAGACCTTTAAACAAAATGAAATCCTAATGATGTCTCTGCCATGAATAATTAATTGTTCATGTACAATCTTCTCAACAAAATCCATCCTCATTAGATTAGAGGTTTCCTCAAGATATGTGAGTTCATTATGAACATTTTTACCTCCTCCTTGTGTCTTTCTTTCTTTGTCCATTTTATCTGTGTCTGTGATCTGAGATTCCATCACCCTGGCAAGCCTCCAAAGAGAAATAGTTGTCAGGCAATTAAGGACCTTTGAGAAGTGGTAGAATCTCTTACTATTTTAAAACATGGTGGCTTAATTGAGAGAGTAACAACAGAGAAGGACTGAACTTACTCTGGAGGTAAGGGCAGTTTGTTCTTTTCAGAGGGAAGAGAAAAGGAGAGTAAGGAAGGTATGTTTGTCCACCTTCTTAGGAACTGACATTTTATCCATGAGTCTTCTGTCTTTCTGACAAAGCTTTGATGACTGGAAAGCCTTGAGAAGAAATTGGCATTGTAACAATAAAACATCTTGTACTTTCTCTTTAGATGATGAAATGCAAGGTCATAGACACAATGGGAGAAATTTTAGGGGTCATCTCGCGTTCATTTGACAACTATGAATTCTGCTCTCTGTCACAGTTCAGCCACTGAGCCAAAAGGAATCTTGTCCCCATCCCATTCATAGCCCTGCCTTTTCAATCTTCCCTCTTCACCCATAAATGTGTACAATTCTTCCAACTGTATTTCTGAATTGTCATATTTATTACAAGTGTGTCTCAATGTTTAAAACTAATCTAAATGAAGAAAAGGATATCATCTATAATTCAAGCATGTTTTCTGTTTATGTATTTATACATTTCTATTGTACATTATGTCTAAATTATTTCTCTTTTTCAAAGTAATGGTCTAAAGAACACTTAGGGATAAGATGAACTTGGCAAATGCTGGATAAAGCTTTTTGTTTCACATTTCTTTTCACATAGCTATACAGTAGACAAAATTTTGTATTCCCTATTTTTATCTAGCCTACCATATGCGTTTTTGAGATTAAACATAGTTCTTACAACCATCATTTGGAAAAGCTGCTTGAGAGTCCATTGGTGGACATATGCTACTTTAACAAACCAGTTAATAATACTGCAATGAGCATCTTTCTGCATGCTTTTTTAATATCTAGGATTATTTCCATAGGTTCAACTCTTAGAAGTAGGACTACTAAATCAAAGGATAATATTTAGATTGTTGAGATATATCGTGAAAACTTTCCCAAAACACTGTTCCAATTTCTAATCCTACATATCTTATTCAATTAACAGGATTAATTAACTTTCAATTTAGTGTGGGCATAATGTACAGAAGAAGGTGACTGTTTATTGTGAAATATATCATATGTACACAAAAGTATATAAAATTTATGCAGTTAAAGAGTAACAATAAATTAACACCTATGTACCCATTCCCTGTTTAAGAAATAGAATGTTATGAATATTTTAGAAGCCTCTATAGTATTACTATATTGTAGCAGCTACAGATAGATCTCATAACTTCATTAGCTTAAAACACATGCATACACATCTCATACACATTTATACCTTCTTTACATTATCGTCCATACACTCCAGGGAACTCTCCTTGACACCTCCAGCAATAACTTAAGACTTTAGGTTGTTTCTATCTTGTAATTCTACTGTCTCAGAAGTCACAGAGATGGTCGTAAGACAGCAGGGATCTTGAAATTTTGTTATCAGCATATTGTGGCTGCCTTCTCTATCTGTAAAATGCCTACCATCCTAGGAACTTCCTTCATCCTACCATCCTAGGAACTTCCCGGTGGACTCCCTTCACCTCTCTCTGATATTGACTCTCCTCTCTCTGCTGTTGATTCCAGTATCCCACGGCTTCCTTTTGTTTGTTTATTTTTTTTTCTAATTCTTCAAACTTAGTAAGTATAGTTAATTAAAGCCTGTACCTCTTAACTCCAGTATCTGGAATCCTGAGGGTCTTTCCAATTCTGGTTTGTTTGTTTTTTTTTCTTTTTCTGAAGAAACACATCCTTCAGCAGCTTCTTAATAAAGGATGTAGGAGAGGTCAATTTTCTAGAAAATCCAAATGCTTTTTTGAGGTGAAAACACAGTCTTTACAACCATCATTTAGAAATGCTGTCTGACATTCCATCAAGTAAATACGCCCTTGTTTTGTTAAAACAAGGTTTGTTAACCATGCCCTTTTTAGACATTCATATTGTTTCCCATTTTTACTACTATTAGCAATGCTGCAGGAAGCATCTTTCTGCATCTGGACACCTACTGAGGACCAGGTACCTCATGGGCACAGTAGAGAGCCGGGCACAGTAGAGAACCAGGCACAGTCTAGTGTGTGCAAAACAAGAGGAGCAGCAAAGGGAAGCAAGGTGTATACATGTGCTTCATTGCAAAACAGGTGATTATTTCCCTAAGAATCTGAGATACAAAACAGCCTACTGCAGTATATACCTTTCTCTGCAGTCTTTATCCCAACTTAAGTGCAATTTTGCAATTTTAATACATATTAATCTTTGGTTTTGACATTAAGGTTGTAACCTTTTAAATTACTTACCAGCAATCTTTCTGTGGCACCCATTTCAGTTAACACATCTCTGTGTATATCCCCACATCCACATCCTGCCCAACCCAGCTCTCAAATTTCAGTCTTGCCAACTGAAAGTGCTCCCAATGGCCAAGGCTGGGACAGTCTTAGCAACAAAATAAAGAAGTTTTGGATTAAAACCCAAAGAAGTTGTGCTGTGTATATATATGTGTGTGTGTGTGTGTGTGTATATATGTATATAATGGAATATTACTCAGCCATTAAAAAGAATGAAATAATAACACTTGTAGCAACATAGATGGACCTAGAGATTGTCATACTGAGTGAAGTAAATCAAACAGAGAAAGAGAAATATCATATGATAGCCATTATATATGGAATCTAAAAAGAAATGATCCAAAATGAACTTACTTACAAAACAGATACAGACTTAGAACGAACTTACAGTTGCCAGAGGAAAGATGGGGAGAAGGGATAGTTAGGGAGTTTAGAATGGACGTGTACACACTGCTATACTTAAAATGGATAACCAACAAGGAGGTATTGTATAGCACATGGAACTCTGCTCAATGTTATATGGCAATCTGGGTGGGAGAGGAGTTTGGGGGAGAAGGTATACACATACATGAAAGACGAGTCCCTTCGCTATTCACCTAAAACTATCACATCATTAATCAGCTACACCCCAAAACAAAATAAAAAGGTTTAAAAAAATCCAAAGTATAAAATACATAAGTATTCATGAATTCATACTGACATATAAATGGTTGAAAGAAATAAGCAGGCGAGAAGAGACAAATCTCCCATGCAGAAAAATTCTAAATAGTATATGTAGGTACTCCACTCTCATGGTGGTGGAGCCAAACCCCCAGCTCCTTAACTGTGGGCTTCACACAGTGACTTCTCTTCAAAGAGCACAGAATAGAAAGGGAGGAGATAAGAGTAAATTTATAACAGGGAAATATGAACCTCAGCCAGGTGACCATGATCAACCACAAGAGTGACAGGTCATGTTGATAGTGTGTGCTTTTTATACGATGTGATGAAAATGTCACTTTACCTCTGTGTCTGTTTTTAAAAAATACTGGACTCCAATCTAAATATGAGAAAAATATCAGACGACTCCCAAAGGAGGAACATCCTACAAAATACCTGATCAGTACTCCTCAGAACTGTCAAGGTCATCAAAAAGTTACAAAAATCATCTAAGGAATAGTCACAGCCCAGAGCAGTTTAGGTAGACATGAAAACTAAATTTACTGTGATAGCCTAGAGAGGATTCTGGAATAGAAAAGGGACATGAGGTAAAGATTAAGGAGATAAAATATGGGCTTCAGTTAATAACATATATATCGATACTGATTCATTTCTTGCAACAAATTTACCATACCAATGTAAAGGGTTAATAATAAGGGAAATTGGCTGCAAGGTATGTGGGAACTCTTTGTACTTTCTTTGCATTTTTCTCTGTAAATCTAAAACTTCTTTTTTTTTTTTTTTAAATCTAAAACTTCTAAAAGTTTATTTTTTTTAAGTTAAAGGTCAGGGCTTCCCTGGTGGCTCACTGGCAAAGAATCCACCTGCCAATGCAGGAGACACAGATTCGATCCCTGATCCAGGAGGAGCCCACATGCCACGGAGCAACTAAGCCTGTGCTCTGGAGTCCAGGAGCCACACCACTGAAGCCCAAGCGCCATAGAGCCCAGGTTCCCCAACAAGAAGCCACAGCAATAAGCCCACGCACCACAGCTAGAGAGTAGCCCCTGCTTGCAGCCAACTAGAGAAAAGCGCACCCAGAAACAACGACCTAGCACAGCCAAAAATAAATAAATTTTAAATATTTTAAGTTAAACGTCAGTGAAACATTAAGGAATGGAGGCCGTTTTCATGTATATGTTTTAGTTTCAGCCACTAATGATGATATCCCTGGAGAATCCCATGGACAGAGGAGCGGGTCTACAGTCATGGGGCTACAGTCCATAGGGTCACTAAGAGTCAGATACTACTCAGCAACTGAGCACACAGGCGCAATAAAAGATGAGGACTGAAGAAAAATATTTCCCGAGAGAATTACTAAGTAAGACTTAAGGCATAAGGTGCCACCTCATTATCAAATACTGTCGTCTCATCATTTTCTGCTAAAGCATCCTGAAGTAGAGACCGTCAAAAAGTTTCCCTGGTGCCTCAGGGAATGCAGGAGACCTGGGTTTGATTCCTGGGTCAGGAAGATTCCGTGGAGAAGGGAATGGCTACATGTTCCAGTATTCTTGCCTGGAGAATTCCATGAACAGAGGAGCCTAGCAGGCTGTGGTCCGTGGGGTCGCAAAGAGTCAAACATGCCTGAGAGACTAACAGTTTCACTGCCTGAAAGATAGTGATCTGATTCAAATCACCAGGAGCCAACTGTGCATATAGACAGACAGGATGACCACGATGCTCAACTCCTTCAGGATCCACTCATGTGTGTGTTGCCCCCAACACACACATGCAGCACACCCTTGAATCACCTATACAAGTGGTTATTTTTATCCTCTGTATTTTTCTGTATGTTTCAAATATTCTATAATAGTGTTAAGGTAATGTTTTCATATTAATAATTTTTTCCTATTGACCTTTCAGACTCAATAATTTCAGACTTGACAAACAGTTACAAAATAATGCAAGAATTCCTGTACACCATTCACCCCACTTCCCCAAATGTTAACATTTTACATAGCCATGGTACAGTAATCAAAACCAAGAAACTAACTTGAAGCAAAAGTGAAAGTGTTAGTCACTCAATCATGTCTGACTCTCTGTGACCCCATGGACTGTAGCCAGCCAGGCTTCTCCCACCATGGAATTCTCCAGGCAAGAATACTGGAGTGGGTTGCCATTTCTTTCTCCAGAGGATCTTCCCAACCCAGGGACCAAACCCAGGTCTTCGGCATTACAGTCAGATTCTTTGCTATCTGAGCCACCATCATTAACTAATCTACGGACTATATTCAAATGTCACCAGTTGTCCCACTGATGTCTTTTTTCTGGTCCAGAATCACAATCCAAGATCCTACATTACATTTAGTTGCCATGTCTCCAATGCGAGGCAGTTCCTTAGTCTATCTCTGCTTTTGATGCCCTTAACGCTTTTGCAGGGTCAAAGGAAAACAGTTAAACCCATCCAATTTATGACTATCTCCCCAAAAGAATTTTATTAAAGAAAGATCTCCAGATAGTTAGTTGCCAGACATTAGGGAAGAGCCTTGAAATAGGCTCTAACCCTAGATGACTCTGTAACCTCAAGCAAGTCCACAGAAGGGGCAGGAGGAGGGTAGGAGAGTGGTTGAGCAGGGGCAGACTATACCCCAGTAGGATCACTGAGTTTTTGGACCTGCAGTTTTATAAACATCTATGGAAGTGCCAAAGTTCTTAGATGCCCAGAGACCTCTCCTCACTGGCAGGAACATCTGAGATAGGGAAGTTCTTAGATGCCCAGAAACCTCTCCTCACTGGCAGGAACTTCTGAGATAGGGGAGCCCATTGTGAATGAGATTACGTGCCCAAGTCCACTCACCAGGGCTTGGTGAAGCGAAAAGTTCAACTCAAGACTGTCTGAAAAAAGCCCGGGCTGTCAGTACTACATATCCTGAAGCTGACTGAGGGTCACACTCTCCAGCCTTCTCAGAGTTTAGCATTAAGGATCAGAATGTGAAGGCCAAGAGAAAGATTCCTTTTTTCTATTCTTTCTCTTGCTACTTTGAAGTAGCCTGGTGCCCCCAGTCTCTGAAATCCTCCAGGCCCACAGCAGAAGAGATATGTGGTATTACACCTCCATCTAGTGGTAAAAGCAGTAAAGTGCAACACCACCGTCCCTGCCGCGCCAGTCACACTTCTGACGGTGTAACAAGTCATTTAGCAGAGGTTGACAACCTTGAAGAAGCAACTCACCAAGATCTAATCAATGTACTGTGACTTCTTGCCTAGAGAATACCGCGAGCAGGCAAGCCTGGCGGGCGACAGTACATACGGTTGCAAGCAGTCAGACGCGACGGAAGCAACTTAACAAGCACACACGTGCTCTAACTTCATAGTGTTAGAAGTCACAAGAACAAGCCAATGTGGTTTATTTGAAAGAGGCGATGGAGACAAATGGACCAAATAGAAACCCTTCCCTGCTCTTACTTAAAGTGACTTTGTTAAGTCTCTGACATGTCTCTGAACATTAGTTTTCTCATATTAAAATGGGGGCTCATAATATCTACATGTAAGTTAGTTATACCTTGATGAGTCCTGGGTTCACAGTAAATCCCAGATAAACATGTATTCCTTCTCACACTCCTCTCTACCTCCTTGTGAACAATTTCCATGACAACCTGGAGTCATCAAAATGAAAGAGACAATTCATGAGAGGTTCAATAATGTTTTTCCAAAACGTTGGACAGACTGTAAATTTCAGAGTCCATATTGCATAGAATTTAGGCCAGGGACTCTGGCACTGGGGCTGCCTTGTTTTGAATACCAACTCTGCCAGTTGCTTGGTTTTCCATCTGTAAAATAGAAATATTAATAAAGATACCTACCCCCTAGGGTTGTTGTGAGGATTAAATAAGTTAATATCTGCAAAGCACTTAGAACAATATGCATTTGATGTGTGGATCGATTATCAGTAACATTTCATAATGATCTGCTTGTGTGCGTGGGTAGTCTCTTCAATTGAGACCGACTCTTTGCGACACTATGGACTGTAGCCCACCAGGCTCCTCTGTGCATGGGATTCTCCAGGCAAAGATACTGGAATGGGTTGCCCATGCCCTCCTCCAGGAGATCTTCCCAACCCAGGAATCAAACCGGAATCTCTTACACCTCCTGCCTTGGCAGGAGGCTTCTGTACCACTAGCGCCACCTGCTGACCCCAAATAGCAGGGGTGAGGCTGGGTAGGCTCCAAGTCAGTTTATTTGATTTGTAAAAGAAAATGATACACGTTCCACATTTCTCATCCTTTTGAATGTTACTACTCTATCTCTTGTGTTTTCCCCAAAATACACACACACAGACACACACATTCTATCTTCAGATACTTATAATTTGATGCCTCTTGACTAAGCTAGCTTCCTGGTCCATCACTAAGCTGGTGCAAAGCCTTTCTGAGTGGCAAAATGCCTGAGTGACTGCATACCCTCTTACTCTATTAATGCTTCTTACCCTTGAGTCTGCTTTGGATACTAAGCACACCCATTTTCTGTTTGTTAATACTTGCATGAGAAGTCTTTTTCCATCTTTTTACTTTCAACCTTACTTTCAGCTATCCTTCAGTTCAGTCCAGTCGCTCAGTCGTGTCCAACTCTTTCCAACCCCATGGACTGCAGCATGCCAGGCCTCCCTGTCCATCACAAACTCCCAGAGTTTACCCAAACTCATGTCCATTGAGTCGGTGATGCCATCCAACCATCTCATCCTCTGTCATCCTCTTCTCCTCCTGCCCCCAATCCCTCCCAGCATCAGGGTCTTTTCCAATGAGTCAACTCTTCGCATGAGGTGGCCAAAGTATTGGCGTTTCAGCTATCCTTACATTGTATTTAAGGCATGTTGTTTTCAAGTCTCATAGAATTGGGTTTTGTTCTTCTTGTAGTTGACTTCTAATCTCATCATAAAACATATTCAGAGTAATGATAGTAAAGATGATCCAATACTTCCGAAAAAGAATGGAAGCACAGATCAAGAAGATACTAGAAACATTAAACACATCAATATTTGTATTATAGGGGTCCAAAAAGGAGAAGACAGAGGAAAAGGACCTGAGAAAATATTTAAAGATACAATGGCTGAAAATCTCCCTAAGGTGGGAAGTGAAACAGTCACCCTAGTCCAGAAAGTGCAGAGTTGCAGGCAGGATAAACCCAAGGAGAAACACGCTGAGACACATAGTGATCGATGGCTTCTCTCATTGCTCAGTAGAGAATCTGCCTGCAGTGCAGGAGACCCGGGTTTGATTCCTGGGTGAGGAAGATACCCTGGAGAAGAAAATGGCAACCCACTCCAGTATTCTTTCCTGGAGAAGTCCATGGACAGAGGAGCCCACCTGGCCACAGTCCATGGACTCACAAGAGTCAGACACGACTTAGCGACTAAACCACCACAAAGACAAAACAATATTAAAATCAACAAGAGAGAAGCAACAAATAACACACAAAGGAATCCCCAGGTTTTGTCTTTAAGTTGTAATATTTAGTCCATTCATGCTTGATGTATCGACACATTTGGATTTAAATCTACCTTCCTGATTTTTTGTTTTCTGTTTGCTCCCATCTCCTTTTTTTCCTCCATTCTTGCCTTCATTTGAATTTAAATTTCATATTCCTTTTCTACTGTCCTGTTAGTTTTACATTCTTTTATTGGTTTTAGAAAATATCATAGAAATTGAAACACGCACCCTGCTTCATTCATTTCTCATATAAATTAGTGTCTTGATCATTTCCATTTCCAAGACAATTCAAGGACCTCAGGATACTCAATCCTGTTTACCTCCCATCAGTTATATGCTATTTTTGTCATGTATTTTAACTCTTCATACATGTAAGACCCCATAAAGCATAAATGGATTATTTTATGGCGATATCCTTTTAGATTTATGAACGGATTTACCTTTCCAATGCTTTTCTGTTTTTTTCTGCACCTCCAAGCCATGATATGTGATAATTTCCCTTCTACCCAAAAATCCATTAGTATTTCCCTTTAGTACTTTTCAATGGTGACAAATTCTGTTTTCATTTGCTTAAAAATGTCTTTCAAAGGATATTTTTGCTGCACATTATCTTCCATATTGGCTATTATTTTCTATGAGCTCTTTGAAAATATCACTTACTAGGCTTCCTTACTGTTGCTCCTTTGGAAATGAGCTACACTTTCCTCTGGCTACTTTTAAAGTTTGTTTCTGAGCAGTTTTACTCTGTAGTAATTTGTCATGATTTTCTTTGTATTTATTCTGCTTGGAAGCCGATAATATTTCTACTGTCTATGGCTCAGTGTCTTTCATCAGTTTTGAAAATTTCTTAGCCATTATCTCTTCAAGTGTTGTCTGCCCTATTCTCCCCCCAGCATCATTCTGGATAATTTTTTTACCTTCCAGTTCACTAATTCTCTCTTAAACTGTGACTATCAAAGCGATCTACTGATTTCTTAACTTCAGTCACATTATTTTTAAGTTCTAGAATTTTATTTTTATATAATTTCCAATTGCCTCCTGAAGTTTCTCCATTTTGTCCTGTAAATCCTTTAACATTTTGATCACAGTTATTATAAGGTCTCTATCAGATAATGCTAAATATCTTAATTTTCTGAGGTTTATCTGTTTCATTCTCTCCTTTTGGGTCAAATCTTAATGTGTTTGTATTGCTAGTTATTTTTTTATTGGGATTAACAGACTTTGAACAATTATAGAGACAATCTGAGAAACTGCATGATGTTATCGTTCTTCAGAGGGGTTTATTTTGCTTCTGGCTGTCCACTAGGTTTGGGACCAGTTGCCTCATTCAGTTAGGGACTGAGATCACTTGAGGCTGGGCTTCAGTCCTTGTGAGTATAGAATCAATTTCCAGTTCTCCTTCACTCAAGGGGTAGGCCCTTTGGGGATCCAATATGAAAGCCTAGGATGTTTAAAGGACATTTCTTCTTGGTGCAATCAGAGCTCTAAATTTTGTTTCCTATGAGTCTACCAAAAATTTTGCTGTTTCTCTCACTTGTTCTTGAATTACAAAGTGCTTCTAAGAGTAAAACGTGGCACCAAACATAGGTCTCATCTGTGTGGAGTATCGGCCCCTGCTTTCTTGATAGCTCTCTGATGCTTTAATAGATATCTATATCCTAACCGTTTTAGTTTTCTCAGCAGAGGGGTTGGGGCAAAACAAGCTAATCACCCATTACTGGAAGCTGAAGTCTCTATGTGCTTTATTTGAAAAATTACTTTTAGAAAATTCAAGTTCTGAAGTAAAATAGACTTGATTCTGTCACTTACTAGCTATATGACTTGAAGTGAATTATTTAATATGAGTCTTCATTACCTTATCTGAAAAATGGAACTAACAATAGCACTTACCTTGAGTTGCTTTAAATATTTTCTCAATGCAGGTATAGTATTCAGCACAGAGCCAGAAATATAACAAATGTTCCGATGTTAGTAATAGCAGTTTTTAAAACATTATAATGGTTTTTATTAATTATATAAATTAACACATAATGATAGCCTCTCTCCATGCACCCTCTGTGAGGAATGATAACTGGTAAAGATGCTATATAGATCTTAATTTTTCCAACTTTCCTATGGCTTGGGAATAGCTGGGCAAAATGGCTTACTGCACCACATGAAATAGTTTATGTAGCCATCAATATTTTCACTTTGGAAAACAGATCAATTGGAGTAAAAGAGTTAGAATGTAGCAGCAGGATCCAAGTAAGCTTTGGCAAGAAGGCTCTTGAAACTAGCACCCTATACTGGGGCCTCCAGGGCTTGTCCCCCAAGTGTGATGTGAGACAGTAACCACTGAGATGTGCTCTGGAAGGAGTCAGATCTCCTGCTGTCCTCCCTATTTGGGCTGAGGCCCCATGATGCTGGAAAAAGCCTTCCACTTACTAAGACTCTTGGACAGTCGAGAAGCTCCAGGTGCTCTGGAACAGGAACCCTAATTATTCTGGGCTCTTTTTGTAAGAAAAACTTTTATTTCAAAGATGCCATGGTATTTTACTTTAAAAAGGCTTGCATTGCTCCCCGACACTTCTATTCAAGAAGTATCATTCTTCTTCTTTGTTTTTACGTGTCTTATTTAGATGTTCTTAAATGCTACTATTATACACTTAAACATCTGTTGACAGTAGACTTCATGGTAAACATTCTTGTCAAAATTTTTCAAATTCAAAAAAAAATTATTTTTTTAATGTTTAAATATTGTAACAACCAAAATATCATTTATGTGTAAGATATAAGTGAAGTGAAAGTGAAGTGAAAGTCACTCAGTCGTGTCCGACTCTTAGCCCACCAGGCTCCTCTGTCCATGGAATTCTCTAGGCAAGATTACTGGAGTAGGTAGCCATTCCCTTTTCCAGATCTTCCCAACCCAGGAATCGAACCCAGGTCTTTTGTATTGCAGCGGGACTCTTTAGCATCTGAGCCACCAGGGAAGCCCAAGAATACTGGAGTGGGTAGCCTATCCCTGCTGCAGGGGATCTTCCTGACCCAAGAACTGAACCACGGTCTGGTGCATTGCGGGCGGATTCTTTACCCGCTGAGTTACCAGGGAAGTCCTCATAAGATATAAAATACAATATATATGTTTTATACCCACCATGCAGCCCGTTTCCCAGGTTGCAGTGAGTGTGTGTGATGCCATTTGGGGGGTGTCAGCTAGCCACATCAGGACTCTCAGGAAAGATTAGTTGGGAATATCACATTCCATCCATCAACATAACTCCAGATACAACAGGCCTCAGGGTCTGCCACACACCAGACGTACAGAGAGCCGACAACAGAGCAGCACACCTTAGTCTTTTCTCAGGGAAGGAAAGCACGCCACAGGGACTACACTAGTGAGGCTCCAAACTTGGCCTTGCCTCCCCTACTCTGAAAAGCTAAATTTCAATAGGGATGATGGAGCCAGAGGAACTAATTAGAATGATGATAGGTGGTAGCATCAAACTATGGTGAAAATAGTTCCAATTCTTCAGCCCTCAGGATCACTCTTTCCTTTTACCCAGCTAATGAAAACCAACCCTTTCACACATACTGCTTGACCTGGTGCCTCAAATGGTAAAGAATCTGAGGAGACCCAGAATCTCCGCAGATGGTAAAGAATGAGGGAGACCCAGCTTCGATCCCTGGGTCAGGAAGATCCCCTAGAAAAGGGAATGGCTACCCACTCCAGTATTCTTGCCTGGGAAATCCCACGGACAGAGGAGCCTGGCGGGCTAGAGTCCATGCGGTCATGAAGAGTCAGACACGACTGAGCGACCAACACTAGACGAGACACAGAAAGTCTAGTCTTTGCCTGGGAAGTGTTTCAGTCCCAACCTGATTGTTGCTAGTCACCATTTAGCCTGGAGACCAGCATCTGGGTTTCTGTGTGGCTCTTTTTCCATCTGGAAACCATCTTCATGCTACAACTGCCTTCTAAGCACCATCTGGCCCCAGCATGGGCACAGCTCCTCCCTTAATCATCCAAACCATAGCTGACACTGGGTTGTAGTTTCTGACAAAGACTTACTAGAAGTAAGACTAATATGAGGGAATTAACAATGTAGGGAAAATAATTAAAATAGAGTAGTATAATACATTTCATCTTTATTAGAATGCTTAGCCACAGCCTTTCACAGGGGGTCTACGACCAGCATCCTTCTCCTTAGGGCCCAACCTGCAGTTAGGATGCAGAGACCCGCTCATTCCCTTCAGATGGGTGTCCCCCACAATAATGCTCCCCTCTATGAATTCTGCAGCTCCAGCTCTCCCCTGTCCAACTCCCAACTGAAGATACGAGACTGAGACTGCTCAATCTCATAATTACATCTGTGTTCATACTCTACCCACCGACTCTATTTTTAGGATCTGATCTATGGAACATTTCTTTCAACTCTGACAGTTTATTTATTTAGTTCCCAGGTTAAAATCCAGACGCTCCCTCTGAATGCAATGATTATATCAGCCCTGAAACAAGCCATCCTTAACCATGAACCCCAACGATGTACAAATGTAGCATAGCTCAGCCTGGTGGACAGCAATCGTATATTACTGTAACAGTATTATATACACTTTTATAATACATTTCACATGAGTTAAGGTTCTTCCATAGTAAGTTCTCCTATCTGCATTTATTCAATTTTAATTAGCTACCCTATAAGAGACTTACTCCTTTCTTAAGAAAGATCAAATCGACTTTCACAGGGATTTTTAAATAAACTAAAGAGTGAATCAGACTACCTGAGAACTAAAAGATATCCATCTGGAATAAAAAGAGGTGAAAATGACCTTGAAGACTTCAGCAACCCCAGAACTACTGAAATTTACATAGATTTTTGTATGGAGAGAGTATAATATGGAACAGTTTGAATAAATATACCACAAGACAGTTTTACCATAATTGACCTTTTATTTTAAAAAAATTACAGGGAGTGATTTCCAGAATCTTATTTTATAAAAGTACTGCCTATATCAAACACTTTATATCACTATTAATTCCATTGAAGAGCTGCCTTTTTTTTTTTTTTTTAAGTACTAATTCCAATTGATGGGATACATGCCCTTAAAATAGAAAGTTTCCATTTATTCAAATGTCAAAATGAAGATTATTGAGAAGTTTATTGCTTTATGGCTGGGCAAGATGCTACTAGCACATTTTAGGTAATTAATCTTCTTCATTAAAAACTATGAGGTCATTCTGTTTAAAACTTTTAGGATAATTCACAGAAAATAGATATATTTATTCAAATTATACATTGAAGGGCTGGGCTATAAGCTATAGACATTTATATGTGAAGCAGCTCTTTAAAGAAGTAAGACACACAAGTGTGTCTTGATATAATATACATAATTGAAATTAATAAAACCTGGAAGACCAATATTGTTAAGCTATGTTCTGTTAGGATCTTAAAAAAAAAAAACCACACATTTAGTAGTCTATTTGTGCTTAAAATATTCATATGCATAAGAAGTTTAAAGAAAAAACACCTCTGTACATGATGATGAAAAGAAAGTAATAAATTTTTTTGAAATTGCACTGTTATTTAAAACACTTTCCTCAATTCAGACCCTCCTTTGCAGCTGGCACAGTTTTTCAAGTCTAATTGGCAACCTGGGGAGGCCCCTCTGGTATTAGTGAAGTAAAGAATGTGGTGATGAAAGACCAGGCTGACGCCATTAATCCAGGCCTTTGAATCGCACTGGCATCTTCACCTGCATCTTCTCCACTCTCATCTTCAAGCCCATCATCCATAAGACGCTCCTTTCAAACAAAACAAGAAACATATTCCTAAGTGATCTTAACAGCTACCATGAACTCATTACAAAAAAAGGAGAGAGTTAAATTCTTCCCAAAGAAGGAATATGAGTATATAATAAGGAAGTAGAACTATCTGATCATTAGAGATCTTCCTTAAGTCCAAAACTGATGAACTCCTCCTTGTTCAAGTTCAAAGAAATAACTGCCAGTTTAATACAATAATTTCTCATTGTGAGCATAACTTTCTTTCTAGGCTATTTTTAGAAAGAATGATGTTAGTTCTTTCCAATTAATTCTAATATATGACTGACTCAGTATTATAGGTTCTCTGGGATTAAACCACACATTTACATGTTAACCTTTCTTCAATACTATGAAATACCCGAGATTCTTTTATTATATTGGTCTCTTACAGTGCTGAAGAAACACCTATATTTAAGTATATGAAAACCTCATGAGCATACCATTTCTTCAAGTTCTAGATTGTTTGCATTCTGTACATCATTGTTAACTTCGGCATTATTGTTGGGAGCCTGTTGCTGAACTCCTTCTTGCCTAAAAGGAAACCATCCAGCTTGGTGTCTGCTCAGTAAAATAAAGAGAAAAGAAAATAAGTCACAACTGTTTTTACTCGTAACACTATGAAATATTAGGGTCCTACAAGAGCAAAATGATTGGAACATTTTCATTCATGGGTTGAACGGTGATAAATGAAAAAGCCAAATTTCCTTCTTCAGGTCAAGAACTACCCCTCTCAAAGCAATGACAGGAAAACAGGAAAGCAGGAATCAATTTTAAGTCTATCCTGAGCTAGTAAGACATATCAGGAGTCCTAAAAGCATTTTTTTATATTTTTCAAAATGAAATTCAACTAGATATTTTTTGCTTCCTGAGAAAAAAGGGGAGCAAGGGACAGTCTACTTAAGAAAAAAAATCTGACCTATATCTAACAGACTTACTATTGATAACTATAATTAGTTAAAAAGAAACTCCTCTGCAAGACTGCATCATGTACTCAAGTTCTAAATGATTTACTAGAGCATACCTAACTGAACTAACCATTTTTATAAAAAGTAGTAAAGGGAAAAAATCTTGCTTCTAGACAATTCTCATAAACGTTCTTACAAAACATAACTTGCTTTGCTCTTGATGCTAGGTATCTGAAGCCCAACATTCATATTCCTCCACTCAACATTCACAACAGACTACCACATGCCAGATTCCATGCTTAACAGTTTTAGAAAGTAATCATAAGGAATGAACACCACTCACAAATAAACCAGCAGCATGGCTCCCATTACCATGATAAAGCGACTAAACGAAGAATAGAAGTATACGATGCTAAGCAGGATGGCCGCCCGTGAGAAGGTGTACATCCAGTCTAGCCAGTCTCGATTGAAGTCTTCCTCGTTTAGCACTGGCCCTCCCTGTGCATTCATTTGAACATTTTCATTCATGGGTCGATTTTCTTGGGCCACAAGGTTTGGAGCTGGTGGGGGTTCTTCTCCAGGCACATGTGCCAAATTTAGAGGCTGTGTAGCAGCAGGCTGGGCTGGGTTAGCATTTGACGTGGCCTGAGCTGAAACTGCAGCTTGACTGATATAGTCACCAAAATAAGTATTAAAAAGAAAAAGAAAAACATTTATCATACAACATTATATTTTTCAGAACTTCCCGGGAAGCCATATGTATTTTTCATAAACCTTACATGGAATATCACAACTCCTATACCACATTTCCTAGGTAAGTATAATTCCCAGTGCAAAAGTAGAGCCAACATGGATAGTAGGAATGATTCAGCAGGAAAGGATGTTCTCCCAGCCTGGTAGTCTAGGACAGCAGGGGAGAGGTGGAAGAGATTAAAAATAGCCATGTTATCACTATTTGGTTCTTTCAGTAAATTATAAGGCTGTAACCAAATCTTTTTCCCAAAATTTTCCTTAATTGCCTCTTTTGCTATTCTACATAGGATAAATACCACTTGCCCCACCACGCGCACACCACCACCTCTCCCTCAAACAAATCTTTTAAAAGATTTGTCTAAGTAAGTACATTAATCATTACCCTGTGTGTACACTCTCAATAATAAATGACTTGTATTGGTATTTTCAAATTTAACCAGGTCCCAGACAACAATCCCTCAATCCCAATCCTGACTTTTGGGAACTCCACCTGGACAACACTGGTGTAGATCCTCATCAAGTTACGAAGATGTGTGGTCCTGAAGTTTGCTTATAATTTGACTGCTTAAGAGTCAAAATAAATTTTCCTGTAAAAGACTACCAGTAAAGTGATAATATATCTGAAATTTGCTTTAAATTATTCAGCAAAGAGGGGAAAGTTGTAGAATCAGACAGTCATGAATTGATAAATGTTTAAAAGCTGGGTGGTGAGAACACAAGGGTTCATTTTATTTATTCTGTCTTTATATATGTTGAATTTTCTCTACAACAAAGTTTTAAAATCAAGATAGCAAAATGAAATAGAAGTTTTCCATGGTACAAAAGCTTATTTAAGCTAGTATGCTGATACACTGTATCTGTAGTGAAAGTTGCTCAGTTGTATCCGACTCTTTGCAACCCCATGGACTACACAGTTCATGGAATTCTCCAACTCAGAATACTGGAGTGGGTAGCTATTCCCTTCTCCAGGGGATCTTCCCAACCCAGGAATCGAACCCAGGTCTCCCTCATTGCAGGCGGATTCTTTACCAGCTGAGCCACAAGGGAAGCCCCGTATTCATTTCCAGACTACTTCCTACCTCGTGGACATTCTGATTCATAAGTGAGTTATTTCATTAAAGGTGAAAACTTAAGTCTCTGAAGTTAAATGATGCACATTAAGATTATATGATTCAGTAGCTAACTCCAATAAGCCCCACTTATCTTACACAGTTCCCGTGATGTAAACAAGACAAGAGATGTAAAGATATAGTGTAATACTAAGGCTTCCCCAGGTGGCGCTAATGGTAAAGAGCCCAATAAGAGACTCAGGTTCAATCCCTGGGTCAGGAAGATCCTCTAGAGAAGGGCATGGCAACCCACTCCAGTATTCTTGCCTGGAGAATCCCATGAACAGAGGAGCCTGGCGGGCTACAGCCCATAGGGCACAAAGAATTGGACACAACCGAAGTGACTAATTATGATAATGATTACCATGACAACAGGTAAGGTATAAAGAGCCTGCCTGGAGCCAAGAGATTACACAGGACAGCATGAGGATATGAAGTTAATAAAGCAGGTTAGCTTTATGGGTAAGGTCTAGAGGAAGAATAAGGATACAGAGTTCACACTGTAGGCAAGAGGGCCATCTGATATTTTAGGGAATGGAGAATGATGGACTCAATTATGTGTTAAGTTAACCTGGCAAGTACTACAATGAAATACAGTCAAGGGCCTAAAAGGAGGAAAAGTGACTGCATTAAAGTGGGTCTAATATTAGAAAGATCTAGGCAAAACATTAGAAGTAAAACATAGGGAAGGACAGAAGCTAGAAACAACACACTAATTCATCTTGGTAAGTTGTTGAGTTCAGGGATAACAGAAGCTAGAATCAAAGCTGATTAATGTTAAGAGCTTGGAGGATGACTAAGAGACAGTATCAGTGACAAGGAAGTCAAGAAGCAGAATGCACGTAACAAGATGATGCAGTCAAAGTTCAGACCTAACTGAATTTAAGGGAAAGGCAAATTTCTCTATGGAAATCTCCAACAATTAAGTGGCGACACAAGATGAGGCACAGGAGATGAAGAACTGGGAGCCATCACACAGAGCTAACAACTAAGGCCACAGAAAAAGGAAATCCAAGAGGACTGGCCGGGGGCTGAATCCTATCTTCCCTACCAGACTGTGTATTGCAAGGCACATGGTAAGTATACAAATACTTAACTGAACAAGAAATGTCACCATTTAGAAAAAGGGAAAGTAACAGGCTATCAAAGGATACAAAATGAGTAATCAGAAAGAGAAAAAGAGTGAACAGGATAACAGAATCACAGAAACAAGGAGAGGAGAACACTAAAGAGAAGCTAGAAATGTTAGATGAATACATAGAAGTCCAGCACAAAGAACACCAAAAAGCTATTCCATGCTGAGACTGTTTCATGCCGAGCAGAAGCAAAACTTACTAAAACACAGAGAAGTCCAGAAGGCATATTAGCCACAAGTGAAGGCAACATCAGTACCAGCGTCCTTGATGTATGATTCTTTCTATTCCCTTTTTTAGTTGACATCCTATCTTCATTTAGATTTGTTGCCTTCCAGTGAAACTTTCCTGTTTTCCCCTCTTAAATAGATAAAATGTTCTCTTAAAGAAAGCACCTGAATACTGTCAAATATAACTAAGGGAGAGGGGAAGAAGCAGAGAATAGGTTTAGTTGATGTGAACAGGATGTGTACCCTTTTTCTTTTAGCCAAATAATTTAAAATAATTTTTAAAAACCAATTATATACATCAGTAAATGAAATCCCAAATCAACTCACTTAGGATGAAAAAGAAAATAAAGCAGATAACACAATGTGTAAAAAAATCAACTCAAACTGACTTACTATTGCATATAATACTGATGAGCATACATCTGTTGCCACCACAACATTTGCAGTGGGTTGAAAGCAGGATACACTGGGAATCCAGCCGGAACAGCCTGCCCAGGAAGCTGGTTGTCTATATTTCTGCAATAGAGTAATAAAAAAACTGTCTTTTAATGCTCCAGAAGTTGAAAGCATTTCTCTACATTTTTATTTCCGAACTACGTCATCCATTGACAAAACACACTAAAACTTACCGAAAAAAAATACTTATTTTCAACATTCCTCAAGTAAGACACTGTGTATCTGTGTTAGTCCCTCAGTCATGTGCGACTCTTTGCAACCCCATGGACTGTAGCTCTCCAGGCTCCTCTATCCATAGAATTCTCCAGGCAAGAATACTGGAGTGGGTTGCCATTCCCTTCTCCAGATCTTCCTCACCCAGGAATCAAACCCAGGTCTCCTGCATTGCAGGCAGACTCTTTATCATCTGAGCCACCAGGAAAGCCCCAAGTAAGACATTACAGCTTATCTAAGATGATCCTGATCCCACAAATACAGAACAACTAACATCACAGCCTAGAATCAGACTACTACATGAGTAAGAAACAAACTTCTATGATGTTAAGATTCTAAAATTTTTAGTTACGTTGTTAATTGTTAGTCAATTGTCAAAATGTTTTGTAAAAGTGATTTAATAAATATCACATTTTCCACATAAGCTTAAGTTAAATAAAAATTAAAAGCTGAACTTTGGGCTTCCATGGTGACATAGCAGTAAAGAATCTGCCTGCCAATGCAAGAGATATGGGTTCTACCCTTGATCCAGGAGAATCCCACATGCCATGGAGCAGCTAAGCCAGTGTGCCACAACTAAAGCCTGTGCTCCAGAGCCTGTGAGCCGCAAATACTGAAACCCATTTGCCCTAGAGCCTGTGCTCTGCAACAAGAGAAGCCATCGCAACAAGAAGCTAGCACATTATAACTAGAGTAGCTCCCGCTGCTGCAACTAAAGAAAAGCCCACACAGCAACAAAGATCCAGCACAGCCAAAAATAAATAAAATTATTTTTTAAAGAGCTGAACTTTAATCAGGTCCTAGATCTAACTACCAGTTTACAGGCAATCTATGAAAACAGAGGAAAATATTAATGACACCACATGGATGTAGTGAGTTGAATCTAGACTACTAAGGGAAATTAGAACATAGAACAATAGAAAGAGCATAAAGTAAAAAAAGATAGGGATAGGGATTGGATTAAAAGAGCCTTAAGAAACATCAACCAAATGCAGTAAGTCAATCTCTGAATACTGATCCAATCAAAACCACCATAAAAAGACATTTGGGACAATCTGGGAAAATGGAACACGAACTGAGTATTCAGTTCAGTTCAGTTGCTCAGTCATGTCCGACTCTTTGTGACCCCATGAATCCCAGCACGCCAGGCCTCCCTGTCCATCACCAACACCCGGAGTTTACCCAAACTCATGTCCACCAAGTCGTTGATGCTATCCAGCCATCTCATCCTGTGTCATCCCCTTCTCCTCCTGCCCCCAATCCCTCCCAGCATCAGGGTCTTTTCCAATGAGTCAACTCTTTGCATGAGGTGGCCAAAGGATTGGTGTTTCAGCCTCAGCATCAATCCTTCCAAGGAACACCCAGAATTGATCTCCTTTAGGATGGACTGGTTGGATCTCCTTGCAGTCCAAGGGACTCTCAAGTGTCTCAAGTGTCTTCTCCAACACCACAATTCAAAAGCATCAATTTTTCGGCACTCAGCTTTCTTCACAGTCCAACTCTTAACATCCATACATGACCACTGGGAAAACCATAGCCTTGACTAGATGGACCTTTGTGGGCAAAGTAATGTCTCTCCTTTTTAATATGCTATCTAGGTTGGTCATAACTTTCCTTCCAAGGAGTAAGCGCCGTTTAATTTCATGGCTGCAATCACCATCTGCAGTGATTTTGGAGCCCCCCAAAAATAAAGTCTGACACTGTTTCCATTGTTTCCCCATCTATTTGCCATGAAGTGATGGGACCGGATGCCATGATCTTAGTTTTCTGAATGTTGAGCTTTAAGCCAACTTTTTCACTCTCCTCTTTCACTTTCATCAAGAGGCTTTTTAGTTCCTCTTCACTTTCTGCCATAGGGGTGGTGTCATCTGCATATCTGAGGTTATTGATATTTCTCCCAGCAATCTTGATTCCAGCTTGTGCTTCTTCCAGCCCAGTATTTCTCATGATGTACTCTGCATATAAGTTAAATAAGCAGGGTGACAATATACAGCTTTGACGTACTCCTTTTCCTATTTGGAACCAGTCTGTTGTTCCATGTCCAGTTCTAACTGTTGCTTCCTGACCTGCATACAGGTTTCTCAAGAGGCGGGTCAGGTGATCTGGTATTCCCATCTCTTTCAGAATTTTCCACAGTTTATTGTGATCCACACAGTTGAAGGCTTTGGCATAGTCAAGAAAGCAGAAATAGATGTTTTTCTGGAACTCTCTTGCTTTTTCGATGATCCAGCAGATGTTGGCAATTTGATCTCTGGTTCCTCTGCCTTTTCTAAAACCAGCTTGAACATCTGGAAGTTCACGGCTCACATACTGCTGAAGCCTGGCTTGGAGAATTTTGAGCATGTGAGATGAGTGCGATTGTGCACTATACCTTACTAGTGTGTGAGATGAGTGCAATTGTGCAGTAGTTTGAGCATTCTTTGGCATTGTATTTCTTTGGGATTGGAATGATAACTGACCTTTTCCAGTCCTGTGGCCACTGCTGAGTTTTCCAAATTTGCTGGCATATTGAGTGCAGCACTTTCACAGCATCATCTTTCAGGATTTGAAATAGCTCAACTGGAATTCCATCACCTCCACTAGCTTTGTTCATAGTGATGCTTTCTAAGGCCCACCTGACTTCACATTCCAGGATGTCTGGCTCCAGGTGAGTGATCACACCATCGTGATTTTCTGGGTCATGAAGATCTTTTTTGTACAGTTCTTCTGTGTATTCCTGCTGCCTCTTCTTAATATCTTCTGCTTCTGTTAGGTCCATACCATTTCTGTCCTTTATCGAGCCCATCTTTGCATGAAACGTTCCCTTGGTATCTCTAATGTACTTGAAGAGATCTCCAGTCTTTCCCATTCTGTTGTTTTCCTCTATTTCTTTGCATTGATCGCTGAGGAAGGCTTTCTTATCTCTCCTTGCTATTCTTTGGAACTCTGCTTTCAAATGGGTATATCTTTCCTTTTCTCCTTTGCTTGTCACTTCTCTTCTTTTCACAGCTATTAGTAAGGCCTCTTCAGACAGCCATTTTGCTTTTTTGCATTTCTTTTCCATGGGGATGGTCTTGATCCCTGTCTCCTGTACAATGTCACGAACCTCCGTCCATAGTTCATCAGGCACTCCATCAGATCCAGTGCCTTAAATCTATTTCTCACTTTCACTGTATAATCATAAGGGATTTGATTTAGGTCATACCTGAGTGGTCTAGTGGTTTTCCCTACTTTCTTCAATTTAAGTCTGAATGTGGCAATAAAGAATTCATGATCTGAGCCACAGTCAGCTCCCGGTCTTGTTTTTGCTGACTGTATAGAGCTTGTCCATCTTTGGCTGCAAAGAATATAATCAATCTGATTTCAGTGTTGAGCATCTTGTGATGTCCATGTGTACAGTCTTCTCTTGTGTTTTGAATTGAGTATTAAATGATATTAAAGAATTTTTAATTCTGTTGCATGTTCTAATGGTATGTGATTCTTACAGTCCATATCTGTCATATCTGTTACAGATACACAGTATTTACAGATGAAGGGATATGATGTCTAAGATTACTTTAAAAATACTTCAGCCCAAGTGAAAAAAAAAAGAGGAACAAGGGACAGGTTGAAGAGCTGCTGTCTATTCACTGTTGCTGAAGCTGGATGATAGGTAAGAGAGATAGAGATTCATTAGTATGCTTTTAAAGTTAAGAATTATAAAGGAGAGGAGATGAGCTGCAAACTTCAACAATCAGAAACAAATTCTTTCAAAGAAAACCTGCATGGAATTCCCACTTTATTTTCAGAATATGCCTTTTCAAGACTCTCCACACTACTTTGTTCTCCCTTGCTGAACCTCCCTTGATCAGCCCCAGTGTTACCGGCTATGAAGCTCTCCCACCTCCTGCAAGCACACAGTCACTCCCTCCTCCAGGCTCCTGCAGAACTTTGTCAAAGCCATAGAAGCACATCAGCGAATGGTAATGTATTTGCCAATCTGACCTACTTCCATTGAGGGCAACTACATAACTCATTTTCCTGTCTTCAGTGCCCAGCTACCGCAAATTCTAAGTAAACCTTTCCTGAAGAAAGCCACATGATCCTTATATGACAAATTTGCTTATTCAGTCAGGTTGCTTCAAATCTGACCAATAGATCTGACTAGAGAGAAGTTTTAAATGGGAGAGTAGAGGGGAGAGAACCACCATTATAAATGAAATCAAAATACAAATGGTAACACAGAAAAATATACTGAAACAAATGATAAAATATTCACTTCAACAAGACAGTTAACAAACACAGACTTTCTAGTCAGATGTGGATTTGAATTCTAGCCCTGCTACTGACTGCTGAAGTAAGGCAGGCTACGTACCTTTTAGCCTCCTTCTCCTCATTCATAAATTGGGAGAGAACAGTACCTAGGCCACAGAGTTGGTATAAAGTTCAATGAAATAAAGCATGTATAAGTGCTTAATACAGTGCTGAGCTTATGGTAAGTAATTATTAATACTAAACAAATAATACTCAATAGTATCAATTAGTAATATTCTTTTACATAAAGAACTGTCACAAATGAACTTTTTAAAATGCCAACATGCCAACAAATAAGCAGTTCACAAAACAGAATAAAAAGAATGTCTCTTTATCATGTCTAAACTAAAACAAGGGCATTCCAACTTACTGCACTGGGATGTATGAATTTGTAATGGTATGGTGAATCAGGCTCTTAACAACTGTTACTGAAAGATACACTATAGGGGATCGGGATGGGGAATACATGTAACTCCATGGCTGATTCATGTCAGTGTATGACAAAACCCACTGCAATGTTGTGAAGTAATTAGCCTGCAACTAATAAAAATTAAAAAATGAAAAAAATAAAAATAAAAAATAAAAAGCAGAAACATTACTCTGCCAAAAAAAAAAAAAAAAAAAGAAAGAAAGAAAGATACACTGTAACTTTTCTTTTTATGGCTGAATAGTATTCCATTGTGTATAAATGTACCATGAGCTCTTTATCCATTTTCTCCCTAGGGACACTGAAGTTGCTTCCTTATGGTTATTATAGATAATGCTGCAGTGAACATGTGAGTACATTTATCTCTTCAAATTAAGTATTTTCATTTTCTTCAGATACTTAGAACTGGACCTGATGGATCACATGCTAGTTCTGTTGTTAATTTTTTTAGGAAACTCCATAATGTTTTCCATAGTGGGTGTACCAATTTACACTGCCAGCAACAGTACACAAGGGTTCCCTTTTCTCCACAATCCTGACCAACACTTATTAATTGTTGTCTTTTTAATAACAGCCATTCTGACAGGTGTGAGGTATCTCACTGTGCTTTTGACCTGCATTGGTCTGATGATTAGTGATGTTGAGCATCTTTTCATATAACTGCTGGCCATCTGTATGCCTTCTTGGAAGAAAGTCTATTCAGGTCCTCTGCCCATTTTTAAACTGGATTATTTGGTTTTCTGCTATTGTATGAGTTCTTTATATATTTTATATATAACCCCTCATCAGGCATATGATTTGTAAATACTTTATCCTATTCAGTGGGTTGCCTTTTCATTTTGTTGATGATTTCTTTTACTGTGCAAAAGCTTTTTAGTCTAATGTAATTCCATTTATTTAGTTTTGTTTTCATTGTCAAATCTAAAAAATCATCACCAGGTCCAGTGTCAAGGAGCTTTATTTTGTTCTAGGATTTTAATGGTTTCAAGCCTTATATTCAAATCAAATTCATTTTGAGTTAACTTTTTCTTTTTTGGCCATGCTGTGTGGCTTGCAGGACCTTAGTTTCCTAATCAGGGATTGAACCTGCACCCTCAGCAGTGAAAGTACCTAGTCCTTACCACTGGACTGCCAGGGAATTCTTATTTTGAGTTAATTTTATGTAGGATATAAAATAGTAGTCTAGCTTAATTTTGTTGCAGTTTTTCCAACACCATATATTGAAGAGACTGTCCTTTCATAATTGCATAGTCTTGCTTCTTGTCATAAATTAATTGATTATATATGTATGGGTTTATTTCTGGGTTCTCTATTCTGTTCCACCAATCTGTTTTTATGGCAATACCATATTGTTTTAATTACTATTACTCCATAGTATAGTTTGAAATCAGGGAGTGTGATGCCTTTAGCTTTGTTCTTCTTTTCAAGGTTGCTATGGCTATTTAGGATCTTGTGGTTCTGTACAAATTTTAGGATTGTTCACTTTTGTGAAAAATATTTGCAATTTTGACAGATACTGACTGAATCTATAGATTGCTTTGAGAGTATGGACATTTTAACACTAATTCTTCTAACTCATGAGCATTTGTGTCTTCAATTTCTTTCATTATAATTTTCAGTGCATAGGCCTTTGAGGTAATTGCTAATGCAAACTTTAAATGTTGTAGATCTATATTTGATCTGGAAATATGTCCAGACTACATTCTGCTTTTTTAAAAGATTTATAAAATAAAATAGTATGATGTTTCTATTTTAAAAGTATACTTAGAAAAGTATTTAGAAGGATACTACAAAAATGTTAGTAACACTTATTTCTGGGTGGTGGGTTATAAGCAGTTTTTGATATTAAAAAAATCAAATAACAGAAGAGTACAATGAGTAGGTTTTCAGTTTTATTAATTATAAAACAAGGCTGCTACTATTTCAGGCAGGGAAATTAAGTGTACAAAACAGTGGGCAATTTTTTATGAACCAGTCAGCAATGTTTAGAGTTAAATAAACATGACAGCATAACACACTGTGAGTCCAAAACAGTCACAATTTATAAATGTGACATTATAAATGGACAGCCAATGTGGTGATGCACATGTACTGTTTGGTCTTCTCATTGTTTCCTCAAGAGCTTACTGGGCAAATAATCACCTGCATTAGGATGTCTTGACAAGTTAGGCTCCCAGAATGCTGTTAAGTTGGCAGAGTCCTAAACACTACCCCGAACCTAGTGATTCAAAAACTCAAGGAACAGTGATGAGAATTTAGCAATTTTAAAGACTGAGAGTACTAACCTACATGGTGGAAAACACATGTGACTAGCTAAATATAAGCTGTGCTGGAGTCTAAAAATGATGTGGAGAGATTATATTTTGTTGGTGAATTCTTCAAGGTCACCAAATTACTGCTCTTGCACATTTAAGGCAAGGCTATATTAAATAAAATTTACATAAAGACAGATGTAAAGTCTTCATTAGTAAAAGATTACAACTATAAGATTAGGTTAAATCACATTCATTGTTAAGCCGAATAACCTACTTATTGAACTTTCACTTAAATTGCTTTGTAAATCACAAAGTGCTCTTTCCAAATACAGCCTTATTTTTCAGCACCTGGTACTGGCACTCATTCAGACGTGTCAGCGTGTCAGACTCACCAATGCCTATAAATATGTCTGCTGAATGAACATACAGCATTCACTTATAAGTATGAATGAATTTATAAATAATTGCTAACGTATCACTCAACTCTTTACATACATGAACTCTTAATCCACACAGAAATCCTGTATAATAAGTACTATTATCTCCAGATCATGAGCAAACTGAAGCAAAGAAGAGAAGAGACTTGCCCAAGCTACTCAGTGGATAGGGCTAGGATTCAAACCAGGGAAGGCTGACTCCTGAATCTGTACATCCACTAAGCTATACTGCTCTCCTGATTTAAAACTAAATATTATTAAGGATTTTACCTCTTTTCATCTTAATACTCATTTTTAGCAAAATAAACACTATTTCAGATTTTTCTAATCTGTTTTATATACTTCTAAGAGCTAAATGCGTTTGCTCCAAAGTCTGTTGATTTTCTCAACAGACTATGTTTCCAAGATATCCATGGTCTTATTCTGAAAACATGCAACTTTATATACTTTATTACAGAGTATATATTCACTGTGTAGGTACTTAATGCTAGTGAACTGTGCACTTTAAAAATGCTTTAAAAGGTTTATTTTATGCATATTTTACCTTAATTTAATAAATCAAGAGTTAAAATATATATATTAATATATTCACTGTAAGTATGAGAAAGAGTTAAAAATATTATTGTGCAGATATAACTATTGTCAACATATCATTATATATTCTTCAAGGTTTATTATATCCATTCTCACTTTCCATCACTACCACCATATTTGGTAAAATATTAGTAACAGCACTCTGTATATATTGAGAGGAACTGAACTGTCTTATTCTGCAAAAAAGACAGAAAAGGGATCACTGTCATAAGACAAACTATTTTAAGCCACTATTCTACCATGTAAATCGTGATAATACTTTTTTTACAAATAACAAAGTTCTGGTTTGTAATAATCATTTTCTGAAAACAAAAATAGTTTCATGAGGTGCTTTATAAAAGTCTACAATCGGCCTCACTAAACACTTATTTTTAGAAGAAAAACTCAAGAATATGAGACAAATGAGTCTTATTATTTGTCTATATACTCAGCTTTGTTTTTCTACATTAAGAATTGAATTAAGTTTATAAAGTTCTAAGTAAAAAGTACCCATATGTTATTACATCCTCTTTGGCTTAAGAGTTAGTGGCTACTCCTTGGTTACATCACTTACTACCATTTTGGGGGGGTCCCAGGCATTTGCTTATTTCCAGCCTCACCATCATAGATCTGGAGCACTGTCACACACTGCAGTCCCACAGCACAATATGCAATGCAAAACAACTATCAGTAACTATTATTCCTGTTTCCTTTACTTCAAAAGTACTCCAGTTTCAGACAGACCCAGATCTAAACTGTATTCCCCAAGATCCTCCTCTCTGAGCTGTCCACAGCTGCTGTGGCTGTTGGCTGCATTCCCCCTTGAACTGCCTAACCCAAAAGGCCTATTGTACTTCCTAAATATAATGTAGCCATAGCAAGCTTCTTGAGTAAACTCCTCTTAAGAAAGTCTCTGGATAACACGCAATGGTTAGCATATCTTCATAATACATCACCATAATACTTATCACAATACTCGGTCTTAGTTGTTACCAAGCCTGGCTGATCATAAACACCAGTAGAACTTTTAAAAAAGAGATTACTAGGCTCTATACTCTTCCAAGAACACTCTTATTCACCCATCTTTTCTCCAGAAGACTAACTTGAGTAGATCTATAGTGAGACTGGGGCTTCCCTGATGGCTTAGTGGTAAAGAATCTGCCTGCCAATGCCCAAGATGTAGGAGACACAGGTTCAATCCCTGGGTAGGGAAGATACCCTGGAGGAGGAAATGGCAGCCTATTCTTGCCTGTAAAATCCCATGGACAGAAGAGCCTGGTGGGCTATTGTCCTTAGGGTCACAAAGTTGGACACGACTGAGCATGACACAGTGAGATTGAGTAAAAACAAAAATTTTAGTTACCTAGATCCTTACTATTCAAACTATAGTCAAAGCATCAGAAGCATCAGCATCACAGCAGAGCTCACTGGAAATACAGAATCTCAGGCCCTGTTAGACCAACTGAATCAGAACCTGCATGTTAACAACATCTCCAGGTGATTAGCACCAACATTAAAGACTGAAAGGTACTGCCCCAGACAATTCTAATGTACAACCAGCTTTCAAAAGCACTGCTCCAAAGAATTCGGGGGCAGTCCAGTGCTCTCACTGCAGAGGGCCCAGGTTCAGTCCCTGGTCAGGGAACTAAAATCCCACAAACCACACAGGACAGCCCCCAAAAAACTGCCGCACCTAACCCTCTAATTCGCCAAACATATAATCAGGTATATGAATAAATTTCAAATGTACTTTGACTAGTGAAGGGGGCTACCATGAAAGTCTGGAGTCATAGATTTTTAAGAGGACCAAAGCTATCAGAGTTTCACTCACCCTTGCATTACATATGGGACCTGATGACTCTGTGCTGCGTCAGTTTGTGCTTGTGGAAGGGTACGTTGCCTCAATCCTTCTGAGGAAGAACTGGTAGCTAAAGTCAAGGTTTCTTGACTGGATGATGGAGTTGATGATCCTGACTGATCTGAACTCTACAAACAAAAATGTAATTATTTTTTTCAAGGAGATTTAACTCATTATAATCACAATATTTTAGACACATTACTAAAAATGTATCTGTGAAATCCCTCCGCAAAGAGTGAATTCTAGAAATTTACTGATTTGACTTGTGTGCCCAGCATAATAGGTATATTTATTTATTTATATATATAGGTATAAATAATTTAATTCTCATGAGACTAAAGAGTTTAGAAAATAAAAATCCATTAATTATACAATAATAGTCCATTTCTCAACTATAAAAGGCTGAGTAGTCATTATATACCAAAAATAGCATACAAAATTTGTGAAAATTAATGCATGCAAAGCTCTTTTCATGATGCTTAACACATAAGGCAGTGTTCAATAATGGTACTAATAACTGGATCACTTAAACAGTTACTATGTACCAGCTACTGTATAACATGCTATTAGTCATATACTGGTTTAAAACATTGAAGAGCATGCTAGAATTTGGTGTTATCTCTGACATTAACAAGGAACATAACCTTACAATTCACTTAACCCCCTAAGTCACAGCTTTCCTATAAGAAATGAGAATGAACTAGATTTTCACGATTCCTTTCAGTCCTAAAATCCTATTAGTTTAAAGATACTACCAACAAATACTGTTTTTTTTTTTAACAAAATGAACAAGATACCAAACAGAATTTTAAAATTCTCATGCATTAATGGTGTCAGTAACTTACAGATTCAACAACTTCAATCAATATAACCCCTTGAAGACCACCTCAATTTGTTGCTGTTTATTGAAAATAGTTTGTCAAGTGTTTTATGTAAATTTAAAACACAATTACAGTTTCTATAAATTACCTACTTTAAAAAACTGGATACAAGATAATTTCAACATCCTTCCAAGTTTGTTAAAATCACATTTACTGGTACTGCCTTCCTATTTACAGCATGTCTTTTTGCATGTCTACCTTCCTTACTCCTGCCATGTGAAAGGTCCTAAGGACCTTTGAAAAATTAACAAAAGCTTTAGAATGTCATTCCATACCAAACAGACACCAAATATCTACTAGGGAGGCTGATTATTAGGTACACAACCTGCAAAGTCTTCTTTTTTGGCAAGATTTCATATTAAATGGGTCATCAAAATATGGTATTCACTAAAAAAAATTAATAGAAGAAAGGCCTAGCCATTTGGCAGCACACCCTAATTTCTCTAGAACTAATTATTCCTGACCTTATTAGGTAACTTTCATGAACAGATTTTTAAGACATTATCAAGTCCCACTGAAATTTATCAGCCATAAAAAAATTAAGAGGAATTCAATTTCATTCTCCTTTGATACTGCTTAGATTTTTTATAACACACCTCTGAAAAACTGAACGTATATTCTAAAGAAATGAAATCATGGCTGAGGAACCACTAAAAAAGGGAAAAGAAAGTTCTCTGTCAACAGAAACAGGAGTAACACAACTGTTCAAAGACTATAAACAGAATTCTATGCCAGTACCAGGGTTTTGTCCCTTCTTATGCAAGGTAGGAAACATAGAAAGACCCTTAGTTAGGTTTATCAACAAAACAAATTTCAGTTTAGTGAAAGCTGAATTCCCATGGCTAGTATGAGAAAATACTTACCATTGAGGCTATGCTAATTAAAGAGAGCAACTACAAGATCTAGTTTCTTAAAGAAGCAGTTAACAATCAGTCTCTCGTTATCACCCCTGCCATTCCGTCCCCTCCTCCGAATTTCGGCTGGATTCCTGACAAGAAGGAAAGCACACTCAGCAGTACAAAAGCTCCCTACCCAGGAAGCTGTACACAAGCTTCCCACTCAGCCAGTCCTTTTCTTGCGCCTCCAAAGGTGTCCCATAAAGCTTTTACAGGAAACCAAAAATAATTTAATATAAAAGAATTTGGACAGTGTAAAAAATGTCTAAGTTGAAAAGTTCAACTAGTTTTTTAAATTTCCAAAACAATTTTAGGCAGATGGAAAAATAAGGAGGGAAAAATGAATACTCAGGTCTGAAAGAACTGGGTACATCAAGTAATTATTCCTCTCATAGTTGGAATATATATTCAAATCCAGTCATTTTAAAAAACAATTATTGACCAAGCAATCTTCTTCAAGAAGATTTAGCAAACTTAAAGTTTAAATAATTTAATCTACCTTGATTAAATATAATATATAAAATACCTTAAACATTTCTGAAATATTGGCTGTAGAGTTTATATTATATAACCATATCATAATTCTGTCTCTTTAGTATTTCAGTAAATACTAAACCCCTGAAGATTGGCTCTATTACTGACCTGCCATATAGCAAATTATAACTCATGGGGAACAGGCTTCAAGGGATTACATTGTGTATTGGATCTCTAAAAATGAAGTTTAAATGATTAACTTAAGCTGTTCACAACACAGTCTCACCACCCACAAGATCCAGTTGTTCTGTTTTCCACTTAGTTTTTAGAGGCAAGAAGGGATAATCAGAAAACTTCAGCATTTCTCTGCCCAAAACAACTCACAGAATTGCTGTTGGATGCCAGTGCTTCATGACTTTCTCTATTGGTGCTGGATTTTGGAGAACTGGGAGGAGTCCGAGAAGTACATACTAGATGAACCATATGATACTCATCTTGCTAAAATTAAAGAAAATTACATTTAAAGGGTGGTACTGGAAAGTACACAGCTCAAAAATGTCAGTAGCTAAGCAGAAATACTTAACTCAAAACTTAAGTTTCTTCCTACCACAGCCATTTTCTTAGTAATAAATTGTTGTCACCCGCACATAAATTGGGACCCTTCTGAATTCAGTATTTCCTCCATGCTTAGAAAATGGTCTCAACACTCAGGAACTACTATATGAAAAAAATTATTATTTTGTTTACCAAGGGATTTTGAAGCAAACACTGCTGTAAAGTTGTGTCAATGCAATCTATGATTTCAGTATAAAAATACTACACACATTAATCAGTACTGTGACAGTCACACTGAGGCTGAGGCCTACAAACTTTGAATAGCAAATGTTTTCATTATTTGAAAACTTACAGTGATAAGGAAACTCAAATAACCTCACTATAATCTCATCTGTCTGAATTTTAGCAACAGTATTTTATTTCTTAAGTCAAAAACTGGTTTTATCTCTAACACTGATACACAGACGTAGAGCATCTATTTGACCTATATTCTGTAAATATTCCAAATGAGTCTCCATAAATCTACCAACTAGGAGTGAAGGAAAATACTCTAATGATAATTGACATTTTAGCTTAATAATTTCATGAGTATATTTATCATAGGCATAAAGCAAGTAAATAAGGTAGAGTAAGGAAAGGCAGAGAAGAACAAAGGATGGCGCAGCACTTTTAAAAAGTCAGAAAATGATTTTTTTTAAGGTGGGGGGGGAGGGGGGGCGTGCGGCCAGAAATAAAGAAAAGATGCCCAGTTGTGAGAAAGAGAAACAAAGCTCTAGGAATTCATCATCTTCCATAAACAAGAATTGTGCTTAATTCTGAGGTGAATCCAAGAGAGGGCAGGAGTCAGTCCCTCCCCTAAAGAGACTCATGATGTTGTTAAAAGAACAGACTAGGGCTTCCCTGGTGGCTCAGTGGTAAACAATCTGCCTGCCAGTGCAGGAGACACAGGTTTGATCCCTGATCTGGGCAGATCCCACATACAGCAACTAAGCCCATGCGCCGCAACTATTGAGACTGTGTGCTAGAGCCCGAGAGCTGCATTTACTGAAGCCCGCGCGCCCTAGAGCCTGTGCTTAGCAACCAGACAAGTCACCGCAGTGAGAAGCCCGCACGCTGCAACTGGAGAGTAGCTCCCACTCTCCAACTGGAGAAAAGTTGGCATAGCAATGAAGACCCAGCAGCCAAAAACAAATAAATAAATAAATAAATTTTTAAAAGAACAGACTGGCACATTAGAGCACAATTAGAGAAATACATAAATCAGTCTTTTGCACAAAACTGAGACGCATGAACTATAACTGTTTTACAGGTTTACAGGAAGAAGTTAATAGGAGTTAGAATACTAAATAAAGAAAGGCATTCCCAGAAACAGCATTACATGAGGTACACCAAGCAAAGCAGGTAGAAAGGATGCCTGATTTAAAATGTCCCCTTAGCTTGGGAATACAGAACAGTAAAAAAACATCCAAGTGTAAGGTGTTCATCCATACAAACCTAGTTTCAAAGATCATATTAACCACAATTACCTCATAGTATTTATTCACCTTTGGGAAATGTTTCTATAAAACATTTTATAACTAAACAGGTAAAGTTAATGACAGCATTTAACTGAAAGAAGTAAAGGGTTATACAGTTCAGTGATCTGCTCAAATTGCAAAGATACTGTTCAAAATGTTCTATGATAAGGGACACAACAGTCCTTTGACTGAAACTGGGTGGTTTTTGTTTGTTGTTTTTTTTGGGGGGGGCAGGGGGGTGGCCATAGAGAGGCCCATGTGGGATCTTAGTTCCCTGATCAGGGATTGAACCCGAGCGCCCTGCAGTGATAACGCAGGGTCTTAACCATTGGACCACCACGGAAATCCCAAAGCATTTTAAGTATTCTGGCTGGAAATGATTTTTGGCAGCAAAACCCTTTTTAGAAGTATGCATGTTCAGACTCTAGCTATCCTTGGGTTAAAATAATACATCTATATTTCAAAGAGCATATAGTAAAAAAAGTTTTTAAGGATAAAACTAGGAAAGAAAATGAAGAGGTGGAACATAGTGGATTTGGGGGGTAGTGAATATTCTGTACAATATTATAAGGTGGATACCTGTCATTATACATTTATTAAAGCCTACAGAAAGTACACCACCAAGAGTGAACCCTAATGTAAACTATGGGTTTGGGGTGACGATGTCAATGCAGGCTTCAACTCTAACTACTGTAGCACTCTAATGTAGACTGATGTAGAATGCTGTTAGTGGGAGTAGCTGTGTATGTGTGGAGGCAGAAGTTATATGGGTAATCTTTATACCCTCTGCCCAATTTTGCTATGAACCTAAAACTACTCTAAAAAATAAAGTCTATTAAGAAAAGAAAGAGGGGAGGATATATGCTTAAAAAGCCAGTATTTTTGAGAGAGAGGGAGAAGCAGAGAGAGAGAGACAGTGAGAGATGTTATTAAACCACTTTGGCAACCTGAAACTACATAATTAAAATGAAAATGACAGTAGGAAGTCACACTAGCAAAGCTAAAATGTCAACTATCTAAACAGAAGGAATACACCAGTGTAAGGTTTTTTAAAATTTCCCACAGGTGATCATAAACATACACAAGAGCATAAAGAGATTAGGGATATCTGGAAAACACTGAGTTAAGTCAAAAATCTAAAGTGAAACCTAACAGTTATATATTCAATTCTGCTACATTCACAAGCAAAAAGAATCTCAAATGCATAAAAATTCTAAAAGTATAAATTCCACAAATAAACATGAGCTAAAAGCTGCCATTAAAGTAACTAGCATTTTATCTATAAAAAAATTATATTAAAATATATTTAACTCTGAGTACCAGGATTCAAAGTTTGCTGATGGACCAAGTGGGCTTCCTTCTGTAATATTTGATGTCCCAAAATTAAACTACTAACTCAAGTTAACTTGTATTAAAATGTCATGTAGTTTCATCAAAAACGGATTTAAGAGAGGGGGCTGTTACCAGCCTACTTGAGCACTCTACTCCTGCATTAGTGGTAAGTTGATATGGCTTTCTTCCACAAGATAACAAACCCCTGAACACAAATATGTAATGCTATTTCAGATTTAGCTATCAGATGGATATATAAAACTGTTAACTAATCACAATCACCTATTATGCTACCCAAAAGGGTTGATTTTAGGTGTCTAAGAACTAAATTGGTTGGATATCAAAAGAAAGTTCAGAACATATTTCCTCTGGCACTCTGAGTAATTGGTATTGAATAGTGGTGGAAAAGCTTACTTTTCTGAGAATGTCTTTCAGCTGCAGATGATCGGGAAGCAGTCTGCCCGAATACACCAATCTCTGATCCTTCGTCAACTAAGAAATGGGATAAAGAAAAAAATTCAACTTTTTCTAATTATACAAATAGAAGGTTGGGAATAAGATGCCTTATGGCATGGGTAAAGTAAAATTCCCCTTAGGCACAAATAAGCAGAAAACTGACATAATTTAAGAATTTGGTTTTTCCAAATTCCATTTAAGACATTAAAAGTTCAGCAAATGGTAACATATCTACTGTAGATATAATAAAATACAGATAATTACCAAATTATCTTTAAAACAGGGGGAAAACAGGTAAATTGGAAGTCAGTCTTTCAGCCATAATACAATGCATGTGTGACTATCATTAAAAACCTTCAAGACTATTAATGAGAAGGTGGCTGGCTTTCTATTTAACAGTCCACAATGGGATAAAATTCCAAGGTCACCAGTGTTACTTTGCATTATTTTGTCAGTATTTTTAATCAAAAGTATACATAAAATTTATTTTCTTCTTCAGTAACATCATGCAGGGTAATTTATCAGTTTTAAATTAAAAGCCATTTGGATATAGTTTACAGTCTTAGATAACTATTCTAGTTTTTATTATTCTTGCCATTCTCGTGAATACCTTTGTACATTTTTCAAAAACACAGACTAAAGAAAAACAAGCTCAAGTGCATGGAGATCCAAGAGCCATCTCCATATACAACCCAAAATATAGAATAAATTCTGGTTATCTCTGCCTTATTTTGTACTTCTAATAAATCTGCTAAGTGCTCACACTACAAGCATTAGGTATTTAAAATAAAAACATTTATGTACAGTCCCCATAAGACCTCCTATTTCATAATGGAGAAACAGGCAAGTGTTCCTTGAACTCTATTGAAACAAATATTGGCTATACTGACAACTACTAAACATGCCAAATCCAAGCAATAACTATAACAATTTTCAAACAGTCTATATATGCAACATGGCTACTAAAAAAGAGTCTACATTAAAATTAACCACAGTAAAAAGAGCCATTCTGTAGTTAAGATCTGTGGTTCAGGGTATCTTAGATACCAAAGATCAAGAGAAGGTATAGTTGTCCTTCCAAGATACTTAGCTTTTAGGTGTAATTTAATTTCCCCAGAAGTATTTTTGAGTGCACCATTCCAAAAATGCACATATATAAATTCTTATATATAAACAACCAAATACAACACAGGATTTTTTTAAAAAACTACATATCACAAGTCTTGAAACTTTAATCAATACAAATAAACACTGAATGGGGCACAATAGTAAATTATATAACATAAGTTAAATGCTAAGCAGATAAAGACTGATTTAAGCCCTGAAGAAATGAATTAGATAATGCTTTATAAGTTTCTACAATATACTTATTACTTCAGCTGCAACCTAAAGAAGTTCCTTTGATAAATACTATAGCCATCATAAACTATCAGCTCCAACATTTAATAGGTACTCCTATGTCATATCATTTGATATAAAAAAATCAGTCTTTTCTTATGAACTTTTTTACTTTACTATTAAAATTATCAAACACAAAGTGGAGAGAATAAAATGAAGCCCCTTACCATCTTTAGAATTCCCAAATATCCAGCTCCAACAATTATCAACATTTTGCTATTCTTGTTTCATTTACCCACCCCCATTTCATTTTTGGCAAGGAAGAGTTTTAAGACAAACACCCCATATCATTTCTTTTCACGTGTTAAAAAATAGCATGTATCTGGAGCAGTTGTTTTTGCAACTAACCACAATATTACCACCTTCAATAAAATAAACATTAATTTCTTATTAAGTAATATCCAGTACAGTTCAATTTTCCCCACTTGCTCAAAAACGTCTTTTTAGGGATGTGTGCTGTGCTGTGCTGAGTCGCTCAGTTGTGTCCGACTCTGTGATCCCATGGACTGCAGCCCCTGTCAGGCTCCTCTGTCCATGGGGATTCTCCAGGCAAGAATACTGGAGTAGGTTGCCATGCCCTTCTCCAGGGGTCACCCCAACCCAGGGATCGAACCCAGGTCTTCCGCATTGCAGGCAGATTCTTTACCATCTGATGGTTTGTCTAAATCAGAATCAAACAAGGTTCACACATGGAATTGGGATGTTATGTCTCTTTTAATCTTTTAACAGCTTCCACTTCTTTCAAAATTTTCCCTAGCTATTTGTTGAAGAAAACATGTTGCAGTCTGGATGTTAAGTGACTGTGTTCTTCTGGTATAGTATAGTTTGTCCTATAGTCTCTGTAAATGCAGTTAGATCTGGAGGGTTGATTAACTTCAGGTTCTTTTTTGTTTGACAAGAAAACTTCCTGTTATATCACATCATTATTCGCACACGCAGATTGGGTGACCTACTTTTAGTCATGTTAAGATCAATCAGTGTATTTAAATATTGTCAGCCTGATTCATCCCCTATGAAGTCTGCCATCAAACATTCACCTTATTAATAACTTAGATCAAACTGCCTAGATCCATTATTTCATTGGGGTAGAAAATAATTTTGACCTCTGTAGTCTGTAAGAGCTTCCTTGCTTTCGGGCACATAAGGTTCACTTTCCACATTTCTTTTGCCAGGCCTGGAAACAGCCACAGTTCCAGGGGCTTTGATTCCTTTTAATAGGAAATGGCATCTAAAGACAAAATCTGGGGTCTAAGGGTACTTATGGTCACTTGCTATTATTTCTAAGATTCTTCAAGAGAGATACCAAATACATATTTTTGAAAAGGAGAAACTTAAACCCTGAGTGAATATTCATTTTTCTGATTTTAACTGAATGGTATATGGTTTTTTAATTTTATTTATACATCTGTCACCCTGAAAATGTTTTTTACTAATGATATTAACAAAATTATGCCATTAGCAAAAGTACTTATGTGCTTTATCCTACTATGTATAATCTCAATAATACTGGATGAGGTTTAAGATTTCTTGTCACTTTTCCAGTCCTTAGATCTATCCTTCTAGAGATATGAAGTCAAAATACTGTTTCAAAATTACTTGTAATAATTCTTCTTGTAATTTTGTTAACATCGTGACACTGTTAAATTGTTTTATTACCATCTAGGATTTTTTTTGCTATTTAATTTTTAAAATTATATATAAAATACACAGAAACAAAGGAAAAATTATAGAATAACGTACAAAGAGGTTTAGCTTCTGTCCCCTATCCTCTTCCTCTGTAATTCTGAATTACCCTTCCATGGTTTTTTAACAACATAAAAAATCTGGATATAAGCACACTTGTGTATCCCTTCTTTTCTCACATAAAAGGTAGAACATGATACTCACTCTTTAGTATTTTGTTTTCTCTTATTTTACCCTGGCAGGTACTCCTTAGCAGTATAAAGATGTCTTCCCCACTCTTTTTGAATGCTCCATTACACAGAAATACTAAAGTTTACAACATGGGTATTTGAATGTTTCTAGGTTTTTGTTATATACTCATAGTGTCCTTCTTTCACACTATTCTATTTATTTCTCTATATCCCCCACCATATCCTGCAACATAGAGCTCCCTGGTGACTTTGATAAAAGCAATCTTGGTGGAACAGTAGGGTAAAAGCTTTACTGGGATGTATTTAAGAGAAAAGGATAGGAATACAGTTACAAATAATGAATATTCAGAATTTATAAGGAGTTGTGCACTACAAACAGAACGGGAATAAAGGTAATAGCTGGAAGGGAAGTGGGAGTCAAAAGAGGGTCTTGTTTGTTTTACTGTTTTGTGTTTTTATTTTTTTTTTGAGGAAAGAGAAATAACATGTTTGTATGCCAATAGAAATAACCCATCCTCAGGATGATTCCAAAGTGATGATGCAGGAGAGAAAAACAGAAAATTTCAAGAGCAATGTTCTTGAGTAACTCATAAGGGGTAAAATCTTGTGTGAAGGAGTTGAACTTAGAGAAGACTATGGCAGAGATAGGCGAAGAAATGTTAAGAAACTTGTACACAATCCCACTACCACCACTCTTTGCTTCAGTTTTCTTATTTAAAAAATGAGGGCAATAATAGTACCTATTTCACAAGGTTGAATTTTCACAACAATAAAAATGCACACAAACCTCTAACAACAGAGCAGAACACTTAGAAAACATTCAATGAGCACTTGACACTAATCTCTAACAACTGCTTCTCTGACATCATGCAGTTTCATGAAGATCTAATGAGAGATTTTGTGACAGTACTGATAAGTTGTGTGACCAGTAGCAGACTACCTTTGTTCATTATGTATAAGAACATGATTAGGATACTGCTAAATAGGTTTGGTTAAAGTTGCAATAACTATCAATTTGATGACTAAAAAAGCAAGCCCTAATCCATGTTTGAAGAGCTTTCAGGAATCAGTTTAAAATGACGTTTATAAATAACAAAAAGAAAACTTTTAATTCATTTCACCTCTACATAGAAAAATATTTGAAATTTGTAAAAAAAAAAAAAAGTCAAGTCTATGTGCAAAGCATAAATTACTTACCTTCAGATTTTTAGTGAAAGGATGTACTGAATGGATGGGATGAAAGAAGGATGCAAGAAGTATTTATCAACTACTTCAAAATGTAAGAAAATATGTATTAGCTACTTTCTACATAGGTAATCTCCATTTTACTATTAAACTGTAGCAGTAACGGAATTAACCATGTACTTTATCACAAGTATCATTTTTAAGCAAGATGGGACATAAAAGTATGCTAGAATACTCAATATTCTGGACTACTGACATGTATATATATAAATTAAGTACAATGGCAATCCAACTTAGTTTACTCTCATGATTATTTAGTAGATAGGTTTAAAACAATTATTTCACAGAAACAATACAGACCACTATCAGTCAGCAACCTCATAGACTCCAAAAGCCCATGCTTGAAAAACTTAGCCATATAAATTAAACACATTTAGGAAAATCACTTAGTTTAGAATATAGGTACTAAAATCTCATGAGAGTCAGCTATAAAGTATTCATTCAATTATCTATAATGATAATTCTTATGTGAAAATTAAAAACTCCAAATTAAAGATTTTAAGAACTCCTAGGGGAGGAGCCAAGATGGCGGAGGAATAGGACGCGGAGATCACTTTCTCCCCTACAAATTCATCGAAAGAACAATTGAACGCAGAGCAAACTTCACAAAACAACTTCTGATCGCTAGCTGAGGACATCAGGCGCCCAGAAAAGCAGCCCATTGTCTTCGAAAGGAGGTAGGACAAAATATAAAAGATAAAAAAAAGAGACAAAAGAGCTAGGGACGGACACCCGTCCCGGGAAGGGAGTCTTAATAGAGGAAGTTTCCTAACACCAGGAAACCCTCTCACTGGCGGGTCTGGGGGAAGTTTTCGAATCTCGGAGGGCAACCTAACTGGGAGGAAAAATAAATAAAACCCACAGATTACGTGCCTAAAAGCAACTCCCAGCAGAAAAGTACCTCAGACGCCCGCATCTGCCACCAGCAAGTGGGGGTGGAACGGAGAGGAGCGGGCAGCATTGCTTAGGGTAAGGACCGGGCCTGAGTGCCCTGAGGACAATCGGAAGGAGCTTTTGTGAGATAGCAACTTAAACTGTGGGACAGCAAAAGAGAGAGAAAATTAACCAGCCCGAACACACTGTCGGCCGTTCACAGAACAAAGGGACCAAGCAAGTCCAGAGGAGCTAGCCGGCGGCGGACCGGCCCAGCCCCGCCGGAGGCAGGAGGCAGGGGTAGGGGAAAGGGGCAAACTCAGCCCCAAAGACGGCATCCCCTACCACACTGCAAACAGGCCTCCAGTTTCTAACCAAAGACTTCCTGAGATTCTGGATGGTTGACATCCGCTGGGAGGGTTGCAGCTAAACACAAGGCGCACGCACCCGACCAGTGCGGGCGGAAACTGAGGCTGGGGCCGCGGAGGGGAGAAGGCGTGCAGCACCCCGGGAGAGTGCGCCCATCAAGCTCCTGGCTGCCTGAGCTGCTCGGGCCGGGGAAGGCACAAAACGCAGGTGCAACTGAGTCCGCACTTTTGTGGAGTACCCGAAAACTGGAACCGCACGCAACGCAGGGAACGCTCCATATAGAGCAGCCGGGAGCCTGAGCAGCATAGACAGGGAAAGCAGCACCCCTCCCTCCCCGCAGCATGACGGAACTAGCGAACCTGAACAAGAGACCACCTCCGCCCGCCTGTGTCAGGGCGGAAATTAGGCACTGAAGAGACCGGCAAACAGAAGCCAAATAAACAAAGGGAACCGCTTCAGAAGGGACTGGTGCAACAGATTAAAATCCCTGTAGATAACACCGACTACACCGGAAGGGGCCCATGGATATCGAGAAGTGTGAGCTGGAACGAGGAGCTATCTGAAACTGAACTGAACCCACACTGACCTCAACAGCTCCAGTGAAATTCCTAGATATATTTTTACCCTTTTTTTATTTAAATTTTTTTAATTTAAAAAATTAAAAAAAATTTTTTAGATTTTTAAAAAATTTAAATTTAAAAAATTAAATTTTTTTTTAAATTTTTAAAAAAATTTAAATTTAAAAAATTAAAAAATTTTTTTCTTTTTTTATTTTTTCTCTTTTATTTTCTTTTAAAATTCCCTATTACTCCCCCATTACTCCTTAACTTTCATTTTCATATATTTTTACGATTTTTTTAATTAGGAAAAAAAATTTTTTTTCTTTTTTTTTTTTTTTTTTATTTTCTTTTAAAGTCCTCTATTACTCCTCTACTACTCCTTAATTTTAATTTTCATTTCACTATAACCTTGCAAAAAAAAAAGAGAAGCCCTATTTGTAAACCGAACTTCATATATATTTATAAAATTTTTTGTTTTTTGTTTTTGATTTTAATATTGTATTTTTAAGAGTCTAACCTCTACTCTAGATTTTTAATCTTTGTTTTTCAGTATGTGATATAAATTTTGGACATTTAAGAAGCCAATATTCAGTTCCCATTTTTATTCAGGAGTGTGTTGATTACTCTCTCCCACTTTTGACTCTCCATTTTCTACCTCAGAACACCTCTATTTCCTCCTTTCCCCTTCTCTTCCCAATCCAATTCTGTGAATCTTTGTGGGTGTCTGGGCTACGGAGAACACTTTGGGAACAGAGAACTGCGTAGATCTGTCTCTCTCCTCTTGAGTCCCCCCTTTTCTCCTCCTGCTCATCTCTATCTCCCTCCTCCCTCTCCTCTTTTTCATGTAACTCTGTGAACCTCTCTGGGTGTCCCTCACGGTGGAGAATCTTTTCACCATTAATCTAGAAGTTTTACTATCAGTGCTGTATAGTTGGAGAAGCCTTGAGACTACTGGAAGAATAAAACTGAAATCCAGAGGCAGGAGACTTAAGCCCAAAACCTGAGAACACCAGAAAACTCCTGACTACACGGAACATTAAGTAATAAGAGACCATCCAAAAGCCTCCATACCTACAATGAAGCCAACCACCACCCAAGAGCCAGTAAGTTTCAGAGCAAGACATACCACGCAAATTCTCCAGCAATGCAGGAACATAGCCCTGAACATCAACATACAGGCTGCCCAAAGTCACACCTAACACATAGACCCATCTCGAAACTCATTACTGGGCACTCCATTGCACTCCAGAGAGAAGAAATCCAGTTCCACGCACCAGAACACCGACGCAAGCTTCCCTAACCAGGAAACCTTGACAAGCCAATTGTCCAACCCCACCCATCGGGTGAAACCTCCACAATAAAAAGGAACCACAGACTTCCAGAATACAGAAAGCCCACTCCAGACACAGCAATCTAAACAAGATGAAAAGGCAGAGAAATACCCAACAGGTAAAGGAACATGAAAAATGCCCACCAAGTCAAACAAAAGAGGAGGAGATAGGGAATCTACCTGAAAAAGAATTTAGAATAATGATAATAAAAATGATCCAAAATCTTGAAAACAAAATGGAGTTACAGATAAATAACCTGGAGACAAAGATTGAGAAGATGCAAGAAATGTTTAATAAAGACCTAGAAGAAATAAAAAAGAGTCAATTAAAAATGAATAATGCAATAAATGAGATCAAAAACACTCTGGAGGGAACCAAGAGTAGAATAACGGAGAAAAAAGATAGGATAAGTGAGGTAGAAGATAAAATGGTGGAAATAAATGAAGCAGAGAGGAAAAAAGAAAAAAGAATCAAAAGAAATGAGAACAACCTCAGGGACCTCTGGGACAATGTGAAACGCCCCAACATTCGAATCATAGGAGTCCCAGAAGAAGATAAAAAGAAAGGCCATGAGAAAATACTTGAGGAGATAATAGCTGAAAACTTCCCTAAAATGGGGAAGGAAATAGCCGCCCAAGTCCAAGAAACCCAGAGAGTCCCAAACAGGATAAACCCAAGGCGAAACACCCCAAGACACATATTAATCAAATTAACAAAGATCAAACACAAAGAACAAATATTAAAAGCAGCAAGGAAGAAACAACAAATAACACAGAAAGGGATTCCCATAAGGATAACAGCTGATCTATCAATAGAAACCCTCCAGGCCAGAAGGGCATGGCAGGACATACTTAAAGTAATGAAAGAGAATAACCTACAACCTAGATTTCTGTACCCAGCAAGGATCTCATTCAGATATGAAGGAGAATTCAAAAGCTCTACAGACAAGCAAAAGCTGAGAGAATTCAGCACCACCAAATCAGCTCTTCAACAAATGCTAAAGGATCTTCTCTCGACAGGAAACACAGAAAGGTTGTATAAACGTGAACCCAAAACAACAAAGTAAATGGCAACGGGACCATACCTATCAATAATTACCTTAAATGTAAATGGGTTGAATACCCCAACCAAAAGACAGAGACTGGCTGAGTGGATACAAAAACAAGACCCCTATATATGCTGTCTACAAGAGACCCACCTCAATATCAGATAAAATAGACTTTCAAATAAAGGCTGTGAAAAGAGACAAAGAAGGACACTACATAATGATCAAAGGATCAATCCAAGAAGATATAACAATTATAAATATATATGCACCCAACACAGGAGCACCACAATATGTAAGGCAAACGCTAACGAGTATGAAAGAGGAAATTAATAGTAACACAATAATAGTGGGAGACTTTAATACCCCACTCACAACTATGGATAGATCAACTAAACAGAAAATTAACAAGGAAACACAAACTTTAAATGACACAATGGACCAGCTAGACCTAATTGATATCTATAGGACATTTCACCCCAAAACAATCAACTTCACCTTTTTCTCAAGTGCACACAGAACCTTCTCCAGAATAGATCACATCCTGGGCCATAAATCTAGTCTTGGTAAATTCAAAAAAACTGAAATCATTCCAGTCATCTTTTCTGACCACAGTACAATAAGATTAGATCTCAATTACAGGGAAAAAATTGTTAAAAATTCAAACATATGGAGGCTAAATAACACGCTTCTGAATAACCAACAAATCATAGAAGAAATCAAAAAAGAAATCAAAATATGCATAGAAATGAATGAAAATGAAAACACAACAACCCAAAACCTATGGGACACTGTAAAAGCAGTGCTAAGGGGAAGGTTCATAGCATTACAGGCTTACCTCAAGTAACAAGAAAAAAGTCAAATAAATAACCTAACTCTATACCTAAAGCAACTAGAGAAGGAAGAAATGAAGAACCCCAGGGTTAGTAGAAGGAAAGAAATCTTAAAAATTAGGGCAGAAATAAATGCAAAAGAAACTAAAGAGACCACAGCAAAAATCAACTAAGCTAAAAGCTGGTTTTTTGAAAAAATAAACAAAATTGACAAACCATTAGCAAGACTCATTAAGAAACAAAGGGAGAAGAACCAAACTAACAAAATTAGAAATGAAAATGGAGAGATCACAACAGACAACACTGAAATACAAAGGATCATAAGAGACTACTACCAGCAGCTCTATATCAATAAAATGGACAACTTGGAAGAAATGGACAAATTCTTAGAAAAGTCTAACTTTCCAAAACTGAACCAGGAAGAAATAGAAGATCTTAACAGACCCATCATAAGCAAGGAAATCGAAACTGTAATCAGAAATCTTACAGCAAACAAAAGCCCAGGACCTGATGGCTTCACAGCTGAATTCTACCAAAAATTTAGAGAAGAGCTAACACCTATCTTACTCAAACTCTTCCAGAAAATTGCAGAAGGTAAATTTCCAAACTCATTCTATGAGGTCACCATCACCCTAATTCCAAAACCAGACAAAGATGCCACAAAAAAAGAAAACTACAGGCCAATATCACTGATGAACATAGATGCAAAAATCCTTAACAAAATTCTAGCAAACAGAATCCAACAACATATTAAAAAAATCATACACCATGACCAAGTGGCCTTTATCCCAGGAATGCAAGGATTCTTTAATATCTGCAAATCAATCAATGTAATACACCACATTAACAAATTGAAAGATAAAAACCATATGATTATCTCAATAGATGCAGAGAAAGCCTTTGACAAAATTCAACACCCATTTATGATTAAAACTCTCCAGAAAGCAGGAATAGAAGGAACATACCTCAACATAATAAAAGCTATATATGACAAACCCACAGCAAGCATTACCCTCAATGGTGAAAAATTGAAAGCATTTCCCCTAAAATCAGGAACAAGACAAGGCTGCCAACTCTCACCACTACTATTCAATATAGTTTTGGAAGTTTTGGCCACAGCAATCAGAGCAGAAAAAGAAGTGAAAGGAATCCAGATAGGAAAAGAAGAAGTGAAACTCTCGCTGTTTGCAGATGACATGATCCTCTACATAGAAAACCCTAAAGACTCTACCAGAAAATTACTAGAGCTAATCAACGAATATAGTAAAGTTGCAGGATATAAAATTAACACACAGAAATCCCTTGCACTCTTATACACTAACAATGAGAAAACAGAAAGAGAAATTAAGGAAACAATACCATTCACCATTGCAACAAAAAGAATAAAATACTTAGGAGTATATCTACCTAAAGAAACAAAAGACCTATACATAGAAAACTATCAAACACTGATGAAAGAAATCAAAGAGGACACAAACAGATGGAGAAACATACCGTGTTCATGGATTGGAAGAATCAATATTGTCAAAATGGCTATACTACCCAAAGCAATCTATAGATTCAATGCAATCCCTATCAAGCTACCAACGATATTTTTCACAGAACTAGAACAAATAATTTCACAATTTGTATGGAAATACAAAAAAACCTCGAATAGCCAAAGTAATCTTAAGAAAGAAGAATGGAACTGGAGGAATCAACCTGCCTGACTTCAGACTCTACTACAAAGCCACAGTCATCAAGACAGTATGGTACTGGCACAAAGACAGAAATATAGATCAATGGAACAGAATAGAAAGCCCAGAGATAAATCCATGAACCTATGGACACCTTGTCTTCGACAAAGGAGGCAAGGATATACAATGGAAAAAAGACAACCTCTTTAACAAGTGGTGCTGGGAAAACTGGTCAACCACTTGTAAAAGAATGAAACTAGAACACTTTCTAACACCATACACAAAAATAAACTCAAAATGGATTAAAGATCTAAATGTAAGACCAGAAACTATAAAACTCCTAGCAGAGAACATAGGCAAAACACTCTCTGACATAAATCACAGCAGGATCCTCTATGACCCACCTCCCAGAATATTGTAAATAAAAGCAAAAATAAACAAATGGGACCTAATGAAACTTAAAAGCTTTTGCACAACAAAGGAAACTATAAGCAAGGTGAAAAGACAGCCCTCAGATTGGGAGAAAATAATAGCAAATGAAGCAACAGACAAAGGATTAATCTCAAAAATATACAAGCAACTCCTGCAGCTCAATTCCAGAAAAATAAATGACCCAATCAAAAAATGGGCCAAAGAACTAAACAGACATTTCTCCAAAGAAGACATACAGAGGGCTAACAAACACATGAAAAGATGCTCAACATCACTCATTATCAGAGAAATGCAAATCAAAACCACAATGAGGTACCATTACACGCCAGTCAGGATGGCTGCTATCCAAAAGTCTACAAGCAATAAATGCTGGAGAGGGTGTGGAGAAAAGGGAACCCTCTTACACTGTTGGTGGGAATGCAAACTAGTACAGCCGCTATGGAGAACAGTGTGGAGATTTCTTAAAAAACTGGAATTAGAACTGCCATATGACCCAGCAATCCCAATGCTGGGCACACACACTGAGGAAACCAGATCTGAAAGAGACACGTGCACCCCAGTGTTCATCGCAGCACTGTTTATAATAGCCAGGACATGGAAGCAACCTAGATGCCCATCAGCAGACGAATGAATAAGGAAGCTATGGTACATATACACCATGGAATATTACTCAGCCATTAAAAAGAATTCATTTGAATCAGTTCTAATGAGATGGATGAAACTGGAGCCCATTATACAGAGTGAAGTAAGCCAGAAAGATAAAGAACATTACAGCATACTAACACATATATATGGAATTTAGAAAGATGGTAATGATAACCCTATATGCAAAACGGAAAAAGAGACACAGATGTACAGAACAGACTTTTGGACTCTGTGGGAGAAGGCGAGGGTGGGATGTTTCGAGAGAACAGCATCGAAACATGTATATTATCTAGGGTGAAACAGATCACCAGCCCAGGTTGGATGCATGAGACAAGTGCTCGGGCCTGGTGCACTGGGAAGACCCAGAGGGACTGGGTAGAGAGAGAGGTGGGAGGGGGGATCGGGATGGGGAATACATGTAACTCCATGGCTGATTCATGTCAATGTATGACAAAACCCACTACAATATGGTAAAGTAATTAGCCTCCAACTAATAAAAATAAATGAAAAAAAAAAGAACTCCTAGTCCCAAAACTATGAGTCCCAGTTTCAGAAATACATACAAATACTCATCAAACTTTCAAACCTAACAGCACATAATCTATTTAACCCAAAATATAGCTGACTGAAATAGCACTACTAGAAGCCCAGGGACTGATAATCCCTTATCCCCAAGTCCTATTTTTTTAAAGCCTATTCCCATGGGCTTCCCTAGGGGCTCCGATGGTAAAAAACGTCTGCCTGCAATGCTGGAGACCCAGGTTCAATCCCTGGGTCAGGGAGATCCCCTGGAGAAGGAAATGGCAACCCACTCCAGTACTCTTGCCTGGAAAATTCCATGGATGGAGGAGCCTGGCGGGCTACAGTCCATGGGGCCACAGAGTCGGACACGACTGAGCAACTTCACTTTCTTTCTTTCATACCCACTGAACAGAAAGGCTGGGTAATGGCCAAGCAAGTCCCTCAGCAGGATGAGGAATAGCATGGCCAAAAGTGCCTAGCAAAAGGTTCTGACATTTGCAAGGAGAAAAGACCATGGCGTTCACCATTTGTACCTCTGGAAGAGCAATCAAAGTTTAGAAAATCCATTAAAAGGCATTTGTATATTTCATTCATATCACTGGTCACTGTCCCTCCAGAGTCCTTTGCTAAATTTTCCATCCAATTCTAAAAGTTAAGAAAGCTTCTTCAGCTGAGATGCAAATTTGCTTCTCTATCCAAGGCCTTTCTCTCCTTCTCAGACCCAGATCCATATACCCAACCATTTATTAGACATCTAACACCTTCAGATACCTTTAGAGTTTGTTTTTTTGTTTGTTTGTTTGGTTTTTTTTTTTTTTTTTTTTTTTTGCCTTTGGCCACACCAGGCAGCATGTGGGATCTTAGTTCTAGGACCAGGGATCAAACTCATGCCCCCTGCAGCAGATATGCAGAATCTTAACCACTGGACCACAAGGGAAGTCCCCACCTTCAGGTATCTTAGTAAGCAACTCAAAGTCAAAACATCTTCAACAGTTCTCAGTTCCCAATTCTCCAGATCTTTCCCCTTACTTGTTCCCTATTTCTTAAACAACTTGCCACCAGCTGTTTAAGTCAAAACTCTGGGCATTATCCTCAATTTTTCTCTCACCTTGTCTAACATATCTAACCATCAGCAAATCTCACGGACTCTATCTCCAGAAGCCCCTCTCAGTCCATTTCTTTCCATTTCCACTGTCATTAAACTAAATCATTACCTCTTGCCTGAACTTCTGTAATATTAATAGCATCTTTAATTGGTCTTCACACATTCTGGTCTGCAGTCAGTAAACAGTGATCTTTTAAAAATGTCAATCACTCCTGTCACTCTCTAGTAGATCTCTACCAGTCTGGATTTAATTCTAATTCCTTACCATAACCAGATGGTCCCAGCAGATCTGCTTTCTGTCTCTTTCCCACATCCTCTGATTTTATTCTTTCCTCCTCTCTCATTAGCCAAATGGGCAATCACTTAGATCTCCAAATATGCTAACCTCGTCACCAACTCAGACACCATACCTGTAGTATTCTCTCCCAGCTCTTGCAGACCTAACTCCCTTAATCATCTTTTGGGTCTTAACTTTAAAATGACCTTCTCAAAAAAAAATCAAAAAATTTTTTTTAAAAATGACCTTCTCAGAGAGGCCTTACCTGATTTACAACCTTAAAGAAGAGTATTCACTTTTACACACCCAGTTTGTTTTCTTCATAACACAAACCATAATCTCTAATTATGTGCATGAGTTTATTTCCCTAAGTGGGATATGACTATCAAGAACAAAAGAGGGTCCATGTCTGTCTAGTTCATCCCTTTGCTCCCACAGCCTAGCCATGTGTCCTGCAGAGTAGATGCTAAATGCCACTCTATTAAATGAAGTGTTATGAGTCCAAAAGTGCTTACATAGATTTGGAAGACATAACTAATTTGAAATTCATTGTATCAGTTATTTTACATGTAATCATTAAGAATGAAAATGAAGTGTTTAGTATTCAGTCTATGAATCACAATACTAGCTTAAAATACTTGCTGGTGCTAAATTCATCTGGTTCATTTCTGCAAATGGTACTGATATTAGCATATTATTATCAAGGAACAATCATGTATTGGTATCTTAGCATTAACTTTTCTCTAAATAAATGGTCAACGTCAAATAAACTTTTATCTTTCCACAGCAAGGGACCATCAATTTTCAAAAAAGCAGAACATAACAAAATTACATTGTACCCTGAAAAAAATACATGAAGCAAAAACAAGTAAGGATGAGAATGTGAAGAAAGTAGAACCCTTGTACATTACTAGTGGGAATATAAAATGGCATGGCCTCTTTAAAAGCTTGGCAGTTCCTCAGAAAGCTACCATAGGGTTCAGTATACATCCACTCCATTCCTAGGTATATACCAAAGAGAAGTGAAAACCCACATCCACACAAAAGCCTGTGAGAGAAAATGCACAGCAGAAAAAAGTAGAAACAGCTCAAACGCCTATCAACTGATGAATGGACAAACAAAATGTGACATCTATGAATACATACAATGAAATATTATTTGGTCATAAAAAGTAATGAAGAACTGATACATGTTATAACATGAATGAATCGTGTAAACATGCTAAATGAAAGATAAGACATAAAAGATCATATAAATTATAGTTCCATTTGTGTGAAACTTTCAGAATAGGTGAACACATAAGAGACAAAAAGCAGATTAGCGGTTACCAAGGACTGAGCAGAGAACGAGGAGAGATGGCTAGTGAGTATGCAGTGATGAAAATGTTCTGGACATTAGAACATCAGACAGTGGCGATGACTGTACAACTTTGTGAAGTATTAAAAGCCACTGAATTGTACGTGTTAAAGGGTTAATTTTATATCTCAATTTTTATATTATATCTCATTTTTTTATATTATATCTCATTTAATTATATCTCAACTTTTAAAACTGTTGCTCTAAATGGAATATTCAAATACATTCAGGTAATCAGAAGTAAAAGGAAAAAGAATTCTTTAATTTTACTGTGGTTGAAAATAGATAAAAAGTTTTCAGATGCATAAATTAAATAAGACTTGAGATTTTCTCCACTAAAAAAAATACTGAAAAAATTCAGTTTAAATATCAGTAATTTAATTTAAATATCTGGAAAATCAGTGCTTAGACACAGTAACAAACCATACATCAACTGAATTTTCAGTTGGTTTGGATTATAAACTACAGTATTAGGAAAAGAACGGATTTTGAGATCTCAATTCAAACTCAGTTTAACTTGTAAAAGTGACACAATTTTATTTATCCAGACCTACTAATGACAGTATTTTTTACTTTGATTAAAAATTCATTTCTGTATTAGTTAGGGTAAGTAATGCTAACTGCTATAACAAACCTCAAGATCTCAGTAGCTTAGCACAACAGAAGTTCATTTTTCTCTCAATTAAAACAACATTACATGGTATCCTTTAAATATAATAATTCATAAGACTCAGGGTTGGTAAATATAAAACAAAGTACTAGTGAAATTGTCAATTAAAAATTTCTTCTGTTAAGATACTGTCTACATAGAGTAACATGTAAATACACTTGACTACCTCTGTTAACAGCACCATCATTCTTCCTTCTGCTCACACCCTACATCCAATAGTCAGCAAATCCTAACAGGTATACTATTAATAGTGCTTCCCAGGTGACTCTAGTGGTAAAGGACCCGCCTGCCAATGCAGGTTAGATGTAAGAGACACAGGTTCGATCCCTGGGTCGGGAAGATCCCCTGGAGGAGGGCACAGCAACCCACTCCAATATTCTTGCCTGGAGAATTCCAAGGACAGAGGAGCCTGGCAGGCTGAAGTCCTTAGGGTCACACAGAGTTGGACACGACTGAAGTGACTTAGTACTGCTGCTGCTGCTGCTAAGTCACTTCAGTAGTGTCCGACTCTGTGCGACCCCATCCCTGGGATTCTCCAGGCAAGAACACTGGAGTGTGTTGCCATTTCCTTCTCCAATGCATAAAAGTGAAAAGTGAAAGTGAAATCACTCAGCTACAGTCACCTACCAGGCTCCTCCGTCCATGGGATTTTCCAGGCAAGAGTACTGGAGTGGGGTGCCATTGCCTTCTCTGGACTTAGTACTACATACTGTTAATACTCTCACCATCTCCACTGCTCCACCCTAGATGAAGCCTGGCGACATATGGCAGAGCAGAGGCAGCTAAATTACCAAGCTGGAAACATCCTGTTGGCACTCTGAGTAGCCCAGAGACAGAAATATACCACTCCAAATAAACAGCTGCTTAAGCAGCTGGCCCCAAAACTTAGCCACCTACTTAACAGAGATTGCTAAAAACCAAGGTGAGGAAAGCTCATCTGCTAGTATAATATGCAAAAATCAATCCTAAACTGGGAAAAGATGTTTTCTTTCTGAAAGGTTTACATATATTTTATCGGAAGTGTCTGACTTTTTAATGTTTAACTCGATAGCAAAATGAAATACCATGTATCCCTAATGCATTTAAAATACTCACAAGAGTCTAACATGAGTTTACTAAGGGAACAACACTTTTTTATTTCTGGAAAGTCATGTGGTTGCTTGCTCATCAGTCACTAGGTCATGTCTGACTCTTTGCAACCCTATGGCCTGTAGCCCGCCAGGCTTCTCTGTCCATGAGATTTTCCAGACAAGACTAATGGAGTGCATTGCCATTTCCTTCTCCAGGGGATCTCCCCAACCCAGGGATCAAACCTGCGTCTCCTGCATTCGCAGGCAGATTCTTTACCACTGAGCCACCTGGGAAGCCCAGAAAGTCATGTAGTTGGTATCAAAAGATTAGATTTTTTATGTGAAGGACTCAATGGGTCTCTCATGATTATGTATGGCTTAAAAAAATCATGTCCTTAGTATATCCAACTTCAACATAATCAAACAGCTCAGTAAATGCAACAGTCAACTTACATGTTGGTTCAAAAACTACAGTCCAATTTCTTTGAAAATAGTTAATTATTAACATTTCAGTACTTACATATAATTCAGCTACAAATGTCAAACAGCCTTAAAGAACTAGTTCCCAGGAAGTGCACAAAATATCATTTTCTATGGGAAATGAATTCTGTGAATTCATACTGAAATGTATCTCCCTCTTATTTCCACTAGATCCACCCAATCTAATGCTTCAGGAAATTTAGAGACTGTAAATGGAAGCACAGCTTAACCAAACTGCCTCTACCTCTTATCCTCTTACAACATAGTAAACAAAATAGGCTCACAGAGCTTAAACAATAATTTCCTCTAGAACTCCAAAGGGACATTCTCTGCTTAGCTGTTTCTACTCACAGGCCAAATTTTGTGTACGTACAACAGAGATGCCAGAATGTGTGACTGTTGTGGTTCATAAAAGTCTTAAGACTTTGAAGTCTTAAGATACTATGGTCCCATACCTTCTTTATAATTTATCAAAATAACAAAAATAACCACAGTCTAACCTGATACATTAGAACAGTATTAAAACTATGTTTACCCATTCACCTGTAGTCTTTAGATGATAAACCATCTGAACACACACGTCTTTTTACAGTTTACTTACTTCTTTTTAACTTGCAAGTATGTAACTGGTAGAGCCAAGCCCTAAATGCCTTTCTTCATGTTATTATATATAACCACATATGTTTAAGATCTGAGGCTTGCAAGTCAGACCAGACCAACCTAAATACAAATTCTGATTCTACTTAAAGTTCTATGACCTTGGGCAAAAAAAATAACCAAGGCTCAGCTTCCTCATCTATAACAGAGAGCTGATAATAAAACTTACAGCATAACCTATTAGGAATAAATGTGATAAATATATAAAATGCTTAGTAGAATGACTGGTATACATAACAACCACTTAGTAAATGTCAGTTTAAAATCAGAGCACCAAATATGACAGTTAAGTAAAAGCATTCAAGACCATCAAATCTGTATTATTATGTATGGGAATTCCATGGCAGTCCAGTGGTTAGGACTCCATGCTGTCACTGCTGAGGGCCAATTTCAATTCCCGATCAAAGAACTAAAATCCCACAACCAGCATAGTGCTGCAACCCACCCCCGCCCCCCAAACACACACACACCAAAAAATTATTATGTAAAGGAAAGGAATAAAGTTCTAGAAAAATTCTATTTTTAAAAGCACTAATGAATGATGAAACAAAACATCACCTTCACAGTACTGTTATTTTCCAAAAAGGACATTAGAAAAAGGCTACAAGAGGAGCTGCATAAAACAAACTTTAGTCAGCACTCATTCAAAACTTTTAACTTCCCATCAACCTTTGATAAAAATCTTATAAAACAAAAATTAGTGTGGATTATAGCCCCTTTAAATCAATAGTTCTGAGGTGATTAAGCAAGCAGATTTTAAAAATGACCTGTCTAGTTATGATAAGTGAAATAAGTCAGAAAAAGAAAGATAAATACTATAGGATATCACTTATATGTGCAATCTAAAAAATATAGCAAACTAGTGAATATAACAAATATAGCTAGTGAATACAACAAAAAAGAAACATACTCACAGATAGAACAAACGTGTTTACCAGTGAAGAGAGGGAAGGGGGAAGGTAATAAAGGGTAGGGGACTAAGAGATACAAACTATAATGTATAAAATTTAAGTTATAAGGATATATTGCACAACACAGGGAATATAGCCAATATTTTACAAGTTTTTTTTAAAAAATGACCTTCCTAAATAAGGTAATAGGGAATTACAAAAATAAGAGAGATATAAACCTCAAATTGTATTATAAAAGCTACTTCTACTGACAATGAAGTCAGACTCCTATCTGAACTCTAGGCAATTTGATTATGCAATGTTATATTCTCAGAATACAATCTATACAACTAGTTCTATTCCAATTTCTTTAATTCTAAAAGAATCAGAGCAAAGGCACAATTTGAAAAGGCAGCAAGAGAGGGGAAATCTATCCAGAACTGAGGGACATGCTCAACAGGCACTCTGAGTTCAAGACTGAAAAAGGGGGAAGCAAAAGGATACAAGTCCCTTCAAAACTGACTTCAAGGGTAAGTCACGTTCATCTTAGTTTGTGTATAAGAGCAAATAGTAAGAAACTAGATAATGAAAAAGGTGCCTAATTGGATTTACAGATTGTAATTTTTTATTTCCCATTTTTAAAGTTTTCTCTAGGATAGTCCATTCTACTGAATAACATTAAGTTCAACAATTTTGATATTTACATACCTGGTCTAAACTAGATCAAAGTCTGAAACTGCTCAAGTAAAAGTAGTCCTCTTGATAGGTTATCTTCACCCACTAGTAGCAATTACCTAAATTTCAGAATAATTATTTCACACTACAGGCCAAGTTTAAGAACTGAAAACCTAAAATCATTAAGTGACGAAAAATGTCATATTAGAATATGATTCACAGTTATATACACTATCAACATGAACTGCTGCCCTGCTGCTGCTAAGTCGCTTCAGTCGTGTCCGACTCTGTGCGACCCCATAGAGGGGCTCCGTCCCTGGGATTCTCCAGGTAAGAGCACTGGAGTGGGAACTGATGCACTAACCAGCTCTTAAACCATGTTCTAAACCAAGTATCAACACCAAAGTTAGATAAATCTCCACCAGAGCTCAATTTCAGATCTGAGGTTTTCTATAATGACTGTTTAAACTTCTGCATAAATGTAGCAACTGCCTTGCTTCCTAACTGGAAAACACTCCCCCCCCCCCCCCCCCCCCGCCCGGCAGCCCATTATAGATCTATAATCTTTTAACACAGTACTATACTACCAAGTACTAGATAATATAAAGCATTCAAAATCATCAGGGCAACAAGAGCTCTGAAAGAACAGTTAAAAAAAGAAACTATCATCTTACCTCCTTAAAACTGTTATCAATTCCTTAAGAAAAATGTTTCTGTGAATCTTTTCTAAAACAGCTTCACATTCCCTTATCTCGGCTCGAGTGGACTGCTCCCTTCCCGTGTTCCTACAGCATTCAGTACAGCCCTCTTGTATGACACCAGTCACATGATATTGTAAGTCTGTATCCCCCGCTAGACCCGAGCTACCTAAGAGCAAAGGATTCCTATCACCTTTTTGCTTAGTATATACATAGACCTTCACATGCTAGATCAGTAAATCCTGGTTAAATAAACAAATGAAACCCAAGAGTATGTGCTTTGGAAGGAGGAGTATATTTGTTGTGGGTTGGGTTTATTGAGGGAAGGAGAGGTTGAATTAAATGAAGTCAGTCTCTGACCACAAAACTAAAATCTTAAGATTTTACACACTGTTGCAAAGTTTAGCCAGAATTCCATTAACAGCATGTAGAGATCCTAAAAGAACAACTTCAAATCTCCATTCTTCTCCTTCCAACAGCTCTCATTTATTTTCATAGAAGCCACTGCTCACAGGGACCAAGGCCCTCTACTTTACCTGACCCACCAGACCCAATAAGAGCAGTAATGACGAGAGTTACAAGCTTTTCTACTTCTTGCTATAAAACAGCTGCTTCTACCAGGCACTGAACTCTTCTCTGCTTTGAAGTCCACCCACCTCCACCAGGCAGAGATGCAAAGAATTAGGCATGAGAAATGATCTGTTAAACACCAACTAGCACTTAAGACACTTTGAAACAGAATCAATGTTAAGTAGTCATTGTGGGTGGTCCTAAGAACCTAAGCTTCCTTTATATTAAATCATTAATATAATATTGTTTATATTGTTAAATTTCTCTGTTCTAAATAACAACTTTACAAGTAAACTTTAAGAACTCCAGTTCCTATGCTGAGGACTCCCTATGGCTTTGGAGTATCATTAAACAGTTGGTCTGTTCAACAACTGTGATACTTCAAATCAGGTCTAGGTGATAAAAAAGTCAGAATGTTAAGTGTGTCAAATCTAATAACCTTACGAATTTTCAGTGAAGTTCTATGAAAATAAACATATGTACACCATCCCCACTCTCGTTAACCTAGAAATAAACTTCAGATATTTTCACTTGGAGAAAACCTGCTGGAGGAGAAAAAAAGGTTTGCCACAAGGCTAGGTAATTAATAGGCTGCATATTATTTGGTACAGCTTCCAAAAGTGCCTCCAGCGTGTCCTAGAAGCAAGCGGGTTAGGAGGGTGGGGTGTAGAGAAGTTTGCAGCTTATCTATCCTCCAGCAGCTGACTGATCCAGATGGGCACTGACAGCCCTCCACTGGAGATTAGTGCTAAGAGGGCAGAACTTCTGGCAAAAACAGACTTATCTCAGGTTCAGGTTAAGACAAATGTGTTTCACACTCCTCTCTTATATACTTCTTTAAAAAGAAAAAGTTTCAGAAAAGTGATAACTCTTGTTCTATCACAGTACAAATCAAGTCCCTTTTGGTTTACTCACATAAAGATCCTCACGTAAGTATATACTTGAGCACCTATCTTAGGCAAGTACTTAAGATACATGCTCAATAATGGCTCTGTTATGAACAGTACTATGGACATCCATGACTTTCAATTCCAACTACCCTAAAAAGCTATTTTCTACTTCATCATATGCAATAGGAAATCTTTTGCAAAACAGAAATTTTTAAAAAGAAATTGTTACCCCTGTGTAAATCTTTGCTTTCAAGACAAGATGTGAATGAATTAGAGTTCCAACAATTTTGTTCCAAGCACTTAAATACATCAGGGTTTTTACTTTTCCTTCTAAGAATATTTGTATGAAAAAATACTGACAAACATCTAATGCCAACTAACAGTTGTTTTTCTACATCTCCTGTTTTTGCAATAACCGCCCTATTTCTATAGTTGTTCTAGAAACCTAAATGCCTAACTAAACTTAATACTGTAACACCAAAACAGTACTAATTCATTAATACCTTAATATAGATCAAGTGTCTTCCTTACTTGTGTGCATAAAACAAGTGGTAAGTAAAACCTGGAAAGCACAGTTGCCTTCCAACACATCCTTACTGCTGGCTTAAATTTGCCAGATGCCAAAAATATCTGCCACCCTAAAAATCCAAGCCTCTTCATTAATTTAAAAAAGAAAAAAAAAAAAGGTTTAGTAATCACTGAAAACTACTTATTCAGGGATGAAATTTATACACAGTGGAGAACAAGAAAGCCTCACTTTCACACACTGTACATGACATACTTCTCTAAATTATTCCAAGACTTAATTATCAACTATGTTGATAACTTTCAAATCTAACTTTCAGAACAGATGGAGGTGTACTGTTTTATTATGTTTGCAATATCCAGATATGATTCAGAATGGAAAACACTGCCACACTGATTTACAAATGGCTATATGAACAGAATGAAATGATGTACCAAATGGTGGGGGGGTGGAAGGACTGTTCTCTTCTAAATTAAGAAAATTTCTGTGTCCTCTACAAGAGAAAAATGAGAGAGGGAGGGGCAGGAGAAAGTCAAACTAAAAACTCTTTGCTTCTTAAAACATATATACTAGTGTGGAAACTATAACTTTTATAGAGGTCACATGCTTATTTCCAAGAAAAAATTTACTCTTCAGCAGAGAGTAAATTTCTGGGCCAGGTGTTGAAAGTAAAAAGGAATTTTAGTCTAATAAGTAATAAAAGCTTTAATATGGGTTGTAGTGCTTATCTCTCTTATTTTTTTTAAGGATGCATCTGTCATTCTCACATTAGGTTGATGACTTTGAGTACAAGGAAAACAGTCCTACTGTATGCCTGCCAATTCTCACGTCCCTTGATATTTCTGTATACTCTTTACTAATTAACTGAACCTCATCAGGAAGACATTAATGATGGTTCATACACTCAAGAGAGACACATAACCTCGGGATGCAAAATACCTCACAATTAAAAAGAGACCTATTTGACTCAAGAGGGGAGGGGATAAGCAGGGGTTAAGGCAGTACAGGGCACGAAAAGCTGCTGGCCAGAGCAGCTGTGCCCAGCTTTTAGACACTTACTGGTTTGCTAGGGTACACGTTAGACAGATGCGTTTTTAGTTTCCCCACGGTCCAGTTCAAGAAGCAGCTAATAGTCTGGTCACTGTATTTCTGATTCGGTGCTTTAATGATGAGGGTCACAGGAATCTCCATCCCATTTTGGTCCATGGTGCCCCCGAAGTCTTACAGAGTCAAGAGGAGCAGCAGTTAAGCCCAAATGAGCCGAGATTGTTACTGCCAGCGCAGCTGGGATGGGGACGCAAGCGAGTGTGTTCTTAATATTCCTTGTCCAAGTCAGTCATCGGGCGATACAAAGGCCATTGCAGGTACCGAGGATGATGGGCAGCGGCGGCGGCGAGGTCTGGGGGCCCGGCTGTGAGTGCAGTTTTCCCCGCCAGGTCCGGGCTCTGCCGGGCTCCGCCGGGCTCCGGACTGCAGAAGGAGGCCCGGGTGAGAGAGAAAGCCGTGAGAAGGGAGGGAGGGGTGAGGGCGAGACAGCCCGAGCCACCGCCCCGCCCCCGCCGCGACCCCCAACCTGAAACGCAACAAGGCCCCTACGCGATGGTCCCTCCACGCGGGTTGGAGAAGGGGACGGGCCGCTCAGGGCGGCCAGCCGCGACAGGCAAGGCTACCTGAGAGATGGCCGCGGGTCCCGCCACCGCTGCCCTCCGCGCCCAAGCACGGCCACCGATCGCACAGTCTGGCCGGGCGTCCTCCGCGGCGGCCGCACCCTTCCTGCTGATCCGCGGCGCCCAGGGTCCGGCCCCGGGTCTCGCGAGGCGGCGCGGTGGCAGCTGGAGAAGTTGGCCGAAGGGCGCGGTCCGCTCTCCACCCGACCCCTCGAGCAGGGGAGCCGCGGCTCACTGCCGGGTGCGGCCGAGGAGGCGGCAGGTGGCAGGAGGGCGGGGACTAGAGTCGGGGCGCCGGCCGCGAGCGCGCTGGTTTTGTTGTTGTTGTGAAGAAGGTCCGGGTCCCTTTAATCCGGAAAACGCAGGGCGGAAGTGCGTCACGGGCGGCTTGCCCCGGCACGCGGCACTCCAGGTCCTGTCAGCGCCGCCCGCCGCCCGCCGTGGCTGGCTCCCGACATTTTGGGCCAAATTTTGGGTCGCCCGGAAGCCACTTGGGTGTGTCGAGCCCTCAACGGCAGACCATTCCCTCCGCCCAGCTTCTCCAGCAGCAACTTGGGCCTTAGCACTAGCACATTCTGTTTTGGCCACACCCCGAAGACTTGGGAAGTGTTGCTCCATCCTTAGAGTTGTCGAATGCTGAATCAAACCTCTGCCCAAAATTTCTTGTGTCGACTGTGTGCAAGGCACGGTACCTGGATCTTTAGTGGAGGAGAGACTATGGGTACGTTGCTTATGGGGAAGGCTTTCAGTTAAACCTAAAGTCTGCCTGTAATTTCCTTGTGATCCAGGTTGACTTTTCTGAACCTCAGTTTGTTTCTCTGAATGGGGAGGATGATGCCTACCTGACTGCGTGCTGTTGAGTAAATGAGCTATGTAAACCATTTGGTACAGTGTTGGCGTATGGCAGTCTCTCAACTAAACATTAATTTCCATGTCCTTCCTCTTCATCTTCTCAGAAGTTGACAAGTATTTGTTTACTGAGCAGGTATCTTGTGTTCAGTAAGAGATGAAGACCGATGGCAGTGTTATTTTTCTGTTTTATGCCTGAGACGTGGGACCGCGAAGGTTCAGGCTACTGCCCCAAGCTGGCTGACTCTCTATTCTCTGTACAGGTTTAGGAGTCAGTGCAGTAAGTTAAGTTTGTTAAGTTAAGTAAGTTAAGTTAATACAAGCAGATACTGCAGGGGGCTTTAGAGACCTGGTCTCTAATCCTCTCAGCTTCCTAAGACTTTCAGGAAAGTTAGTGACCAAGAGGAGATTCTTCCTCTCAACAGCTGATGCAGCAGGATCCCTTACATCCTCTCCTCCACCTCTTTCTTTGTGACCATATCTTAGCTATAAACCCATAATGCGCTTCTGAAGTAAGAGTGAAGTTTCCTTTATTTCTTGTCATGGAATGAGAACAACTTGCTAGGACTTGTATTTTCTGTAGCAGGTCTTTTTCTAGTCATTTTAATAGAACCTTAACTTAATTCTAGCTTCAAACACTTTTTCAGACTCCCTTTCATCTAGCAGCAGCCTTTTGACACAATTATAGCCCATAAGAAGAAAGGTGAAGTTGCTACTGGGGCTTCTAGGAGAGTGTTCAAATGAACGTGTTCTGTAGACTAGAGCTCATCCTTGCCCTACACCTGTCTTTCTTCCTGGAGGAATATGATGCCAGTGGTGGGGCAGCCACAGCTCAGTCATGAAGCAACAGATAGAACAAAGGCCTATAAACACAAAGATGGCAGACCAGAACAATTGAAAGAGACTGGATCCTTTATGGCATAATTAGCCACCATTTAAGTCCCAAGTGACTGCTGTAAGAATTCTTTGATGTCCAACTCCTTTTTAAGCCAGGAAGTCTTCCCGACCTGCAACTGCTTGGACACCACCAACCAACCCTGCAGCTCATATCACTAATGCTCCTGACTCACACTTCCGGGAATCCTTTAGAATAATGTGGTCATCTCACTTGGCTCGCTGAAGTGTACATTATTAGTGAAATATACCTTAATTATTAAGACAGATTGTACATTTTACTGATAGACACTAAAGTAGGGTTCATCAAAGATTCAGTAACATGGACAAAATCATTTTAAAATGTAATGAACATTCAAGAGATTGAAATATGAGTATTTGACAGAAAAGATTTTTTTTTTTTGCTTTACAGCCACCTAAATTAAATACCTGAAAATGCTTTTGATGCTGTTGAACTTGGCCACAATAAAAGCAGTATGTAAATATGATCCCATTTTTGTTAAATTATGTGTATATGTGATGTGTGTAGAACAGTGTATGAAAGGTTCAGGTCAGTTCAGTCACTCAGTTGTGTCCAACTCTTTGCGACCCCGTGGACTGCAGCACGCCAGGCTTCCCTGTCCATCACCAATTCCCAGAGCTTGCTCAAACTCATGTCCACAACTTTGGTGATGCCATCCAACCATCTCGTCCTCTGTCATCCCCTTTTCCTGCCTTCAGTCTTGCCCAGCATCAGGGTCTTTACCATGAGTTAGTGGCCAAAGTATTGGCGCTTCAGCATTAGTCCTTCCAATGAATATTCAGGATGGATTTCCCTTACGATTGACTGGTTGGATCTCCTTGCAGTCCGAGGGACTCTCAAGAATCTACTCCAATGCCACAGTTCAAAAGCATCAATTCTTTGGCACTCAGCTTTCTTTATGGTCCAGTTCTCACATCCATACATGACTACTGGAAAAACCATAGCTTTGACTATATGGATTGTTGTTGGCAAAGTAATGCCTCTGCTTTTTAATATACTGTCTGAGTTTGTCATAGCTTTTCTTCCAAGGAGCAAGCATCTTTTAATTTCACAGCTGCAGTCACCATCTGCAGTGATTTGGAGCCCAAGAAAATAAAGTCTGTCACTGTTTCCATTGTTTCCCCCATCTGTTTGCCATGAAGTGATGGGACTGGATGCCATGATCTTAGTTTTCTGAATGTTGAGTTTCAAGACAGCTTTTTCCATCTCCTCTTTCACTTTCATCCAGAGGCTATTCGGTTCCTCTTCGATTTCTGCCATAGGGGTGGTGTCATCTGTATATCTGAGGTTATTGATATTTCTCCTGGCAATCTTGATTCCAGCTTGTGCTTCATTCAGCCTGGCATTTTGCATGATGTACTCTGCATAAAAGTTAAATAAGCAGGGTGACATTATATAGCCCTGATGTACTCCTTTCCCAATTTGGAATGTCTGTTGTTCCATGTCCGGTTCTAACTGTTGCTTCTTGACCTGTATACAGATTTCTCAGGAGGCAGTTAAGGTAGTCTGGCATTCCCATCTCTTTAAGAATTTTCCACAGTTTGTTGTGATCCACATAGTCAAAGGCTTTGACATAGTCAATAAAGCAGAAGTAGATGTTTTTCTAGAAGTCTCTTGCTTTTTCGATGATCAAATAGATCAGTTTGATCTCTGGTTCCTCTGCCTTTTTCTAAATCCAGCTTGAACATCTGGAAGTTCTTGGTTCACATACTGTTGAGGCCTCACTTGGAGAATTTTGAGCATTACTTTGCTAGCATGTGAGATAAGTGAAATTGTGTGGTAGTTCGAACATTGTTTTGCATTGCCTTTCTTTAGGATTGGAATGAAAACTGACCTTTTCCAGTCCTGTGGCCACAGCTGAGTTTTCCAAATTTGCTGGCATATTGAGTGCAGCACTTTCACAACATCATCTTTTAGGTCTTGAAATAGCTCAGCTGGAATTCCATCACCTCCACTAGCTTTGTTTGCAGTGATGCTTCCTAAGGCCCACTTGACTTCAGGATGTCTGGCTCTAGGTGAGTGATCACCATCATGGTTATCTGGGTCATTAAGATCTCTTTTGTATAGTTCTTCTGTGTATTCTTGCCACCTCTTAATATCTTTTGCTTCTGTTAGGTCCATACTGTTTCTGTCCTTTGTTTTACCCATCTTTGCATGAAATGTTCCCTTGGTGTCTCTAATTTTCTTGAAGAAATATCTAGTCCTTCCCATTCTATTGTTTTTCTCTATTTCTTTTCATTGATCAGTGAAAGGTTAGTCCCCAGAATATTGGTTGGTGGTGTTTAACTTGGTATTTGGGATAGGAAAAATATTTAGCATGTAGTGTATACAAGTCAGCAGTTATTTAGAGGCCACTATGAGCTGTTTGTTCCTTGTCCATGTTGCAGATATGAAAGGGAAATGTGAAAGAACTACACATTTCACTTACCATTTGCTAAAGACAGTGTGCAATGAGAGTGTTTATGTACTACTTGTTGTTCAGTTGATAGGTCATGTCAGCCTCTTTACAACGCCATGGACTGCAGTACAACAGGCTCCTCTGTCCTCCAGTATCTCCCAGAGTTTGCTCAAATTCATGTCTATTGAGTCAGTGATGCCATCTAACTGTCCCATCCTCTGCCACCCCCTTCTCCTTTTGCCTTCTTTGATCTTTCCCAGTGTCACAGTCTTTCCCAGTGAATCAGCTCTTCAAATCAAGTGGCCCAAGTATTAGAGCTTCAGTTTCAGCAACAGTCTTTCCAATGAATATTCAGGGTTTATTTCCTTTAGGATTAACTGATTTGATCTCCCTGCAGTCCAGGGGACTCTCAAGAGTCTTCTCTAGCACATTCAAAAGCATCAGGTTTTTGGCGCTCCGCCTTCTTTATGGTCCAACTCTCACATCCATACATGACTACTGGAAAAACCATAACTTTGACTAGACAGACCTTTGTTAGCAAAGTGATATGTCTGCTTTTTAATACTGTATCTAGGTTTGTCATAGCTTTTCTTCCAAGGAACAAGTGTCTTTTAATTTCATGACTGCAGTCACTGTCTTCAGTTATTTTTGGAGCCCAAGAAAATAAAACCTGTCACTGTTTCCACTTTTTCCCCTTCTAATTGCCATGAAGTGATGGGACTAGATTCCATGATCTTAGTTTTTCTCAGTGTTGAGTTTTAAGCCAGCTTTTTCATTCTCATTCACCCTCATCAAGAGGCTCTTCAGTTCCTCTTTGCTTTCTGCCGTTAGGGTGATTCTTGTGCTTAATTGCTCAGTTGTTTCCAACTCTTTGCAACCCCTAGGCTGTAGCCCGCCAGGCTCCTCTGTCCCTGTGGATTCCCCAGGCAAGAATACTGCAGTGGGTTGCCATGCCCTCCTCCAGGGGATCTTCCCAACCTAGGAATTGAACCCAGGTCTCCTGCTTTGCAGGCGGATTCTTTACCTACTGAGACTTTAGAGTGATATCATCTGCATATCTGAGGTTGTTGATATTTCTCCTGGCAGTCTTGATTCCAGCGTGTGATTCATTCTGCCTGGCGTTTTGCATGATGTACTCTGCATAGAAGTTAAATAAGCTGGGTGACAATATACAGCCTTGTCATACTCCTTTCCCAAATTTGAGCCAGTCAGTCTTTCCACTTTCAGGTGCTTAAGGGTGGGATACTAATAGGTAATACTGGATTTATGATTTTTTAAAACCAAATCCACTTTAATAATATTAACTATTTGTTCAATAGACATAACCTTAGTAATTAGTTCAGTAATTCAGGATGATTTCTGCCCATGGAGTAATTTTATTTGTTGAAAAGCAAAACACTTAAATAAAATTATTTGCAAGTAATAAAATTAATTTCCAGTATTTGTGAGATATTTACTTCCAATTCTTTTCATTGAGAAGGAGGGCAACTTGAGAGGCTTATATGGACTCCTGTGAGGTTCCACTTTCTTTTAAAATTTTAAAGAAAAGTGCTTATTACCAAGTTTTTCTTACTTAAACTTGGAATACCTTTCTGGAAGTTAACATATTTTCTGATGTTGAATAATGTAGTTTTCAGTGTTTTGGTTTTTTATTTTTGATAACTGTCTTGGGAGGAAAGTTAAGTGATGATCTTGCAGTTGCAGATTTCAAAAATGGTATTGGCCATCTGGCTTCCGATTCCTTCTATTTCTTCTTATACCAAACTTGTCTTTTTCCTTAAGATGCTGTGCCACAAAGCATCTAATCAAATCTCAATCAAATTTATTGTTTAAAAACAAGTGAAATCCTACACTTGAAGCCTAGGAAAATTAGCTCATTTCAATATTGCACTTTCAAAATCTTAATTGGTTCCAGATGTTTGATTATAAGCCATATTGTAGAAAATGGAAGGAAGAAAACCACACATGCATTAAATGCCAAATGGGTGATTTGAGTGATGGGTCATTTAATGAATTTTCAGAACAGCCCTGAGAGGTAGTGAGGGCAGTGAAGCTCAGAAAGGCTAAGTGTCTTGCCCAAAGTCACACAGCTAGTAACTTCCAAATAGAATTCTGATTCCTCTGTAATGCACACTCTTTCCACTCCACTGAACTGTCTTATTTAAAGATATTCATATATAACAAGACACATTCAGGAAGAAAAGCCTTTCAGGAACAACATATTAGAGGTCCTCTAGATCAACTTTCCATGTACTGCCAGAATCACTTTTCTTAATATTTTTGAAAGGCAATCAGCCAACTTTGGCTTAAACCCTTCCAGGCAGAAGGGGCACCACTGTTTTTACTACTGTATGACATGTTGTTAAAAAGCCATGATTATTGTGAATTTAAAATTTATAAAAATTGCTGTAATTTGTCATAGGCCACTTTTCTCATCTTGACTAATCCAGAATATTTTTTTTTCGTTCCATATCTACCCTTTAAATGGTTAAATGCTGTCTGCATCTTCTCCAGACTAAATATTCCCAGATCCGTCAACCATCTTTAAGAATAGTTTCCAGATCACTTGAAATATTGACGCACCCTTGAACACACTAGTTTGCATAACCCTCCTCAATTACGTGATCATAATGAACATTTTCACATGTGATTTCCCTAGAATAGTCTTCATAAGGACACATCTGTATTTCTACTAATTTCTGTATTAATATAAAACTTCATAAGCTACTTTAGCAGTTGGATTTCCTGCTCTTCAGAAACTTATGTGTGCTCAGGCCTGGTGCACTGGGAAGACCCAGAGGAATCGGGTGGAGAGGGAGGTGGGAGGGGGGATCAAGATGGGGAATACGTGTAAATCTATTGCTGATTCATGTCAATGTATGACAAAACCCACTGAAAAAATAAATAAATAAATAAATAAAAGAAACTTATGTGTCTAGTTAATTCTTAGAGCAACCATTTGGCTATGACTGAAGTCTAATTTCTCTGATAATTTAATCCATTGATTGATTTATGATAATGCTTGGAGAAAATTATAGCAAATGGCATCTCACTGGCCTCTTCTAGGTGACCAGAGGAAGGAAGGAAGGAGGGGGAAACCCCTTATATTTTTCACCCTCTAAAGAATTTTGACCTAAATGCATGTATTAGTTTTCTATTGCTGCAAAACAAGTTGTCCCCAAAACCGTGGGCCAGAATTTTGGGAACGTCTTTGCTGTTGGTTCTGGTTTTGAGTCTCTTGTGAAGTTGCAGTCAGGATTTCAGCTGGCATTCAGTCATCTGAAAGCTCAGTTGGGACTGGAGGACCTAATTCCAGGGCGGCAAGTTGGGCTGGTTTTTGGTGTGAAGTCTCAGTTCCTCCTCATGTGGGTCTCTCCACAGGACTGGTTTTGAATATCTCTGCAATGGACAGCTGGATTCCTCCAAAATTAGAGAGACTAGAGACCAAGACTTAAGCAGCAATACCTTTTGTAACTTAATTTCTGAAACCATAAACTGTCACCTACATGATGCTCTATTTGGTCACAAAGATCAGCTCTGAGTTGTAGGAGGAGAGTAGATAGGAGCATGAATACCAGGAGATAAGGATCACCTGTCATACTGGAGACCAGTTACAATAATGTACCTTACCAAAGCATAGCAGGTCATAAATGGATACCCTGTTCTTTCTATATGCAGCTATCCAAGTCCAAATCCCAATAACCTGGCAATTGTTTTACAACTGCTTACCTTTCCTCTGACCCCTCACTTCTCAGAGCTCTTTCACCAATTTCCTCTCCTCAAAATCACAACTATCTAATTCTACTGGCTGGGCTTCCCAGGTGACACTAGTGGTAAAGAATCTGTCTACCAATACAGGAGAAGTAAGACATGTGGGTTCAATCCCTGGGTCGGGAAAATCCCTTGGAGGAGGACGTGGCAACCACTCCAGTATTCTTGCCTGGGAAATTCCCTGGATAGAGGAGCTTGGCGGGCTACAGTCCTTGGGGTCACAAAGAGTCAGACATGACAGCGCACACACACACAGCTGTATTGGCTTATTTATCAAATGTTTATACATGTTTTTTGCTAAATGCAAATATAGTTTAACTGAGTTTGGGAATATTAACTTTGCTATACTACATTCAAATAACTTTAAGAATAATTACTAAAGTGAACATGGAGAGTAGTCATTGGCCTAACTCTGGGGTTCTTAATCTGAGTCTAGAGATGTACCCTGAATTATCTGTAGCACTGTGTACATGTGCATTTATTCAGAGGGAGAGTCCACAGTTTTTATCAGCTTCTTGAAGGGGCCCTTTGTAACATCTTTCAGAACCACCACAAAATTTAGTCTCATTGTAAGGTTTTTCCAATCAAAGGAAATGGCTTATTGAACCAGTTACCAAGTTATTGCCTCAAGGGCCCCAAACACTCTTCATTGACTGTTTTAAGATAATAGAAGTGTTCCTGCTCAGCATGTCTTATTTTTCCTTTCCCAGCTCTCATCGTACTAAGCTTTGTCAGCACAGGGCACTGGAGGGAAGAGGTTTCTCTGCCTGTGTGGTGTAGTGTGCTCCTTTAGACAGGCTCTGACAGCGTGGGTGGCTTCTGCAGCCCTCAGTTCCAGCAATGTCCTGTGGCCAGAAGTGTGTAGCATATCCCATGAACAGCTTCTCCAGGAACCCTCTCAGGCAACTTTTCAGGCAACAGCCATTCAGGCAACAGCTTTCCCTGGAACCCCATCAAATGGCTTCACATGGAGTACCACCAGTAGAAAGCTGTCCTTGAACAGCTTCCCCTCAGACCCCTTAGGCAGCTTTGCATCCTCAGCAAACTTCTCTGAGGTGAAATGAGCCACAGTTACTGCTCTTCTTCAAGGAGGGTCTATCTCGGCCCTAAGGGCAGTAGATCATCACTATATCTGATTTTCCTGTAATCTTTAGAATTCTCTTAATTCCTTACTGGCCATCTCCTTATCAGTTCAATTCCCTGTTATAAGTGGTGATTCTTTATATTTAACCTTCTGTGTTCAAAATATTGTTTGATTTCTGTCCCTTGAATGTACCCTAACTGATACAGAATTGGTATCAGTAGTGATCCCAGGAGATAAACACACAAAGAATTTGAGGGTTGCTTTGGTCATGTCCTTTGGCTGGGTTCCTCCCTGTTGAGAAGTAAGATGAGGGCATTACAAGTAATCAGACTTTCAGTTGTGGTTAATCTTGAAGCAAATGATTGCCCAAATAGTTGCTACACTTGACTGTTAGTGGCAGTTAATATGTCTGTAAGGACAATGATATGGGGTAAAGTCTTCTGAGTGTCCTTTAGCACTTAGAGAAAGAAAATGACAAGCTCATGTCTTTCAACTCTCAGGGCAAGTCACAGTCTAAGACCAGAAAGCCTTTGTGATAACTATAAAGAATCATTTGGTTCTTTCAGACATAGGGGTGATATTGTAAAAAATCAAGCGAAAATTTTATTTTAAGGATTGCTGAATTGTAATGATAGTTGTACTCACGGACCCATCAAATTTTTCACATGACAAATCAGTGGTTTCCAGTGGGGAGCTGGGGAGTGGGAGGTACAAACTATTGGCTGTAAGATCAGCTACAGGGATGTATAATACAGTATGGGGAATATAGCCAATATTTTGTAATAAGTGTAAATGGAGTGTAAACTTTAAAAATTATATAAAAAATTTAAAAAGGAAAAAACAGGAAAAAATGAACAGAGAAGAAAGACCAGGATTACAGAGAAAAACAAAATATACTGGGCATAAAGAAAAAGGATACTAAGAAAGAGGAAGGAAAACCAAAAGTGGATGCAACCTGCATTTTTTAAATGTTATTATCATCATCATTATTATTATTACTAAAATAAAGTGGCTAATTTTTAAGTGTTTACCTAAAAGTTAAAGCACTCAATGGGAAACAACAGGATTCTGAAAATTGGCATGGGTCAGCTGCTTTATTAGAGATAAAGCCGATCATCTTGAAACTACAAGTCCCTCTAAGCTCCCTGTATTCAAGAAAGACATTTGCCCTCCAGAGACTAGCCTTCCTTTGCTTAAAAACCCTGTGATAACTTTACCCGGGGAAGAGGCCTTAAAAGGGCCTCTTATTCTCCACAAGACACACCATCAGTTCAGTTCAGTTCAGTCGCTCAGTCGTGTCTGACTCTTTGCGACCCGATGAATCGCAGCATGCCAGGCCTCCCTGTCCATCACAAACTCCCAGAGTTTACTCAAACTCATGTCCATCAAGTCGATGATGCCATCCAGCCATCTCATCCTCTGTCGTCCCCTTCTCCTCCTGCCCCCAATCCCTCCCAGCATCAGGGTCTTTTCCAATGAGTCAACTCTTTGCGTGAGGTGGCCAAAGTATTGGAGTTTCAGCATCAGCATCAGTCTTTCCAATGAACACCCAGGACTGATCTCCTTTAGGATGGACTGGTTGGATTTCCTTGCAGTCCAGGGGACTCTCAAGAATCTTCTCCAACGCCACAGTTCAAAAGCATCAATTTTTCGGCACTCAGCTTTCTTCACAGTCCAACTGTCACATCCATCCATGACCACTGGAAAAACCATAGCCGTGAACAGACGGACCTTTGTTGGCAAAGTAATGTCTCTGCTTTTTAATATGCTATCTAGGTTGGTCATAACTTTCCTTCCAAGGAGTAAGCGTCTTTTAATTTCATGACTGCGATCACCATCTGCAGTGATTTTGGAGCCCCCCAAAATAAAGTCTGACACTGTTTCAACTGTTTCCCCACCTATTTCCCATGAAGCGATGGGATCAGATGCCATGATCTTAGTTTTCTGAATTGTTGAGCTTTAAGCCAACTTTTCCACTTTCCTCTTTCACTTTCATCAAGAGACTTTTTAGTTCCTCTTCACTTTCTGCCATAAGGGTGGTGAACCACCCCCTATTGCCCCTAGACCTATAACAGGTTAGATCTCAGCCTGCTTCACAGGGACAGGAACACTCATTGACCCAGGAAGAAATAGCTTACACACCAAAGTAATCGCAAGACTTAACTAATCTAGATCAGTAGAAACAGGAAGTATATCCTAAGGGTGTTAGATCCCAGAGGGTGAAATATAACACTAGATTAAGCCAAATTTTGGATATAAGTGCACTTTGTAGAGATTCTAGGTTTAATGTGTTAGTTAATGAAGCTGAAGGGAGCTCTCACAATTTACTTATTGGTTGACTGAAACCTGGACTCAACCTACATTTAATGCAGCTGAGATACCAGAGCCACCTACATCATGTAAATAAAGGAATCCAATGGCCTAGGAAGATAGGAATGTTAAACTGTATCATGAGTTACCTGAACACCCCACCTGCCCCCTTCAGCTTTCCATTAGAAGACCCAGAAGACGCTCATTTCCCTAAGGCATTGAGAAATACATGAGAGGGGAGTCCCCACATCCTTGTAAAGCTTTCTGTTCCTCTTTTTGTAGACCAGGCCTGACTAAAGGAGACACTGCCACTGAGATGAACTCCTAGTCATAGTGCCATTTGGAAGACACTCCCCTGAAAGGATGAGGATCTGTTTTGTAGGATCAGAGACCACTGTATGCAGATAAATACCAGTTCTTAGCTCAAATGCAAAAATATTTACTGTTCACCATTTGCAATAATATTTGTGTTACTATTACAGAGGACACAAGGAATTGTAAGATGTACTTGCCTTCAAGGAGTTTACAACTTAGAAGAAAGTAAGACAGACTCACAACTATAAAACAAAACAGAGTAAGGGAAGTAGGCCCTTCCACAATCCAGCCAGTTTATTTCTCAGCCAAAAAAAAAAAAAGAGGAAAGTGAGGAAGAGTTTATGATCTGCTGTATTAAAGTGGGCTGAGGGCAAGAGGCAAACAGTAATTTGACATGATTCTTCCTTTCCTCAGCTTTTCTCAACTTTTTCTCACATTTCCTGCAGCTTATATGTTCATTGAAACCAATCCACTGCCTTATCTCAGGCCCAGCTGAGACTGTAAGTTCAGAGAGGCCCAGCTATGCCCCAGAAAGTAAGATGGACCTCTCACTACCAGGCATGTATGTCCACTTCCCCCTTATTAAGGCCTGTTTTTCACTGTGCCATTCTTTTTTTTTTTTTTTTCCATTTATTTTATTAGTTGGCAGCTAATTACTTTACAATATTGTAGTGGTTTTGTCATACATTGACGTGAATCAGCCATGGATTAACATGTATTCCCCATCCCGATCCCCCGTCCCACCTCCCTCTCCACGCGATCCCTCTGGGTCTTCCCAGTGCACCAGGCTCGAGCACTTGTTTCATGCATCCAACCTGTGCACACTTGCCATTCTTAAGGACAACCTCATCCTTTTTCATCACCCTCTCTACCATCCCTCCCATTTCACTTCCAGTAACTACAGCAATTTCTCTATTTTGGTAGTGGTATCCCAAGTAGTTGTGTTAAGATTCAGAGGCCAGATCAGGGATCAGCAGGATAACTGATTTAACTGACATGGATAAGGAAAGGGAATGACAGCTAGGTCAAGTACTTCAATTACTGTGTGCTAGAAACCCACTTCATTCATTCAAAGTGTTTCACATTGCAGAGGTTTTGTACTTTTTGTCTTATCTTGAAAAATGTTTCCAAAAACATGCATAACAGTTTTTAAATAGTTTCATAATTGGTCAATAGAAAAGGTCAAAGTTCTTGGGAAAAATCTTGTCTTTGAGTTCACATTTTTTTTTTCTCCTTCTTAAGTTTCTTTCTTTGTGTCGTGACTCCCTGGGGTTTGTAAACAAGGCTGAGTCTTTGAAACAGCAAACTAGCTTTGACTAAGAAAATTTGTTAAATTCCAGGTTTTAGAGAGTAATAAGACAGCTTCTTGTGTGTAGTCTTTGTAATGCTCATTCTTAAAGAATGCCTGATTTTATCTCCCTGAAAGAATTTATGTTTCACAACTTTGATGTTGCCCAGTACAAAATGCTCAGCTCTGTTGCAAGAATTTGTAACTAAGGTCACTCCAGAATGAGGACAGCAAATTAATCAAGTATTTCTTACAAATGTGGGGTATGCTCGGTGCATTTATATAGTGATCTCTTTAGTGATCTCTTTGAATCCCTTCAAGATAAACCCTGAGCCCTCACTTTCAAACTTTCCCTGTCCCATCCTTAGATAGTTTGTCTGTGCTTCCATGAGAAATCTGTTGCGCTTACCATGCGATAATTATCTCTTGATATTTATCATCTGTGAGCTCCCTGAGGCTAGATATTATGCCTTAAATTTTTTAATCACTATTGCCTAGCACAACCCCTTTTTCTTTAATAACAATGAATGTTATTGACTAAATTATAATACTCATTTTACAGAAAATGTAAATGAATTAAGTAATTTGCTCTAGGTGACTCAATTAATAATTGATAAAGTTTTTTATTGATACAAAAGCCCGTGAATTTTATGGTGTCTCCTATTTGTTTCTATTTAACACCACTTCTGGCTTTCATATTTGTAGGATTTGGGGTAACCGTCTATGTCCTCTTTCATGTATGCAATAGCAGATAGTAGAGTGTCTAAGAGAACTACAGGGCAAAAATCTGGGCCAAATTGAGATGTCCCATGAGGTCAACAAAAGGATTACAGAATCGTCACAGGGACAAAGTTCCTAAGTGATGGGAGGACATCACTCTTCAGATATCTGCTAGGAATCCCAGGGAGCCAAAAGCAACCTTTCTGATAAACTGTAAGCATGCTTGCTTGTTATCTGCCCAGAAAAAGAAAAACCACAGAAATTTCAACATTGTACTAATTCTTATCTCTTATACACTTTCCTCTGTCATTTAATGATTAGCCATACCACAGGCCTTTTCCTACTAACTTCTCTGCCAAACTCAGGATTTTAATCGATTTTTTTTTTTTTTACTGCACATATGACTATAGTCTCCTATAATTACTATATACTTGTAGCATTTTATTTTGTATGTATGAGAGAAAATAAGCTTAAAGAAGGAAAACAAAGCTCAGTGTAAATTAGTACTTTTTCTCAGGTTCATATGAGAGATGGTCTTCTTTGCTCCCCACCATTTACATCTTGGTTCTCCAGGTTTATTTTTCGTTGTTGTTGTTTTTCAAAATTTATTTAGAAACCTCCATTTTGGATATGGGTCTCTCCTGACACAGGGATCAAACCCACATCTCTTGAGTCTCCTGCATTGGAAGATGGGTTCTTGAGTACTGCACCACCTGGGAAGCCACATATGGGTCTTATTTTGTCCTGTTAGCAACATAAACCTTTTTTTAAAAAATTATTTTATAGGGTATTTATCAGCTTCAATTTTCTTTTATTTAAAACATTTGTTAACTTTATAAGAAATCCTAGTCTAATTTGTATGCCCTCACCATCCTAAGTTAGCAACTATCATTATTTTTTATTTCCTCTGATTTCCACTATCTCTGAGTGCATATTTATAATTAATTCATATGTACAGAGTTTTATAAAGGTGTAATAGTATACACACGCAATTTTAGAAATTCCTTTTTTCACTTGTTTTTATAAGTTTCTAAATTTCTATTTGATCATTTTTTATTTCTACATAGCCATATTTATTAGTGCTAAAGTTTCAAAATACTGTATCAACACGCCATAATTTTTTTTAATCATTTCTCAAGTCTTAGATATGTAGATTCATAGTTTTTCATTATTAAAAAGAATGCTTCTGTAAACATCCTGGTTTGCTTAGCCCTATACTTAAAATATAGTCCCATAAGAATGATTACTAAGTCAAGGGATCTGAACTCTTGATATACATTGGCCCATTATATTTTTAAATCAATTGAAAATAAATCTAAATGTAAGTAAGAATTGCGGGTGGATTCTTTACCAGCTGCGCCACAGGGAAGCCCGTGAATTTGGTATTGTTTAACTTGCTTTAGAAAAATCCTGCTGTTAGTATATCATGTGGGGTCATCGAACATTTTAAAATATGTCAAAAATACATCACTTAGTCCATTTTGTGGCAAGTGATAATAGTCTATCAAAAAGGCATGAATAGATTCAGGAATCATCTTTCCCATTCTTCATTTATTTCCCATTGATATTATCCGTATCATTCCTTGTTGGGCTTTCTCCACAGTAGGAAAGATGGCCAGCTGAGATCTCAAGGGCTTCCCTGGTGGCTCAGACGGTAAAGAATCCACCTGCAATGCAGCAGACCTGGGTTCAATCCCTGGGCTGGGAAGACCCCCTGGAGGAGGGCATGGCAAACCCACTCCAGTATTCTTGCCTGGAGAATCCCCGTGGACAGAGGAGCCTGGCGGGCTACAGTCCACCAGGTCACAGAGAGTCAGACATGACTGAGTATAACACACAACACAGAGATCTCGTCTATTTATGTAGGACTTGTGCTTTCACACACCAGATCTCATTAAAGGATTCTGATTATCCTTGCTTGGCTCTGATGCCCACCCTGGATTAATCCTTTTGTCCGTGGGGACTTCCCTGGCCGTCCAGTGGTTAAGACTTTGCCCTTGTAATGCAGAGGGCACAGGTTCCATCCCTGGTCAGGGAACTAAGATCCCACATACTGTGCAGTGCAGCCAAAAAAAAAAAAAGAAGAAAACACTAAGGAATCATCTTGTCCTTGAAGACATAGTACTCTGAATGGCCCATCTTGGTCACATGATGACCATGTGGGGTAGAAGGCAGGGCATCGTGATTGACAGTCCTGAAAGAACCATGGACTTGGAAAGAGGTAAGGGGTCTTAGATGGGCTATTAGCAGACAAAAACAATGTATCTATCATACATGGTATTTTATATTGTTTCTAAACTCCTTCACATTTATAAGTGTAAATGTAGACTTGACCCTATTTGAGACTGTGAAGTAAGAAGTTCTACTTTCTTGCTCTCTTATCTCCCCTTTTCTGCATCCTTCTCCTTTTCTCCCAGACCTACCATGATTGTCCAGTGACCTACGGTTTTCTCTAATCTGTTTCCCATCAAAACTTACTTTTCAGCTAACAGGAGTTGAAAAGAATCCAGAAAAATCAAACTAAGATTCAGGATTCAAATTACTATCCTCCATAGAACTGATTAGTTTTTCTTCAAGGACAATCTTATAAGACTAAGTAAGGTAAAATTTGCAGGGGAAGGAGACATCTAAGCACCTTCAAATAATCCCCTTCTACTAGGAATTCATTTTCTCCCCCTTCAATTGCTAGTAATATCTTTAGTGGAAAGGATGTAAGAAATGACTAGGACCCAGGATCTTTAACTTAAATCCTATCTATTTAGCATTCCCTGTGTGGCTCAGATGGTAAAGAACCCGCCTGCTATGTGGAAGACCTGGGTTCGATCCCTGGGTTGGTAAGATCCATGGAGTTGCAAAAAGTTGAACATGACTGAACGACTAACACTTTCATCGTAGGAAATAGGCTTCTTCAGTGGCTCAGACGGTAAAGAATCAGCCTGCAATCCAAGAGACTCAGGAGTCGCAGGTTCCATCCCTGGGTTGGAAAGATCCCCTGGAGAAGGACATGGCAACCCACTTCAGTATTCTTGCCTGGAGAATCCCATGCACAGAGGAGCCTGGTGGGCCACAGTCCATAGGGTTGCAGAGTGTGACTTATCAACTGAGAACACACGCACCATAGGAAATCACATGTAAACTCAAGGCTAGCCAATGCACTGGTGAGGCTTTTGCCCAAACCCCACTATTTAAAAAAATAGAAACAGTCAAAAGCATAAGCTCTAGAATCAGCCCAACGTGTGCTCAAAAGTGGCTCTGTCATTTATTACCAGGAGTCTTAGTACCTTGACTATAAGATGGGGATAGTAATTTCTACCTCATGGGGTGCTGTTAGAATTTTTTTTAAGTAATGTATACAGACTGCTTAGTTCAGTGACTGGCACATAGTAATCCCTCAATAAGTGAGAATCATTTGATGATGATGAAGGATGAAAAGGAGGTAGAAGAGAGGAAAAGGAGGGGGAGGAGAACAGGGAAGAGGATGAAGAGGAGAAAGAAGAAGGCAATCACAAAGGAAACTTCACTTGGCTGCAAGTTGGTCTTAGGACCTAAGATAATGGTCTTCAAAAAGTGTTGTCCTTATACCTCTGAAATAATTTTTTAAACTATGAACCTCCTCCTCTACTTTAAATTGACATCTGAAGGTTTTCTTTCGAGTTTAAATAGTTAGAAAGGATATTCCTGCATTTTACAAATAGTGGCCTTTTCAAATAAAACTTTTATGTCACTTTCAGCTAGTTGTTACTGTCATTCACTCTCTTAATATCCAGGGTTCCCAAGCCTATAACAAGGTATCAAAATTTTAATTACACCTCTTTTTCTTTTACTTGGCAGTAACTTATTTAATCTTCTAGGGTCAGAAAAGGAAATTTTAAGTTTGTTAATTTCACTACACTTTTGCCATTACCATATGTTTAAAATATATTTTCATGAAAATCTCAGAGCTACAGATATCACTCGTTTTGTTCATGGCCCATATCTATTATATAATTTAATTACAAAGCCATCATAATTTTTTTCTCTAGAAAAGTGAAGGGAAATGAATTCTGAGTAAAAGACTATATACATACATACACATATACATATATCAGGTATCTATACCCAGTTGACCCTTGAACAACATGGGTTTGGACAGCAGGTCCACTTACACTTGGATTTTTTTCAGTAACTACACACTTCAGTGATACACGATCAGACTTCCCTGGTGGTCCAGTGGTTGGAAATCCACCTGCCAATGCAGGGAACAGGGGTTTGATTCCTGGACCAGGAAGCTTCCACATGCCACGGATCAGCTAAGCGTGTGTGCCATGACTACTGAAACCTGCATCTTCTAGAGCCTATAAGCTGCAACTACTGAGCCCAAGTGCTGCGACTACTGAAGTCCCCCACCCTAGAACCCGTGCTGTGCAACAGGAGAGGCCACCACCGTGAGGAGCCCGTGCGGGGCAACCAGAGAGGAGCTCCAGAGACGCAGCAACAAAGACCCAGTGCAACCAAAAATAAATAAATAAAATTTAAAGAAATACACAATCCCCAGTCCCTGGCTGGTTGAATCCAAGGATGCAGAAGTGTGGATACTAAGAACCAACGGCAAATTGAAGTGGATTTTCCACTGCGTGGGGTGGGGGCTGGGGAGCAGCACTCTAAATCACCACCCCCCACTCCTACTTCAAGGGTCAGTTGTACATTCATACAGATAGTTTGGAGAACCAAGTCCCATACCAATAAAAGTAGGCTGCACTGCTTTTCCTTCCCAGGCCCTTTTCCTATTCCCCACACCCCTTTCTCCTTAAACCCACATCAAAGTCCAGCGCTGCATCAGTCTAAACACTGAGATCATCTACCCGAAAAAAAGGACAAGGAACTGAGAAAACAGCCCAATTCTGTACTAATGAGACCCGAGGGTGTCTCACTTTTGTTGGACACTTGCTGGCATGGGTAGAGCTTCCCTTACAGGTCAGTATTGGCCAAAATGCCTACAACTGTGTGAAATATCAGTCACAGTGAACTGAAATTCAAAACTGAATTATATTTTCAAATACTGTTTGTGAATCAAAAGTACAGTTTTAGTACTGCTGACATGTCATTTGATGTAATTCAACAATATTTTTCTATTAAGTCCATGAACCAACAGACTGCAGTTACCCCTCAATCCTTCTCAGATGGACACCTAAGGGGAAAGGGACAATTTGATGATGCTTGTCAGAATCTTAAAAGAGGACTGTAGTTGGGAAGGGATGAGGATGTGTCTGGGGGCCAGTAATGTTCTTTTTCTTGACTTGGATACACTGTTACTTACTTTATAACTGTTAAAAGTATTCCTCTAAGTATACTGCAGAATTTCAAAACTATTGCAAAGTATACCTACTAGATTATTCACTTAAAATAGTTCTCCTCAAATTTAAAAAAATATGTAGGAGTAATTTTATATTATTATATATAATAGTAAAAAGGCTAAATACCTGATAGTGAAGGTTAGGTTAAATAAAGCATAGTATAGCCATACATTGGAATATTATACTGCTTTTTAAAAATTATATACAGGTAAATAAGTATGGAAATAGAATGACATTAAGTGAAAACCAAATTGCAAAAACTATGTTCAGTAATATCCCATTTCACTTACATAGTCCATATGTAAAGAAGACTTTCTGGAAATATATAAACCAGAGGATTAATAGTCAAATTGTGGTGAGAGTTTTATTTCTTTTTGCTTACTTTTATTTTCTAATCTTTCTAAATAAACTTGTTTTACTATTTTGATAAGAAAAATTATTTTTAATTTTTAAAATCTCATCGTTTGAGCCAGCAGAAAGCCCTGTTGGCATTATTCTCAGTTTTGACTTTTTAAATTTTTTAAATAAACATTTTAAAAGGATGATCAGTTCTCTTCATAAACCCTTTTGACTTTTAAAATTTTTTAAATAAACAAGCATTTTAAAAGGATGATCAGTTCTCTTCATAAACCCTTATACTTTTAAATATGAATGAGTGGAATTAGGCACTTTTAAGTGTTAAGGTAATTTCATGTTTTAAGTTTTAATTTCTATAAGGAATCTTTTCTGAAATCAAAATTGGTACTGAAAAAAAAAACTATTTTGATGTTTTTAGAAACTGTAGTTTTAAAAAGTATTTTAGACAGGATTAGATAATATTTTTCTTTTATTCTATTTTTTAAAATTTTGCTCACAGATTCTTCAGTCTTTTAGATAAAAGCCTCATTTGAGAGTGATAGTCAAGTTATGAGCTTCATCTTTACTATTACACTTTTAAATTTCTTCTTAGAGGTGCTTAGTGCCATATTTTTCAAGAGGAAATACACTTATTTGTAAAACAGGAAACTGACGAAATGCACCGTGAAATGCTCTATTGCTGCGGTTAACCGCATTAGCCACTGGGTGGCTCCACTGTTTCGTTCATTCACTGTCTCTGATGATGGAAGTTTCCAATGAAAACATGAGATGAAGAGCAGGGCTTTATTTGCAGAATACTTAATTAGGAACTGATGCAGCATTTACATTCTAGACATTTTATTTAGAAACAGTTCTGCTCATGTATGCAATATTTTCTTGTGTCCTTTGATAACTGGGCATTTAACTTGCCAAGGAGGGGAAAGGAAAATTGTATTTTTTTTCCCTTAGTATTGCGTCATTTCCTATTCCATTTTTTTAAATCAGAATCAAGAATTCTTCATTGATGACATCTTGTCTATTTTCATAGGTATCATTTTCAGAGTCCTATAATAAAATAATAATAAATAGAGCCCTATAATAAAATAATTTGAGGGAAAACAAGAAATTACCACTAGACCAGGAGTATATTATGTTCTCCTTTTGGAAAGGTAGAAAGCTACATTGCTGATAGCTTCCATCTCTAAGAGATGTCAGTGTGTTTCAGTAAGAGCTGGTGAATAGAAAAAATAGATAGAAATAACCCACAAAGATGTAGAATTGTAGAAGGAATCGCTACAGCTAACTCTTCCTGGGGTCACAGATCTACACCTTGGGACTGATCACAATTTAAAAACTTGACCTCAATTTGTGTTTCTAGATGCCATTATGTTTGCATTTTGTGCATTCATGATAAACTTTTTCTCCATCCTGTCTTCTTTTAGTCTAATTTTTCTAGCCCAAACCTATTACTTTCTTTTGTGTTCTTGGCTCCTTTTGTGATTTCCTATCCCTATTTATCTTTTTTTTTTTCCAACGTCCCTTTTCATTTGCGAGATTGAATGCATAATTTTTGAATGACAGTTACTGTTTAAAAATTCTGCTTTAGACCTAAATCATTCCTTTAGAGGAAAGAAATTCCAGAAATCTAACATAAATGGCTCAGACATTCAAATATGAATACAATTAAATATTTGAGCTAGTAATCACTATTTTTTAATAACTTAGCTGTATAACTAATTTCCTTATGTCCTTGGGGGAAACTCATGAATGGTAGGATCAGATGAAAAACATTTGAATTCAATCAACAGTGAAATTAGAGAGAGCATGTTTTTGATTGTAAACTATAAATAGAGTAACTAAAACCAGAACTTGGTGTAGATGACAGAAAATAGAATTTAAAGTGAGTAGAATTTAAATATCAAGTTCACCATATCAGAAAAAAATACAGTCATGAGTTACAGAATACATCATTTAAAATATATTCAAATAGATGAAGAAGAAGTAAGGTAAGGTCTTAGATCCTAGGTTTCTGAATTAATATCATGAAATTCACAGAGTTTTCTGCAGAAGAGGGAAGTAAAGAATCTGACTGCTGATTCAGGAGAGAGGATGAATCTCAACTATCCTCCTACCAGAAGACAAATCCACACAAAAACCTACAAGCCCAGTCATGCGTCAAAGCCCTTTTCTGGCTATCATATACATCAATTGTACTATCTCTCCTGTTGAAAACAAGAATATTTCCAGAGTGTGAGAGCCAAACAGCAGTAGCCATTTCCACCCCGAGGCTTCATTATCTCCCAAGGCTTCTGGGATTAGACTTAGGCTTTGTTGAATCAGGCTCTGCAGTGGCTGGGCCCCATGAAACATCAGTTTTTATTTGAGTCACATAACTTTTGAATGAGACTAAATCTGTAAAATTCTTCATCTGTAAATAAACTTGTATAGATAAAGATTTAGATTAAAAACAAATATTCTTAAACGTCTAATGTATTGGTGCAAATTATGCCATCCCCTCTTGCTGAAACCTGAGTCCATCATTTTTTCCTTCTTTTTATTTTGATAATGAGGTGTTTCCAAAATACAGAAAATTATAAAGAGTCATATAATAAATTTCCAGGTACCCATTATCAAGCCACATCTAATTTTAACATTTCCCTTATTTGCCTGATGTCTTTACCTAGAATCTTTACAAAAAAAAAAAAATTTAAACATTTCAGATACAAATGAAAGCCCTAGTAATATCCCTGCCAAGCCTTCTCTCCATCATCCTGCCCAAAAACTAACCACTACCATGAATTTGCTGTTTATCATCCCATGCATGTTTTTATATTTTACAGTGTTTGTATGTATTCCTAAAAAAAAAATATGTATATGAATGTTTTAACCTTTTATAAAAATAGCACCACACTGTATATAACCTACAATTTGATTTATTTATTTAATGTCATATTTTTAAGATTTATCTATTATGGTACATTGACCATCAATCTTTGCCTTAATTTAGACCAATAGCTCAGTTTTCTCTGCTTTTGCTCAAATCACTGGACAATTTGTCCGTATAGAAGTTTACCATCTAGTGGAAAAAGTGAATAACTTTTTGAAATAGACAACTTTTTGAAACATAGCCATGATTTTAATCCCATCTGTTTACCGTGGAGAAACTAAGGAAAAAAATGTGTATTTTCAGACTTTCTCATATAGTCTGGACTGAGCTATTCAAGTCATTTCCCAACAGTTCTTCTATGTGTTATGAAGACCAATAAATATATCACTGAGCTGTTCGGCTAACAGATAAAAGTGGAGAGATCTTGTCCTAGGAGTTAGTAGTCCTACAGTACCTTTCACAATTTATTTAACTTCTCTGGACTCTAGTTTCTCTCATATACGAAATCAATCAGTTGAACCAGAGAATCTGGTGCTAATTTTCAATGACCTATGAAATAGTTAAATAAAAATTACAAAGGCTTAAAATTCTTGTCATATGCTTTAGTAGAATTTCATTTTCTGTATGAAATAAATTTTCTTATAATTCTTTGATAAGGAAAGTACATAATGTATGAATACCCAATCTTTAGGGACATGGACTATATTTAGGTATTAAATTATTATATAAATGTATAGTTCTAATTTTGCTTTCATCACACATTTTGTTCACATCTTTAATCTATTTACTTCTGAGTCCTTGGTGATAAGCCCCTGTCCCAAGTGTGACGTTGCTCTTATGGGGAAATAGGATCCACTTCCATGATGCATTTCATCATGTGGACTCAGGAGCACTTTGTAGGAACACTCTGTGTAGGCAGATTATAAGGGCTACAAATGTGCGCATATGGTATTAGAATTACCCTCAGATTATATGGCAGTTTTGGTTAGTATTTCTGGGCCCTTCAAATACAAGGATAGAGCTCTTAAAGCTGCAGCCTACAGAACCCTCCCTCAATTTTTTATCCGAAAAACAAAATCATTCATTTTAGAGGATTTTTAAATTCCTAATTGCAGATGTAAATAACAGTTTGGAAAATGGCTGAATATAATAAAAAGTATAATCTTCCCCATAAAACTAGAAGCTTTATAGTAACCACAAAGATGCTCTCCTTCTACTTCCATCCTCCTCCTCCTACCTACCAACTCTGACATACAAACTGCCACCTACCAACTCCTGTCCACAATACAAAAGAGACAATAGAAAATCCTTTTAAACCATCATTTACCTTGAAGTAAACCTAAAAGTGTGATCAGGAATATAAACAACATAGGTGCTAAAAAGCTATGAAAATAAATTTTGAAGATTGCCCAAATATCTAATAGCTTTTTCACCAATACTCTGCTTAAAAAATATAAATTCACATAAATAATGGATTATAATGATTATTTGCCTTTGAATAGCCTGTTTTCCCCTAATTGATTGCTATAGGTAATTGCCCTATTTTGCCTTATTTTTAGAAAAAAAAAATCTACTTTTTGTGGAAAGCCATCTTCATCATGTATCCTTTTAGTCCATTGTTTCTTAAGATTTTTGCATTCATAAACACTAGTTTTATCATCTTTTAGGGATATGATAAAATTATGTTAAAAACTTGTATTAAAGCTATAGACTTCCATTAGTGCTGTATATAACAGCCTTATCCCCATTAGGCTTTGCAAATTATATTTAAGGAATTGAAGAACTTCCTTCATTAATTTTATTCTCATTAATTCTTCTAGGACATTTATTCATTAAACAAGATGGTTATTAAACTATGTCCATTAAGTGTGTAAGGCATGTTACTAGTCAAACATCAAGGCTCTAAGTCGGTAGGATTTCATGATTAAGTATAGCTCTCTTAATACTCAACGATATTGTTCTCACATTCCCCACCACCACAGTCTTTCATTTCACTGCTATATGTTCTTACTTACTCCTACTAGTAACTCCACTTAGATCCTCTTATCCCACCTCCTTTCCCATAATTCGTTGCTCACAATTTCATTTTTCCCACTTAGGTTCAGTCACATCTGCTCTAATCTGTAGTCACATTTTGCCTTAAAACCTAGGCAGACGAACAGAGGCAATACTATCAACCTGCCCAAGAGCACTGCAGTTGTAAAGGGTAGATAGGCAGGGGTAATGCGCATTCACATGAATCTGGGCCAGGCCTGGGGACGTGCTGAGTTAGCCAGCTCAGAGGCAGCAACGAGAAGGCAACAGGAACAGGAGGCATCACCTTTACTTTAAGTTCCTAGAGCAGAAACAAAGAAGGTGCTCCTCCTTGGACATCAAAGGAGAAAGATTTCTCAAGGAAAAAGTAGGAAACCAAGATTGAAATCCCAGAAAGATCAAGTTCCAGTGCTACGTCCAAAAAGTTGAAGGAAGGCCCAAAAGTCAGTGCGGTAGGGCCAAGAGTTTATCTTGTGGTTTGGCTTTATCAGTATGTGGGTGCACGTAAGTGCTATCAGCTAAGCTGATAGTTGCCAAGAGAGGCAAGCAAGAGTGTCAGAGAAAATATGATGGCAGAAGAAGACACCACAGGAGTTGCTGAGGCCTGCGTTAGGAAGTAGACTGCAAAACAGGCAGAGGCTGCTGGGCCTAATCAGGCACCAGGAATGACAGAGAGGCCAACACAGGTTAGTCATGTGACCGCTGGGCATGACAGACCAGATTGGCCAGTACCGTAGCTGAGGCCATGTGGGCTTTGACTCAGGGACTTAGAAAAGTTGGGGCACTTAGGAGAATGTAGAAGAGATGTGATAGATAAGCTAAAGTAGTGAGTGGTCAGGATGAATAAAGACAGGCCAGGCCAGATGGCTTTCTTAGTGTGTGTTCAACTTTCCAGCTGCGATCAAATAACCAAATTAAAATAAGTCAATTTATGCCAAGATCAATTTTAATTCTGTTTTGCTGGTAATACAGGATCATTGACTATATCAGTAATGCCATGCTAAACCCATTTTGAAATGGAAGCAATTGTGTCCCTTATTATTGGTCTGAATATGTTCAACAAAAAGGAGAGGATGAAGGCAAGACCATGCAACTTTTTTAAAAAAAATTAATGCAGTCTAATAAGGTCTAGGGAATCTTAAGAAGATTTAACAGACAAAGTTGAGATTGATATAACTATGTTGCAAACTCATTTTCCAGAAATAATTTATTTCAATTAGTCATATTTTAATCTTCCACTAAAGTATAATTTTAATTTAATGAAAAAACTACCATTTAAATACTAATGTAGTCTTTTTCTTTATACAACACATAAAAATTGTTTTTGTATTTGTGAAGACTGAACATTAAACTTGGGTTCAAGTCTTTGGCTAAGAACAATTAATTAGCAAATTCATAAGTTAAAATTTGTAATTCCACTGTGAAATTGAGTAACTGGTTAGTATAGATAAGGTTGTCAGCACATAAAAAAAGGGTAATCTTGTCTCAGTTGTACCTATAGATTGCAAATTTTGTGTCAGTTCAAATTTTTGACAACAGATGCTAATGACTTTACCGAAAGCAGAAGATAATTAGAATGGAAATGTAAATATAACCCCAGTTGATTAGTGTGCTCATTGTACTTCCTTATTATGATACTAGCAGATATCTGGTCTTTAAGTTGACCTGCAATATATTGAACAGTGTCATGGGAGCATAATTTTTCACATGGTTTTTCCAAAGTTTCTATCAATTCATCCTAGCAACAGAGCCAAGTGTTAGAGTTATTGCTGCCTGAGTTATAACAGCTGCCCTGGGAATCTTATCCAAACAGCAAGTTAACTGCTATTCACAGTAATATCTGGTCTTTCCCACCCCTAAACATACACAAAAGATTTTTGTCATTCTTGGCACCGGGCAATAGAAGTAGCAAGACATGCCAGGAGAACTCTAAAGGCAAAATGTCCTTCCACCTGTTTTATTCTGTAAGACAGACTTCCAAGTGCGAGGCGGTGTGGAGGGCTGTTTCCTTGAATGGCAGCTGAATGTGCCAGCAGGATCTTTGGCAGCAATGCCCAGGCACTGAAGCTGGGCATTCAGGAGAACTAAATGGAGAAAAGAAACTTGAGCACAGGGCTTCCTGGAACATTGAGAACCTGAATGGGAGATTCAGAAGTACCAGATTCTCTCTCTTCTTGCACCAGCCAAGGTCAGATTTCCAAGCTCCTGTTTATTCTAATCATTCCCCAAGAAAGTGCTATTGCAATTTATGAAGGTAATAAAAACACTCTTTTCTTCTTTTAGAACATAGTGTTACTTACTGTTGTAGTATGCTCTGACTTGAGAACTTTTTCCCCATCCTAATGTAAAAGCTTCATACCACAAATGTAGCAAGACCATGGTGAAGAGGTTCAAGGAAGACAAGTGACTTAGTCTATACCTCAAATGGACAACTCCTTAGGTGAGGGGAATGGATAGGACAGCTTGCTTGTTGACCATCCTTTGATGTCTTGTCAACAGAAGGCTGGAGTTGAAGTCTGGCCTCTGCCTGCTTGGCAGACAGAAATCTCATCACTCAGCAGGACATCTACGTGGGCAGAACCTTAGGCAGATATGCATGCGTGCATGCTCAGTCACTTCAGTCATGTCTGACTCTGTGACCCCATGGACCATAGCCCACCAGGCTACTCTGTCCATGGGATTTTCTAGCCAAGAATACTGGAGTGGGTTGCCATTTCCTCCTCCAGGGAATCTTCCTGATCAATCTTCCCAGGCACTGAACCTGTGTCTCTTATGACTTCTGTATTGGTAGGCTGGTTTTTACCACTGCCATCATAAAGCACTCATTACAAGTAAGGAGGGTAAATCAATAGCAAAAGACCTAGAAGTCACAGGCCTTTGTTAAATGGGTGCTGTCTACCTGGTGTCCTCCAGAACCTAGCTTCAAACCTAGAAACCTCGCCGTTTAGGAAAATAATAAGCACCATCTAAGGGGGCAAGGAAGAATTTCTTTAGCTATTTTCATTTGTCAAGAAGCTTAACATTTTGTTTACTCAAAATCAAGCCTCAAGGATGACTTAGTTAGCAGGGGCGGGGGGGAAGCTTGACTTTTTGGTTTCCTCTTGGGAAGATAAATTTATTATTATTTAACAAATGTGTTTGCTTATAAACAAATTCTTTCAACAGGGATTTTGTGGAGGAAATCATATTAAAAGGGGTTTTCCAAGAGGAAGATATTAGAAAACACCATGCTGGTGAAAACTGTTTAAGGGATGTTATTTTTCAAATTGTTTTCATAAAAATTTGCAGACAGTGGCTAACTTCCCATTATACTTTGCATCTGATTCAATCAAAGCTTAAAGATTTTAGAAGATTGTTAGAGGAGTGGCTGTGGGAAATTCCAGAGCTGCTGCCGCCTGCGGAGACTTCCTTTACTGAGTGTCTCAGATCCCAGACACTGCCTTATTTGCCAGAGCTGCAAGGAAATGGTAGAAATTCCGTAAAAGAAGGTCTTGCTTAAGCCAGGGAGCCTTCTCATAGAGTTACAGATTCTTCAAAAACATTTTGCCAGAGCAGAGGCAAAGCATGCATAGGCTTCTACAGATTAAAGAAATGTAGACAGCAATGTCTATTATTAGTCCTCCTCTCATTTACTCAGCAAGAACAGAATCCATTGTTTTCAACTGACACAGAAGCAGGTTTATTTATTAAATCATCAGGCATTGCTCATGTACCTTTCATATGCTGGGTTTCATGCTAAGTGATGGAGGTATAAAGTTGAAAAAGACTTGAGGTGCAACAGTCAGGACTGGCCAAAACTGACCTAGGTGACTCATTCTGGGTTGCCTGGGTTCATCACCTCCTCCTCGAAGGAGGGGATCTGTCTTATACAGTGCTTCCCAGCTTCAGTAAAACTACTTGGAACAATGCCAAAATCACCTGTTCCGGAACAAATCCTGTACTACAACAAAAAGGGTTTCATTTTCAGTTCTGCTGGGGTTTCTGGCCAAGGGAGGAAGTGGAAAGCTGTCTGCTGCCCTTCCTAGCTGACAAATGCAGAGGTTGCTCAGGTAAAGTGCCTGTCTTAAACCTCCCTCCACTACTATTTGTTTGGATGGATTGTAGAGATATTTGTTCATTTGTTTAGTTACTTTATCAAAGCTGTTTCAAGACTTAAGAGAGACAATGGCCTGAAAAGTACCTTGAGAGAATATAAAGTTCTATTTAGGTACCATCATTTAAATATCAAAGGTGTATTTACTATAGATTATCAGTCCCATTCTCTTTTTAAGTTAGGAACTTATTCTCCAGATAAAGGCTTATTGTGAAGCCTAAAATATAAAATAGATATACAATGACCTGCTGTGACTGAAGTCAGATAGAAAGGGAGAATTACAAGGGTTCCAAGGAGCACAGTTTAAAAAGAAGCAATGCAAAAGATGAAGAGCTTAGCAGCTTCTTTTAAAAATAAATCTCCCCCCCAAAAAATAAATAAATAAATAAATAAATAAATTCCAGTTGTCTGTAGCATGATGGTGGTGGTGAATATGCAAGCCTACACATGCGATTAGAGTACATAGAACAAACTATGCACATATACAAACACATACATGTACAACTGGTGAGATCTGAATAAGATTGGTGGATTATATCAATGTCAATTTCCTGACTATATTGTTTTAATGCTACAGCCTTGGAAGTTGTTACAGCTGGGGAAAACTGGGTGAAGAATACACAGAATTTCCATTATTTCTGCCAACTGCTTAATATAAGTCTACAATTACCTTAAAATAAAAATCTTCATTAAAAAATAAATAAAAATCACAGTGTAGATTTCTTTTCCTGTTGTTTTCCTCCTCCCAAGATCTCAGAAAGGTCTAATAAAAACCTACCTATGACCAAGAGCTGAGATTCTTTATCGTCCATATTAATGGACATAGACAGGTGTATCAGGAAACCTTCAGGTTTAAGTAGCAGATAATGCATGCTGACCCAACTGATTTTAGCAATAAGGAAAATATGGTGCATTATATCATGAGAAGTCTTGAGTAAGGTAGTCCTAGGTCAATTGACTGACCAACTAAACATCATCATCAAGGGCCCACATTCCCTGTCATTTGCAGCAAATATTAATAAATTTTGTCCTCAGGCTAACTTTGTCACAGTTGCAAGCTGGTTGTTATCATGCCATATTCCCCATGCAGATGCAGAAATTATTTCTTTTCACAAGTCTCATTTTCAGAGCAAGGAAAACATTTACAAGTCTTTCTAGTTATTCTCTTTGCCCACTTATTTTTATTTACCAGAATCACGTCACAAGCACTTCCCTAGGTCGATCACTGGCCAGTGTGACAGGATTGCCATTATCCTTGGATGGAATCCCTGGGAGTGGGAGATGGTTACATCTGAAAAAATCAACACTTAGACAGTGAGTAAGAGCCAAGGACAGACAGGGTGATGAATAGGCAATCCATTACCAAGGAGCCGTAATAATGTGGAATGAGAGTTGTTCTAAGAAGGTTCCCAGACATTTCTTTCAGCAGTACAGCCATGGAGTCTCCCAGAAAGTTTTGACACAAGCTCAGAAAGTGATGAAGGTGGAATAGGTGCTAGACCCCACAGAACAAATGAAAGGAACACTTTTACAGCCAGTTCCTGATTCCACACCATGGAGCCATAGAGAATGGCTCTCCCCACACGCCTTGGAGACAGAACTAGGAGGAGAGCAGGGGATAGAGGTTGCTATAGCAGAAGCCCTGCTCATAAAGTTTTTTTTTTTTAATTTACCCCAAATGTCTGACCTTCAAGCACAGCACCCAGTACAGCATTGTCATTGATTCTTTTCTTAAGGAATCACTTGTCTTTGATTCCTTGTTGTATACGATATAACTCCTTGGAACAGGAGGAAGGGACTTAGGGTTTTGGAGACCAGACCAGGGACAAAGAAAGCCTCTTATTCTGATGCCAGGTGAGGGGAGAGTCCAGGAGGGAACAGGAGTCAGAATGTGTTGGAAGATGTGAACATATTGCTGAGGGTGGGGGGTACAAAATATGATGCAAAGGCAGAATTTTTACTTCCTCCCTCTCTGCAGTGTCAACCTAAGGAGGCAGGGACTCTGACATCTTCTCCCATACCTATCTGTATCCCCAGTGCGTCATTTTGTACATGTAAATATTGATTTAATTAAAACTTTCTGTTTCTACTCCTATATTATAAAAACCTAGAAGGCCGTGTTCTTGCTGGACCATAGCCTCAAGAAGAAGGGAAGGAAACTAAATGTATTGCTCTTTCAAAGAATACAAAGATAGTCTTTATATCTGTCATACTCCTTATTTATGTGGTCCTCTACCAGGACCTAAGCCCAGTGGAGACAGCAGCTCACAGAACCCCAGTCCCAGGGCAGCATATAATGGACAAGAAGATACCTTCCTATCAGGGAAAGCCTTCTTCATCCTTGTGCTTGAGTAAGGGTGGAGGTGCTGGGTTTGGGGGCACAACTATTATTCCCTGGTCTAAATCTTACTGCTAAATTTAGACCTGAGTGCTACATCTGCAAGCTTAAAGGGCCTGGTGTCCACAGGCCAAAGGTTGTTCTGCCCAGAGTCTGGGCAGTGGGAAGCTGTGAGAACTGATGAATGAGCTCATCTAAATTTCAAAAGGATGGAAGAAAATGCTGTTCCTCTCCACTTTCCCACCCCACCCCCTTACCCCAAACTTTACAAAGGACCTTACAAATTCCCCCTCAAAGCTACAGAACCAAAACTTTACAGTCCTCTCCTCTATTTGCTCCTTTTCCTCCTTTCTTTTCTTTCTCCATTTCTTCTCTCCCTTTCCCTTCCTCTCTATTTCTTTTTGTCACTCCCTCTTTTCCCCCTGCTTCCTCAACTCTTCTTCCTCCTCCCTCGTAAGGGGGGTACTTTGGAACTAAAAGTATACTTTACTGTTTAATGAAAGCAATTATTTTTTTTTCATAGTGTTTTCTGATCCTTCATAGAAAATGACTCTTCTCTCCTAAATTGGCTTTCATAATAATTACCTGAAGATTAAAGGATTGTATATGTGTGAATTTAGTATATTAAAAGGAAAAAAATATATTTAAAGACTAACATTTAAGCATTCTGGCCTCTATCATTTTAAAATGAGAGTTTAACTTGATGCCATTCATATTGGAATTCCTAAAATTACAACCATCATCTGTGTTTTACAGGCTTCCCTTATCTATCCAGACATTTCCTGTTCTGTTTTCTTTTTCCCCAGAGACCCATAACAACTTACTTATTGTTGGTTTGAGGTTTCATTGGGGAAAGAGAGGGACATGAAGGCTTTTTAAACTAACATGAATCCAGACTCTCCAGGAGAGGTGGAGGAAGGCATGAGATGTTGGCCCTGACCTAGGCTAGCATGTTTAATTTTGCCTGACTGAGTTCAGTTCAGAATGTAAACGTCTTCCTGCTTAATTAATTTTAAATTTCTCAAATTTGTTTTTCAGAATTCAGTGTGCCCTTGTGCAATTATGTATTGCCACATTTGTGCATAATATCACCAGTTCTCAAAAACCCAAGCCCACACACAGATCTGAGGCCAGCAAAAATGCCAGTTAAAGCTCATATAGAACTTCCCACGTGCCAGGCATTATATGAAGTTCTTCAGATCTACCAACTCATTTAATTCTTCGACAACCTTACAAGGTAGGTGACTGAGTCTGCTGGGGCTGCCATAACAAAATACCACAGACTGGCTCAAACAGACATTTATATTTTCACAGTTTTAAAGACGCAAAGTCCAAAGGCCAAGGTGCCAACGGCAGCGTCGGTGTTGTGAGCTGTCCCTTCATGCGGCAGTCACTGGAAGGTGGCAGCCCTTCCAGCTGGGTGCTCCCGTGGCCTTTCCTTCGTGCTTGTGTATAGAGGAAAGGTGAGCAATCTTCCTAGTGTCCTTTATTAAAAGACACTAATCGTACCTCATTAGGGCCCCACCCTTGGGATTTCATTTAACCTTAATTATGTTCTTAGAGGTCCCATGTCTAAATACTACTCTGGAGTTTAGGACTTCAGTGTATGAATTTGTGGGGAACCCAAGCATGCTATCCATAGCAGTAAGATAATGTTCTCCATATTTTTCAGATTAGGAAACTGAGGTCCAGACAGGTTGAGTAACCTGCCCAAGGTCACAGAGGTAGCAAAGGGCAACACTGGGATCTGAACTTCAGCATCATGCCCTTAGCCACTGTGCTATGCTGTCTCTCATCACCTAGCATGAGTCTTAATGTACCATCTAACAACACCAACCCCTAGTAGAACTTTAAACCTGTCCTATAGTGACCACAGTTTTGCTATGCCTTCTAAAAAAGCTTCCTGGAAGGGAAATAATCCCTCACTATGGAAGAAGAGAGTGAAAAAGCTGGCTTAAAACTCAGCATTCAAAAAACTAAGATCATGACATCCAGTCCCATCACTTCATGGCAGATAGATGGGGAAACAATGGAAATAGTGACAGACTTTATTTTCTTGGCCATCAAAATCACTGCAGTTGGTGATTGCAACTATGAAATTAAAAGATGCTTGCTGCTTGGAAGAAAAGCTAGGACTAACATAGACAGTATATTAAAAAGCAGAGACATTACTTTGCCAACAACAGTCATTATATTATAGTCAAAGCTATGTTTTTTCCAGTAGTCATGTATGGATGTGAGAGTTGGACCATAAAGAAAGTTGAGTACCAAAGAATTGATGCTTTTGAAGTGTAGTGTTGGAGAAGACTCTTGAGAGTCCTTTGGACTGCAAGGAGATCCAACCAGTCCATCTTCAAGGAGATCAGTCTTGGGTATTCATTGGAAGGACTGATGCTGAAACTGAAATTCCAATACATTGGCAACCTGATGCAAAGAACTGACTCATTAGAAAAGACCCTGATGCTGGGAAAGATTAAAGGTGGGAGGAGAAGGGAATGACAGAGGATTAGATGGTTGGATGGCATCACCGACTCAATGGTTATGAGTTTGAGTAAGCTCCGGGAGTTGGTGATGGACAGGGAAGTCTGGCATGCTACAGTCCGTGGAGTCACAAAGAGTCAGACACGACTGAGTGACTGAACTAAACTGATTATTATTTTCTTATAAATAGATTTCTTTATTATCAAATTTATAGAAATAACATATAGTTACTACAATCTAGTTCTTTAAAATGCTTGTACATCTTAGTGAAGCATCTAGTGAAGTCTTCCTGTTTGTTTATATTCATACAAACTGATTATAAACATAATCGGTTGTAGCGTTTTAAAGATTCCATTACTTTTTAAGAACTTAAAGCTTTTTAATCCAAATTTCTATGCAGAAAACTGGAACATTGTAATTTGTTGAGACTACTCTGGCAATTCTTACCAATCAGTGAAGAAACTACCTTACACTAACTTACAGACTTTGCTTGTTCAATTCAAATATGTATTGAGGGGAATCTGATTACCTTATTGGCAACAGTCCTGGGGTTTTTAATGGAAGTTGAGAGGGAGAGACACAATGTGTTGGATAAGAGCTAAGATTCTATTATAGAATCTGGCTATCCAGGTCTGAATCCTAACTCTGCTGTGTGAGCTCTGCTGTGTCCTCAGTTTCACTTTCCTTATTTGTAAAATAAAGCTAATAGTAGCTTTTACCTTATATGAGGATTAAGTGAGAGAATCCATAAATGTAACTTAACAGTGTCTGGCTCACTAAAAAATCCATTTCCCCCACATTACTGAGGTATAATTGACATATAACATTGTATAAGTTTAAAATATACTGTATAATGATTGTATATGTTTATATTGCAGTATGATTACCACAAGGTTAGTTAACACTTCTGTCACCTCGCATGGTAACAATTATGTACGTGTGCACTTGGTAAGAGCTTTTAAAATAAAGTATCATTGACCCTAGTCACCATGCTGTACATTACAGCCCCAGAACATATTCATCTTACATTTGGAAGTTTGTACCCTTTCACCACCTGCTTCCATTTCTCTTCTACCCCTCACCCCCAATCCTGACAACCACCAGTCTACTCTGCTTCTATGAGCTCGTTACTTTTTTTTTAATCCTGCATATAAGCAAGATCATATGGTATTTATCTTTGTCTGACCTATTTCACTTAGCACAAGGACCTCAAAAACAAACTTCTTTTAAATTTTAAACTTTTAAAAAGAATGTTTTATACTTTTCAAAAAATTCCCCAAATCCTCTAGCAGGAAGAGATGTAATGAGGGTTAAATGAAAGAATTATAAATGTCTTGAGAGCTCAATATCCCACCAAGACCATTCTCAGTATCACTAGTTTCACCAGGAAATAGTAGAAGCCTCCTGCTAGGGTAAACCAGGGCCTCACACAGGCAAGAGCCTTCTCGACCACAAAGCTTGCTCGTGAACCGCAGCTGCTTACCCCAGCCTCACGTGAGCCTTGGGGAGGAGCTCTTGCTTGGTCCCCATGATAAACAGGCCCGCACCTGTGTAACTCTTGTGAATTTTTTGACATAAATGTGCATGTGTGCTCAGTCTTTTTTGGAGAAGACATTGTGATGTGGGGCATTTATCTTCAAGATCTGCTTGAAACTAGTTATTTCAGTTATGAGAGTGAATTAAAACTACTAAACCCTATATAAAATATATTTTGGCCAGCTGAGCCTAATTTTAGATTGTTGGTATTGATACCCATCAGCACACTTACCACCCCCGCAGACTCTATAGCATCTGTTTGCCTCTATTAATATGGGCAGAAGTTTTTTGTGTGTGACTTGAGAGCAGACCCCAGTGGTGTTGCTGGGACAGGCAGAACCATGAAGGTTTGAGGGGTGGTACAGATTGTTTCCCCCACCTAGATCTTTGAACTTGGTTTTAAGCCCCAGGGTTTAGAAAGATGAAATTCAGAAACTGAGAAAACTATTCACAAGAAATGTTTATGATTCTCAGTCCAGAGCACCGCTCATTCAGATCCCAGGTCACAAAGCAGAGCACAGAACTGGAGGGAAGAGGCCATTTTCCCTGCTTGCTCAGGAAATATCATTCTGCTCTGACAACTCAAAGGCTGGCTGACTTGGCAGCACTGGGAGAGACTGTGGACTTGGCACCATCAATGCTGATTTCATGATGGGCAGTGACAGTACTGATACTTTCTAAGTGGCCCTGCAGGAAGCAGACCTGGAGGAGCCAGAGCAGAAGAGAAAGGACCAGGTGGACCTGTGTGGTTTCAGCAGCTGGTTTGTAAGCACGAATGACACATCCTGTTGGGGACGCCCAGAAAGAGCTGCAGGACACTGAAGTCAAGCTGAGATCCTGTTGTTACCTTTGTAATTTGGACATCAAAAGGAAACATAACCTGATTTTACATAGTCTGGGAGACCTGAACAGGCTGTAATGAAACTGTAATTGCAATTAATAGACTACTTTATAAGTAACTTAATTTCATGGAATAATTAGTGGCTTATGCTAAAATGAGATCGGTGACTTATCAGTACAATAAAGCAAGGAAATTATAGCCATTTACAAAATGTTTATGAATTGGAAAAATTGAGACACAAGCGAAAAATCTGAATTAGGTTAAACAAAAAGAGAAAAACACAGAGCTTAGCAAGAATGAGACTTGTTTCATGAACATAAGCAGCTTTTTTACCATAAGTTCCAGCATTCCATTTCAAGAAGAGTTCAGAAGTAGAAATTTGAATAGAAGATGGACTGAGCACTTGTCTTGGACATTTGCATGCCACTATATTTAAGACTGAGAAAATATCGGTTGTTCCCATCAAAGGGTGAGGGGTTGATGGACATGGGTACCTTTGTTACCACTGCTGACCTCAGGGCATCCTTAGCTTTTGAGCCACTTCCAAACCCACCTTGTAACCACCAGCGGACACGTGGCATTGGTTTCCTCTCCTCCAGGTGAGAACCACCTGGTGTGCAGACAGTGAACCCAGTAGGAGGCGTGGCTGCAGCAGTAGACCAGCCCTGTAGAACCTCCACACACTTCCTATTGACTGGCATCCCACTTTGAGTTCCAATGCAAAACACCTTCTAGCAAACTCTGTTGTTAAAGCAGCTTCCCTAGAACAGGAACCAAGCCAGCACTCAGTGGTAGCCCAGCTTGACCATCTCATATTATCTCCTTACCTCTAGCAACTGAGCTTTAACTACTTATCCTTCAGCTCTCAGCTGGTAAGTCACTTCCTCAGAGAAGCCCTCCCTGACTAGGTTAGAACTTTCATTGCCCTCTTTACTTTTTTGTAATTAATTAGTACTGACATAATTCTGTATGTAATTACTGCAGATAATATGAACAAGGATCATGGCTATATTGTTCACTCATGGACCCTCAATGCTGGCACACAGTAAATAAAAAATACTTGTTGCATGAATGAATCTGATCTGCAAGTGTCATCTGCAAGACTTCCCCTACATGGCTTAAGGATTCAGCTAAAGCTCTTGGTGTTTTGCCTCATTCGCCCCACTCCTATTATTTATATTTTTAATTATTTGTTTTTAATATTAGATATGCAATAGGTGAAAACATGGTCATTGTAAAAAATATCTAATTAGCACATATACACACTTACGAAAGTTATGTGTTAGTCACTCAGTCGTGTCTGACTCTTTGTGACCCCATGGACTGTAGCCCACCAGGCTCCTCTGTCCAAAGGAGTTTTCTAGGCAAGAATACTGGAGTCAGTTGCCATTTCGTCCTCCAGAGGATCTTCCTGACCCAGGGATAGAACCCAGGCTTCCCACATTGAAGGCAGATTCTTTATCATCTGGGCCACTGGGGAAGCCCTCTATATATGTAAGTTATGCCACAATAAATAAATAAATAAATAAATAATTTTTTTTAAACTACCATTCAGCTTCACAATTCCATACCAACCCAGCCTTATTCCTTTTCCCAGTCATAAAAGCACTGTTCAGTTTCATGCGCAGACTTTCAGATCTTCTTCTGTATTTTTTCATACATACATGTGTCTTCATACATGTGTGTGGTTTCATACACATATATTCATATAGATATTCATATATTCATGTATATATACAACATATTCATACATTGAGAGTATTTTAGTCAAAGTCGAAAATACTCTCTAGAGGCCAACCTAGGTATTGCAGAGGGACTTTAAATAGGTGATGGAAGAGTTGAGAGGCCAGAGAACAGCGGGAAGCCACTATCAACTCTGGGGCTAGAGGGATGAAGAGAGAAGGCAGTTATGGGAACCCTGGTTCTGGGACTGCTTGGGAGAACTGTGAACCATGACAGCACTTCCAGGATAAATCAGGAACTATGGAGAGAGGGTTGTACAGCAGGCTCTGGAGACATGGACATGATGTTGCCAGACACACAGATCTGAAGCAGAGGAAAGGGCAACCAGGCTTTCCCCCTCTTATTTTCTGGGGTTCCATCACTGGCTCTCTTTGGCCAGGTCCATAAGCAAGCCTGAGACAAGTAACTCCAAGGGATGCAAAACTCAAAATTGAGGATGGTAGAGAATAGATCTGAGAGCAAACAGACAAAAGACCAGCATGCATAGCTTAAAATAAAATACATAAATAGCATCATGGTATGTGCGGTGTTCTAAATTTATCATATCATTTTTATAGGGACAAAACCTGGATGAAATGAACATTGAGAGCAGGCTTGATCCACGAGATCGAGGATACAGCAGTAGAGCACAGAGTTAGGTGGCAGAAGACAGATGTGCTGTTACCGGAGAAATGCACTCTCAGCTAAAGGAAAGGTCTGTCACAAACAGCAGCTCCAAGGACTGGTGTGTGGGTGGGTGCAGGTCTTGTTCCAAAGTAACCAGGTCTGACCTGCTCTGCAGAGAGTAGAAAGAAGGCAGGGTTATAGACTGCTTCTTGTCCATGAGTAGGCTCCAGATTCAGAGATTTCACAGCCTGGAGGGAGCTTAGGTCTCCCATCTCAACTCATAATTGCTGCAGAATAAGGAATTGAAAAAGCAGAGAAGAGGAGTGATGGGCCCAGGCAGGCCAAAAGATCACAAGCCTATTTTTTGTCATTTTGGGGCTTGAAGGGCATGATATGGGGGAGGTGCTGAGGGCCAGTTTAGCACACATGCCTCCTCTTCCGGCTGGGAGTCACTGAGCAGTTCAACAGAGAAGGTCTGGCGAAAAACAAGGGGCTGTAGAAGCAATTACTCCAGGATGACCTATTTTTGTAAACAATGCTAGGTACCTGGCATGTCTTATTAAGGAATTCACCAAAAAAAAAAAAAGAGAGAGATTTTCCTTGGAAACTCCTCCAGCCTCCCAAATCTGGTTTTAATTGCCTTTGTCAGAACCTTCAGTCTGTTCTAGGCCCTGTGCTGGATAGATGAATCTAGGTGCCATAATGGATAAAGCATATACTTCTAGGATTTCTGAGTCTCACAGGGGATCAGCAGTGGATAAAAATGATTATGATATGATCTGATAAATTTAATATTATCTGTAGCACAGAAGAGGAAGTGAATAATTGCTGAGGGAGGGGAGCCCAGGGGGGTAGGCAGAGAAGGCTTCACAAAGGTGACATCAGAGAAGGTATAGAAGCAAGAATAGGAGCTCTTCAGACCTCCAACTCCAATTTTATACTAACAGCATTAAATCAACCTTCTCTGAAACACCACTGTTATTTCTTCAAGGATTTACAAAGCAACAGTTCTTGCTCCATCTACCTCTCATTACATAATGAGAAATGAAACCACACACATATATATATACACCATTTTTGAAAGTAAATGATAGATAAAGTGAGTCCACTGGCCCCATCAACCAGGGTCAGCAGGACCAGACTGACCTTCAGAGACGCTGTGCATTGAGAAGTTGACACTCACCACATGTAATCAAATATCCAAGCAATGCCTTCAGTCAAATGCCTGTAAGGCAGTCCAGCAAAGTTTTGACTTTTCCTACAACAACACATTTTATTTGTTTTTGAAAATATCAAATAGCCACTTACTACCATAAAAGTTTTTTCCCCCCATTATTTTGGTGCGTCTGCTTTGAAAGTGAAAGTGAAGTCGCTCAGTCATGTGTAACTCTTTGCGACCCCATGGACTATAGCCCCCCAGGCTCCTCTGTCCATGGGATCTTCCAGGCAGAATACGGCAGTGGGTTGCCATTTCCTTCTCCAGGGAATCTTCCTGACCCAGGGACTGAACCCAGGTCTCCTGCATTGCTGGCAGACTCTTTACCATCTGAGTCCCTGTGCTATTACCCAAACACGTGTTTGGCCTGCCTGTGGGTGATCCTACCCTGAGGAGAGACTTCTTCCACTCTAAGACACCCTAGGTGAGGTCGACCTCATCAAGTTCACATCCCTGTTCTCAACTAAGTGGACCTAAAGCTGTTCTTTCACTTCCTCAAACAGCACATGCATAAAGATTTCGTTCTTCATCTCCTTCTGTCATTAAACATTCACCTTGCAAACTCAGGAAGGCCCAGTGGTCTGGTTAACCAGAAAGAAAGGCTAATGCGAGATGCTATTAGCAGCTCTCAGCCGTTCCTAGCCAAAGGAAGACTGTGTTACAGTGCAGCATTTATGAGCACAGGCTTTTGAAACAGACATGATTGGGTCCAACACTTGCTCTTTCACTTCACCGTGTGATCTTGGGCAGGTTACTTTACACCGGTAAGCCCAAGTTTTATCTTCTATAAAATGTGCTTAATAATAGCACCTGCCTCATGAGGTCATTCTTTCAACAAGTATTTAATATACTCTGACTCTGTGCCAGGCACTGTGTTTGAAGAGGGAGATTCAGCAATGAACAAACAAAAATCCCCACCCTAGAGCTTACATTCTAGTGGAAGAAGATAGACAACACAAATAAATAAATAAATTATATACTATGTTGAAAGGAAAGGGGCTCAGAAACATTGAAGGTGCTGCTATTTTAGATGGAGTGACCAGAAGAGCCTGAGTGAGGAGGGGATTCAGGGGATGGAGAGCAGCAGGTGGACATTCAAGGGGCAGTCTTCCAGGCAAAGGGAACAGCCTGAGCCAGAGGCCCTGAGGCAGGAGCAGGCCTAGCACGTTTGAGGAACAGTGAGTCTGGCTGGAACCGACTGAGGGTGGGGGCAGGGGAGGGAAGTGAGGTCAGACAGTATGAGAGCAGAGGAGTGGTGTGTGCTGACTCGTATTTGAATAGGATCATCGGGCTTTGGGTTGAGAAGGACTTAGGAGGGCAGGGCTGGAAGCTGGGAAACCGGTTAGGAAACTCCTCCAGTGATCCTAGAGAGAGATGAGCATACTCCATCCTCACCTTGGCGCCCAACCCCAACCGACTCTGGATTAGAATATGATTCCACACACGCACATCTGGCAAGGGAAGAGCTCAGCTTTGTTCTACTTTCTGCATCATTCTCAGTCAACCCATCTGTAGCCTTTCCTTAATCATCCTGCTTTCAATCTTCTTCCCCTTGTCTTCTCTCTCTGCTTCCTCCTCACCCTGCTGTCTGCCTTTTTCTTGCTCTTATGAATGGTCTGTTTTTCTAGGGCACAGTTTGGGAGGGAGGTTGTTCTGTCTTGGTGAGAGAGCAGTGTGGCTCTTGGCCTGTGGTTCCACGGGGCACATGAGAAGGGTAAGGGAGCAGATTAAGGGTGACAGGCACTCAAGGTGCCCAAAGAGACAGCTCTGCCATGAAGGTCATAACAGTGTCACAGGAGGAGGTTTTGTTGCCTGGTCAGAGTTCAGCTAGGAAAAATGAAGCTTCTGTGTGTTTTAGGTACTTCCTAAATGGTCAATAATGCAGGGAGTTAGAGGCTGATCACCATTGGATAGGCCAGGAGAGCAAAGATCGAAGGCCATTTTCAGGAAATCACGAATTATGGGGGTTCTAGAGAAGCCACCACAAATAACCTCATAGCCTTCAGTGCCAAAGCAAGTGATTCTCAGAAGGATGCTCAATGATACTAACCATAACTTTGTGTCACAATACCAAATGTTACTGCAGGTAGTAGGGATTTTCCTAGAAGCCATTTCGATGGTAAGACTAATAGCCATGACTTAACTCTACACAGAATTGTCTGAAAAATCACATATCCCACTAAATCCAAACTCAGTATGTCCTCAACTCAGCTTCCCCTTAGCCAGAGACCCAGGATACCCGTGGCCACTCTAATCCCCCCAACTAGCTGGCAGAAGGGAAGTCAGCATGTGGCAAGACAGCATTTTTAATTGTCTTAAAATATCTTACTTTTGCTAATTTTATGAAAACATATGACCCTGTGCACACATTGCTAGGCTCTTCCAAGGTCCTGGAAGATGTGCTGCAAGCGAGACTCCTGGAGATTAAGCTTCTCGTGGAAAATCTGCCTCTGTCTAGAAAAGAAGTAATTTACCTTCACTGACCAGAGAGCTGATTATAAGAAGGGGCTTTGGACCAGTATGAAGGGTTTCCTTGGGTTTCATTTGTAGTAGTAATGTTTTATTCAGCTTGGGAGTTGCTAATAACACTACTAGATTGTTTATTAAATTAATAAAAATTTGAATTAGTAGATAATGAGCCACTTCATGTAGCCTTTACACTCAGACCTTTGAATCACTCCCTTTTGGTCAACAGGCCCCTTGCTTGCCCATTCTACAAATATGTATTGAGGGCATCCTCTGTGCTAAGCTCACAGTGGTGAGGAGAGTAAACATGAACTCTGCCTTTATGGGGCTGTAAGGAGAAAAGATAAGTAATCAGCTAATCAGCCAAGTCTCTAATTACAGGACTACGAAGGAAAAGTTCAGGGTCCTACTAAGAGTGTAGGATGAGAAAGCCTAGTCTAGTGGAGGTGACAGGAAAGACTGAAGGATTCCTTCTTTCAACAGTTATTTTTGAGTACCTACTCTGTTCTTTCAGTCCTAAGGGCCAGGATAATGGTAAGGAAGAATTGCAGCTTCCCTGCCTCCCTCCACCTCTCTCTCCAGGGGGAGGCACTTTCACAGAATCAGGTTGCACCTATCTGTAATTGACCATCTGATGGTGGCCTCCATGAAAGCATAATGCAGATGAATATGTGGGCATGTGTGCAGAGGGTTGGTACAATAGGACAGGCTTTTTGAAGGGGCCACAGTGCCATGAGAACCAGAGGCAGAGTTAGCTGCTGGATGAGAAGGCGGAAGGGCTTAAGGATATTCTTCTAAGCAAAAGGAACTGTAGGAGGAAAGGCCTGGGGACAGGACTTAGGACAGAGCACACGGGGAAGAGAAAGACGAACGGAGACCAGTGTGGCTGGGACAGCTCCGAGGGAGGGCAGGTATGCCTACATGGGGCTGGAAAGATAGAACAGATTCATATGCCTGACACAGATGGGAGCCAACAACAAAATAAATGAATAAAGGAACAAATAAAACCAAACAAATACAAACACGTAGATACAGAGAACAGAGCAGAAGGGAAGAAGGGAATTGGGGGGGTGGGCAGGGGTGAAATGGGTAAAGGCAATCCACATCTGGTGACAAATAGAAACTAAATCTTTGGTGGTGGCATGCTGTAGTGTATACAGAAATAGAAAAATATTGTTGTACCCGTGAAGCTTATATAATATTATAAACCAATGTTGCTGTTGTTCAGTCATCCAGTCGTGTCCGACTCTTTGTGACCCCATGGTCTGTAGCCTGCCAGGCTCCTCTGTCCATGGGATCCTCCAGGCAAGAATACCAGAGTGGGTTGCCATTTCCTTCTCCAGAGGATCTTCCCGACCCAGGGATGGATGCTGTGTCTCCTGTGCTGCAGGCGATCTCCTGCATTACAGGCGGATTCTTTACTGACTGAGCCACCAGGGAAACCCCAGTGTTACCTTAATAAAAAAGTTATTAAACCTTAAAAATAAATAATAAGTTAATAAATAAATCCGAAGATTCTGAGGAGTGAAGAAGCATGGCCGAACTGGCACTTAAAAGGGTCTCTGTGGCTGCAGAGAGAATATTGGATTACAAGGGATGCTTTGCCAGTAACTGCATCTTAATTACTTCCCCCTTTCTCACTTTCCTTTCCGGTAGCTGCAGAGATTCAAATAAATGCATGCCCGATATGCAGTTCAAAGCTCCCTGACACTGAAGGGCTGGCCACGTAGCCTGGAGAAGAGCACACTGCCTTCAGTCAGGCAGACGCACTTTAGATCCCTCCTCTACCTCCAGTCCGCTGGTGGGGCTAGACAAGTTATTTTCCCTCTCTAAAACCCACTCTCCACCTCATCTACAAAGTGGAAGAACAATGTCTACTCCACTGAACTGAATGAGTCACAGAACAACTGTGTGCAAGTTACCAGGCATTGGCAGAACTCAAGACCTGCAAGCTGTTATTGGAAGTAACTGCAAGATGGTTAAGATAGTAAGAGTAAGATTTCTAACCAAAAACTGTACTAGTAAAAGCCCTGGGATTACAGCATGTTCTTGCCTATTGAAAAATATATAGGGTTTCACTGATGGTCCAGTGGTTTAGAATCCGCCTGCCAGTGCTGGGGACGTGGGTTCAATCCCTGATCTGGGAAGATCCCATATGCTGTGGCACAACTAAGCCCATGTAGCACAACTACTGAGCCTGTGCTCTAGAGCCCACGAGCCGCAATTACTGAAGCCTGTGCGCCCTAGAGCCCGTACTCTGCAACAAGAGAAGCCACCGCAGTGAGAAGCCTGCATTCTCAACAAGAGAGTAGCTCCTGCTCACTGCAACTAGAAAAAGTCATCCCACAGCAACAGAGATCCAACAAAGCCCCCCAAATTTTTTTTTAAAGATTCCTCTATGTCTTTAAAAAAAAAAAAAATATATATATATATATATATATGGAAAGTGAAAGTGAAGTCGCTCAGTTGTGTCTGACTCTTTGCAACCCCTTGGACTGCAGCCTCCCAGGCTCCTCCATCCATGGGATTTTCCAGGCAAGAATACTGGAGTGGGTTGCCATTTCCTTCTCCAGGGGATATTCCCGGCTCAGGCATTGAACCTGGGTCTCTCCGCAGGCAGACGCTTTACCCTCTAAGCCATGTATATATATATATTGGGACTTTCCTGGTGGTCCAGTGGTTCAGAATCTGTCTGCCAGTGCAAAGGATACTGGTTTGACCCCTGATTCGAGAAGATTCCATATGCTGTGGGATAGATAAGCCTGCAAGCCACAAACTACTGAGCCTGTACTGTGCAACAAGGGAAGCCACCACAGTGAAAAAAAAAAAGCCTGTAAAAGGCAACAAAGACTAGCCACAACTTCTGCAACTAGAGAAAGCCGCACACATCAATGAAGCAAAACCCAGTGCAGGGAAAATAAAATTTTAAATATATATAAATACATATATATGTAATATTATACATTTACTTAAATACTACATTTTTAATGAGAGCTATCTAATGAAATCTTCCTAGTACTGGTGTTGGAAAACAAGCCTATATTATTTATGCAATTTTAAAAAATATATATACCCAATAAAATTTAAGTTTCTGAGTAAATTATATTGTACATGAATTGCCTTATCTCTGGTCTTTTCCTGTAGGCAGTTATTTTCTAAAGAAACTGAACCCATTTGTTAGCCTGTCCATCCCCCAGACTGAACATTAGCTTCTCAAAAATAATTTTATTTATCTTATTTCTCCAGAATCTACTGAGAGTCTAGCACTCACTCAGTAGTGGGTGCCCAATAAAAACTTGCAGAATGGAAAGATGAAGAAAAAATTAATAAATTTAACTTATGAGTCTGGCAGCTGTATTGTATGAATCAAAATCAAGATACATTTGTCTGACCTACACAGTATGAGTGTCTTAGAGAGAATTTGGCATGGAATATTTGCTATCCAGACTGTCCTGAAAAGTTCAGGATGTATGACAAAAATATACCTCAACTAGCTGCATCTGTTTTAAAGGAGCTACAGCAAGCCACTATAACAAATTCCACTGTCTGTGTTCTACTAATTTTTTATTATAAAAATTGTCCCATGCTCTTTGTTCATAGTAGAAGGAACAATCCAGAAGATTTTAAAGGATGTCTGTTTAACCTTTAACACAAGGACTCTGGATTTGCTTTTCTCTTATCTCACTCACTATTATTAATTAGTTGCACTGCTCAGACCTCTTCCATCACACACACACAAAACAGCCAAACATTTTGTTTGTTAAGCACAGCTGAGGCTGGCTCAACAGAGTGTCTATTCAAGAGAGGGAAATAAAATATGCAGCAAAGCAAGGAGACAGGGAACAAAGAACCCAGTATGACAATTAACAGGAGAGCTAAACAAACATTCAGAACACCATCAGGAAGGTAAAAAGCCTCAAGTGTCTAGAAAAGAGAGAAGCTGGAGGGGAAAGACTGAGAGGACCTGAAAGGACCAATTTAAGTCAATAAAGAAATTTAGGACTTTGTTATAAAGGATTATTTTTTTAAAGTCAGGTTTACTGAAGTATAATTTTTACACAGTAAAATTCACCTTCTTAGAGTATAGTTCTGAGAGTTTTAAACATCACATATAGATGTGTAGTTACTATCACAATCAAGATATAGAATAGTTTCACCATCTCGAAATTCTCTCTTGCTCCTTTTTAATCAACTCCTCCCTCATCCTTAGCTCCTACCAACCACTATCATGTGTTCTGTCCTTCTTGTTTTGCCTGCTTTAAAGGAATTTAATAAGAGAACTTAAAATGGGGGAGAAAGGAACTGAGACTTTTTTTCCCTATACCCACTCACTTTCTATACCCATCAATATATCATTTGCTGAACTTTTATTTATTAAGTATCTATTATTTGCCAAAGATTCTACATACCTCATCTTTCATTTTTATAGCTTGTCCATGAAGGAAGTTATGTCCCATTTTCCAGATGGGAGCTAAGAGTCAAAGAGGTGCTAGTAAGAGGCAAAGCCAAGATTCAAAATCAAAGTTGATCAAAAATGCCACCATGGCTTATCTCTGGGTGTTAGGATTATAGCTCATCTGTGCTTTCTTCTTTGTACATTGTTTGTACTATAAAAGTTTTCAACAATAAGTTTATATTATTTTTGCAACCAGAAAAATTGCTTTCATAATATATATATACACACACATATGTATATTTGTACTACATACATACATACAAGGTTTGATTCTCTGTTGAGCAAAAAGGGGAAAGGTAGAAAAGAGTTTAAAAGAGGATAAAGAAAACACTCCTCTTAGCAACTGGCACTCAGAACTGAGAAACCAGAATCAAATTTACCAAAAGAACCAGAGCACAGCTTTGTTTTGTCTCTAGATCTCATCAGAGTCTAATAGCTCTACCTTTGAAAGTTCTGTAGCGCAAACGCCCTTCCAGAGCACTGAGGACAAGCCCTGGAGGCCTGTAAAAACCCATTAGGCCACTCAGACCCAAAAGACAATCCTCCTAAGCTTCTTCCTGCCCCATCTCCGTGAGATCCAGTAGGAACAAGCTATCGTGAATAAGTGAGAGCACAACAGCCTTTCACCACTCCAGGAGAGGCAGGAAAGTGAATAACTTAAGGCCAAGGCTAAAAGGGACACAGAACATCTTTTATTGTGGTAAAGTGGGGAGTTCTATTTTAATAGTCTTCGTTGGGAGAATATTACCCATCACAGCACTGTAAGAAGACTCATGAGGGCATCCTTTGGCCTTTAAGCAGAATCCAGTTGTTGCTTGTTTCAAAAATATTTGAGTAATCTTACAAAAATGTATAAAGTACAAGATTTTAAAAAAAAATAACAAATTGGGTATTGGGACTAGGTGCTTGTGTGCATGCTAAGTCACTTCAGTTGTGTCTGACTCTGTGCAACCCTATGGACTGTAGCCCACCAGGCTCATCTGTCATGGGATTTCCCAGGCAAGAACACTGGAGTGGGTTGCCATGTCCTCCTCCAGGGGATCTTCCCGACCCAGGGATCGAACCCTCATCTCTTAAATCTTCTGCATTGGCAGGTGGATTCTTTACCACTTGCACCACCTGGGAAGCCTGGGACTAGGTTCAGCTCAGTTCAGTTCAGTCCAGTCGCTCAGTCGTGTCCTACTCTTTGTGACCCCATGAATCGCAGCACACCAGGCCTCCCTGTCCATCACCAACTCCCGGAGTTTACTCAAACTCATGTCCACTGAGTCAGTGATGCCATCCAGCCATCTCATCCTCTGTTGTCCCCTTCTCCTCCTGCCCCCAATCCCTCCCAGCATCAGGGTCTTTTCCAATGAATCAACTCTTCGCATGAGGTGGCCAAAGTATTGGAGTTTCAGCTTCAGCATCAGTCCTTCCAATGAACACCCAGGACTGATTTCCTTTAGGATGGACTGATTGGATCTCCTTGCAGTCCAAGGGACTCTCAAGAGTCTTCTCCAACACCACAGTTCAAAAGCATCAGTGCTTCTGCACTCAGCTTTCTTCACAGTCCTACTCTCACATCCATATATGACCACTGGAAAAACCATAGCCTTGACTAGATGGACCTTTGTTGGCAAAGTAATGTCTCTGATTTTTAATATGCTATCTAGGCTGGTCATAACTTTCCTTTCAAGGAGTAAGCATCTTTTAATTTCATGGCTGCAACCACCATCTGCAGTGATTTTGGAGCCCAAAAAAATAAAGTCTGACACTGTTTCCACTGTCTCCCCATCTAGGTACTGAAATAGAAAAACAATAAACATTGACACCCCACCCCACCTCACATGACACAATTAATTCAAGAGGGATTGCTGACCTAAATGTAAAAGTGAAAACTCTAATGCTTCTGGAAAAAAATAGAGGAGAGTATCTTTACAACTTTGAATAGCAAAGTTTTCTTAGATAAGGTAAGCAAAACCATTTAAAAATTGATAGATTATACCAAAATTTTAAACTTTTGCTCATAAAAAGACAGTGTTAATGGAATACAAAGAAATATATCATAGACTGATATAAAATATTGGCAAGACATACCTTTGACAAAGTTTTAGTATCTAAAATATGTAAAGAACTCCTATATCTCAAACATTTGAAAAACCATACAACTCAATTTGGTTTGACTTAGACACTACACAATGGAAGATATATTAATGGCCTATAAGCAGTTTAAAAGATACTTAATATCATTAATTATCAGGGAAATATAAATTAAAGCCACACTGAGATACTACTATGTGCATGAAAAACTAAAATAATTTGAAAAAACAGACTGGCAACACTAAATGTTGGGAGAACATAGAACAACCTGAATTCTCATATAGTGTTGATGATACAATCACATTGGGAAAAGGACTGACAGTTTCTTATGAAATTAGACATGCATCTACCCTATGACCCAGCAATTCCACTCCTAGGAATGTGGCCAAGAGTTATGAGAGCATTTCTCCAAAGCAACTTGTACAAAAACATTCATAACAGTTGTAATTGCTAAGCAAACTGAGGTATATTCATACAATGGAATAATAATCAGCAGTATAAAGAAACAAATTCTGGTGCACATAACAGTGTGGATAAATCTTTAAACATTATGTTGAATGATAAAAGATTTATATAAGAATACTTACTGTGTGATTCCATTTATATAAAGTTCTAAAACAGGTAAAACTAATCTACAGTGGGAGAAAAAATCAGAACAGTAGGTGCCTCTGAGGTTGTAAGGATGAAAGAAAAGGCATGAGGGAATTTGCTAGACTGATGGAAATATTCTGTATCTTGATCAGGATTTATGTTACACAAATATATTCATTTCTCAAAAATCTTTGAATGGTATATTTAAGGTACATGCATTTTGTTGTATGTCAATTTTATATTACTCAAAAACAGAAAAGAATTATAATCAAATATTGAATTTGTGTTAATGATATGCATACTAAAACATATAGGGGTAAAGTGTATAGATGTTTGCAATTTACTTTGAAACACATCAAAAAGTAATTGAAAAGAAGGATGTATACATGGACAGGCATGTGATAAAGCAAGTACAGTAAAAGGTTAATCATAGAATCTAGATGGATGGTATATGGATGTTAATATAAAATTCTGTCATCTTTTTCTAGTCAACAAATTTTATAATGAAATATTGGAAAAAAATAAGTTAGGATTTAGGAGAAAAGAAAAGTTCAGGCAAAAAGGACGAAACTGAAGTTAGGACCTTATAAGGAAGTATAGGTCTGTCTTATAGTTTCCTAAGAGCCAAAGCAAAAGGGAAAAGTGGATGACGTGCAGGAGAGGAAGAGGAAGAGATAAAAGCAAAGGAGGAAAAGAGAGCAAGATCTCATTTACACAGTTAGCAATGCCCATATGGTTGAAAAAAAAATGTTCTAGTAAAGCACCATTTTTTCCTGATATAGGCAAGTTTTCATGAAGAAGGTACTGTGTGCATGTGGTTCTATTAGTTAGGATAAGGACTTGAAACAGAGATCTTTACTTCTTAAACAAGTAAAAAACTCATTCCTCTCTTGTATAATAGTCTACAAGTAGTGCTCTAGGGGGCTTCCCAGGTGGCGCGAGTGGTAAAGAACCCGCCTCCCAATGCAGGAGACACAGGTTCAATCCCTGGGTTGGGAAGATCCCCTGGAGGAGGGTATGGCAACCCACTCCGGTAGTTTTGCCTAGAGAATCCCCATGGATGGAGGAGCCTGGTGGGCTACAATCCATCGGGTCACAAAGAGTTAGACATGACTGAAGTGACTTAGCATGCATACATAGTGCTCTGGGGCCAGAATGGTGGCATTATTCAAAGGAAAGTAGGTGGTTGGAGCTCCAAAATTCTACAACATAGAAAAAGGCTTCAATTATTTTATCCAAGAAGAAATTATGTACAAAAATAGACTCAAGAATCTCTAAGAAATACTCTTATCACTTGTCTTATTGATCCACTCCATTGTATGCTGCTGAATCCATTCCTCTCTGAACTGTATACTACTTAATAGAGCATATGTAGCAACATACTCGGAGAAGGCAATGGCACCCCACTCCAGTACTCTGGCCTGGAAAATCCCATGGACAGAGGAGCCTGGTAGGCTGCAGTCCATGGGGTCTCGAAGAGTCGGATACGACTGAGAGACTTCACTTTCACTTTTCACTTTCCTTCATTGGAGAAGGAAATGGCAACCCACTCCAGTGCTCTTGCCTGGAGAATCCCAGGGATGGCGGAGCCTGGTGGGCTGCCGTCTATGGGGTCGCACAGAGTCGGACACGACAGAAGTGACTTAGCAGCAGCAGCAGCAGCAGCAGCTACATACTAGAATGACAATACTTGCTTTCTTATACCATATTTCAACAATTCTGAGATGCATAATTTTTTCCCACATTTTGACATCTCTGAGACTGACATGGATCTCACAGTCAATGGCATGTCATTTTTTAAATTTCTTAATAGTATGTAAAATAATGGTGTTTCTTAAAATCAATGGCATGTTACATTTAATAAGAGAATTATCCAGTGCTTCATGGTTCAAAGTATTTTCATCCTATTCAATTCTTACAACATCATATTTTGGTGAGGTGGGTAGTTATTCCTATTCCAAATATAGACATTGAGATTCAGAGAGTTTAAATGACTTCTCCAAGGTCCTCTGCTAGTTATAATGAAGCTATAACACTAATCTGAATTCTCTAAATTTGAAATGTCCTGCTTTCTCCCAATATTACGTAAAATATTTAGAGAATGAAATCTCCATGGAAACAGGAATTTTGTTTTATTCGCTACTTTAGCACCAGAGCAGAGAACATTACTTGGCACATAGCAGATAGTCAAATGTTTATTTAGTGAATTAGTATTACAGAAGGGAATGAGAGGTCAGGATGGGAAGAACCTGTGGACTGTGGTGAGCTGGGAAGTTTACACAGAGGGTAGCTATCCTGCCATTTTTTCTCTGCTTTGATGAACTTATCATGCATCACGCAAATAGCATCTACTTCATGGTGCCTTCCACAGGTTGAGTTAAACATATTAATTCCCTAATAACTTGAGAGGCAACCTAGTATAGTGCAAAGCATCCTGATTTTTGCATGAGAAGACCTTTGCATGAGAAGATTTTTGCATGATTTTAAATTCCTTCTGATTTTAACTACGTATTAGCAAAAAACTTTGGGAGAAATTACTTAGCTTCAGTTTTCTTACCCACAAAATTAGAAATAATAAAACCTACTGGATTGCATCATTGTGAAACTTAAATGAGACCAGAATGTGAATGTACCTGAAACATAGTAGGAGCTCAATAATAATACTGTAATTCTTTTCTCTTTCTTACATGTACGTGCTCCACTTGAACTTGATAAATACTTCCATTTTTTAACTTCATGTTTTTCTCCCCATGACTGTGTTTCTAAAAGAACCGCACCTCTCCAGAACCCAGGAGAGTGCCAGACTCATTCTAAATGCTCTTAAGTATTTTCAGAGCTTATTCATTCACTTATTTAATTCATAAATATTTATCATATTCCTATTATGTGCCAGGTTCTTTTCTAGTTGCTGACACTCCACCAATGGACAGAACTAATGAAAATCTCTGTCCCTTTGGAGGCAGATAAACAATACAGGAATAAATAACATGGTGATAAGTCCTGTGGAGAGAAATAAATAAAGAGAAAGGATAGGGATAGGAAGTGTGGGAGATGATCAGGGGTGACTTTTTGTAATATTAATATTAGTATTAAAGAGTGTTAAAGAAAAGCCTTACTCATGTGGCGATATTTGAGAGAGACTTAAAGGAAATGAGGGGAATGCCATGCAGTAATCTGGGTTAAATTAGACGAGCAACATGAATATTTGTAGGAAAAATAAATAGCAAAGCATAGAACATTCCAGAATGTGAGAACATTTGACCAAAAACCTGATAGACTTAAGTAGACGGCTTGCTTGGGCAATATAAAATGAACCAGTCCAACTGGAGTATCAGGACTTTGAATGCCAGGAAAAGAATCTGTATTTTATCTTATAGACAATGGTGAACAGCTGGAGCCTTTTATCCTAGAGGATGTGACAGAAACCAAACAGTACTATAGGAAGCTTAACCTGTTAGAGCAACCCCTGCAGAAAACGTTAGAGGGAAAGGATAGCAGTTCCAGCATGGACATCTTGAGTTTGATGCCACCATGGGTTTTCAAGAAGATCATGCTCAGAAAACAGTCAGAAATGCAGGCCTGGAGTCAAGAGAGAGAGTTGAGGGCTTGAGATTTGAGGGGTTGTAGCCCATCTAAACCCTGACAGCTGATTGTAGTCATCTTCCAAGAGTCACCGACTCTGTGAGCAACAAACAGACCTTGTTAGAATTTTACTTCTGGCCTAAAAACTGGTAGGACATTACTCTCTGGAATTTTCCAAACTTACGCCAAGACTACAGATTCAGTCAGCAGTAATGAGAATGACATGCAGGATCTGACAGGGAGACATGCCAGAAAATTAAGTAGGAAAAAAACCTGAAAGGTGGGGCACAACGTGCCTTGGGAAGCTCAGACTCTTGAGAAATCTGGAAGAACATATATCAAGCCAGATGCTTCAGCCTTATGGGAGGGCTTTTGTTTAAAAGTGTGCTATGTGCAATGATTTAGAAACCCTTCAAAAAGCAGCATGCCAGTGATTCATCCTGTCTGAAAAAACAAACAGCCCCTCACATTTGACTTTTCAATCTCACCACTGATTGGAAATAACAAAAGTGATCTCTTTGCTATTTGGAGTAATTTCTCTTTCACCCACCAACAAGCAGGATGGGGGAAGGGATATCTCTGAAAACCGAGGAGTGGGGTTTATACAATTTGGGGAGAAAAGTTGCAGGAGGCAATTGTACCCTTATGTAAGATCCTTGTATAAAGACCACTCATGTGCCTGTGGCTATGTGACAGTGGAATCTGTCACTGTGGGTTTTCAATTGAGAAAAAAAGGGGGAAATTACTTTATTGAAATAAACTTGATTCCTATCCACAAAAGCAAAGGGCTGCCATTATTCTGGAATCCTAATCAGGTGTCTTGTGTGCCTATAATTAGCCACTGGCTCCTAGAAAGGAAAAAAGCAGGGCCTCCTTTACTTGAAGTGTATTTTCTTAGCCCAGGAATCTTTAAATATGTTGCTTACATAACCCCCAAAAGAATTTTTAAGACTATGTAACTCCTCACATATTTTAAGTTGTCATTGAAAAATTTTCATCAGAGGATAAGATGATGATAAATTGTAATTAAGATAAATATTTCATGACACTATTTGGTAAAATAGGTTATAACTTCCCAAAGAATAAAATACCTCAAATCTTAAGGAGGTCATGTAAAAATTTTATAAACCAGTTCTATCCAAATCCAAAAAATTTGCTTGTCTAGCAAGACATTCCAGTTAACTTTAAGAGAATCAGCATCACTAACTTACACTGTTCAGCTGTTCCAAATCTAGAGCTTCCCCACAGAGGTTCCCCAGTTATTCTACTTCTAATGCCAACTTCACTCATTACAGAAATACAAGTAAGACAGGCAAAGGAGGGAGGCTCCGTGCATGTAAGGAAGCTTGATTAATAACAAACAAACATATCATTACCAAACCAATATTTCTTTCTTGATTTTTACTTCTATATGTATCTACAAAAAATGAATGCTTTCCTACACAGCCAAAATAGCACTGTAGCCCTTAACGAAAATAGCCTGTCCATGTTAAAATTTCTCACATGTCCCCCAAATGCCCTTTATGAGATGGTTTATACAATCCAGGATTCAATCTTGCGTGTATATTGCATCTGGTTGCTATATTCCTTAAGTCTCTTTTAATCTAGAACATACATTCTACACAGGGGTGATGTTGTCCACAAGGGAGTGAAAATTGGTTCTTAAGAGATGAAAAAACTGTTACTCTTTTTATGTAGAAAGCACAGTACATTTAGTCATAAACATATACACAGTATGACTGTGATATTGGATGGTAGGGAGACAGGAAAAAATGTCTAAAAAGGCCTTTAAGGGGTAGGGGAATGAACAATAATGAAAAAAAGGTTGAGAAATACTGATCTAGAATGATCCCTCTTTCATTACACCAAGGGATTGATGAATTGGTATCTAAATCAGTATTTCAGTGTATTCCCTCCTTGGTCCTAAAAGGTTTTCATAGCCCAGGGCAATACCCTATTGTAAGATTTGGGTTGAGTAAGGTGGCAGACATGGAAATGTGCTGCTCAGATATCCCTCCAAGAAAAAACTTGCTGCCCAACTAGGAGGAGTGTGTCTAGCTGAGATTCCTCAGTTTCTCAGTGGAAGTCATACTCTTTGGGGATGACCCCCACCAATAAGCAAGGCTGCTGCACGGGGGCCTGGCTATTTCCACCCTACAGGAATACTTCAAAGGGGCAGTCTTGTCTCTGGAGCTCCCCAATTATCTGGCAGAGATGTTGTGGGATCCTTATTATAGTCTGGCAACTCCAGCTGCCCAATCCTGCTTTCTCCTTTTTTCTTTCATGAGTGCTACTTCCCTGTAGAACATTTGCACTCTGAACTCTCAGCATCTTCTTCCTGGAGAACCAAACTGGCTTATTCTTAGCAGATCATATTTATGAACGAATTAGGAGGTTGAAGATTTGGAAACTGATTCTCTTGAAACTGTATCCTCGAATTCTTCCCCTATCCCAGATGTAAGGAACTAATCAAGGTTCAATTAGAAAAGCAGAACATTAGGAAATATATATATTTAATATGGGATTTATTATAGGAATGTAATATCAAACAATTGGGGGACCTGGTTACACAGCTTATGTGAGCCTTTTGGTTCTGTGTTTGGTGCTGAAGCCTGAAATACTCAGAGAAAGCATTTGGGAAAGAAAACTGTGAAGTGAGGAAAGCAAGGGCCTCTGAGCCACCAGTTTTCATGATGTGGTAATCTCTAGGAGAAGCTGGTGTCCTTCATCAGGGAGCTAAACATGTATCTGGCCCAGGAGTTGGGGAGGTTGGAGAAGCTGGAGGCCTGGCTTCTCTTCCATCCCAACACACGCCAGCAGGTCAGCCACAACATGAATCAACTGCAACGGCACCTGTGCCTACAGCAGCCTTCCATGTGCAAAACAAATCAAGCTGCTGCTCCACTGCGTTACATCCCAGTTCACCTAACGTGTCTCTCAAAGCCCACACTAGCCTGGGGCTATGTAGGCAAGAGAGTGCTGGGTGCCCTAGTTTCAGTTTAGCTGAGTTGGTATGAAAATCCACCCAGTAGGGGGTCTCCAAATGCAGTTTAAGGACCGCTGACTAAACCAATGGCAAGGCGTCAGAGAGCCTTTCTAAAAGCTGTGCTTGGGAGTTTAGGATTAAATTTCTAGCTTTGTTGTGTATCCCAAAAGTGAATGTGCTAAACCTAAAACTCTATCAGCAAGGGAGGCTGTTAGTCATTTACTCCAGGACTAGAGTATGTGGAGGGGTAAGGGGAAGTTTTCAGTCTTACAGGCCTGGGTGTGGCGCTGTTGACTATTAACCTCTTGGAGTTTCAGTTTCTTCCTCCATTAAAGGGGCTAATAATCCCTACTTTGATGGATTTGATAAGGATTACATTACAGTAGCCTATAGGAAACCCAGGTGTACATTACCTGCATATAGTAAATGCTTAGTAAATGTCAACTATTCTTTCAAGTATGTCAGAGCTTCCAGATTAATAAAAGCACATTGAGATCTTAGATCTGCTAACTCTCTAGAGGATCACACAAGTCAAAGTCTGCCTAAGCCATGGTTAGAACTCAGAGAACCATCAGTTTGTGCCCCATAAAACCAGAGTTCTCCATGTCCTTGAGTTTCAAGAGTAGGAAGGAAAACTCAGAGGGTCTGATTGGTTACCTTTCTACTGATGAAGGCCATCAGTAGCTGCAGGCAAAGACAGCAGTCAATAGGAAACCAGGCTTCATGCTGCTATTGCAATTCAATATTTCCTGAAGGCAGGGGCCTCCTTCATGCCTCAGAGAGTTGAAATTGACCTGAGAATTATGGAGGCAAATAAAGTTATGAAGGATGAAAGAAGGTCATGCCTGTCCTCTCATAATTTGATTCTCTTCATCCCCTGCTCTCTTACACCAATATATAACTTAAGGGCCACAAATATCCTTCATGGTCAGAATGCACTTGATCCTGAATTAGTCAACAATCTGGTTGCAACAAACAGAAACCCAGGCTTCCCTGGTGACTCAGTGGTAAATGAATCTGCCTGCCAGTCCAGGAGACACTGGTTTGATCCCTGATCTAGGAAGATCCCACATGCCACAGAGCAACTAAATCCGGGTGCAACAACTACTGAGCCTACGCTCTAGAACCTGGGTGGGGCCCGCATGCCCTAAACCCAGGGATCCCCAACAAGAGAGACCACCACCGTGAGAAACCTGCACAGCACTAGAGAGTAGTCCCCGCTCTCTGCGACTAGAGAGAGCCCACACAGTAAAAAAAAGACCCAGCACAGCCAAAAATAAAGAAATAAGTAACATTATTTTTTTTAAAAAAAGAAACAGAAACCCAAGTCAAACCAGCTATTAACAAACAAGTAAGTAAACAAGGATGAAAGAAAAAAGGAAAGATGGAAGAAAGGAGTAAGATTACCATTTATCAGTTTATTTTTATTTGGTTCATGCAATTGGAAGTCCAGGAGGAGTGGACCTCAAAGGACTACAGAGACTTAGCAATGCAGTTATATCTCTGTCTCTGTTTCTCTCTCTTTCTCTGTCCACTTGCTTCACCTGTCTGTTCTGTTTATATTATCTCTTACTACAGATGGGCTTGCCCTACCTCGCTGTGGGGAAGAAGAGCATGATTCAGACCATTACTGGTTTTATCATCTCAGTCTAGTGATAACAACCTCCTTTCCCCAAGCCTGATATAAAGTCCCAGGGAAAGACCCGAATTGGCTCAGCTTGATGCACCAACACATTTCTAGCCAATCCCTGTGGCCAAGTAGATGGAACTATGTTGGTCGAGTCTGGATCTCAGGTTCACCAGGCTGAAGACTGGTTTGGCAACCCATTAAAGCTACAAGAAGGGGTGGATCATTTCTCCCAAATGAAATAATATATAGTACTGGAAGAAGATAGGGGAGGAGATGCTGAATAGACACAATTGACAGGTATCCATTAAAGATCCTTTGTGTTTCAAGGTTTTGTTTTCAAATAAATGTTTCTTTCAGAGACAGAGACTTTTACAGTTGCAAAGAAGAAAACTCTTTGTTGGTAGAAAGAGGAGAAAATGTGCAGGAGGGAGGAGCTAGGGGAATAAGGTTGTCATTAAAACTCTTTTGGAAAGTATATCATCTCTTTGACTTCAGGTATTTATCTGTGGGAGTATGACTCTCGTATTTTCTTCTAGAGCCTTTAATCCCAGTATCTAAGCCTCAGGGGATAAAGGTAGCACCTACCTTATAGTACTTCTATGAGAAATACATGAATTAATCCAAGTAAAATATGTAGTGTAATACCTAATACACGGAAAGCTATTTTTACAAATAGAAATGTAATTTCTGTTTACTTATGTAGCACCGATTTCCCCACTACACACTGAGGGCTCTTGGTTGCAAATAGTTGCAACTCTCTTCTTAGGATTCTTTTTCTGGCCCAGAGAGACTCATTTGGAGAGCGAATGCCCCTCATATCAACTCTCAACTGACAGGAGTTAGTGGATAAATACTCTAGCTTCCTCATCTCTCAGTGAAATAACTCTGAATTCCCCAACATGACTGCACTCCAATTGATTCATCTGAGAACATACCCCTTTTTTGGCTTCTTTTCCTCCCATCTTACTACTTTCACTCCCCTAATGGTGTTTTCTGGAATCACCTCCTAAATAAACTACTTGCACTTGAATTCTAATATCAGGATCTGCCTCTGGGGAATCTAAACTTTGAAAAAAAGTTTTTGAAAGAAAATGCACCACAATGTTCTGCATCATTATTCTGTGACTAGTGGGATTATAAAATATAAATTATAAATCCTTTTGTCATCTATGTCTAAAACATTTGTTCATAAATATGAACATGGATAACAACTAATTGATTATTGGAACAGTCTGAAACATTACACTTACTTTTAGTTTCTTCAGAACCTGAGCACCTTTTCCTTCTGTTAATAATTCTAATTCTTTGTAGCTAATAAATAAATCTTTTTTTACACTCACTTTTTACACTAAGTCCATGCCCAGCCCTATGCCTTTACTCATACTTTATCTAACACTTTCTATTACCTCTTCATCAAACCCCCACTTCCAATTCATTCCAGCCCATAAGCCATTTTGTGTCCATTTATTCTACGTATTACTTAATTGACATTATTAGTTCTTCCCATACTTTGCATCATTTTAAAGAGATACATGTAAAATACTGCTTTGCTATAGGCCTCTCAACTTTCTAGAATATTTGGATCAGCAATAGAACTACTTTCAACACAAAAATGGTGTTAGACCAATTCAAGATAAAATACTCCCTCCCCAATTATTTACGATAATATCTGAGCTGCATCTGCTGTTTCAGTCTTTAACAAAGGAGCTGTTTTATAGAACCACAGCAATGGGGGAAGAGAAGGAAAGAACAGAAGCTGGCTCTGATGCACTCATTCCACCATCCATAAATGATCTTTTCATGAGGACACAGCCGATAAGGAGAGAAGGAAAGACAAAAAGCATTCTTGACTGTGGAATGGAATAGCAGCTCCCCCTCTGTGTCTGATTCAGTCGCTCAGAATGGCTTTCTTATGGCTGCGCCTCTTGTGAATTATGAGTCTCTCTCCCTTTCTCTTCCCCCCAGGCTTCATATTAAAGACAAGACGCAGCTGCCAGGGCCTCCAGAGATTTCCCAGCAGTCTACTATGGTGAAATAAAATACCATGTTATGCTGGAAAACTAGCCAGTCCTTTTTTCACATGGGCTGTGCTATCTCATGGCCTGGATAAAGGATTCCAGGCCTGGACACTTGCTACTTTTTCTGAGATTTGTGGGATGACCTTCTAGACGACAGTACTCAATCTTTTGGTGTTTCAGCTTCCTAGCATAATATTTATAATTACCTCTTAAAGAGACTATATACATTTGTATACCATTGGAGCAACTATTTTACTTCCAAGGAGGGAGAGGTTCTGTGGCCCTGTTGCCGCAGATGATTTGGGACTTTGACAGGCTTGTGATCTTCTTTATTTGCATCTTTTGTGTCATTACTACCAGAAGGATTGCATTATATAAATGGGCTGAGGTTTATACATAATGATTGGTTGAACTGCTTCTGATATTTCAATCTTAGCTTTATCTGCCCAGAGGAAAATAAATCCAGCTAAAATAGGTTTGTAACCTTACATGGAGATTTGGAATACGCTAGTAAAATGTTGGAGTATGCTGGTGAAATCAAACTGGAGACTATCTTTAGTTAAACAGTTAAAACCCTATCACAGACTGAGGCCGAAAGTAAATATGATGCCCCATGTTTTCCTCATATCCTGATTTCAATCTTTAAATAATAGGATAGATTTCAAATCCCAGCAAAGGCTGGGATAAGTCTATAGACAAGGAGAAGGAAGAATGTGAGAAATGACTGAGTTGTTGATGACAGTAGCTCTCCGAGTGTGGACAGACAGTCCTCCATGCACATTCCTTTCTCTCTCTTCTGTTTCACCCTGCTTATTAGCTAGCAAATAGAATAAATAAACACCCTTCCTCTTGTATATACTTTGTTTTCAGAAGCCTTTAATAGATTAAAATCATCAGGTGCCAAGTATCGAATTTCTTTCTAACCTTTTTGTGGGGTGTACATGGAAGAATAGGTAAGGATCAAATTAGTCATACAAAGGTTAATTTTTAATATGCAATTGGATAAATAGGTCCCTTTGGGAATACCCAAGTAAAATCAGAAAGTAGTTCAATTTACCAACTGATGGGTAAAGATGGAATCTTAATTATTTTTCTATCTTTTTGTAATGCATGCTCAGTCACTTTAGTCGTGTCTGACCCTGCAACCACATGGATCATAGTCCAGCAGTCTACTCTGTCCATGAGATTTTCCTGGCAAAACTACTGGAGTGGGTTGCCATTTTCTTCTCCAGGGGATTTCCCAACCCAGGGATTTTTTTGTAATTAGTGTTCAATAAATATAGTTGGGTTGAATTTTTTTTAGTTTTTAAAAAATATTTATTCATTTGGCTATGCCAGGTCTTAGTCGTGGCATGCAGACTCTTAGTTGTGGCAAATGAGAACTAGTTCCCTGACCAGGGATTCAACCTGGGCCCCTAGCATTGGGAGTGCAGAGTCCTAGCCACTGGACCACCAGGGAAGTCCCTGGGTTGAATTATTAAATTGAAATTATCCATGCCTATCTTGGAGAACATCATCTGCAAGGAAATATTCTATTAAATGCAATGAATATATAAACTATACCTTGAACTTTTCTCCTTTTCAATTGTGAGGTTAAAATGCTTTCCAAGTATAACACTGATTTTTCAAACTATAACTATCTCTAAGGAAGGAAATTAACATCATTTCATTTTACAGATGTGAGAACTGAAGTGTAAGGTGCTCTGGCCAGCATGAGTCAGTCAGTCGGAGTCAGAATAGAATGATGTGAAGATGGGGACAGAGGGAGCAGAAATGAAGTCTATCATCTACTTTGAGGTTCCTTTCTCTCTCTTTCCTCACTGACTATATAACAACTTGGGAAGGCCTAGCATTGCCTTCTGATACAATGGGAGAAACTTTCTCCTGCCATCAGAGGGGTAGGACAAGGAGGAAAATCTTTGGACTCAGTCAGGACAGAACCTCTGTTTAGTTCCCCCCATCCACCCCATACATTCTGAGGCCTACCTAACTTGACACTTGACTTGGCCCTAGTGAACCCTGGTCAAGTGAAAGAATGAATGAATAGAAGCCTTGTGACTCCAATTTAGGCATTTGAACCATTGAATCAGTATTTTTAAAAATGGTACAGTCATCCCCTTTAAATGCCCCCTAGCATCATTTATTTTCAACTGTCCCTGCAAAAACAGCAATGAGAATCTCTCCATGTGTTAAATAGGACCATATACATTAGATTCTAGTGATACCCTTTTCTAATAAACAGATACCTAAGTAAATAAATAAACACAAATACCATATATGAGGAAGGGTCTTCAACACAGTATGAAGTGAGAAAGTTTTAAAGCAGTCCATTCACTGGGCTATATGCTTTTAAATGCATTATCTCATTTGATCCTCACAAAAATCTGAGATGGGTGTTCTTTTTTGCTCCTTTTTATAGATACAGAAACTAAGACTGAGAAGTTAAGTAATTTGCCCAGAATCACACAGCTTGAAAATGAAGATTTAAAATGAAATCTGTTTGAATCTAGAGCCTGGCATCTTACTTCCTCTCTCTGGTTCTTACCCCTATGCTGGCTTTTTGAATCCTCTCTTGCTTCTCTTCTGTCCCTTTTTTCTCAGTTTCTGTATCTGTCTATCTGTTCTTTCTCTCTCCTCTCTCTTTTCTCTCTCTGTTTCCCTCCTGCCACATATGATAAATAGCTTTCTTCACATTCTCCAAAGGGTCCATGATTTAGAAAAGTTTCATTGCCAGAGAGCCTTGCCAGGCCCAGATTCACAGGCCCAGCAGGGTGTCTACAATTCCAGCCACCAGGTCATTGCCTCAAGTCACTGCCCAGCTTCTGAGCACACCCCAGCCTCACAGATGCTGCCTGGGCTGGGGCTGTTCATGCATTTTGTCACTGGGATTTAAAAATGGCAATTATTAGCTTTAGAAGCAGTGTTTAGAAATGGCTGCCACTTAGATTTTGTCAACTAGTTTGTATGAACATGGGTTATCAATATAAATAATTTGCATCAGAGATTTGCTTGGGTTCTCCTGTAAAGACCCTCTTCATGCTCCAGAAATTATGAACATCAAAAGATTATCCAAGCAACAGTGGCATGCCTTGCAGAGAGCTCTCCAATACAGGTGTGCCTCAGGTCACATCCTCACGTCTCAACCCTTCTGCTCTCAGTGGTGGGGGCTTGACTATCCTTGACAGAGATGAAAACAGCTCAGCATGGAACTTGGAACCCAGTAGCAAAGATTTTTTAAATGTTCACAAGGATAACAATAAAGGATAGAATGCAACCTAATATTACCCTCTCAGGGCAATGGATAAGGAGTAGTAATGATTAAGGAGTAGTAATGATTTCTTTAAAGAGAGAAAATCCTTAAGTTGTGTGTGATATTCTTTTTTTTTTTTTTTTTTTTTTAGGAGGTTGGAGAAAAGAGGAAACCATAGAGCATATTCTGAGATGGGCAGCCTTCCAAACATCACAATTACTTCTGTGGAAAAGCAGAGTTAAGACTGAGAGGGTAAAAGTCCAGAAAGTCAATGGCTGGTCTGGATTTAAAACTTGTTTTGTACATCTGGAGATAAAGAAGTCAAGGGGCCAAGGAAAGAATAGAGTTAATGACCCACATGGCAGTTAACGAGTGATACTGGCGGTGTGGCTGCTGCTATGGGAAGAGAACAGAGGCTGAGAATTGCAGAATTAACCACTAACACGGAAGGGTCCTTGGGCTGAGACCTTTCCATGGTTTATTTTGTTTTAGTATAAATCATTTACTTAATACACTGTAGTTCTTAGGATAGTACACTCTGTATTAATTTATGACCATTATCAAGTTGAAAGAGAAAACACAAAGTTTGTATATGAAAGAAAATATGTCTCAAATTGTTTTCTTTAGATCCAGGACTGAATGTAGGAAATCAATGCCAAGACTCATTATTTAAGGGTTGCCTAAACTCTAGCAGTTTTTGAATGATCTTAAACCCTAGTCAAATTGGCAATAGAGTAGTTTGCCCCCCTCCCCCCCCCCAAATCCTACTTTTTGTAAATGTCTATCCATTCTGACTTTAAAATATTCTCAAACATTTTGGTAGAACACAGAGCTAGGGAGTTCAGTAGCTTGGTGAGAGAGTTGTAAGAACTTGACCCTCTTAAATATATGTTCATCAAAAACTCAGTTTTTTCAGTAGAACATTTATTCAGAGAACATTTATTCTTCTAATTCATTTTCCACTTGCAATCCTATCTCTTAGATGGGATGTTTCAAGGAATGATTTAAAAAAATAAAAAAAGAAAGCTATAATGCAAGCATTTCTGAAAAAGAAGTTTGTACTACATTTGCCCTTTATCTGATTGCAAAAAAATCCAAAAAAATCTTGCTAGAACTTGCAAAGTTCTACAGAAATTGGTATGGAGTAGTCAGGCAATGGCAAGTACAAGAGTGAAAGAAAACAGCAAGTTCTGACTTTGAAAAGTATTTACATACATTCCAGTGCATTCCAAACACATAAAGAATAAACTTAGTAGGGAAAGGCATTCCATGCCCAAAGCTGAATCTTTGAAACTGGGATCCGAGAAAAAGAAACACTTCATGTTACTGCTAAGCATAGAGAAACAGAGCAGAAATTATAGGCCTAAATGAAGTGTTCCTGGAAGATTTGTGAGAGAGAAGGGCAAGCATCCACCAAGTAGATACTTCTCATAAGGACATGCTTTGCAATTTGAGCATTTTTGAACTTGCAATGGAATTTTAAAGCCATCCAGAAACAACAGATGTTTGAACGCAAATGATCCAACGTCTTGATGCCAAAATTAGGACTCTGATGAGGAACATTAGAATTGTAACATATGAAGGACTACTTCAGGAACTCTTCTCCAGGGGAACAGTTGAAAGAGATTTATTCTGTGACTTGCTGACCCATCCTTAATCTTTGCCCGTTTATACTCTAAGCGATAAACATTTCTGTCAAATGGAAACAAATTAAAATGCAAGTCTCTTTCCTAGGTCTAACTTCAATCTCCTCTCTCTCCCCTTTGAGCACTCAGTCTCTAAATTGAATTATGAAACTAGGAGGAGGACTCGTCTAAACTTTTACATATGAAAACCAATAATAGGATATCATTGAACATACACAGCACAGAATTATCTAGCTAATTTAGTAGTTGTAAGCAGCAAGTCAGATAGATATTTCAAACAAGCCAACTGGCCGATATCAACTCCCACCAACAATAAATAAGCAGACTCCACTTTGCAAGGTACTTTCCCCCCCCCAGATTAACTTGGTAACAGATAAATGCCAACTCTCTGCTTTTATTTAGTTTTAAGGATATATTGAGGTTTTAGTATAATTCTAAAGCAAGATAGTTGTTTTCTCATTAGCTTGTCAGATCAACTTTTCCCCCACCTCTCTCTGTTAAACAAGTAAATGCAACTTAGACATCAAATCCCCTTATTCAACTTTCAAAGAAACTTTTTGTACATCTCACTTATCAACTCAACTTCCCAACAGGGTAGCAAGATTTATTGGTTTCCAGAAGGATGTTAGCATATTTCATATTTCTTATTTCAGCCACATAAATACTCTAAAATAGCTCCTGTGAGGAGAAAGTGGCAGTATGGTCATGGTTCTAAAAGGGAGCCAGGAGCTCAAACTGAAACTGCATTTTAAAAATAGCATAGCAGCTATGATTATAATTTAGCTCCACAGCATGTAAGCGTGGTATGAACAGGAAACGGGAATACATCTTCTGAGCCTGATAAGATTCTCTAATGTAAGACATATGCTCTGTTTCTTAGCTGGAGAACTAGACCTAGCCAGAAAGAAGAAAAGCATATATGTTTATCTTTAACCCAAAGATTAAACCTATCAACCTTGGAAGACTTTTTGAATTACTGTTGAATTAAGTGATGAAGTCAAGAATTGCCACATAGATTTTCAAATCCAAAAAAAAAAAAAAAAAAAACTTTCTAGAAAATTGAAGATTTGAAGTAATTTCCAGAGGAAAATTAATTAAGTGAGCTATGCATCCCAAGACTGTGTTATCTCAGTGCAGCCTCCACAGAGCAGAGACACTGCTTAGAGAAATCAGTGCTAATCAAGGGGACACTCCTGACAAAAGAATCTCCATTGTTTATAAAAGGCCGAAGTTGAATTCACTAAGGAGCGCGTGTTTTAAAAACATTCTACAATATCAATAATTATTCCTAATTCTACTTATGACGAATAGAAACATGACAAAATGCCCTTGAGATTGCTCTTCCATTCTAGGAAGGAAGTGATGGTTTCAACATATATTTCCAGGTTAGCATTGAGGAGAAAACGTAAGATAAGGAAAGCAACGTTACTCAGCATTGATATGTGGCAGTACATCAAGGTACATATGGACTTACTATTCACCTATGCTTATAGTCAACATTGGGAACAGTGGAAAGGAGCTGATACCAATGCCTGTCATCAAAATGCAAATTTTGATTTATTACCCTTTGATGCAAATTGTCATAAAGAAAACCTATAACAGCTGGAAAAGAAACAAACAAAAAAAGAGTAGTTTCCAGGCTCTATTACTTTACAAACAGAAGGCTAGGGAGATTTGTCTGGTTATTCAGAATAAGAATGAATTTGCTCATTCAACAAAAATTTATCAAGTGCTTCCTTTGCATGAGGCACTGTTGTAGTTGCCGGGGATCTAGCAGTAAGAAAGACAGAGAAAGATCTTACGTTCCAGAAGTCATTCAATAAATATATAAACAGGAGACTGTGAAGGGTAAAGAGTGCTGTTAAGGGAATGAAAGGGTGATGTGTAGAGAAAAACAAAATAGGTGGTGACTGTTTTAAGTAGGATGGTCAAACAAAGATTTGCTTGAGCAGAGACTTGAATAAAGAGAAGCCAAATGGGTAAATATACAGGAGAATGTTCTAAGGGTAGAGGCAAAGCTAGTGCCAAAGGTCCTGAGGTCAGAACAAAGTTTGACTTCTTCAAGGAAACGAATTTAGTGAGGTCAAAATGTGGTGCTTGACAGGGAGATGGGAAGAGAGGTGGTTGGGAAGGCAGTAAGGGGCCAGATTGTACAGGACCTGTTGTTGTACCTTGGTAAGAGGTTAGAATTTCATTTGAAAAACAGTGAAAAGTCACTGGAGAATTTTATGTGATCTTGATTTATTTTTAATTATAAAATATTTCAGGTATCTGAGAATCTATGTATGGATAACAAGAGAATGAATACCTCAAGAAATTAGACTGTGTTGAAATCCCCCCCTTTTTGAGCCTAATCCCCTCTCTCTTTAAAGGTAACTCCTGTTCTGAATTTTATGTTTACAATTCTCATGCATGTTTTGTGCTTTTACCACACACACACACACACACACACACCACACTCATACATATCCATAAACAATATGTATAACACTGCCTTGGTTTTTTTAAAAACTTAATGTGTAATTGGCTTTGCAAGTTTTCAAACTTTATATGAATGGTACCATGCTGTATCAATTCTATGACTTGCTCTTTTTCCCCTCTGTTATATTTTTTTGAGATTTGCTCATTCACATAGAGTTCTTCTTATTCATTTATTTTTAACAATTGTTTAGTATTCTCTTATATTAAAATACTGCAATTTATTCATCCTTTGACTGATGGGCATTTATGTTGTCTTTAATGTTTCTATTCATATCTCCCTGAGCAGGTAATGGAATACAGAGAGACAAGAGTGGAAACATGTAAACAGGTTGGAAGACTCTTCCGAGTGCAGCAGAAAGCCAGCAGTGGCTACAGTTAAGGTAGCAGCAACTGAAATGAAGAGACATGGAGAAATTTGGTATATATTTTGGAAATGGAGCTGATTGGACTTTTGCATAGATTTAATAGGAAGGTGGAGTTGCAGAGAGAAGGTAAGAAATCAAGGAATAATCCTAACTTTTGGTCTTAAGCTATTTTTGAGGCATCTAAAGGCCCAAATCTTAGAACTTCATAAGGTAACATGTGATGTGATACCTTCCTTCTCTAGTGCCTTGAAATGTACAAAATTTTGTTGAATGAATAAATAATGGAGTTTATAATTGGTTCTCTATGGTACATTGAGATTATATTGAGATTTACTTACATGGCAATCTAGAATATTTTCAGGTAAAATGAAATGAATTGAGGTTTTGTTAAAATAATCAAAGGGGGGCTATTTGTGTTTGAGGGTTTTTAGTAAAACAAGATTGACTATTAAACATTTTTTTAAGCTGAGTGATGGGTATATGGGAGTTGCACTTTTGTAAATATTTGAAAATTATCATGTTAAAAAGTTTAGGAACAGGTAAGAAAAAATTTTAACTTTTTCTCATCAAGATGAGAGTTGTCTCAATATGGCTCTTTAAATAAACATCCAAATACATAATAACCACTCCTCCTAAGTATGTTGTCCAAGAATTCAGGAAGCCCAGGCAAAGTTCGTAACCTTTTGGGATTTATGAACTCCTTAGAGAATTTGATGAAATATGTGAACACTTTTCCCAGGAAAAAAAGACGCAGATGCACAATTTTGCATAAATATATCAGGTTGTTCTCTTTTTTTTTCAAGCTGTTGTCATAAACCAGGTTAAGAAATCCAAATAGATTCAGGAAAAGACCCCACTAAAGTTCTGACTTTAGGACTACAAGTTCTCAGGTAATTTGTTAAGATGGAATTTTGTCCTATTAGTTTTTTTAATGTTCTACTTTCCACACTTAGTGCTTACATTCCTACCTGGAGTTTGCGGTTGGATGATTGAAGTCTGAGTCTTCTCTTTGCCACTTTCAAGCTATATGATCCTGGAAAAATCACTTAACCTTTCTAAGTTTCACCTTCTCTGGAATACACCAAGTACTATTGGTGAAAAAAATGAGCTAATATAATTGAAAGTCCTTTGTAAGATTTAAAGAGCACTATAAATTGGTGGTAAAAATTTATGCTTATGTGCCAAGAACTCTTCTAAACATTTTAAGTACCATTATTAACCTCATTTTTACACATGAAGAAACTGAGACACACAGAAATTAAGTAACATGCCTAATGTCATATGGCTCATCAGGGGTTGAGTTAGAATTTGAGCCCAGCCAATCTGACTCTAGAGTGTACATTCTTAATCTTTAAGCTGTGAATTTTAGTATTGTTCACCCTGCATATAATACCCCTCCACTGCTCCATGATATTATATTGTGCTCATCAGATGAATACTATCAACCTAGGACTGAGAGAGAAACTGTAATTCAAGTAGCAGCCAAATTCCAAGAGGAAAAGATGATGCCATCTTGTCTTATTTTTTAATTTAAAAAAATTAAAGTTTTAAATGAAAATTAAATTTTTATGTTTTTAATTTTCTTCTGTTTAGTATTTATACTGTAAGATTTGATTTGATTTAAGTTCTTTTTCTGGAGCAGTTGTTAACTCCAGAGTTGGGGCAGAGAAAATAAAAGGTGAGTCTGGAGCATCTTGTGATGACAAAAACAGTAAGAAAGTACTCAAAACCCAGTGGCAGCATATGAAAAAGACATAGGGTTCAACCAGAAAGGACTCCCAATAACTAAAGATGAAACAATCTGCGCAAGAAATAAAATAGCAATAGAACTGGATTATGATCCAGAGTAAAATATTCATGAATCTTACTAATATTAACAAGTGAATTTTAAAATAAGTGGGGGATGAAAAGACTGTCTATCTTACAAAAAAAAAAAGGAAAATAGAAGTGAGGAAATAGAAAACTGAACACCGAACGCCACAGTAATATTTGTTTCAGGCAAGGTCCTTCAGTGGATACTAAAATCAGTGGAATAGAAACAGGATGTTTTCATAATCTCAAAGTGTCTCCCCCAAATATTTATTAATTATAAAGGTAAAACTAGTATTGTTATAGTAGAGAAACCTGGCAAATAGCACCTTAATCAAGTGATGGGACTTAACATCACTGGCAGAAGATACCAACTTTGTGAAGTCCTGGATTATGATGTCCTGAGAAGGGTACATCACTTCAGTGAACTCTGATAAAAAAATTTATAAAACTCAATTTAATCAAGAGAAAATAGCAAACCCAGCAAATTGTACAAAAAACTGACTAATATTCTTCATAAGTGTCAAAGTCATGAAAGACAAGGAGAGGCTGAGGAACGGTCCACGTAGTTGGAGACTAAGCAGAGCTGACAAATCCACGGCATTTGGGAAAGGCATCGTGGGAAAGGACCATAGGGTAAACAGGGTATCCCAGTGGATGTCTGCAGATTCGTTATTTGCTTATTAGGTATTATAACAATGCTAATTTCTTAATTTTGATTATTATGCTAGGGGGTCACATAAACTGTTGAACTCTTATGGGAAACTGGATCAAAGGTACACAGGAACTCTGTTCTATGTTTGTAACTTTTCTATAAGTCAAATTGTTTCAAAACAAGAAGTTACAAACAAAACATAAGCCCTGATCTTGCATTGTTTTAAACATTTGTTTGAACTGTCTATTCTAGTTTCTCCAGATTCAGTCATTTGAGTACCAATTTCAGGATTCTTACCAGTATTCCCAACATTTAATGATTTCTCACAATATTTTACAGGGGAGGAAATTGAGGCATAGTGAAGTGAATGACTCAACATCACAGAACTAACAGGTTGTTGAGTCAGGATTCACTTTTAAGTAGCTTAACACAGTCTATGGTAACTTCTCTAGACTACCTTCCAATACTGCTATCACCTCTATCATTATTTACTTGGTAGCTTCTTTAGAATTGACCCAGTTTATTTCAAACTCTAAAATTAAACAAAATGGTAAGCTATGTTATAAGGTCCTCAGGATAGAAATTTTTGTTTTCTCCACTGATGTACCACAAGTTCATTGAATAGTGCGTGGCACATTAAAGATATTCAATAAAAATGTATAATCAATGAATGAATTTAAAACTTTATATCAGAACTGTAAGTGGAAAGTCAGCATCATTTTACAGAAATAGAAAGTAATATCTTCAAAATAAATATAATGAGAATAATAGTGTTATTAAATGCTGTTGCTTCCTGATTGCTCTGGACCTGAGGCTTGGTATTTCTATATTTAAAAAGTAGTGCAAGGGAGGGCTTCCCTGATGGCTCAGTAGTAAAGAATCTGCCTGCCAATACAGGAGACACGGGTTCTACCCTTGATCTAGGAAGACTCCACATGCCTCAGAGCAGCTTAGCCAGTGTACCATAGCTACTGAGCCTGTCCTCTAGCGCTCAGGAGCCACAGCTACTGAGCCCATGCACAACCAGCCCTTGCGCCCTAGTGCCTGCACTTCACAACAAGAGAAGCCACCACAATCAGAAGCCCACACTCTGCAACTAGAGAGTAGCCCCTGCTCCCCACAACTGGAGAGAAGACCACACAGCAACGAAGACCCAGCACAGTCAATAAATAAATAAATATAAAAAACTTTATATGATAACAGTAAATGGAAAGGCAGCGTCATTTTCTAGAAACAGAAAGTAATCTTCAAAATAAATACAATGAGAATAACATAATGTTATTAAATGTTGTTGCTTCCTGAGTGCTCTGGACTTGAGGCCCAATATTTCTATATTTAAAAAGTAAGGCAAGGGGGAAAAAAAATTACACAAATATTAGTGTTAGTTAGTGTTAGTCACTCAGTCGTGACTAACCCTTTGCGACCCCATGGACTGTAGCTCACCAGGTTCTATGAGAAGGTATTAAAAAGGATACCAGTTACAGACTTTCTCCTTGATTTAATCAGAAAATTTCAATGAGAATGACAAAGAGAATACTTTTCTGAGTAAATTGGCTTTATCTAAAGTATCAATTTGTACATGACCAACATAAGGGACCATTCTTTGGGGAAGAGGGTTCTGTTCTAAAGGGACCAATCGACTGAGGGTTCAATGTGAGATTAGACAACTCAGTCTCTCTTGACCATCTTCATGCCTTAAATGTCACTCTTATCTTCTGTAGTCTCCTTCCTCTTCTTGTTTACATCTCATTTCTATCTCTAATCCCCTATAGAATTATTTTTAGTTCTTGTAACACTCCTTAGTGCATACCTCTTTAATAGCACTTAAAATATAAATTCATCATTATTTTTCCCAAGTCTGTCAACTTCACTTAAATTATAATTATGTAGGACATCAGGGAGTGTGTAATATTTACATCTCCAGAGCTCTTACCAGTATCTAACAAGATGGTAGGCCCAAAACAACCTGTTGAATTATTAAATTAAGAAAATTACAGAAATAAGAGGGGAAGAAAAGAACCGTGTGATTTTCTATCATCCTTGAAGCTGTGATTTTGTCCTCACTTGTGTTTGAAGAGCTTATTATTCGGATCCTTTATAAAATCTTCCCAGGCGCACATGCAGGTCCTCCATGAAGATGAAAAGTAAATAGCAATCGTTCCTTTCAAAAACTCTTAGAATTAATTTGCTTCCTTGAACGATTATAATATATCACTCTTCCTTTGCAGAATATTTGCTAAAACCTGATGGATGCTTCCCTTGTAGACATTACTGATGTGTTTTTGTCACTGACAGGAAGGCAAGAGTAGGCTCTTCAAAAGTTTGAGCTCAGAGTCAGGGTCTTTTCTCATCCTAGTCTAAGGATGATACCGCTTAGTGATCAGTCATCAGACAAGGGGATAGAGAGAAGTTTTCATTCTTCTGGGTCTTTTTGAATATCACTTAGCAATGGAGCTTTTTGACTGATTGATTTCGTTTGATTTTGATTACTATTTAGTGCAGTTTTTAGTGTGTGATTTCAAAGGTAATGTCTAGAGAGGAGGGTGGGAACGTAAAGAGAAAGAAGAATTTTACCCTTCAGTTGGAACCATTCTTAAATGTTGGATTTTTAAATGTTTATTTATTTTAAAAGTCTTTATTGAATTTGTTACAATATTGCTTCTCTTTTATGTTTTGGTCCTTTGGCTACAAGGCATGTGGGATCTTAGGTCTCCACCAGGGATCAAACCTGCACCCCCTACATTGGAAGGTGAAATTGTAACCACTGGACTACCAGGGAAGTCCCTGGTGGATTTTTTATTTTTAACATGTAGATATATTGCATTTACATTAAAACAACAACAAAAAGATTTAAAGATCTTCTAATAGTCCCTGAAACAAATTTAGAAGTTTGAGTGCTAAATTTAATTATCATCTATGCTTCTTTTGGTTTCCAGATGAAGCATTGCCAACACAACATATTAGGTAATGTGATAAATACAGAAATTCTATTTTTTCTTAATGGCAACATTCACATTTGAAGCAAGCTGTCAGTAGCAAACAGCTTTGCTTGAGTAGCCTGGTTTAGCAGATGTCTTTGTTAGGAATGTAACAATTATCACCATTATTTATTTCACTGAATATCAAGTGGTACAGAGGGAAGCCAAGTCTTCATCAATAGTGCACGTGGTTAATTACATCATTCTATCTCCTCACATGCCTTAACCTTTGTTACTTGCTCTCAAAATAATCATAAAAGGACATATCTTACTGACTTAAAACCAAATGCAAAGTTACTATCAACTGTCACACAAAACTATGTAGACTACAAGAGAAAAGGAAATTATTTTTTCCAGCCACTTATTACTTGCTATTTAATAGTATTAGGTAACATTTACCCAGCACTTAGTCTATACCAGAGAATGAGTAAGCATGTTACATGCATTATCTTTTTTAATTATAGTCAATCTTCCCTAACATTTGCATACATTCTTTCATCTACACTGTACTATTCTTTTAACATGTTATTATTGGTTACAGTAGTCCATGACTAGTTTTGATATGAATATCATGAATTTTTATCCATTGAATATTTCCAGCTATAGAAGTTCTATTGTGAATGGAAAATTTATACTATAATAAAGACCAAATCAACGAAGAACAAAATAAAAATCTTCCTCATCAAAACAAGCTAAATTTTCTTCTGTAAATTAAGTCAAAGCAACTCTTGCTATAGAATTCAACAATTCAAAAAATAATAAAACACCCACTGTAGGAGCACTTTGTATTCATTATGTTGAATACAGAAATGAATTAGTCTGTCCCTTTCTTCTAAGTGCATGGTCTAATGGAGAAGAGAAACAAACAATTGGATACTAAGACTGATTGTGGTAAATTCTGTGTTCCAAATAAAACCAAGTACCTAATAATGTAGGGAGGCTCTTGTTTGGATTTTGGTATTGGGGAAAGAGCATTTTGGAGGAGAATGATGTGAATTAGGCTTTGACAACCAGGTAAACTTGCAAAAGTTTATCTGGAAGGAAGGGCAAGTGACAAAGGCAATAATTTCATAAAAGGCAAGTGAACACAGGGCCTGTTTCGTGGGTGGGGCTGGGGGGGTTGTCCACACGACTTGTCACACACCAGGGTGCAAGAGCTGAGTGGGATTTAAGGTTAGAGTGATGGATTTGGACCAAATCACGGAGAACTTTGACTACAGAGGCAGTGGGGAGGAAAGGAAAATCTTTAAGCCCAAAGTGACCCACCTAAATCTAAAGATTTGGAAGATGACTCCAGCAGTGATGTTCAGAAAAGCTAACATTTAGGGTATGAGTAGGGGGAGAATTAAATGAGCCAAAGAAAAGGAAAGAGCTTTTGTTATTGTTGTCTTGTTTTCGTGTTGTTTTTAATGTAAAAGTAGTTGACGTGTGAATAGCAAAATTGATTTGCTATTATTCCACTAAATGGAAGAGAAACAAACGGAAAGTAAGGAAACTGTTTAAGAGGCTGGCTATGCAATGGTCCGGACGAGAAAAGTGAGTTTCTGAAAGAAGGTAGTAAGCAGAGGAGATTGATTTGAAATATAACGGTGCAAAGAGACTTCACTGGATTGATTAGAAGATAAAAACCCAGGAATGAAAAGTGATGAGTTTAATTTAGATCAGACTTTAAGATGTCTGTAATACCTCAATGTGTATTATACTTTGATCACATGTACATCAGCATATAATTAGGAACAGAGTGATTAAGGGAAGACGGATGAGGGCTAAAGGTACAGAGCTGAGAGTCAGTCTCATAAAGGGGGTAGCTAGGTAGATCAAACTGTTAAATACTATGAGATTGCCAGGACTGTCAAGACTTAAGAGGACTGAACACTGAACCTTTGGAAAGTTTATATTTAAAGGACTTGTTTTAAGGTAGGGAAGGTGTGGGACAGGTTAGGAATTTTGGAAAAAAGCTAAACAAAAGCAGTCCTTGAGACAGAAGGACCAAAACAATATAATGTGGGCTCCAGTGGAGATGACAGTTCTAGTAAGAAGGTGGTGGTGAATATTGTCAAATTCTGCTAAAAACAGAATTTGAGCAGAAGATCTAAGAGTTTGGCTTCAGGACTTTCCATAGGCTGATGATGCTGAGGATCAAGAGGGAGAAGAAACTAAGATAGAAATTAGAATCAAGGGAGAGGATTAACCCAGGAGAGAAAGGTTTGTAGGTGTCGAGGGAGGCACAGAAATGGAAGGGGAGTAGATGAAGAGGAGAAGATGGAAGGGGATCAAAGTCAAGAAGGACCTAGGGAGGGAGGAGAGAATAGGAGAGATGGAAACACTAGCCTTAGAAGGAAATTAGGAAAAATTTTCAGAGGTTGGAAAGAAGACAAAAGGAATGGGTGATAATTTGAACAGAATGAAATTTATGTAGCATTCATATCAGATGATCTCCAGCTTCCCAAGGTAGCAAAAAGAGGGTGGAGGTAGGTGCAGAAATTTAAAGGAAGTGCAAAAGACTGGAACAACAGCTATGTTTATTTTCTTTTTTGGGGGGTGGGGGTGTGCCCCACAGCATATGGGATCTTAGTTCCCTGACCAGGGATCGAACCTGTACCCCGTGCATTGACAGTGCAGGATCTTAACCACTGGACCACCAGAGAAGTCCAACAGCCACATGTATTTTAAGGGTGAACTGATGAGAGGGAAGAAAGGGAATTCCCAGGGTTATTGAATTTCCAGGCAAATTGGAAAAATATATGTTAGAGCATCCAATCAACCCAGTTTTGTCCATTTTCACCAGAATTGTTCAGCTGCCTAGAAAAGGAACAAGAAACAGATGGCTGGCCTAACCAGGGCTGGAGATTGGCAGGACAATTTTGACCCAAGATGAGTGACGTAAGTCATTGGGATGCAGGTGCAGCAAGCACAGTGGAAAAACTGTCCCTGAGAAAAGCTGTCCTAAAGTAGGTGCCTTGGGACATCCTGAGAGGCCAGGAAGGCTGACAAAAGGAAGAAGAGCAAAGGGACTGGGCCTGAAAATTTGAAGGGGGGAGGGGGTCAGAAAAAGTGAGGTAATAGAAGAGAGAAATAGGTAGAGGTCAGAGGAAGCTTCACTTTGAAAGTCTCAGATATGGAGAGGTTATGGATGGTGGTAAAAACTAAGGTGTGGTGATACTAAGGAATATCTGAGGCAGAATGAGATGGAGTCACAGAGCTCAAGGTAAAGGAACTAATAGGCCAGAAAGAAAGATTATCAACATGGAATTTGAATCCCAAAGGAAAATACACTGGAGATAGGTAATATTTTTTGTATGACTAAAACATATTAATGTGATATTAAAACACATGAGCAGCTAGAAAAATACTTGGAAGGAAGATATGTATTTTTGAACAACAACTCAATCTTGTTCATTCAACAAATACATATTGATCTGTGTGTGAAACTATATGTATTAAGCATGATATGGTCAATTCCTCCCTAGCAATGGTTTCACTAAGATTCAGCCTTCACTTTCCACTGTCGAAGAGTACAACGTAGCACTCAATGACTTTGTACTAAAAACTGAAAATACAGACTGGTTACTTGGAAAAAGAAATGGTAGAAAAGCTAAACCTTGACACACTACCATATACTTAAATAAATGGTTGAGTCAAGTAATAGTGATTCCCAGGAAATTACTTGTATTCAACATGAAACTACTCATCTTAATATTTTGCCTTAGAGTATAAACTTTCACACTCAGAGACTGTCTTCAGTTGATGAACCCAGACCTCCAGCCTGTCTTGCTCTGGATTGTCATAATACTAGCTTGGTGGTGGAATATCTGTGGCCACAAATGTGGAAACCACAGTAAAGTAGGCTCACTGGTTCTTTGTAGCCCAGATGGGGAAACAAATTCACAATTTTCTAAAGTTCTAAAAATAAATAAGTTGTTTTTTTAGAGACAAGTACTCTATTATATACACTCATTAGGAGATTGTGCAGAGTTTGGGATGCTCTAATCATCCAACTCAAAGCTGAATTGTTAGCCAGATGTTGAAAAATATATCTAAGTGGGCTCTGGGAGTACATGTTATCTCTGAATCTTCCCAAAGAATGTTGACCTAGTCCTAAAGCATTTATTTACACGTTCTTTTCAAATGTTCTTCAAACCCAGAAGCCTTATTTTGTATCACGTAGCTTGGTCCAATATAGACAAAGTGTTGATAATTGTTGAAGCTGCGTGATGGGTATGAAGATTTACGATACTCTTCTCCCTACTTTAGATATGTTTGAAATTCTCCACACTAACAAATTTTTTTAAAAAGGAGATAGGTCCTTTTATTGTGCTTGTAGAGCAATGAGACCCCTTTCTTGCTTTTCCCCTTCCTGCTGACATACACTGTAACCTATCAGAAAGTACTTACCCCAGTTCCCTTTTTTCTAGAACAAACTAGAATGTACTACCCAACCCTAAGATTTGAATGACATAGCACCATTATTATTTCAAATATTCCTTCATGCTTCATAAAACTCTTCCATATGCTGTCATTTCATTGACTTTCATGGAAATTCTGTACTCACAGGCATTCTCCCAAATAGTTGCCTTCCCAGAATACATCCCAAAAGAAAACAGGCTTTAATCATTCAGAAACCAGTCTTCATTGCACATATAGTATGTGCCATTATTTTTAAATTCCATGGCTAAATATCTTCGTAAGGAAAAAAATAACATCCAACAACAAACCTTCATTTGTTCTATAAACATGTATTAAGCACCCACTATCTGCAAGGTAGATACTTCAGTCTTGGTTTCACATCATGCTGGCAACTTCTGCATGGAATCAAGAATCGGTGAAGATTAGTGAGATGGCCCTTCCAGTGAGGGAAGAGGAGCTTTTTTAAAAATGCATCTTCTCTGGCTCTACATACAGTGAAGTTTTAGGTCTGGGTGGTTCCAGGAAGTGTTGAGAACCAACCCTTGGTTTAAATCACCAAGTCTGAAGGGGACCAGAGCAGCCTCCAGTCTGACTGAAACTGGTACTGCCACTCATGGAGTGTAGTTGGTAGATATAAAGCAGGTAAGATACGTACCTGAAGCTTCATCCTGTTACTGGAAAGTATAAGAAAAGAGGGTGCAAGCTTAGATAAAAATTCAGCAGGATTTGGGCAAGCAGTTAGGACTCAGAACTGACTGGGCTTAGGTTCAAGGCTGGGCTTTTGTCCTGGTGTTATTTTCAGCAGAGACCCAGAAAGAACTGATTGTATATTCGATCCCTTTTGTGTAACAGGCACTGTACAAAGCTCTTTACTTACAAAATCACATTACATCCTCCTGACTGCCCTGTGAGACTGGCTAACTTGCTGAAGGTCAAATGGCCAATAAGCGGATGAGTTGTATTTGAACCTAAGTCTGTTCTGAATGCAAAACCTTTACTCTTTCTTTCCATCCATGGTATGCACAGAGACTGGGGCAAAGGCTTGCTAGGCTCACCCAGGGGTGATAGCTAGGAGGATCATTTGACTATAAAGGACTCTGCTAACATGAGGCATTAGGCATCTATTTCCTACTCACTTTATTCACTAGTGGTTAAAATAAATTCCCCAGGACTCCTGACCGACAGGGTTCTCATTATCCCCAGATTATGTCCTAGGCAACATAGTGAAATTGACAAATTTGTCTTTGTGTCCCGAGCCTCCCCAATTTTACCTGTTTCTTCCCCAGTCCTTTAGGAGGGGACTATTGTTTTCATAGTCTTCACCTCCATTCACATCAAGTAGTACATGTCTGATGACAGATGAAGACTTGTGCTTTGGGGACCTACCGCTTTTGAAGAGTAGGCACTTAGAAGAATGATGTCGATATGAGAGGAAGGAGCTAGGAAGGATTTGGAAGATATGCTGAACTCCCTGAAATCACGCTTGTAGGCAGGTGGTAGCACATTTAAATTGATCCCATTGCTATCTGAAAAGAAATGATAACATTTCAGGGGGGTGTGATGATCAAGAGTCCTGCTGCTCCAGAGATTCTCTTGAAGCACTTTTCATCCCACTGTACAGCCTATCTGTACAAAGTCTTCATTTTACAGGGAACAATACATATGTGTGTGTTTCTCACAGAGATTGTAATCAGAGGGCACAATCCATCAAAGCCTCTTTCTTTTGATAACTGAAGTTATAGACCCAGACTCTGCTTTATTAGTATTCCAAATACCAGTACTGCCCTACCCTACAATAAACAGAGTAAACAAGAGTGGCTCTCCTGGTACTCCCCCACCACCTCTTGATCATTGTTAAGGAGAGCCCAAAATTATGGAATTTTTTCTTTTACTTATCAGAATCACTTGTAAGTGCAAAAATGTTCTGGCAAATATTTCTGATTAGTGACTATCAAATATGGAGAGATGGATGGATGGGTGGATGGATGGATAGATACAGAGATAGAGTTTATTGAAAGGTGGTAGTTTACTGAAAGAATATAGTAATGACCTGTAAATGTGATAAGATGACATTAAGCTGGAAGACAATTTTCTGTATCCTGAATATGTAACAGAGCCTTGATTTCTGCCATGATAAAATCAAAATTGTAAAACTTGCCTCAAAAAGTTTTTTTTGAGGACTGGGTGTAATACATGTTAGTCCCTAACAATGCCTAGGATTTCAAAGATCTTTGGATGTTTGTGAACAATTTGTTTTTTGATGTACCTCATTCTGGTATAGCTGGAAAAGGTCAGTTTTCATTCCAATCCCTAAGAAAGGCAATCCCAAAGAATGCTCAAACTACCGCACAATTGCACTCATCTCACTCGCTAGTAAAGTAATGCTCAAAATTCTCCAAGCCAGGCTTCAGCAATACATGAACCGTGAACTTCCAGATGTTCAAGCTGGTTTTAGAAAAGGCAGAGGAAGCAGAGATCAAATTGCCAACACCCGCTGGATCATCGAAAAAGCAAGAGAGTTCCAGAAAAACATCTATTTCTGCTTTATTGACTACGCCAAAGCCTTCGACTGTGTGGATCACAATAAACTGTGGAAAATTCTGAAAGAGATGGGAATACCAGACCACCTGACCCACCTCTTGAGAAACCTGTATGCAGGTCAGGAAGCAACAATTAGAACTGGACATAGAACAACAGATTGGTTCCAAATAGGAAAAGGAGTACGTCAAAGCTGTATATTGTCACCCTGCTTATTTAGCTTCTATGCAGAGTACATCATAAGAAACACGGGGCTGGAAGAAGCACAAGCTGGAATCAAGATTGCCGGGAGAAATATCAATAACCTCAGATATGCAAATGACACCACCCTTATGGCAGCAAGTGAAGAGGAACTAAAAAGTCTCTTGATGAAAGTGAAAGAGGAGAGTGAAAAAGTTGGCTTAAAGCTCAACATTCAGAAAACTAAGATCATGGCATCTGGTTCCATCACTTCATGGCAAATAGATGGGGAAACAGTGGAAACAGTGTCAGACTTTATTTCTTGGGCTCCAAAATCACTGCAGATGATGATTGCAGCCATGAAATTAAAAGACGCTTACTCCTTGGAAGGAAAGTTATGACCAACCTAGATAGCATATTAAAAAGCAGAGACATTACTTTGCCCACAGAGGTCTGTCTGGTCAAGGCTATGGTTTTTCCAGTGGTCATGTATGGATGTGAGAGTTGGACTGTGAAGAAAGTTGAGTGCTGAAAAACTGATGCTTTTGAACTGTGGTGTTGGAGAAGACTCTTGAGAGTCCCTTGGACTGCAAGGAGATCCAACCAGTCCATCCTAAAGGAGATCAGTCCTGGGTGTCCATTGGAAGGACTGATGTTGAAGCTGAAACTCCAATACTTTGGCCACCTCATGCGAAGAGTTGACTCATTGGAAAAGACCCTGATGCTGGGAGGGACTGGGGGCAGGAGGAGAAGGGGACGACAGAGGATGTGATGGTTGGATGGCATCACTGACTCGATGGACATGGGTTTGAGTAAACTCCGGGAGTTGGTGATGGACAGGGAGGCCTAGCATGCTGCGATTTATGGGGTCACAAAGAGTCGGACACGACTGAGCAACTGAACTGAACTGAACTGAACTGATTCTGGTATAGCACTAACAGGAAGAAGTTATTATAAGGTATTTTCCTGTTGAATTATCCTCCATTTTCATTATGTGAATCATGAAACAAAAAAAATTTTTTCCCACTTAATTTCTCTCAGATTTCTTCCACTGACTGATGGGAATAAATAGCTCACCTTTGCAGAATATTTTAAGTTCATTAGATAAATCTTTAGATTAAGATAATTATATTACCCTATATTAGCCTAGTGGCTAGGTTGAGTTCACAGATTTCTTGAGACTGTATGTTAACACATTCCCTCTGCCTGACCGTCCCCTCCCCATCAGCCTTCATTATATTTATGTGTGTGCTTCTCAGAGAAAGAAGTAGGGAGGAAACTTGAAATTACCAGAGGATCCACATTCTCCTCTGCAGCCAACTTCAGTAACTTTTGCATATTTGACATAGTTTCAATTTCCTGAAGAAGAGTGACTCACCCAGAGTTACACAGCCACAGTAGCTGGAATAATTGGTCTCGAGGTCTCCTAATATTTCTTTCTTCCTTCAGCAATTCCTTTTACTTATAAAGTGAGAGATTGCTTTGCTCAAGACTGCTGCATGTTAGATACAAAAGGAAAGGATGAGGGAGAGTACCTGCCTGTGATTGAAAAAGAGGCTTTTACTTCTGTGATCTCTTTTTTTTTTTTTTTTCTGTGATCTCTTCATTCTCTTTTTTTTTTTTTTTTTCCCCCCCAGAGTACATGTTAGTTGCTTATACACCACACTGAACGGTAGGTTTGGGGAGCTTGAGCTTACTTTTCTTCAACAGGTTAGTATCTTAGGAAGCAAAGAGTCAGGCCTGCCTCTATTCAGAACTGATCAGGACTGAGAGAGAAGTAAAGGTGGACCTCTTTCTCTCTGCCGAACTTAGCCAATAGCAAAGTCAGCTAAGCCTTTCATTTGAATGTCAGGAGGATGCCAAAAGAAAACAGACAAACCCAGAAATCTCATGGTGAGGCTAAAAAAAAAAACCCAGAAAAATCTCCACCATTTCAAATCTGGGAGGAGGGGGGAATTGCGTAGGAAAGTGTTTTTTGGTTTTGTTTTTTGCATGACTTTTTCCTCAATGTGTTTGTATGTGTGTGTAATGGAAGTTGAGGATAAAGATCAAACATGAGGATGAGACAGCAATCTCTTCCTATTTACAATAGTTTCAGGTTTCTTTCTTTTTTTTTTTTTTTTTTGACCTTTTTTTGGTGTTGCTTTTTCTACTCTATTCAGTTTCCTAAGACACATATGAATCCTAAAAACATATGCAATTATTTCCAAAACATTTTGGTATTTTCCAAAAATTTGGGGTGTCTACGATATGCAAGGCATTATGCTAGGTTTGCATAAGATGAAAAGATAGCTAAGTTTTAGTCTATCTTCAGGGTCTGCAGTCTCATAGCAAAAGTAATTCATGGTCATGTTTGCTCACTGATTTGCAAAAGCAGCTACATTTTACAAGAGAAAACATTTTAATTGTCTGATGCTCATTGACAGCATTTAAATGTCATGGACAATGAGGTCAAACCAAAAACATATTTTGAAGTAATAAACAATTAAATGAATGCTTTTATCAGAAAGAAGGATTTCAGAAGAGTTTACTCATTTGTGTATTATAAATTTTAAAAGGAAAAGAGTTACACTCATGCCATACGTGAACTATAGGCTATAAAAAATATAATATCATCTGCAATACATCTGCTTCATTTAAATGCAGATTCTAACATTTATAGTTTCAGTAGTTGGTGTTGTGGCCTTATACAGAACATGAAAAAATAATACTTGAGGAAGTTCTTGAATTTGTAGGTGGCTGATGTAGTTAGGATTCTTCCAGTTCTTAAGATAGTAGATTCTATTAAGACACAAATGTAGCCTTTTGAAACAAGAACTCTAGGGGGAAATACCTATAATTAAGCATTAGTGTTTGCTGCTGTGTTGCTACTATTTTGGATGCTAATAATGGCCATTATTTTTGTTTCATAAAATCTGTTTATCTGTTTTTAGTGGTTGACTGGCAAGATTTATCATTTATTGCCAAATTTCTAGAAGCAAATCAAAGAAAAAAGAGTATCAAGTAAAACCTATGAATAAATCTCAATCATAATTCCTTCCATGAGTTGAATGATACCCGTGGGTGAAAATCACAAACATTATCATTTGATCTTTTTTTTTTTTAAATGCATATCTAAAATGGGATCCAATGAACATCAAATGATTAAAGGTATAGTACAAGAAAGAGTCTTTTAGTTGTTGGAAACCTCATAAAGGAAGTGATGACAGACTGTTTTAACTAAGCATTTGTCCTCTACCAGTAAATCTCCATGGTAATCCAATGCGATTGCTTCACATAAAGCAAGCACATTAGTCTAGCACAGGCATTTGCTTCCTCTCTGAATTTCCTGTTTTCCTGGATGTGAGATCTCGGAGGTGCACCTTCAGGAAACAGTCAGTCACTCAGAGGTCTACTAGGAAAAGTGATTTTGAGAGGGTAAGTTCCTACTGCTTAAAGTGACAGCCTTGTTCTAATGTAACACATTCCATCTACACAAACTTACTTAAGTACTATTCAATTCACTTTTCAAACCTCTTATATAGCAGGAGGCATTCAATCATTGCCAAAGTCAATATATTAAGTCTGGTTGTTGAAGGCAGCTGGTTTCCCATAAAACCATGTGTTCCTATTTCCTATTTCAGTCAGTTTGTGATTCAGTGGTAGGAAATGCCAAAGGGAGTTGGCAACAATGGCATTTTCCACTTATAATAGATTTTTTTTAATGTACTTTGGATTTTTCTCCAATATTGTGCTCAGTGGTATTTCTACCGTGTAATCAGATTGGATGGTTCACAACAAGGTGATGACTGGCAAGAAAACCTCAAGGTAAATGGCTTCCTCTTTTCCCTCAGCCCCAGGGGCAACCGTGCTACAGATCTATTATCAGGAACATGGAGTCCTAAGAGGAAAGTGGGACTCTCATCAACATTAGAAGTAAATTTCCAGGAGAGCCCTGGAATTTGAAAATTCTTTGAGGCTCCAGTGATATGTTGAGATAAATCAGGCCTCCTGGGGCAGTCTGGATTCAAACATCCTATTTCTGTGCTGCTTTCTCCCCAGTCCCTCCTTGGCTGGTGGGAAAAAGAAAAACTCCTCCTTCTAAGGTAAAGAATTTAAGAATGAGAGCTGTTTGCTGTTTTTAAAACATGATTCTCTCATTCTATTTTATCTTATTTTTGTTTTGTTATCACTGCTATGTCTTTTGGCTCCTCTTCCTCTGTGGGGTAAAGTTTGATCTTCACAAAGAAAGAGGAAGTATGAGGCTTAATTTTTTTCTAATTTCTGTTCACTCCTTGTATAACCTTGCAAATGTCACTTGACTTCCTGTACTGTGTAGATTCTTAATCTATAAGAGAGCATGTCAATATCTATTCTGCTTCATTTGCAAAACATTAACAGTCCATCATTTTAGTTACATTATTTGACCTCAACAGAACTTTCTTCTAATAACTAAGCTTTTTAGTCATGAATTTAAACACTAGAATGCACTATTGTTTTTCAAATATTTAAAATTTAAATACAAAAATATTTAAACCATACTCACCTTGATTCCCTATGTTTATATTTCATTACACTTAAAAGAGATTTTGAAAAAAAAAAAAGATTTTGTAGGTGGTAGAATATTCCTTTTGAGAAATACCTTGAATTACGAGGCTTCATATTCAAAATTTGACTTGAATAAAATATATTCCCATATTCATTAATAATATGAAACTAAACTAGCTTCAGTCTTTGCAAGTTATGTCTTTATTTTCACAAGAAAAAAGTTTTAGTCAGTTAATGACTTTATTTTACATATCATTTCTCAGTTCACTTCAGTTCTTTCAGTCGTGTCTGACTCTGCAACCCCAGACTCTGGACTGTAGCATGCCAGGCTTATCATTTCTCAGTGCTCTTCCACTTTTCTTCAAAGGTGGAAAGAAAAGTACTCAAGGGCTTTTTGAATATTAGGACATTACTGTTCACAAACAGATATTGCAGAGTGCCTGATCCACTTCATAAAATACGCATCTGAAATTTAAAGCTCCACTCCTATAACCCAGCCTGACTACGTCTGCTAAGTTTTGGCAATGTAGTAAACAGGACAAACTTGTTCTATAAGAAGTGCCATCTCATACTGTCACTTTCTTTTTTTAAATATTTTTTAAAATTGATTTACTTTTGGCTGTACTAGGTCTTTGTTGCTATGCAGGCTTTTCTCTTGGAGTGAGCAGGGGCTACTCTTGATTGCATTGTGCAGGCTTCTTATTGCAGTGGTTTCTTCTGTTGCAGAGAACAGGCTCAAGCATGTGGGATCTTCTTGGATCAGGAATTGAACTTGAGTCTCCTGCATTGGTGGGTGGATTCTTTACCATTGAGCCACCAGGGAAGCCCCATACTGTCACTTTTTGAGTTGGTCCTTAAGGAAAATCTTTGGGTAGACCTAATATCATTCATATGTCTTTTTTCTTGCATTAAAGGTAGAAGTACCTGCAAATTATAAAAAAACAAGCAAATGAAATGCCTTCTTACCCTTTCACGAGACCAAATGTCTAACAAATGAGAATAGGATTCAGGACAACAGAGGAACAAGTCTCTTCATATGAGGTTTTGTGTATTGGAAAGCCATGAAGTATTTGAAAGTTGTCTCAGGCTTTTACAAATTCTGAGACCTTGAGTAAATCACTTTACTTCTCTGAACATTGGTTTCCTCATTTAAAAAATAAGGGTAATATCTATTTCACACTGTTTTATTGATTAAATTTGATTGATGTGAAATGACCAGCTATAAAAATTCTTATCTTCAAGTCAACTATCAGATTGTGATAGGTAGTCCTGGTTCTATTACCAAAGCTAGAAGGTTAGTCCATATTTATCACAGATAATTACCAAAACAATTACATTTGTATAACATTCCATAATTTACAAAGCACATTCACCTAAAAATTATATTCATTTATGTATATTCAGATAATTAGCCTGGGTACTTTTTTTTTTTTTTTTTTTTCCCAGCTGGGCTATTTAAAATACTAAAAGATGATGCTGTTAAAGTGTTGCACACAATATGTTGACAAATTTGGAAAACTCAGAAGTAGCCTCATGGAACTGGAAAAACTCAGTTTTCATTTCAATCCCAAAGAAGCACAATGCCAAAGAATGTTCAGACTACCATAAAATTGCACTCATTTCACATGCTAGCAAGGTCATGCTCAAAATCCTTCAAGCTAGACTTCAGCAGTACATGAACCAAGAACTTCTAGATGTACAAAATAGGTTTCAAAGAAGCTGAGGCACCAGAGATCAAATTGTCAACACTCATTGGATCATGGAGCAAGCAAGGACGTTCCAGAAAAACATCTACTTCTACTTCATTGACTATGCTAAAGCCTTTGACTGTGTGGATCACAGTCAAACAAACTGGAAATCCTTAAACAGATGAGAGTACCAGACCACCCTGTTTGTCTTGTGAGAAAGCTGTATGTGGGTCAAGAAGCAACAGTTAGAACTGGGCTGGGAACAACAGACTGGTTCAAAATTGGGAAAGGAGTACAACAAGGCTGTATATTACCACCCTGTTTATTTAACTTCTATGTATGCCAAATGCCAGACTGGGTTAATCACAAGCTGGAATCAATATGGCCAGGAAAAATATCAATAACCTCAGATATTCAGATGATACCACTCTAATGGCAGAAAGCGAAGAGGAACTAAAGAGCCTCTTGATGAAGGTGAAAGAGGAGAGTGAAAAAGCTGTCTTAAAACTCAGCATTCAAAAAATGAAAATCATGGCATCTGGTTCCATCACTTCAGGGCAAATAGATGGGGAAAAAATGGAAACAGTGATAGACTTTATTTTCTTGGGCTCCAAAATCACTTCAGACAGTGACTGCAGTCATGAAATTAAAAGACTCTTGCTCGTTGGAAGAAAAGTTATGACCAACCAAACAGCACATTAAAAAGCAGAGACATCACTTTTCTGACAAAAGTCCATATAGTCAAAGCTATGGTTTTTCTACTAGACATGTATGGATGTGAGAACTGAACCTTAAAGAAGGCTGAGGACTGAAAAATTGATGCTTTTAAAGTAGTTCTGGAGAAGACACTTGAGTGTCCCTTGGACAGTAAGATCAAACCAGTCAATCCTAAAGAAAATCAGCCCTGAATATTCATTGGAAGGACTGTTGCTGAAGCTCCAATACTTTGGCCACTTGATGTAAAGAGACAACTCGTTGGAAAAGACCCTGGTGCTGGGAAAGATTGAGGGCAGGAGGAGAAAAGGGCAACAGAGGATGAGATGGTTGGATGGCATCAACAGTTCAGTGCACATAAGTTTGAGCAAATTCTGGGAGATAGTGAAGGCCAAGGAAGTCTGCCATGCTGCAGTCCATAGGGTCACAAAGAATCAGACACAACTTTAGAGAGTGAACAACAACAAAAATGGGGATAAGAAGTTACCTTGTCCAATCTTGGTACATCAAGGAAGGTTTTTAGAAACAATGATGACGCTTAAGGGAGAAAACCTGGTAAGCAATCCAAGTATAAAAAGGAGAGTGAAGTAGCCCAAACATAGTGAGAAGCAAGATTTGCTAGAGTTTAGAGAAAGGCATGGTAGTTTGGCCATTAATAAGAAAATGTATCATGTAAGTTTCCTGAAGGATAATTTGAAGATTTCAAACAGGGGACTGACATAGTTAAAGTTTAGAAACGTCACTCTGGGTACAATATGAAGAATAAGTTGGTGTAGAACAGGGTAACAGGCAGACAAGACTATTGCAGGAGGTATTAATAACATTGGTCAAGCTGGAATAGTAGTCCTGGTGGTATGTGTGTGTGTCGGTATGCTCAGTTGTGTTCAAACTGTGTGGGTATGTTGGTGTCACTCTTTTGACACGATGGACTGTAGCCTGCCAGGCTCCTCTGTCCATGGAATTTTCCAAGCGAGAATACTGGAGCAGGTTGCCATTTCCTACATGAGGAGGTCTTCCAAACCCAGGGATTGAAACTGCATCTCTTAAATCTCCTGCACTGGCAGGCAGATTCTTTTTTTTTTTTTTTGGCAGGCAGATTCTTCACCACTATGCTAGTAGTGGTGGAGATGGAGAGAAATGGAGAAATTAGAGATATATGAGAAAGGAAAATACCAGGACTTTGTGATGGCTGTAGGAGGTGAGAGAGAGGGAGAGGTTGAGTATCATACCCACATTTCTAGCTTAGGCAGTTAGTTTGATTATGATATCACTTAGAGACTGGGAACATAAAAGCACATATAATGAAAATGAAGGGTTTAATTTCAGATATACTGTTTTGAGATACCTTGGAACATCAGGACATATATTTTGAGCGCAGAATTGTAGTAAGGAGAGAGAACTGGACTAGAAATATATTCTTAAGAGTTATCAGCATATACATGGTCACTGAGCCATGGAAGTGAATGAACTCACTGAAGGAGAGTATAAAAAGTGAGATAGGAATAAATTGATTAGGATATAACTCTGAGGTATATGGACAAATAAGCGACAGGCAGAAGATGAAGATCCTAGAAGGTAAAATAGAGAAGCCAGAGATCTAGGATGAAAGCTAGGATTGTGTGGTTTCACAAATCAAGAGTAGTAAATACAGCAGGCCATAGGCAATAGTGTCAAATGTTCAAGTAAAAATTCTTTAAAAATGGTCCGCTTGGTTGAATGAAAAAGTTGTTCATGACCTTGTGGAGAATTTCAGTGGAGTAATAGGGACAGAACCCAGAAGTTTATTGAGTAAATAAATAATCCATTGAGTGAAGTTACTGGGAAGACAATCCAAAGAATAAGCTAAAGAGATGGAATACAGGGAATACGTAGAAATATGTGCTTCAGATGGGAAGGGGAACCCGATCTATTGTGATATCTGAAAGTTATCATAAGACTACATAAGACATGTAGTCTTATAAAAGTGGGGGCGGAAGGTTCTTGGAGTTCCTCTCTGATGGGTTCTATTTTTTGCTGAGAGTGAATGAGGGAGATGGTTTGAAAACAATGGAGCAAATCTGAAGCGGATGTTGTGGAAAAGAGTGCTAACTAGGGAAACAAGCATTGCTTGGCAAAGCTGAGACTGGACATTGTAAATATGCAGTTAAAACAGATTACATAGTCTATTCAAATTTCAGATGAGTTTTTGGTTTTTATTTTTTTTTTAAGTTGGCAAACCTATAGTTTTGCTTTTTTTTTTTTTTGGTTATGCTAGGTCTTCGTTGCTGCTCACAGATTTCTCTAGTTGTGGTAAGCAGAGGTTACTCTTTGTTGAAGTGCATGGCTTCTCATTGGGTTGGCTTCTCTTGTTGCAAGCACAGGCTCCAGGCGCAGGGGCTTCATTGGTTGCATCATGTGGGCTCAGCAGTTGTGGCGTATGGGCTTTAGTTGCTCTGCAGCATGAGGAATCTTCCTGGACCAGGGAATGAACCTTTGTCCCCCGCATTGGTAGGTGGATTCCTGTCCTCTGCATCACCAGGGAAGTTCCAGTTCTTTGTTTTTAAAAAACTATTTCTGAATCAGAAGGTTAAGGTCTAGACTAAATTTTCTTTACAAATATAATACTGCAGACAGTTGCAGTAGAGATCATGAAACGAATACTATAATTTTCTATCTCTCCATTCCCTCCTTCCCCATATAATTTATAATACACAGGTGCATGCACACAAACATACACATTATATTATCATTTACTATTAGAACTCCTCAGAGAGGAAGTTCCAAAAGATGTCATCATCTCACTGCCTATAATCTTCCCTTTAATTTTCAGTGGAAAGTGGTAAGGAAATTATTGTGTGTGGTGGAATTTGTAGGAGAGTATGAACAAACCCAGGCAAAGAACTTATTAATATTATATATATTAATAATTTATCCATTTCCAGAGAGCAAAATAACAAAATTCACCTCTTTCACATCCATTAAGATATCCGCCTCAAAGAAACATATCAATAGAGATGGTAGACTTTCTTCCTTATAAACTATTAGATTTTATTAAACAATAACAGTATTCAGCATAATTTTATATTTTAAAATAATCCATTTGTAGGTAATTTATTAAGCATATACTGTACTATTAACTGAGCACATCTAACCCTCACAAAAACTCAACTGGACAAGGATTATTCCCATTTATAGGTGAGGAAATTGGATCACAGAAAGGTTAAGCAAGTTGCCCTCAGGCATTTGGCTAGTCAATGGTAGAGATGGGATGTGAATCAAAGCAGTTTGACTCAAGTCACACATTTAAATTATCTGCTGCACTGCCTTCTCCACAGAAGAAATTTAACGAAAATTTCCAAGTAAAGCACTCCTGTGAAGTTTCAGAAATTCAACAGGATTGGTTGAGCAGGCAAGTTGTAACACACTTAATATATAGAAGCAATTTAGTATAAATGGAGACTTAAGAAACAGTATCAGGATACAAAATGAGCTGTTTTCTTAGATAAAATTTTTATTAAATTACTTGGAAACGTTTCAAGTATAGAAACGAGTACAGAAAATAATTACAATTTAACATCTGTGTATCCTCCACCTACCTTTAAGGTTTTTTGCCACATTTTCTGCAAATTATTTTTGGTAGAAAATAAAATATTCTATGAAGTGAAACCTATCACATTCTCTTCTCTCTGGAACTAATCGCTATTCTGAATTTGGTATCTATAATTTCCTTATGTGATCTTCACAGTTTCTTATTGTTAAATTATTTGGTATACCGTATACATCTTTCTCTAAGTTATTTTCCTCAATATTAATGAACTCTAAATTAATACTAGTAGCTTTAGTTCATTAATTTCGTTTTTTTAGCATTCTGTGTATTTCAGTTTGTCCAATAACGTCACTTGTTCATCCATTCTCCTGAGAGTGAATATTTAAATTGTTCTACTAATATAAGTAATGCTATGAGAAAGATAAACACCAATACAGTGTGCTAACGCATATACATGGAATTTAAAAAGATGGTAACGACAGCCCTATATGCAAGACAGAAAAAGAGACACAGAAATATAGAACAGACTTTTGGACTCTGTGGGAGAAGGCGAGGGTGGGATGATCTGAGAGAATAGCACTGAAACATGTATATTATCAAGTGTGAAACAGATCGCCAGCCCAGGTTGGATGCATGAGACAAGTGCTCAGGCCTGGTGCACTGGGATGACCCAGAGGGATGGGATGGGGGTTCAGGATGGGGAACACATGTAAATCCATGGCTGACTCATGTCAATGTATGGCAAAAACCACAATATTGTATGGCAAAAACCACTCCAATTAATAAAAATAAATGAAAAAAAATGCTATGAACATTCTTGTGTGAGTTCATGATAATTACATACGCATACAATTCCATAACATGCAGTTTAACAGGAAACATAATACGTGTGGATGAATTATACAATGAAGATAGCGATTAGTTTTTATGAAAGGTACAAAAGATCACGAGTTGTTCTGAGCAAAAGAAGGCTACTTTCACTAGAAAATAGCTGGGGAAGGCGCCAACGACCGAGCAACATTCACTGCTAGTTAACAGTAGGAGACCACACACTTTAACCCATACTTTTTAACTGATACTCAATAGTTTCACGTGTGTCCATTCATTTTCTCAACTACGGTGTGAGCACCACGAGGACAAAACCGGGCCCCAACAGGCTGAGCCAATACGAGTATGATCGTGAAAAGTCCGCAGTGGAAGCTGCAGCAGTCGACCTCTTCGCTGTGCCAGGCCACTGGAAAGTGACAGCGCGAGGGCAATGTCGGGGTAACCAGGGCCTAACCTCACTTTTCATTCCGAACGTGAAGGAAACTGAGGAACCGGGGACGGATGGGGGTATATACACCAGCCTCGAAGTATCTCTCCACTTGCATTCACATTACTGCCAGGTCAGTAACCTGGAGCCAAAGCTTACATGCTACCCCTACCCAAAACGTCGCCTCCCAGCCTGGCCTCTTTCAGTGGCGCCTCTTTGCCTTACGCCAATTTCGTAAGTAAGCGCTGAGACCAACCCAGAGGCTCCTCCAGCTCCGAAACCTGACGTGAAAACTCGCGGGGCTGCACTGACGGCAGCCATCTTTGATTCGGGCAAAACCACACCCTCGCACCCCACGGACCACTCCCTCTCAGCGTCCCCAGGCTTTTCAACGACTAACGTAAGGCGTTAACCTTAGCGGCGGTGTTGAAGAAACACGCACAGAAACCTGACTATCCATGACCCCGGAGGTGCCAGATCCCGCCAATGTTAACATGGCGGCTAAACCCGAGCAGCAGAAGAGCGCTGACGCCAATGAAGTCATGCTCGAAAAACGAGCAAGTCGGCGGGGCAGCGATGAAGTAATCTCGCGAGATCGAAGCCAGCCTCCTCTCGGCCCGGAAGCCTCGTCTGAGGGGGCGGAGGGGCGGAGGAGGGAGCGGGAGTCCGGCGAGAACCAGTGGAGGAGTCCGCCCGCTGTTGCCTGCGTAAGCGGAGCAGCGACTCCGGGCGGCTACGCCGCGGAATCGGCGTAGGCGGCTTTGGAGAATCGGCGGGCTGCGCTGCGCCCGGGCTGGTCGCGGAGGGGGGAGGGGATGTCGGTCAGTGCGAGATCCGCTGCTGCTGAGGAGAGGAGCGTCAACAGCAGCACCATGGGTGAGTCTCAGCTTTGGGCCGTCGCGACTCGGGTCGGAGGCTCGGGACGCTGGGGGGCTCTGCGGCCCCCCGATCGGGTGGTGGTGGGGGAAACGCCCTGAGGCGCGGCGCGGCGCGGCGCTGGGGCGAAAGCAGGTGAGGTGGGGGGCGACGGCGGGCCCGGGGCGCGGCGTTGGCCGCGGACCCGGGGGGAGGGGAGGCGGCGGCAGTGACAGTTTGAATTGAATGTGCGGAGAACCGAGGCGGCGGCATTTCCTGTGCCGCGGCGGGCGGTCCCGGGGAGTGGAGAGACGTGAGCCGCGGCCTCCGCCGCCGGACCCCGAGCAGGGTCTCCTTTGCCGGGCCTCCGGCTCCGCGGCCCTGCTTCTTCGCGTCGGCGGCCGCGGCTCCAGCGGCGGAGCTCCCCTCGTGGGGGAGTGGGCCTGGCGAGGAGGGTGGGAATGTGTGTGCGCGTCCGGGTGAGGGTGCTGTGTGGGCCGGCCCCGGGAGGGCGGCGGCGGGGAGGGAGGAAGAGGGATGCATCAGGCTGAAGCTGCGGTGCAGGCGGCGGCGGCGGCTGCTGCTGCAGCGGCTCCAGCGGCTGTGTCGCCTCCTCGCTCCCCCTCCCCGCCTCTAGGGCTTCTTTTCCTCAGGCGCGGCCCCGGAGGCCGGTGGATGGCGGGCAAAGCTTGAATAAGGAGGATAAGGAGCCTGGTTTGGGCTTAATTTTTAAGAAAAAGGGAAAAGAGAACGTTTAGGAAGGGCGCCCTCCGGAGGAGCTGAAGGGCTGGGAAGGGTCTTTGAAAAAGGGAGGGAGTTGGAGATACGGACTGGCGATGTTTAAGGAAATTAAGTTTTGAAAATATTTAAGTATTCTCATTTATTCTCTTAAGAAGCCCTTTCATTTCCTTTTCGCCTCCACGTATTGGAAAAAGAACGAGGCCATTTCATTCACATTTTCCACTCCCGAGTTCCATTTCATACTGTGTATATAGTAGGAAATAGCAACTGAAATTTTTCTAACACATTTCCATTTGCTGAGTTACATTTTGAGAGTACACGGTTTCGTATCTGGGTTGTGAGGTCCAGGTGTTTAGATACTGAATTAGTTTATTCTTGCGACTTTATTGTTCTAGTTCAACTTTATGGTTTCTCTTGGTGGTGTTACTTTGATGAAATGGAAGGATATTTTTCTGAGTACCCTTGGTAATCGAAATCAACAGGTAATCTAGATTCTAAAGCATTTTACGTATTTATTAAGGTGATGAGTAAAGTCAGTTCCCTACCGTTATAAAAAGTTGTTTATAAGCAAGTTTAGGAAGTTTTTTGGCATTAGGTGCACAGGTAGAGATGAACTTTATGAAATCCTGATAGACTGAAGGATACTGCCTTAGCAGTGTATAAACAATTACGAATCTAGTTAATGCTTCTTGGGTCTCTTATTCTTTCAAATGGCAAGGGAAGGAGCAGGGAGGAGGGGGGAATGGGGGCAGGAAACAATCTTTTATCCCACCCAGCTGTTCAGTGGGTGGGGCTAGAGGAGATTGGGTTGAGTGGAACTATGAAATAAATGTGGAAGCTCCGTAGATGGTTGTATGGTAGCACTGTGTCCTTCTGTGTTTGGACAGCATGACGGAGCCAGGTCTTCTCAATACAGTTATTAAAAATATCACGTGCTCTTAGGCTCACAGAATTGAAGCTCATAACTGAAAAATTTATTTTGAGTTTATGGCAAGTAGATTTTAATTTGCAGAAACTATTATAATTGTGTAAAATAAAAGTGTCTGGTTTCTGATTTTGATTTTGAGGTATTCGATACATAACTACAGAAAAGGTAATTTATGTATCATATACATATCAGTTACCGATAGATTGTTTCAAAACTTTGTTATAAAATTGATTCTTTGGATTTGCATATTTTCACATAGAAATAATCTTAAATAACTATGTCAGGACTTTTGGGCTGTTCTGAGACAAGATAGGACCCCTGAAAGACCTTAGAGCAATTGTAGAGGGTTAAAAATGAGAACTCAGGTGGTAAAGAATCCTCCTGAGATAGGGAACAGGAGGGTTTGATCCCTGGGTCAGGAATATCCCCTGGAGAAGGAAATGGCAACCCACTCCAGTATTCTTATCTGGGGAATCCCATGGACGGAGGAGCCTGGCGGGCTACAGTCCATAGGGTTGCAAAAGAGTTGGACACAGATTAGCGACTAAACAGCAACAAAAAATGGAAGGAAGGAGGAAGAGTTAGATTTCCAAGATCTCAGTAATGGGGAGTGGTCAGATGAGTAGACCACTTGGTGTGAAGATAATGGGTTGAGCAAGTTGGTTTCAGGCTTGTTAGAAATTGATGGTATATGTATTCACTATAGACTCTATTCTTGTATTTGCCAATAGAGTATTATTATCTAATTAAATTATCAGCTGAGAACATGGTTCACATTTTAAGCTAATAAACTATCTTCAGTTATTGATTAGAAGTAGAAACTTAATTTAACATTTATACATTTTACTAAATTTTGAGACAAACTTTTTTATTTTTCTATACAAAGTTTGGACTCTAAAGGACAAGATCTATTGCACAATGAAACTGATGTAGAAAAAAATGTGTTTTTGAGGAGTAGAATTTTAAGGTAGTGTGATTATAGGTTAGGCTTGCCAGATGAGAGCGCACTGTTAAATGTAGACCTACATTTGGTCTCTACAGCAGTGTTTTGCAGACTGTGAGTTGAGACAAGTGGATGTTGAAATCAGTTTTGTGGATTTCTACCAATATTTTACAAAGTAGGAAAGAAAAAATAGTACATTGTAGAAATTTGGAGTGGTAAATTTTGTTGTGCTTGTATTGTGTTGAGATATAACTTTTTTTTTTAATTGAGAATTGTGATCAAAAAAGTTTGTAAAAAACACTTGGGGATGTGCAGTATGGATTGGTGAAGTTGAAGATCTTTAAACTTTACGATAGAGGTCGTAATGTGAGGATGTAAGACTAAATGAAATTAAGTCTTATTTTTGATTCATTTATTGTGTACTTGATGTAGCTGGTGTGGTTAGAGAGATCTGAGATCTACTTTTCCTTGAGAGGAGGTCATCTCCCACAGTTATATAGAAAGCAGGGTGGGTCGCAAAAGAAGATAGTATATCATTCAATGTCTCTGTTCTTGACTTTGAGGAGAAAAGAATGTTTTTGGTCTTGTCCTTTTGCATTATGGAAGATGTGGAGAGCCAGATTTTGAGCATGAGCTTGGGTAAAAGGGACCAAAAAGGCAGCTTGGTTAGCATTCAGCGTTGAAGGCCTTAGGTGAGACACACAAAAGGTCCTTGTAATTCATACTTGGTGCAGTGTAACTCTACAGAGATAGGGATTACAGATAGGGATTTGAGTTCAAAATATTAATAATAACAGAAATAGAGTATCAGGACTAGGGTGTATAGTATAAGGACTTTGGTGTCAGACAGACATGCAGTCAAATGCTGGCTTTGCCACTTATTAGATGTATTAGTCAATGATAGGTTTAGGTTAGTGCTTCTCAAACTGATGAAGGGTGTTTTTTTATTTTATTTTTTAAAATTTCCAATTCACTGTTGATTGACACAATTGTAAAGTACAAGTTATTGCAAGTTACTTTTACTAACTTGCTTTATTTTTATTAATGCAGATGAAATTTAAAAAGGCAAAAATAACAAGCCCCAATTTTTAAAGATCCAATAGACATAAAGTTATTCTGGTATAAGAATTTTCATTTCTGTGTTCTACATTTGTATTTCTCTGGTGTAAACCATTGAACAATCAGACTGGTCCCTCCATAGACTATACTTCGAATAGTTCTGGGTTAAACCATGGTGCAGTAACAAATAGCCCTAAAAATCTTAGTGGCAGTAGTTTAAAGATGAGGTCATGCCTGTCCTGAAGTTCATGTATTTTATTTTAAGCAATTGTTTTTTAATTTCAGAAGTACTTTGAAGATTGAGAAGAGTACATAAGTATCCCCTGAGGTTGGGGAGTAAAGCCTAATTTTGCTTACATTATTCTGAAGTGTATCTTAGGTATTTATGTGACATTTATTTTAGATATTCATGTGACATTTGCATTTTATCTGTATTTGTTTGACTTATATATAAGTGAAACTCAGACATGTCCAACTCTTTTGTGACTCCATGGACTGTTTCCTACCAGACTCCTCTGTCCATGGGATTCTCCATGCAGGAATACTGGAGTAGGTTGCCATTTTCCTTCTCCACCGGATCTTCCAAACACAGAGATTGAACCTGGGTCTCCATTGCAAGCGGACTCGTTATCACCTGAGCCATCAGGGAAGACCCATATACAATATAAAGATAATTTCCCCCCCCCCCCCCCCCCCACCAATGTGGGATTAAAAATTGACTTTCCTGAAGATATGTTAGTTCTATTCCTTTGTTTACCTCTGGGGCCACAACTGAGTACTTTTGATAGCTTCATTTGAGATGGGGCTCAGATCAAGGTTTCTCAGACTGGGCAAGAGTGCAGTTTGGCTTTTTTAATTGGGAGGGAGTGGGCTGTCTTGTGCATTGTCCACTGTTGACCAGCATCCCTGGCCTCTACTAACTAGATACCAGTAGCAGTTCATCCTCCTCAGTGATGACAGGGGAAAAAAATGTCTCCAGACATTGCCAAATGTCACCTGGGAGGGCCAGTTTGAGAACCACTATACTAGGTGATGGAGAACCCTTTGAAAGATCATCGCAGATGAGGAAGAAAAAAAGTCTTTGTTAAACATCTGGTTCATAATTCTTCCTCCTAGAACTCTTACCACTTGGTATTTCTCAAACTTAGAAATCAGAATCACCTAGGTAGCTAGTGCTCATTTCACATGCTAGCAAGATAATGCTGCAAATCCTTCAAGCTCGTATTCAGCAGTACCTGAACCAAGAACTTCCAGATGTACAAGCTGGGTTTAGAAAAGGCAAAGGAACCAGAGATCAAATTGCCAACACTCATTGGATCTTAGAAAAGCAAGGGAATTCCAGAGAAACATCTGCTTTTGCTTCATTGACTATGCTGAATTCTTTGTGTGGATACTGGAAAATTCTTAAGAGATGGGAATAGCAGACCACTTTACCTGTCTCCCAGGAAACCTGTTTGCAGGTTAATAAGCAACAGTTGGAACCAGTTATAGAATGATAGATTAGTTCAAAATTGGGAAATGGGTATGTTAAGTCTGTATGTTATCACCCTGCTTATTTAACTTACATGCAGAGTACATCGTGCAAAATGCCTGGCTGGAATCGAGATTGCCAGGAGAAATAGCAACAACCTCAGATATGCAGATGATACCCCTCTAATGGCAGAAAGTGAAGAGGAACAAAAGAGCCTCTTGATGAAAGTGAAAGAGGAGAGTGAAAACCTGGCTTAAAACTCATAATTCAAAAAACTAAGATCATGGCATCTGGTCCCATCACTTCATGGCGAATAAATAGATGGGGAAAAAGTGGAAACAGTGACAGACTGTATTTTCTTGGGCTCCAAAATCATTGTGGATGGTGACTGCAGCCATGGAATTAAAAGAGTCTTGCTCCTTGGAAGAAAAACTATGACAAACCTAGACAGCATATTAAAAAGCAGAGACATCACTTTGCCAACAAAGGTCCATATAGTCAAAGTTGTGGTTTTTCTAGTAGTCCTGTGTGGATGTGAGAGTTGGACCATAAGGAAGGCTATGCACCAAAGAATTGATGCTTCCAAATTGTGCTGGAGAAAATTCTTGAGAGTCCCTTGGATAGAGAGGAGTATCATTTCTTGAAACAGGTAATTTAAAACATGAAATTCAGAGTCTGTGGGACAGCTAAGTGAGCATAGTAGAGTCTCAATACTAGGAGAGACATCTAGGATGGAAAATAAGCATTTTAAGGTTTTTGTAAATTTATTCATTTGTGCTTTGAATTTTTATGTTTAGTAATTGAATGTCTATGTTGAAGAAAAGCCGTACTCTAGTTTGGTGAATAAATTTTTTGATATTTTTATAAGACTTGATGTTTTTAGTTTGGTGAGCAAACTTGAAGGAAATTGGAATAAAGTGATTTGTGTGAAACTTATGTGTTCTTCACAGCTAGACAGACTGAGGTTAATAATTTCTTAAATAGTACTAAAATGTCTAGCTATTAAAAATTTGTACTGATACTTTCAAAGCAGTAGCTGTTTCAAACTGTTTGCTAGTGTTTCTTTATATCAGTGACATTTTTTTTATCCTTATATGTTCAAATTGTTTATTCAGATTATAATCAGAGTTCTTCCTTTTTTGAGGAAGATTTTGGTATATATTGTCAATCAGTTTTCAAAAATACTAGAAATATTTTGAGTGAGGTAATTATTTGTGTAAGAGGAGGCAAAACCTTCATAGCAATCTTAGTGCTTTCTGGTTATTCTATTATAATGACTAGGGTACTACCTCATTTGTTACATGTTTTTGGGTCGATACAAGGAAAACTTTTTCAGTAACTAGTCTTACCTTAAAGCATCAACATTTTATACCATTTTTAATTTTAAAAAGTTTAGTAGATATATTTATTTCCTTTTGTGATTAAATACATTAACCAAGAGGGGAAAAAAGCCACTAAATTATTAATATTTCAATCACTGAAGTTTGATTTGTTTTCTTAATTACACACTTTTTCATGGTTGTGATTAGTGGTATATTAGTGACTAGTTGTTCTCAACCCTGGTTAGGCATTGGAAACACTTTCAGTTTTTAATGTACCTGGAGGCTTGTTAATTCACTGGGTGTGAGGTGGGGCTCAGAAATTTACTTTTTTTTTTTTTTTTTAGTATTTTAGGTAGTTTTGATGAGCAACCAGGGTTGATAACTTCTGATGTGAATTATGTGGGGTAATATATGTAAAAGTGCTCTGTAAACTCTTTAAAATTTATACAAAACCAAGGTACTATTCTCTTAATATTTAATAATATTTTTGGTGTATTAATCTATATACAGGTTATTTTGAGTATGTATATGGTGTTTCTAATATTGATATTCTAATTGTCTAGACATTTTATTATTTCAAGATGTTCAGTTTCATTATTTTAGAACTATAAATAGTATAAAAAGAGTATGGTTAAGCCTCTTCTGCCTCCCCCAATTATTTTCCTAGGGCATCTGTTAGTTTAGTATCTTAAACTTGTTTTTAATTTATATTTTTCATATTACTGGAGAGAGACATTTGTTATGTATAATCCAGTTAGCTTCCCTTCTTTCCTAAGAATATACTGAATTTGTTAAAATCACTATCAGGAATATTTGGTTTTGTGCTGTGATTTATATATGGGACTATTAAATAATGCAATATGAGAGTCATTTTTGTTTTTAAATTATACATAGTTTTTCACATTTTTGTGCTCTCAGGAATGTACCTAACTTCTCCTGTCCTTGAAGTTTGTAGCTGTTCAGCTTGCTGTTAATAATCTTTGTATTTTAGCTGCTCAGTCATTATTTCTTGGTTCATTTCTTTATTGAAGTTCTGCTCTCTGTTAAGTATTGGGTTAGATTTCCATTTTAATTCCCAGCTATATTGTGTTTTTATTTTTTTAATTAAAAAACAAACAAACAAACAAACAGAACATGGCAGCCCAGACACGGTGACTAACAGGTCAGGCAAGACAGCAAGATGGAGAGCACTATCAGGTTTGGAAACACAATGCGTTAGTTCCCTAGAGGCAGCTCTGAACCTACAGCTTGTATTTCATTTCTACATCAGCTAGTGCTTTTGCTGCAGGAAGGGGAACCCCTTCCAGGGCCCAAGAGTGGGCTCTTGTCTAACACTTGGAAATGAATGGTCTGAGGACACATTCTGACAGAGCAAGAGACTTTACTGGGAAAGGGCGCCCAGGTGGAGAGCGGTAGGGTGAGGGAACCTAGGAGAACTGCTCTGCTTCCTGGTTGTCAGTCTCAGGTTTTAGGGTAATGGAATCAGTTTCCAGATTGTCTTTGGCCAGTCATTCCGACTTGAGAGTCCTTCCTGGTGGCCCTCCTATTGCTCAGCCAAGATGGATGCCAGAGAGAAGTATTCTGGGAAGTTAATTCCCAGTTATATTCTGTGCAATATATTCTGACACCTGAGTGAAAAGGGAAGAAATTTAAGTAGAAATGATTTTTGTTTTATGAATGTATAAAATAATGTGCAAATAGAAAAGAAAACCAAAATACAATTTCGTTGTATAATTTGCAAAACCAAATTTGCTCTGAGTACAACTTGTAGTAGTCTGTTTTCTGATTGCTGAGAAGGGCAAATTGAGTAAACATGAGAACTTGGCATGAAAGAATGAAATTGTTGCCATTTCCTTCTCCAGGGAATCTTCCCTACCCAGGGGTCAAACCCAGGTCTCCTGCATTCCAGGCAGATTCTTTATTAACTGAGCCACCAGGGAAGCCCCAATCTTAGAACTGTAGTCAATCCTGTCACGTTTTGTATTAGAATATAAAAGTTGATCTAATACAGAAAAGTAGGAGTTACTTAACCAGTTGCTTAATTCAGGTGTGAGCCTAAAAAATAACTAGAATGACTTATTTGGTAAGTTATTGTTTTTTAGTCTTAAAGTTATGTCCAACTCTGCGACCTCATGGGACTGTGTAGCACAGCAGGCTCCTCTGTCCTCTAACTATCTCCCAGAGTGCTCAGATTCATGTCCATTGAGTTGGTGGTGCTGTCTAACCATCTCATCTTCTGTCATCACTTTTTCCTCCTGCCTTCAATCATTCCTAGCATCAGGGTCTTTTCCAAAGAATTGGCTATTCTCATCAAGTGGCCAAAGTATTGGAGCTTCAGCAACGGTCCTTCCAATAAACAGTCATGATTGATTTCCTTTAGGATTGACTGGTTTGATCTCCTTGCAATCCAGGGGACTCTCACGAGTCTTCTCCAGCACCACAGTTCAGAAGCATCAATTCTTCGGTGTTCAGCCTTCTTTATGGTCCAGCTCACATCCATGCATGACTCTTGAAAAAACCATAGGTGAACCTTTGTGGGCAGAGTGATGTCTCTGCTTTTTAAGATACTGTCTGGGTTTGTCGTAGCATTCTTTCCAAGGAGCAAGGATCTTAATTTCATGGCTGCATTCACCATCTGCAGTGATGTTGGAGCCCACAAAATCAAATCTGTCCCTGCTTCCACTTTTCTCTCTTATATTTGCCATGGAGTGATGGGACCGTATACCATGATCTTAGTTTTTTTTTTTAATCTATTTTTAGTTGAATGATACTTGCCTTACAGAATTTTGTTGTTTTCTGTCAAACATCAAAGTGAATCAACTAGATCTTAGTTTTTTTTTATGTTGAATTTCACAGTAGCGTTTTCATTTTCCTCTTTCATCCTCATCAGGAGACTCTCTAGTTCTTTTTCACTTTCTGCCATTAGAGTGATGTCATCTGTGTATCTGAGGTTGTTGATACTTCTCCCGGCAATCTGACAAGTAGACCCACCAAAAATACTTGTTTGTGTTTGATCATGGTGCTGTGCTGTTAAAAAAGATAATTACACAGATGTAGTTCCTTTTTTTACATTTCTGAAAGTTTGAAATAATTGTAGACTTGCTGAAAAGTTGCAGCCTGTATCCTTTTGAAACTTAAGTATTTGGTGAGCATGGAGGAAGTGCAAAGATAATACCAAAAACATGCATGTACAATGTGTTACATGAGATAAATATGCCATCAACATTAGTACTGGCTAGGAACAAGTGACTCAAGATGGACGGGTCATGGCAGAGAGGTCTGACAGAATGTGGTCCACTGGAGAAGGGAATGGCAAACCACTTCAGTATTCTTGCCTTGAGAACCCCATGAACAGTATGAAAAGGCAAAATGATAGGATACTGAAAGAGGAACTCCCCAGGTCGGTAGGTGCCCAATATGCTACTGGAGATCAGTGGAGAAATAACTCCAGAAAGAATGAAGGAATGGAGCCAAAGCAAAAACAATACCCAGTTGTGGATGTGACTGGTGATAGAAGCAAGGTCCGATGCTGTAAAGAGCAATATTGCATAGGAACCTGGAATGTTAGGTCCATGAATCAAGGCAAATTGGAAGTGGTCAAACAGGAGATGGCAAGAGTGAGTGTTGACATTCTAGGAATCAGCAAACTAAAATGGACTGGAATGGGTGAAGAACTCAGATGACCATTATATCTACTACTGTGGGCAGGAATCCCTTAGAAGAAATGGAGTAGCCATCATGGTCAACAGAAGAGTCCGAAATACAGTACTTGAATGCAATCTCAAAAATGGCAGAAAGATCTCTGTTCGTTTCCAAGGCAAACCATTCAATATCACAGTAATCCAAGCCTGTGCCCCAACCAGTAACGCTGAAGAAGCTGAAGTTGAATGATTCTGTGAAGACCTACAAGACCTTTTAGGACTAACACCCCCAAAAGACGTCCTTTTCATTATAGGGGACTGGAATGCAAAAGTAGAAGTCAAGAAACGCCTGGAGTAACAGATAAATTTGGCCTTGGAGTACGGAATGAAGCAGGGCAAAGGCTAATAGAGTTTTGCTAAGAGAACACGCTGGTCATAGCAAACACCCTCTTCCACAACACAAGAGAAGACTCTACACATGGTCATCACCAGATGGTCAACACTGAAATCAGATTGATCATATTCTTTGCAGCAAAAGATGGAGAAGCTCTATACAGTCAGCAAAAACAAGACCGGGAGCTGACTGTGGCTCAGATCATGAACTCCTTGTTGCCAAAATTCAGACTTAAATTGAAGAAAGTGGGGAAAACCACTAGACCATTCAGGTATGACCTAAATCAAATCCCTTATGATTATACAGTGGAAGTGAGAAATAGATTTAAGGGACTAGATCTTATAGACAGAGTGCTGATGAGCTATGGACGGAGGTTTGTGACATTGTACAGGAGACAGGGATCAAGACCATCCCCATGGAAAAGAAATGCAAAAAGGCAAAATGGTTGTCTGAGGAGGCCTTACAAATAGCTGTGAAAAGAAGAGAAGCGAAAAGCAAAGGAGAAAAGGAAAGATACTCCCATTTGAATGCAGAGTTCCAAAGAATAGCAAGGAGAGGTAAGAAAGCCTTCCTCAGCAATCAATGCAAAGAAATAGTGGAAACCAACAGAATGGGAAAGACTAGAGATCTTCAAGAAAATTAGAGATAGCAAGGGAACATTTCATGCAAAGATGGCCTCAATAAAGGACAGAAGTGGTATGGACCTAACAGAAGCAGAAGATATTAAGAAGAGGTGGCAAGAATACACAGAAGAACTGTACAAAAAAGATCTTCACGACCCAGATAATCATGATGGTGTGATCACTCACCTAGAGCCAGACATCCTGGAATGTGAAGTCAGGTGGGCCATCACTATGGACAAACTAGTGGATGTGATGGAATTCCAGTTGAGCTATTTCGAATCCTGAAAGATGATGCTGTGAAAGTGCTGCACTCAATATGCCAGCGTATTTGGATAACTCAGCAGTTGGCCACAGGACTGGAAAAGGTCAGTTTTCGTTCCAGTCCCTAAGAAAGGCAATCCCAAAGAATGCTCAAACTACCACATAGTTGCACTCATCTCACACGCTAGTAAAGTAATGCTCAAAATTCTCCAAGCCAGGCTTCAGCAGTACGTGAGCCGTGAACTTCCAGATGTTCAAGCTGGTTTTAGAAAAGGCAGAGGAACCAAAGATCAAATTGCCAATATCCGCTGGATCATCAAAAAAGCAGGAGAGTTCCAGAAAAACATCTGCTTCTGCTTTATTGACTATGCCAAAGCCTTCGACTGTGTGGATCACAATAAACTGTGGAAAATTCTGAAAAAGATGGGAATACCAGATCACCTGACCCACCTCTTGAGAAACCTATATGCGGGTCAGGAAGCAACAGTTAGAACTGGACATGGAACAACAGACTGGTTCCCAATAGGAAAAGGAGTACGTCAAAGCTGTATATTGTCACCCTGCTTATTTAACTTCTATGCAGAGTACATCATGAGAAATGCCGGGCTGGAAGAAGCACAAGCTGGAATCAAGATTGCCGGGAGAAATATCAATAACCTCAGATATGCAGCTGTCGCCACCCTTATGGCAGAAAGTGAAGAGGAACTAAAAAGTCTCTTGATGAACGTGAAAGAGGAGAGTGAAAAAGTTGGCTTAAAGCTCGACATTCAGAAAACTAAGATCATGGCATCTGGTCCCATCACTTCATGGCAAATAGATGGGGAAACAGTGGAAACAGTGTCAGACTTTATTTCTTGGGCTCCAAAATCACTGCAGATGATGATTGCAGCCATGAAATTAAAAGACACTTACTCCTTGGAAGGAAAGTTATGACCAACCTAGATAGCGTATTAAAAAGTAGAGACATTACTTTGCCATCAAAGGTCCGTCTAGTAAAGGCTGTGGTTTTTCCAGTGGTCATGTATGGATGTGCGAGTTGGACTATGAAGAAACCTGAGTGCTGAAAAATTGATGCTTTTGAACTGTGGTGTTGGAGAAGACTCTTGAGAGTCCCTTGGACTGCAAGGCGATCCAGCCAGTCCATCCTAAAGGAGATCAGTTGTGGGTGTCATTGGAAGGACTGATGCTGAAGCTGAAACTCTAATACTTTGGCCACCTCATGCAAAGAGTTGACTCATTGGAAAAGACCCTGATGCTGGGAGGGATTGGGGGCAGGAGGTAAAGGGGACAACAGAGGATGAGATGGCTGGATGGCATCACTGACTCGATGGACATGAGTTTGAGTAAACTCCGGGAGTTGGTGATGGACAGGGAGGCCTAGCATGCTGCGATTTATGGGGTCGCAAAGAGTCGGACACGACTGAGCAACTGAACTGAACTCAACTGAAGGTCCTTGTTTAAGAAAAAAAAAAAGGAAAAAACTTATTTCCTAGGCCCTACCAGCAATATTCTAATTCCCTACTTCTAGACTTAGGACCCAGGTATTTGTTTTTATCAAGCTTCCCAGATGTTTCTGATTATAGCGAGGTTTGGAAATCTTTTAACTGCAAGATAAAAGTCCAGAGGCCTTGATAATAGCTGTTGTCTATTGCACAACCACTGTAACAACTGTCGTTTATTGTGCTTATTGTATCTGAAGTGCCAAATATTTCAAGTATTTCATATATATCTTACAATAACCTCATAAATACGTTGTCCCAGTCTAAGGCTCAGAAAGGTTATGTGGCTTACCCATCCAAAGTGTAGCTCCAAGTTACAGCAGATACTAGATTTTTTATTTCTAGCTTTATTTGTACAGTGCTCCACAGTCTTATCTATGGAGGATATATTCCAAGGTCCCCAGTGGATGCTTGAAACCACAGATAGTAATACTCAAGCCTGTATGTATTGTTTTTTCCTATACATACATACTTAGGATAAAGTTTAACTTATAAATTAGACACAGTAAGAGATGGACAACAATAGCTAATAATAAAGCAGAACAGTTGTAACTATACTGTAATAAAGGTTGTTATAAAAAATGTGGTCTCTCTCTCAAGTTCAACTCTGCCAGAAATGTGGCAGTGGCTTCTTCATTGGCAGACTCAGCCTCTCTAGTAATTTTTATATTTTTCATTTGAAATCTATTCTTGAGTCTGTGTAACCATTTCATTTTTGAGTAAATGACTTGGTATCACTTGTTTTAGGGGATCCCTTGCTTGCTAAAGGTGTCATACAGGGTCCATGCTTTCCGGTGTGACCTGTTGCCATCATTTGTAACTATGTTCATGTCTTCCACCCATAGGTTTAATGCCTTTTCCATCCTGACTTTTCCATTTGTCTTGCATTGTGACTTTTCCTTTTCCATTTATCAGGCGCTGTGGCTGTAACTTTGCAGTTTGAGGTGTATCAGCAAAAGTAGCATAAATTTTTTTTTCCTTTTTCTCAATTTCGTGGATAGAAGATTCCTTCTTACAGTGAATCTTAGCAACCTAAGGTACAATTTCTTTTTCCTTATTAAGTCAAGACCTTCACCTTTTCATTTTTGGGAAGTACTTTATAGCTTCTCTTGCATATATGTAAATTGCCAGAATTCCAACTCCTGTTCTTTGGCGCCATTATTAAGAAAAATTATGAAGTGAGGGTTACTTGAACACAAGCATTGCAATATCACAACGGGTGATCTGATTATACTGAGAAGTCTAAGTGACCAATGGGCAGGATATACAGAACAGAGGGATGAATCACATCACAGGCTGGACAGAGCAGGACAGCACAGGAAGGTGTGAGATTTCATCATGCTATTCAGAACAGCACACAATTTAAAACTGATGAATTGCTTATTTCTGGAATTTTCCATTTCATATTTTCAGACCGCAGTTGACAGCTGGTAGCTGAAACCTTGAAAAGCAAAACTTGAGGTGAAGGGGGACTCTTCCTGACCTATGATTATCTTATATATTTTTTAATTAAAAACTTGGGTAGTCATTTTAGGGTCTCTTTGCTTGGCTTTTTCCTTCTATTTAGATCAAATCATGTTTTGTATTCTTCTTTGCTTATGCTGTTCTTACCTATCTTGAAGTCACATCCATCCATTAAGGAAGGCCCAGCTCAAAACTACTGATTCTGGGAAGCTTTTCCCATCTTTGATCCTTTCCCTAACTTGAACTCTTTTAAGACTGCTCTCCTAGTAGGTAACAGCATTGTCAATTTGTAGAAATATATTTTCAGTTATTGTTTATGCTTAATATTACAAATATTGTGGGTGGCGTAGTTAGTTGCAGTATTGTGATGGGTAGCATGCTTTTTTGAGCCCTTTACTGATCTCTGGCATTACTACATATAGTACTGCTTTTGAGTAGAATGTAGTTTGTGTGTGTGTGTTTTAGTGAAAACACAAGAGAACAAATCCATACTTTTATTTATTTACTTTTCAATAAGTTTAAATCCTCAAAGGGTAAAGCATCACACAGAGTCTGTGTCCAGTGGCCTTAGCGAGAAGGTTGCTTTGGAATTTGGCACAAACCATGCCACTGTTTACATGAGCATGAGTTGTCTTTCCCCAGATTACTCTGTTTTAGTTAGGTTTTCTGCCAAGAGTTACCGTGTTGTTCTTTGCTTTGTACGCATAAGTACGTCTCTTGCCTAGATAGAATTCAGTTTCATCTCAAGCACATACACCTTCGATTTTCAGGAGAGCTGTGTACTCCCTCTTGGTTTCATAGACCCGGCTTATAGCCGGCAAAAATGGCCTTGGGCCACAGCCTTCCAGACATATTTGTTGCTTTAGAAGTCCTGTTCCCAGCGGGCCTCCACAGGGTCCAATATGGCTGAAAGAGAAACCATTATTTTTATAATGGAATACATTAACAGACCTTGGTTATGGAAAAAGTTAGAATTTTCTGTTTTGAGGTTTCAAATTACTTTGGCTGCTTCAGTAGCTCAACAAGGCAGGCTTTTTAAATCTTCTGTTGTAGAGTAAATTTATAAACATACAGAAACATTTATCATCATAAATTAATAATTTCAGCAGTAATGTAATTTAGTTTGCAGTACAGTTTTTTTTACTAGTATTTTCATGGAACTTTATTAGTCTGCTAGGACTGCCATTACAGAAAACCACAGATGAGGTGGCTTAAACAACAGACATTTGTTTTCTCACAGTTCTGGAGGCTGGAAGTCCAGTATTAAGGTGCCAGCAGATTTGGTTTCTGGTGAAGGGTCTTCCTGGATTACATATGGCCACCTTCTGTCTGTGTCCTCACGTGGCCTTTGTGCAACCTGTGGAGGAGAAAAGTTTATCTCCAGTGTGTCTTCCTCTTCTTGTAAGGATACCAGCTCCACATGATGGGCCCTACTCGTATGACCTCCTTTAACCTTAGTTACGCCCTTTAAGGCCCTGTCTCCCAGATACAATTACATTGGGATTAGGGCTTCATCAAAAGAATTTTGGGTGTATGCAGTTTGGCCTGTAACAGGAATAGAATTTCTGGTTTCCTGTGTATGGTGGTGTAATAGCTATAGAAAAAAAATTTTTTTTTAATCAGATAATAAATACTTTGTTTCTACCTACCTTTTTATTAGGCAAGTAATGTTAAGATGAATATCAGTTGAACATTTTATGAGTCATAGGATTCAATATTTTGGCAGGAAATGGCTTTAATATCTTTTAGAAGCTGGCTTGAGAGGTATATGCTGGAAATAATTTGAACTCTTTGATAAAACTGCTGTGTTATGTACAGAATGCATATATATCATGAGTTCACAAGGTATGGTAGTGACTGATTAAAATGAACTAAAGTTAATCCTTTAAACATTTTGCCTATGTTCTTGAAACTTGTTTTTTCATCCTTCTATTTTCACAAGATCTCAGGATTGGAAGATGTATTGTCATTTAACCTAATTATGCAAATGGTACTCTTAATTCCCCCTGCAGCATGCCTGTGACTGTAACTCTGACTAGTATTGTAGCCACAAGCATATATGGCTGTTGAGCACTTGAAATGTTGCTAGTCTGAATTGACATTTGATATAAATGTAAAATGCACAGAGGATTTTGCAAAGACTTAAAGAATATAAAATATCTAATTCATTTTTATATTGATTACATGTTGAAATAATGTCTTGGATATACTGAGTTAAGGAAAATATATTATTACAATGGAGTTTTTGTTGTTGTTCAGTTGCTAAGTCGTGTCTGACTCTGTGACATTGTGGACTGCAGCACACCAGGCTTCCATGTCCTTCACTATCTCCTGGAGTTTGCTCAGACTCATGTCCATTGAGTCGGTGATGCCATCTGATTGAGTTTACTTGTTTGTTTTTACTTTTTTAAATGTGGCTTTTAGAAAATTTAAAATTACATATATGTCTTGTGTTATATTTCTAACAAACAGAGCTGATTTAGTCTGTTAAAAACTCAGCTGCCTACTGAGATAACACATTTTATCTTTGAATAGCTGTCACTATTAATTTTTTTCTTCCTATTTTTATATATATACCTGTCTTGATATTTGCATTCAGATATTCTCATTTACTCCCTAGGACCAAAAAGATAAGTCTGATTTCTCTTTTTAATATTTTTGCTTAGTAGTTTGAAGACAACTATCTTTTATTGTGACTTTTAGTCTTTCCATTTCCTTTAACAACGTTTACATGGTAGGGAGTCATATCCCTCCAGCCATTTTTACTCCCCTTTGAACTTCATTTGGTACATATCCCTGCTAATACCAGGAAATGAAATGAATATCTTGTGATCTTAAAATTGCAGATTGAATCTATCTTTTGTGACCTTCTACGTGCTATATAAATCTGTTAATGAGGCCTAGAGTTAAGTTACCTTTTAGGGAAACCTTAATTCTTATACTAACATAGGGAGTATAGTGTCAACTCAGATGTCTCTACCTTTTTCCCTTGTGCTGCCATTATTTTATCTTGCTTCTTCAGGACTGTTTTTTTTTTTTTTTTTTTTTTAGACATACTTAATTGAGTGGGTGTAATGTGTCCCTCCTCCTCATTTGCAGTCCTATTTTATAGTTTTAACTGAAACTTTATCTTTTAGATTGTGGTTTGAGGGTGGGAAAAAGGACACGATTTGGATCCATATATTTCCATAGCAGATTTCATTTGGGTTCTCAATGTGTCATATAAAGTATTTATTACCTTTTTCAGCTTTTATCATGTGTATACTTAAAGTGTATCTTTTGTTTTCATCATAATATTAAATAATGTTCAGTTCAGTTCAGTTGCTCAGTCATGTCTGACTCTTTGCAACCCCATGGACTGCAGCACGCAAGGCCTCCCTGTCCATCACCAACTCCTGGAGTTTACTCAAACTCATCTCCATTGAGTCGGTGATGCCATCCAACCATCTCATCCCCTGTCGTCGCCTTCTCCTCCTGCCTTCAATCTTTCCCAGCATCTGGGCTTAATTAAGGATGGATTCTTGTGGTATATAATTTTGCTGAAGTTGATATACAACTAATCCATCTTATTTTATTGGTCCTCCAGGTTTTATTTCTCTGCCTTGCCCCTGTTCGCATCATGATTGAAATCTTGTCTGAATTACCTCGTATAATTTCTTCCTTTGCAGTCTAATGAATATGTCAGCAATGGAAAATAAGATCTGATTTATAAAGAAGAAAACCCACACTAACTTGTAAATGACTTCATTTTCTTTCTGTGTGATTTTTTTTTTTTAATGTAAATGCTTCAGGTTTCTTAATAATAACTTTGGAAAATAGAAATAGTATAAAAGTGAATTACCCCAAATCCAGTTAGCAAAATATAACCAATGTTAAAATTTGTATGTATCTTCTTTTTGGCTTTTTTCTTTGTCAGCTTAAAAAACTTTGATAGTGGTGCATGGTTACACTTCTCTTGGGTAAATAGTTAGCCTAAGTTGTAGGTAGGTGTACATGTAACTTCTTAAGAAATTGCCAAACCATTTTGCAACATAAATGTTAACATTTATGTTTCCATCAAGAGTGTGTAAAAATGTTTAGTAGTTTCACATACTAACTCCTGGGATGGCCACTCTTACTAATTTTAGCCATTCTAGTGAAATAAGTAGTGGATAAAACATTGTGATTATAATTGTCATTTTACTAATGAGTAATGATGTTGAGGATCTTATGTGCTTGTTTGCCATCTATATGTCTTTGATGGTCTGTTGAAATATTTGGTCCATTTTTAAGTTGTATTGTCTAATTAAGTTGTATATTTTAGATACTAGTTCTTTGTCGAACTATGCAAATAACTTATTTCTCATCATATCATTATTTACTATCAATAATTCTTATTTGCCACAAATATTACTGTATTGCTTGCCTTAGTAGTGATTTTCTGGGGTTTTTTTGGCTGCTCTGCATGGTTTGCAGAATCTTAGTTCCCTGACCAGGGATTGAACCCATGGAATTCCTTTATAAGAAATAATTGTTCTATCTCATACATTCATTCATTCAGTTATTTATTAATACTGGTAGAATACATGAATATTAATTTTGTCATTGTTTATTGCTCAGATTATCCTGAATCTGACTGTCGGGAGCTCTTTGCTGTTAGCTCATATTCATCTTTCAGCATGCCTCATCATTTGTTTTGGAGCACTTCTTTATTTTCTGGTTTGTCTTTCAGGTTCCTTTTATCTCAGAATAGTGTTTAGAAACCAGGGTCTCAGCTCTAAAAGTGCTTGTTGCTCCTGCTTCTAGGTGTTTTGAACAAATAGATCTAAGGAATTTTATTTTTTGTGTACATTCACACATCTGTATTTCTATACCTATCTTTGTGTAAATATATTTGTTTATATATATTAAAAAACATGAATTCATACTGATAAACCAGTTCCTTATTTGTAACTCCTTTCTCCAACAGTGGAAAACTTGGCTCTCATCTACAATTTATTTATTAGTTGTTCAGTTCTGGTATACATGTAAATGTAATTTCAGAATTACTATTATAAATATATTTACTTCCTAGAGTGTAGTATTGTGTACATCTCTTTTGGTAGTTCAGTTCAGTTGCTCAGTCGTGTCCGACTCTTTGCGACCCCATGAATCACAGCACACCAGGCCTCCCTGTCCATCATCAACTCCCGGAGTTTACCCAAACACATGTCCATTGAGTCGGTGATGCCATCCAGCCATCTCATTCTCTGTCGTCCCCTTCTCCTCCTGCCCCCAATCCCTCCCAGCATCAGGGTCTTTTCCAGTGAGTCAACTCTTCACGTGAGGTGGCCAAAGTATTGGAGTTTTAGCATCAGCATCAGTCCTTCCAATGAACATTCAGGACTGATCTCCTTTAGGATGGACTGGCTGAATCTCCTTGCAGTCCAAGGGACACTCAAGAGTCTTCTCCAACACCACAGTTCAGTCTCATACTATATAGGCAGCATACTGTTTTCCAATGTTCTGTTCTGTTCTTACCCATTTTGTTCATTGCTGTTATGTTACTCATTTGAAATATAGTTTTGTTACTGTTTCTAGTCCATTTTGAGTTCTTCTCACATTCTGGCAGGTTTTGGTTCTTTTTTTCATTGGGATATATGAAATGTTGTTCAGTTGCTAGCTCATGTCTGACTCTTTGTGACCCCATGAACTGTAGCTCACCAGGATTCTCTGTCCTCCACTATGTCCGGGAGTTTGCTCAGATTTATGTCTGTTGAGTTGGTGAGGCTATCTATCTCATCCTCTGCTGCCGCCTTCTCCTTTTGCCTTTAGTCTTTCCCAGCATCAGGGTCTTTTCCAGTAATGAGCTCTTCGCATCAGGTGGCTGAAGTATTGGAGCTTCAGCTTTAGCCTCAGTCCATCCAATGAACATTCAAGATTGATTTCTTTTAGAAGTGACTAGTTTGGTCTCCTTGCTGTTCAAGGGACTCTGAAGAGTTTTCTCCAGCACCACAATTTGAAAGCATCAATTCTTAGGTGCTCAGCCTTCTTTATGGTCCAGCACTCACATCCACACATGGAAAAAAGCTGTGGAAAAACGATAGCTTTGATAGTATGAACCTTTGTTGGCCAAGTATTATGTCTCTGCCTTTTAATACACTGTCTAGGTTTGTCGTAGCTTTACTTCCAAGGAGCAAGTCTCTTTTAATTTCATGGCTGCAGTTACTGCAGTGATTTTGGAGCCCAAGAAAATAAAGTCTGTCACTGTTACTCCACTTTTGCCCCATCTGTGGCTTCCCAGGAGGTGCTATTGGTAAAGAACTCTCCTGCCAGTGCAGGAGACATAAGTGACAAGGGTTTGATCCATGGGTCAAGAAGATACCCTGGAGAAGGAAATGGTAACCCACTCCAGTATTCTTGCTTGGAGAATCCCGTGGACAGAGGAGCCTGGTGGGGCTACTACAGTCCATGGGGTTGCAAAGAGTCAGACATGACTGAAGTGACTTAGCACGCACACATTTGCCAAGAAGTGATAGGACCAGATGATCTTCATTTTTTGAATATTGAGTTTTAAGTTAGCATTTTCACTCTCCTCTTTAACCTTCATCAAGAGGCTTTTTAGTTCCTCTTCGGTTCCTATCATTAGAGTGGTATTATGTGCCAACCTGAGGTTGTTGATATTTCTCCCGGCAATCTTGATTCCAGCTTGTGATTCACCCATCCAGGCATTTTAGATGATGTACTCTGCATATAAGTTAAATAAGCAGGGTGACAATATTCAGCCTTGATGTACTCCCTCCTACCATCTTGCTGGGGCTTCTCCTTTGCCCTTGGACATTGGGTATCTTTTTTTAGTGGGATCCAACATTTTCCTATTAATGGTTGTTCAGCAGTGAGTTGTATTTGTAGTTCTTGCAGTAGTTAGAACTGGACATAGAATGACAGAAGTAGAGGAAAACAACAGAATGGGAAAGACTAGAGATCTCTTCAAGAAAGTTAGAGATACTAGGGAACATTTCATGCAAAGATGGGCTCAATAAAGGACAGAAATGGTATGGACCTAACAGAAGCAGAAGATATTAAGAAGAGGTGGCAGCAATACACAGAAGAACTATACAAAAAAGATCTTCGTGACCCAGATAACCACAGTGGTGTGATCACTCATCTAGAGCCAGACATCCTGGAATGCGAAGTCAAGTGGGCCTTAAAGCATCACTGTGAACAGAGCTAGTGGAGGTGATGGAATTCCAGTTGAGCTATTTCAAATTCTGAAAGATGATGCTGTGAAAGTTCTGCACTCAATATGCCAGCAAATTTGGAAAATTCAGCAGGGGACTCAGAACTGGAAAAGATCAGTTTTCATTCCAGTCCCAAAGAAAGTCATTGCCAAAGAATGCTCAAACTACTGCACGATTGCACTTACCTCACACACTAGCAACGTAATGCTCAAAATTCTCCAAGCCAGGCTTCAGTAATACGTGCACCATGAAATTCCAGATGTTCAAGCTGGCTTTAGAAAAGGCAGAGGGACCAGAGATCAAATTGCCAACATCCGTTGGATCATTGAAAAAGCAAGAGAGTTCCAGAAAAACATCTACAAAGTGGAAAATTCTTAAAGAGATGGGCATACCAGACCATGTGATCTGCCTCTTGAGAAATCTGTATGCAGGTCAAGAAGCAACAGTCAGAACTGGACATGGAACAACAGACTGATTCCAAATTGGGAAAGGAGTACATCAAGGCTGTATGTTGTCACTCTGCTTATTTAACTTATATGCAGAGGACATCTTGAGAAATGCTGGGCTGGATGAAGCACAGGCCAGAATCTAGATTGCAGGGAGAAATATCAATAACCTCCGATATGCAGATGACACCACCCTTATGGCAGAAAGCAAAGAAGAACTAAAGAGACTGTTGATGAAAGTGAAAGAGGAGAGTGAAAAGGTTGGCTTAAAACTCAGCATTCCAGAAAACTAAGATCATAGCATCTGGTCCCATCACTTCATGGCAAGTAGATGGGGAAATAATGGAAACAGTGACTGACTTTATTTTTTTTTTGGGCTCCAGAATCACTGCAGATGATGATTGCAGCCATGAAATTAAAAAGATTCTTGCTCTTTGAAAGAAAAGCTATGACCAACCTAGACAGCATATTAAAGAGCAGAGACATTACTTGGTCAACAAAGGTCTGTCTGGTCAAAGCTATGGTTTTTCCAGTAGTCATGTATAAATGTGAGAGTTGGACTGTAAAGAAAGCTGAGTGCCGAAGAATTGATGCTTTTGAACTGTGGTGTTGGAGAAGACTCTTGAGAGTCCCTTGGACTTGAAGGAGATCCAGCCAGTCCATCCTAAAGGAGATCAGTCCTGAATGTTCATTGGAAGGACTGATGCTGAAGCTCCAATACTTTGGCCACTTGATGTGAAGAACTAACTTGTGGTAAAGACCCTGATGCTGGGAATGATTGAAGGCAGGAGGAGAAAGGGATGACAGAAGATGAGACGGTTGGATGGCATCACCGACTCTGTGGACATGAGTTTGAGTAAGCTCCGGGAGTTGGTGATGGACAGGGAGGCGTGGTGTGCTGCAGTCCATGGGGTCACAGAGTCTGACACAACTGAGCGACTGAACCTGAACTGTATGGTAGTTTGGACATTCTTTGGCACTGCCTTTCTTTAGGATTGGAGTGAAAACTGGCTTTGCCAGTCCTTTGGCCACTGCTGAGTTTTCCAAATTTGCTGACATATTGAGTGCAGTCCTTTAACAGCATCATCTTTTAGGATTTTAAATAGCTCTTTTGGAATTCCATCACCTCCACTAGCTTTTTTTTATAGTAACGTTCTTTTTTATTTTATTTTTTAAATTTTTTTTAAATTTTTATTTATTTATTTTTTTTTTATTAGTTGGAGGCTAATTACTTTACAACTTTTCAGTGGGTTTTGTCATACTCTATGGCTGATTCATATTAATGTAGTAACATTCTTAAGGCCCACTTGACTTCACACTCCATGATGTCCAACTCTAGGTAAAACATTACTATGGTATTAATCGTCATTTCTATAAAACAGTATGTCTGGAAGTGTCCCTTCCATGTCTTATCTCTTTTACACTTTACCCATCTCATTTTCCTTTTCTACCATTTAACCACCCATCTGTTTGGGTGACCAGTCTTAATAGTTTCTTGCTTAGTTTTTAATTTCTTCCTATCATCTTACACAGATGAGAAGATACACATAGGAAAGCAGATATAAAAATTATATTGAGTTGGCCAAAAAATTCTTTTGAGTTTTTCTATAAGCTGTTACAAGAAAATGCAAATGAACTTTTTAGCCAACCCAATATATGAAAAGTAGTGTATTATAGACACTACATATTTGATTTTATGACAGCTTTATTAAGATACGATTCACATGCTGTAAAATTCACCCCTTTAAATTGAACAATTCTGTTATTTTTAGTGTATTAACAGAGTTGTGCAACCATCGTTACGTCTAATTTGAGGACATTTTCATCAACCCCAAATGAAATCGTGTATCTTAACAATTACTCCCGTTCCGTCCTATTCCCAGGTCTTGACAAGAGCTAATCTACTTTCCATCTCTATAGAATTTCCTATTCTGAGCATTTCATATAAATGAAATCATATAATTTTTTTTGTAATTAGCTTCTCTCACTTACCATGATGTTTTAAGGTTCAACCATATTGTAGCATCCATCAGTATTTCATACCTTTTTATTATTAAATGATATTTTATTGCATAGGTGTGCATGTGCACGTGTGCTCAGTCATGTCTGACTCTTTGAGACCCTAAGGACTGCAGCCTGCCAGGCTGATATGTCTATGGAATTTTCCAGGCACGAATACTGGAGTGGGTTGCCATTTCCTCCTCCAGGGGATCTTCCAGCCCCAGGGATTGACCCAGTATCTCTTAACACATCTCTTTCATTGGCAGGTGGGTTCTTTACCACCAGCACCACCTGGGAAGCCCCGTTAGCCATTAGAGAATTGCAAGTGAAAACAACAGTGATACTGTCACTCTAGCAGTGATAGTTTAAAGGGACAGACTAATAACAAGTGTGAACATGGATGTGGAGAAACTGAAACCCTCTCACATTACTGGTGGGAATGTTAAATGTCACAGCTGCTGCAGCAAACAGTTTGGCAATTCCTCAGAAAGTTACCCTAAGATGCAGCAATTACATCCCTACATATATATATCCAAAAGAGGAAGCATAAGTCCATATGAAAACATTATGAATGGATAAACAAAATTATGTATTATTTATACAATAAGGCTTCCCTGGTGGCTCAGTGGTAAAGAATCTGCCTGCCAATGTAGTATTCTTGCCTGAAGAATCCCATGGACCTCTGTGGACCATGGACCAATCTCATGGACCATGAGCTTGGGAGGCAACAATCCATAGGGTGGCAGAGTCGAATGTGACTGAAGTGACTTAGCATGCAAGCACACAATGGCTAATGATGCTCAACATCTTTACATGTGCCTGTTGGCAATTTGTATATCTTCTGTGGAAAAGTCAAAGTGTTAGTTGCTCAGTCGTGTCTGACTCTGTGACTCCATGGACTGTAGCCTGCCATGTTCCTCTGTCCATGGGATTCTCTAAGGAAGAATACTGGAGTGGGTTCACGTTCCCTTCTCCATGAGATCTTCATGACCGGGGATCTAACCGTGGTCTCCCAAATTGCAGGCAGATTCTTCACCATCTGAGCCACCAGGGTAGCCCGTCTTCTGTGGGGCAATGTTTATTAAAGTGCTGTGCCCGATTTTTAGTTAGGTTATTTATCTTTTCATTTATTGCCCTGAAGATTACCTTTAATAACTTAAAACATTATAATTTGGGTTATTACCAGCCTAGTTTCAGTAAAATACAGTAGTTTTGTTCCTGTGTACTTTAATTTCCTTTTACCTCCTTCGTGCTCCTAGTGTCATACAAATTACTTCTTTCTAGTTTATAAACCCCAAAACAAAGTTCAATAATTATTGCTTTGTAATTTCAGTCACTTAAAAAAAATTTTTTTTTTCAGTCACTCAGTTGTGTCCGACTCTGCAGCCCCATGGATTGCAGCACGCCAGGTTTCCCTGTCCCATTACCAACTCCAAGAGCTTGCTCAAATTCATGTCCGTCGAGTTGGTGATGCTGTCCAACCATCGCATCCTCTGTCGTCCCCTTCTCCTCCCGCCTTCACTCTTCCCCAGCATTGGGGTCTTTTCCAGTGAGTCATTTCTTTGCATCAGGTGGCCAAAGTATTGGAGCTCCAGCTTCAGCATCAGTCCTTCTAATGACTGTTCAGGACTGATTTCCTTTAGGATGGACTGGTTTGATTTCCTTGCAGTCCAAGGGACTCTCAAGAGTCTTCTCCAACACCACAGTTCAAAAGCATCAATTCTTCAGCGCTCAGCTTTCTTTATGATCCAACTCTCACATCCATACATGACTACTGGAAAAACCGTAGCCTTGACTAGGTGGATCTTTGTTGACAAAGTAATGTCTCTGCTTTTTAATATGCTGTCTAGGTTGGTCATAGCTTGTCTTCCCAGGAGCGGGCATCTTTTAATTTCATGGCTGCAGTCACCATCTGCAGTAATTTTGCAGCACAAGAAAATAAAGTATGTTTCCACTATTTTCACTGTTTCCATTATTTCCCCGTCTATTTGCCATGAAGTGATGGGACCTGATGCCATGATCTTAGTTTTCTGAATGTTTAGTTTTAAGCCAACTTTTTCACTCTCCTCTTTTCACTTTCATCAAGAGGATCTTTAGTTCCTCTTCACTTTCTGCCATAAGGGTAATTGCTGTGTAAAGTGTGCCTTTAAATCAGGTAGAAGAGAGTTGCAAATAAAAATTATATTTGTGCTATCTTTTGTGTTTACTTGTTATGTAGTGTTTTTATCTGATTGTGAGGAATTTTCAGTTTTTGCTTATCAGAGAATGTCTTAAGTTCAGCTTTATTTTTGAAAGATGCCTTTGGTAGATACTGAATTCTTGGTTGACAGTCTTTTTGTTTTAATGTCTTCAATATGTCATCCATCTACTTTCTGGCCTATGTGGTTTCTGATGAGATGTTAGTCATTATTCATATTGAGTCACCTATATATGGTCATTTAAGTCCCTTGCTGCTTTCCTGATTCTTTGTCTATTTTTTGGCAGTTTGATTGTGATGAGTCTATCTGTGAATCTCTGCTTTTTCTCTGTTTGGAGTTGCTGAGCTTTTATTGTGTTGACCTGTTTTTCTTCAGATTTGGGATGTTCTCTGCCATTGTTTCTTCAAACATATGTTTTGCCTCTTTCTTTCTCTCCTTGTCTTTTTCCCTTTGTCCTTTTTTTCCAGTACTTCATGGACTCCCATTATATGTATGTTGGTATGCTTGATTTTGTTCCACAATTTCTGGCTGTGTAGTTTTTTATTCCCTCTCATTATTTCTGTTCCTTAGCCTGGTAAATGTTATTTGACGATGTTATTTTGCTAGCTCGTATCAGTTTTTGAACCTCTTTCTCTCTAGTGAAATTTCATTTCAGTTATTCTACTTTTTAAAAATAATTTTCTTTCTTTATTTTTGCTTGTGCTGGGTCTTCGTTGCTGTGAGCTTTTCTCTAGTTTCGGAGAGTGGGGCCCTTCTCCTGCTGTGGTGTGCAGGTTTTTCCTTGCGGTGGCTTCTCTCATTGTGGAGCATGGGCTCTAGGGCACGTTGGCTTCTGTAGTTGGCACACGTGGGCTGTCGTTGCAGTTCCCAGTCTCAAGCACAGAGTGAGTAGTTCTGACACACCAGCTTGTTTGCTTTGTGGCTCGTGGGATTTTCCCAGACCAGGGAGCCAACCTGTGTCCTCTGCATTGGCAGGCATATTCTTTACCACTGAGCCACCAAGGTAGCCCTCTACTTTTCAACTTGAAGATTTTTATTTGGTTCTTTTTAATAATTTCTTTCTGTTTGTTAATCATCTCTATTTGGTGAATGTAGTTCTTACACTTTCTTTTAGTTTTTTAGAAATGATTTCCTTCAGTTATTTGAATGTATTCAAAATAGCAGATTTAAAGTTTTCGCCTAATGTCTGAGTTTTCTCAGGGTTAGCTTCTGTTGATTGCGTTTTTTCCCCCCATGAATGTGGGTTATACTTTTATACTTTCTTGGTTTTTTTTTTGTTTTGCATCTCATAATTATTTGTTGAAAACTGGGCATTTTAAGCAAAACAGCATGGCAACCGTGGTCAAATTCTCCATCTCTCTTCTTTCCTCCACGCCAGGGTTTATTATTGTTTTTTGTTGTTTAGTGACTTTTGGGGAACTAATTCTGTAAAGTCTGTTTTCTTTGTCTTGTTTTGTCACTGAAGTCTTTAGTTATTCTAGTGGTTGTTTGTGGGGTCTTGCAAGGAGTCAGACAGGTCAAATAATCTTTTTTGGGAATGGAGCTTTGAAGGAGCCTGTTCTCTTCCAGTTGCTGACTGGGTGCTGATTTTTGCCATGATTGCATGCTGTTGGTTTTCAAGGCTACTGTAAAACAGGTGAGGGAAGATATGAATGGGCAAGTTAAAATGCAACAAGAACTGCTGTTTTTACTGATATCCAGCCCTTTTTCTTGAGTAAGTGTTCTTTGAATTGCTGTAACCCTTTTGTTCATTTCCAGGGTTCAGAAGAAATTGATTTTGACAATTTTGCCTCTTACCGCTTTTAATGAAGGAGAGAATTTTCTTAAGTCTTTACTCTGGTAATTTCTTTAATGTCACTCCATTGTACATCCTTTTGTTTTCCAGTGTACATGTAAGAGAGCTTTAAAAGTAAATATTACTGTGCCAGCTGTCTAATAATAGTTTTTCCATTCGGTATATTACTGTCTGTCATGTCTGTTCTTCCAGAAGTTTTAATGGCTGCATGGTGTTTTAACACATGGGAGTAACACAATATATTATTTGTTTCACTTGTTTTTGAAACTTTGGTTTTTATGATTTTTCATTATCCTTAACAGTGCTTTGTTGAATGTTGTTTTATCTAAACCTTATAAATTTATAAGGTATAAATTTGTGGAAGTGGAATTTATTGAGTGTGAGAGCATGAAGACTTGTTTTCGATGCATGTGGCCAAGTTGATCTTTAGGGAAGTGGTTTCATTTATATTCCACCAGTCATGTGTGAAAGTGCCTGTTTTCCCACATCCTTACACACTATTGGGTACTACTGTTCATTTAATTTACTGCTTTCCAGTAGATCTTTTGTTATGAAAATGTTCTATATCTATGAAATTTCTATTTCTATATCTAGTAGGGTAATCACTACCAACATGTGGCTCTTGAGCACTTGAAATGTAGCTAGTCCTAAATAAGGTGTGCTGTATTTCAAAGATTATTACAAAGCAAAAGCATGTAGAAAAATTAATAATGTAAAGTGAGTTATAACTTTTTATCTTGACTGCATGTTGAGATGTTAATATTATATATACTTGGGTGAAATAAAATAATGTTGTTAATTTCACCTTTTTACTCTTCATGTGTCTACTGGAATATTTATTACATAAGTAATTCATCTTATATTTCTATCAGTGGTTGTCTAGACTGTAGACCATTCTTCCTTTTAAAAAAAAACCCTGCTTCTTTAAAGCTTATGCTATTTAATAGCAGCATTTTCTCACCCTTCTTAAATTTGTCAGATACCTTATCCCTGTTTTCTCTTTATTTGTTAAAGATGGCACCAAACAGTTTTTCTTTCTACTCCAAGCCCTGTTATCATTCTGGGGCATATTTAGTGACCATGTGTAAAACTTGTTCAGTAATTTACTTACACATTATCTGGGTTTATTGTTGAGCCTGGAGAAGGAAATGGCAACCCACTCCAGTACTCTTGCCTGCAAAATTCCATGGATGGAGGAGCCTGGTAGGCTACAGTCCATGGGGTTGCAAAGAGTCGGACACGACTGAGCGACTTCACTTTACTTCATTGTTGAGCCATCATTTTAACGGCTCCATGTGGTCATCATCTGGAACTTCTCTTCCACCTCTGAAGATGTATATGGCTTTTTCTGTCTATAACTTTATATTGTTTTAGCTGTCTCATTTCCTTACTTCGTACCTTGGATCCTTGACCCTCTCCATTTTGTTCAGTGATTCACTTCAACCATACTTGTCAGCTCTCTTGATGCCTTGTAGTTTTTGAGCGCCCTTTCTGTGAAATAACAGCTTCAGATAACAGTCTTGGCTTACATTCAATTACAGGTTGCTACTGGAGTAAAAGATCACACAGTTCAGTTCAGTCACTCAGTCGTGTCCAGTTCTTTGCGACCCCATGGACTGCAGCATGCCGGGCTTCCCTGTCCATCACAGATTTATCCTAAACTAGTGGACAGAATTGCTTGGCTGCCTGCTGTGTATTCCTAGCCCTTCTTTTTGTTTTGATGGTTGCTGATTCAAATCTTTGTCTCTTAAAATTCCCTGGTAAGTCCCTTTAGGATTAGCAAATGATTTTTCTCTCTGATGTTTAAAGAAAATCCTTTCAACTCCAGAATGTTATCTGTATCCTAGTTTACCTTCCTTTCTTTAGCCACTTGTCTAGGTAATGCTTTTTTTTTAAAATTTATTTTTATTTTAAAAAATTTATTTGTTGAACTATAGTAGATTTACAATGTTGTGTTAATGTCTGCTGTACAGCAAAGTGACTCATTTATATACGCATATGCATTCTTTTTTATATTCCTTTCCATTGTGGTTTATCCCAGGGTATTGAACATAGTTCTCTGTGCTATATACTAGGACCTTGTTTATCCATTCTATATGTAATAACTTGCATCTACTGACCCCAAACTCCCAGCATTGAAGCATGCAACTATCTTTTTTTTTAAAAATTCCTAAAACCCCACCTTAACCCTTTGTTGTTCTCTAAATTCTACTTTATTGCTCTTCTGTTTGCAGATAAGCATTCAGAAAGAATTGACTTGTTTATGCTCACTGTCTGCAGTTACTATTTATTTCCATTATGCCTCCATCTATCTTTCCCTTATCTGTCCACTGCTCTGACAATGGTCCCTGATAATGTTAAATAGATTCTTTTCTATCTATTGACCACTCCAGAACAGTTGACCACTTCTTAAAGGAGGCCACTGCAGTTGACCTTCTTGAACTGCTTCTAAAACTATTTTCGTCATTCTTTTTTCACCTTTTTCTAGGTTGTGTAGGTGATAGTGGTGGGGTTTTGTTGTTGGTTGTGGCCTGCTTCCTACTTTGAATACTGTATTTGGATTCATAACCCATGGCCTTCGTACCATTTAAATGTTGATGACTTAAAATGTTAATATCTGCCTTAAAATGTTAGTATCTGCCTAACCTAGACATTTCTAGAACTTCTAACTTTTATATATATAGCTGCCTACTAGGTATTTGTTTTCCTAAAGCCCATTTTTTAGCACCTTAAACTCAAGTGAATTTTGCTTTTAGTGACTGGAACCACCATTAATCCAACTCAATCTAAATTCATAAATTTAGAATTTATGTCTGTTCCCCCCACAAGTTACAGAGACTTGTCACTTCAGCTCGTTAATATCTAATCCAGAATTGTCCATTAGAAGTTAATGTAAGTCACATACGTAATTTAAGCTTTTCTGGTAGCCTAGGCTTCCCTAGTGGCTCAGATGATAAAGAATCTGTCTGCAGTGCAGGAGACGTGGGTTTGATCCCTGGGGTGGGAAGATCCCCTGGAGAAGTAAATGGCAAGCCACTGCAGTATTCTTGCCTAGAGAATCCCATAGACAGAGGACCCTGGCAGGCTATAGTCCATAGGGTCACACAGAGTTGGACATGACTGAAGTGACTTTGCATGCAGACATGTTAAAAAGTTGAAAAGAATGAATTTAATTTTAGTATCAGATTTTTATATAGCCCAGTATAGCTAAAATTTTATTTCAATATGTAATCAGTATAAAAATTGACATTTCATTCTTTTTATTCATAATAAATCTTTAAAACCTGATTTGTGGAACTTCCCTGCTGGTCCAGTGGCTAAGGCTTCATGCTCCCAGAGCAGGGGGCCCGGGGTTCGATCCCTGGTCAGGGAACTAGATCCCACATGCTTCAACTAAGACCCAGCACAATCAAATAAATAAATAAGTATATATTAAAAAAAAAACATAGTTTGTATTTTATGCTTAGTGTGTGTGTGAAAGTGGCTCAGTTGTGTCCGACTCTTCACAACTTCGTGGACTGTACAGTCCATGGAATTCTCTAGGCCAGAATATCAGAGTAGATAGCCGTTCCCGTCTCCAGGGGATCTTCCCAACCCAGGGATTAAACCCAGGTCTCCTGCATTGCAGGTGGATTCTTTACCAACGGAGCCAAAGCATATCCCAATTCAGACTTGCTAAATTTCAAGTGATCCATAGCCACATGGAGCTAGTGGCTACCGTAATGAACAGTAGTGTTCTAACTTAATTTCTCTTAATCCTTGCTACTTCTGTCATGGTTCAGGTCCTAATTTCTTCCCTGGGCTACTGCAACAGATCTTGAAATTGCTACCAGTATCTCCTCAATATTCTTGTTAGTTGTAATTTTCTAAAATATGAATGTGACTTGACTTGTGAATTAATGTGATAGTGCAGTTTTCTGCTTAAAATCCTTTAATACTCTTCATAAGTTTTCAAGATGATGCCTCATCTGAGTTCTTTATTGTGGCCTACAAAGTCCTCTGTGATCTGAATTTTGCTTGACTTCGTGCTCTGCGTCTCCTGGACCTTGATTATGAGGTGTACTGAACTGTTTTTAGTTACCATAAAGATCTGTACTTTCTTCTCTTGCTTTTGGGCCTTTACAGCTGCCAGTTTGCTTACCCATATTGTGCAGCACCTACCCAAATTTCTCATCAGACTAAGGCCTGCTAGTCCTTCAGAATCTGAAGATTCTGACAACAGGATGGGTTTCTCCTTTTTGTTCTCATAGCTGTCTTCCTATGCTTACTTCCATTGTAGTGTTTATCACTGTGTTAATAGAATTGCCTTCTAACTTCTCTGACCTCAGATTCTTAGTTTCATAAGCAGGGACCTTGTTTTCATTAACTTCTATATCCCTAAGTGGTAATACATACATTATGTGAGTCCAGTAGCTATGTTAAATGAATGAGTGTAGCCAGTAATTCTATAAGAAGAGATTTAAATTCCAAGTTCAGAGCAAAGAAAAAATTTTATTTAAATTTTTAAGTTACCCTGTTTCTTAACATGTGTTCATACAGATATTAAAATCTTTTAGGTAGAGTAACCAAGAATCCAGAATAAGATTAAGAAAGTAAAAGTTGGTTCTGTTTGTACACAGTTGTTCATCTCAGTAAAAAGGGAGGACTTAGGGGCATGCAAACTAAAGAAAATTGCGGAGGAGACAATAAAGTTAATATTTAGGAACACTTATGTGATCCTGTAACATCTTAGTAGTATTGTTGTATTAAGTCTAGAATCTAGGTACTTTTGCACCAGTTATATTTAAAATAATTAGGTAGTGAAGTTCTGTAACTTTCCCCTTGAATTAAGTAAGAGATGGTAGGAATTTCAAGTACTAGATAGTTTCGTCTATGAGTATGATGTAAGGCTTCTGTTAGAGTTAATAAGTAGACAAGTAGATTTATGTACCTTTGTCTTTTGTAGTGAGTGGTTGTTTTTGTGTTTAGAATTACATAAACTTTAGGAGAAAGCTTGCAGTTTTTAAAATTAAGTGATGCAGCTTGAATTTGAAATTATATGTAAAAGACCAAATGTTACCTTTGAAATTTTAAGTTACTGATGTAAACCTTCCTTGAATCTTTATAGTGGGATTTTTTCTTTCTTTTTTATTATAGTAGTTACTAAGTGGAGAAATAGAACCCTGGTCATATTTAGGTAATTTGGGGCTGAATATCTCTTTTGTAAAGTTGGAGAGTTCAGTTCAGTCGCTCAGTTGTGTCCGACTCTTTGCGACCCCATGGACTGCAGCATACCAGGCTTCCCTGTCCATCACCAGCTCCTGGGGCTTGCTCAGACTCATGTCCGTGATGCATCCAACCATCTATCTCATCCTCTGTCGCCCCCTTCTCCTGCATTCAATCTTTCTCAGCATCAGGGTCTTTTCCAATGAGTCAGTTCTTCGCATCAGGTGGTCGAAGTATTGGAGTTTCAGCTTCACCATCAGTCCTTCCAAAGAATATGCAGGACTGATTTCCTTTAGGATTGACTAGTTTGATCTCCTTGAAGTCGTAGTCCAGGGGACTCTCAAGAGTCTTCTCCAGCACCACAGTTCAAAAGCATCAATTCTTTGGTGCTCAGCTTTCTTTATGGTCCAGCTCTCACATCCGTACATGCCTCCTGGAAAACCATAGTTTTGACTAGATGGACTTTTGTTGGCAAAGTGATGTCTCAACTTTTTGATGGGCTATCTTGGTCATAGCTTTTCTTCCAAGGCACAAGTGTCTTTTAATGGCTGCAGTCACCATCTGCAGTGATTTTGGAGCCCAAGAAAATAAAGTCTGTCACTGTTTCCATTGTTTCCCCATCTATTTGCCATGGAGTGATGGGACTGGATGCCACGATCTTAGTTTTTTATATGTTTAGTTTTAGGCCAGCTTTTTCACTCTCTTTCACTTTCATCAAGAGACTCTTTAGTTCCTTCCTCTTCACTTTCTGCCATAAGGGTGGTGTCATCTGTGTATCTGAGGTTATAGATATTTCTCCCGGCAATCTTGATTCCAGCTTGTGCTTCATGCAGCCCGGCATTTCGCATGATGTTCTCTGCATATAAGTTAAATAAGCAGGATGACAGTATACAGCCTTGACGTACTCCTTTCCCAATTTGGAACCAGTCTGTTGTTCCATGTCTGGTTCTAACTGTTGCTTCCTAACCTGCATGCAGGTTTCTCAAGAGGCAGATAAGGTGGTATGGTATTCCCATCTCTTTAAGAATTTTCCACAGTTGTCTTTTACACAGTCAAAGGCTTTGGCGTAATAAATAAAGCAGGTGTTCTTCTGGAATTCTCTTGCTTTTTTGATGATCCAGCGGATGTTGGAATCTCTGGTTCCTCTGCCTTTTCTAAATCCAGCTTGAACACCTGGAACTTCACAGTTCACATACTGTTGAAGCCTGGCTTGGAGAATTTTGAGCATTACTTTGCTAGTGTGTTAGATGAGCAATTTTGTGGTAGTTTGAATATTCTTTGGCATTGCCCTTCCTTGGGATTGAAATGAAAATTGACCTTTTCCAGTCCTGTGGCCACTGCTGAGTTTTCCAAATTTGCTGGCATATTGAGTACAGCACTTTAACAGCATCATCTTTTAGGATTTGAAATAGCTCAACTGGAATTGCATCACCTCCACTAGCTTTGTTCGTAGTGATGCTTCCTAAGGCCCATTTAACATTGCATTCCAGGATGTCTGGCTCTACGTGAGTGATGGAGAGAGTTGAAGGTTTATAGTAGATCCTATAAAAATGTTTTAATTTTCCCTCAATATGAGGGAAAAATATAAGAATAAAAATTCTCACTTTTGTTGCTTCCAACCTATTACAACTCAGTTTTGTTGTTGTTCCCCAAAAGCATATTTAGCAGTTTTCAAAATAAGGTGCTTTCTCCTTTGTAAAATATATGTTAATTTACAAATATTAATATTTGTTGATATTCATATTCAAATTTTTAAAATGATAATAGGTTTTCAGATGCCAAGATTTTGATAACTTTACTTTGAAATAAGAACAAATGGTAGAGAATATAAACAAATTTTAAGAGTTCCAATAATCTGTTATTGAACCCTTTTTGAAGCATCTTGTTCTTTGAATATAATTGATTTCTAGAAGTAAGTTTAAGTAAGTTAATCACTGCAATTACTGCGTATTGAAGTTGGTTTTGCCACAGGTAGTGAAATAGCAAGCAATGGAATTGTAGTGTGATTTTCTTAAATGTGAATTTGACATAGAGATTTGGCATATCTTTTAGATAGTTACGGAAAGATTCAACATGTGCTTTTAGAGAAGATGATTTGATAACTGTTTCTTCTTACATAATTGATGATTGAAATCAAGTAATACTCTTAAGATATTTTGGGTGAAGCCTGGGTGAATATACTTTTATCTACATTTGCATGCTTATAAGTGTCACAGTTACGTCACTCAGGTCTATAAATAATGTTTCTTTATCCAGAGATTATATTTCACACTGGCACTGTGAGCATTATATTTGTCCAGAAAAAGAATCAGTGGGTGGTTAAATCTTCTGAATTACAGACTGTGGTTGATTTTAGAATTTGGGGAAGGCAAGATTCTTATGAAATGTGAAAAGTTTATGTGTTTTAGTCAGCCAATGTTATATTTTAGTATATTCCCTAAATCTGTCTTTTGTGTTTAGACACAGTTTCTTTCTCAGGAGAAATTTTCCTGAGAGTGTATTTTTGTTTATTTTTTTAAACAAGTCCTGTATATCAGCACTCTGTTAGGAATGTAGAGATGAATATGACATGATTTTCTTCCTCTGGGAAATCAGTCATATGGGCAAACTGGCAAATGACATGCTTAATTTTAAAATAATTTAAAACATGTAATTATTTTAAAAATTATATTAGTTAACATATACAGAGAATTATCTACTGTCAAACTAGTCAGTCTTCTTCCTCACTGTGTTACTAAGACTGCTCTTGTGTAGAGTTATCAGTAATCTTATTTCCAAATTTTATGGTCACATCTCTGGTATTTTTCATTTGACTTTTCAGTAGCATTTAACACAGTTGAGTAACCTTGAGCCAGTTCTAGTTTCCTTTCCCCCTCACTGACTGATCTCACTCTTTTTCTGCCTGACGTTTGTGTCGGAGTGCTCCGGGAAGCTGCCTGTGTGCGATGCTGTGCTCAGTCGTGTCCAACTCTTTGCGACCCCATGGACTGTAGCCCACTAAACTCCTCTTTCCATGGGGATTCTCCAGGCAAGATTACTGGAGTGGGTTGCAATGTCCTCCCCAAGGGGGATCTTCCTAGCCCAGGGATTGAACCCTCTGGTCTCTTGCATTGTAGGTGTATTCTTAAGTCAGCAGGGAAGCCCCAGGAAACTGCCTAGAACCCCTTTCATCTATAATCTCTCCTTGAGGATATAATCCTCTCCCGGTACTATCTATATGCTTATGTTTCCTAAATCTGTTTTTTTCAGCAACAACCAACCCTGGAATTTCTGAATTCATATGTTTAACTGCCTATGACCATTTCTTCTTAAATATGTAACAGAGTCTTCAACACATTCAAAGCTTTTTTTGATTTTGGCCCTCACCACTCAGTCTTTTCCTCCTCTTTCTGTGGAGATATCACTAGCCATTGAGTTGTTCAAGTCAAGTAGTGAGAGTTATCTTTTGTCTCTTTTACCAATCACATGTAATGCACCAGAAGTGTCCTGACAATTCTTCCTTCAAAACCTGTTCTGAATCTTTCTCTCTCTTTACATCCACACCATCAAAATTCAGTATACCCTTTCTTTCTTCAACTATTGTAGTAGGCTTCTTAGCAGTTTTCTTATTTCCATTTCTTCTCTTAGCAGTAAGAACTATCTTTAAAACACAAATCAGGTCAGGTCACTTGCCTGTGTAAAACCCTCCAGTGGCTTCCCATCACGCCTAAAATAACACTCAAATTTCCTGCTTTGACTGGGTCCCACGTTATCTGGCCCCTGCCTGCCTCCCTGACCTATTTTCTACCACTTGTCCCCTGGTCCACTACCTTACTTCTTTGGAGTTCATATACTTTTTGTTCCTGAAAGTACCAGGTTCACCCCCACTTGAGGGCCCACCGCTTTGTCCTAGAATGTTTTTCATTGTTTTCTCACTTCAGTTTCCCAGTTGTCCCTAAGACTGTTCTGTGACTTGACGATAAAGCAATGAATAAGACACAGGGGTAGACTGAGGCATTTTTCTTACACCTTTTGTATGGTGGGTTTCTTGAACATGTAACCTAAAATATTTTCTCTGAAACTTCTTCAGTTCTCTCAGATGGCTTCCTCCTTTTGATGCCACAACTTCTGTAATTCCTTTAATCTGTACCTTGATGGAGTTTACATTCTAGTTGGAGGTAGAGTGGGTGGAGATCACCATAAATAAGATCTGTATGTATGTTAAATGGTGATAGGTGCTAAAGGGAAAGAAAAACAGAAAGCAACAAAGTGCTGAGATGAGGAGTAGGTTGTAGTTTTAGGTAGGGTATTACAGAGCAGTCCTCTCTGTGGAGGTGACATTTAAATAATCACTGTCTTTTCTAGGTTGTGATATATAACTCATAGATTTGTTCAATATAGAAAAAAAAGACATACCCTTTTTACAGACATTTTGTCCAAAGATAGTCTTATTTTCTTCTCTGTGCTCTATTCATTGCCTTTTAGTTTTCATAGGTCACATTTACTTCATCTTTCCATTTGTTATTGTTTGAAGTCTTTAGCTTCCTTTCCTATATCCCCAGGTTTGCATTTCTTCCAATTTTGAACTTTAATTATTTGAAATATAGTAATACTGTAATAAGATCCTAGCGAAAATATTTGCATTTATCTGATCTGGTCTGTCTTAATCCAGTGACTGACAAAGCAAAATTGTATGAAATTTACATTTTTTTTTCTGCTTGGAATTTAAAGTTGGTCCTTGTATATCTTCTTGAAATTTCATACCTTACACTTTTTTCATCATTTCTTGTAAGACTTCAGGTGCAAGGCATAGTGATTGTCCTTTATGAAAAGATAGGAGGTCTTCGATTCTATGTTTTATCAGGAAAGCTGATAAAATGGACTCACTGGGCCTTATATCCAACAAAAAAATATTTCGTTGATGTGAGTAGAAAAAAGTCTACTTTCAGTATATTTGTAATTTATCTCTAATTTGTTGAGTTACATGTAAGTAACTTTCATTTTCCCCCCTCTTCATTTTACTATGTTCCAATGGATTTCTCTCCTCTGTTTGGACTGAATGTGCCATGAATGATTCTTGGAATTCCTCATTTACTGTTCCTCTGTGGATCTGTTCTGTTGGAATCTGGAACACTGGAATGATGGAAACATGTTCTTTACAAAGTAGCTGTGAGTATACTACATAATTAATACAGAGGCTTTTTTCTGGTCTAAGTTAAATTTCAGTTACAATTGGATGAAATATGAATCAAGGAAGCTTTAAATTTAATACAGTCTTAACTCTGCACATACTAGGCTTTCAAATATTTGACTTTAAAATATTCTGACCAGTGTCCTAACTAGTATATTTAAAATTAGCCTCTAATTTAATTGGCTTACTTATCTGCTCAACATTTGTCTTAAAATTAATTTATATGAATTTTAAAAAAGGGTAAAAGATTATGGATGGAATATTTAGTTATATATGTGATACTAGTGAGGAATGCAGGGTGCATTCCTTTGTTCAATCCAAATGTATTGAATTATTACTTTGATCACATATGAGTGTTTTTGGATGAGAATTTAAATGTGGCAAAAACCTTTAAGAGAAATGTGTATCTCTTAGGAATATTAATTTTAAATGATGAATGGCATTATGTTTTAATGATGAATAAGACCTATCTCTAAGTAAATTAATCAGTAAGACTCTACTCACTCAGATGGTCTGAACTATGGACAGTATTTCTCACCAATGGGTAAGTTGAAAGTCACACTGATTTTCTATGCCAATTTAGAAGTAGGTTTGTATGAATTACTCATGGAATTATTGGTGAGGTCATCAAAGAATCAAAAGCTACACAGAAAATGGAATTAAAGTTTACTTTAAAACCAGGGTAAATGTGATGTCCGGAAAAGCATTGAGGTGACATTACTGGACCTGGTATAAGAGTTTGAAAGATAATGTTTACTGATTGACATTGATCATGAGAGCATTTAAGGGTTTATGAAAAATTTTAAACTCCACATTTTTATTTTATTTCATGAATAAGAACGTGAATTTCAAGAAACTCCTGCCTGTGGTTTTTAGTATGAGCAAAGGGAATGATTAATAGAGTCCTTAATATAATTTTATATGAGATTATATATATAATATAACAGGGAATATATGTAATATAACAATATATAATAATATAATATATTGTTAATATAAAATATATAATTAATAATATAATATGATCTATAGTATAACAGGGAAGCCTGGCATGCTGCAGTCCATGGGGTCTCAAAGAGTCGAACACGACTGAGTGACTGAACTGAATATAATCTTAAGGGGATTTGAATTTTTTTATTGTGAAAAATACTTTGTTGTGTTTTTAGTTGCTTGATCAGAATCTTACTGTTAGTAACTTACTATAAATTGAAATCTTTGCTCTGAGGCAGGTTTTTTAAATTTTTATTTTATTCCCTTGGGTTTTTATAATTGACTCAGTTGAGATCAGTTCAGTTGCTCAGTTATGTCTGATTCTTTGCAACCCCATGGACTGACTGCAGCACACCAGGCTTCCCTGTTCATCACCAACTCCCGGAGCTTGCTCAGACTCATGTCCATCGAGTCAGTGATGTCATCTGACAGTCTCATTGACTTTTATAATTGATTACTATTAATCAACTTGTGCTCAATTTATTTTGTCCATTTCTTCGATTAACTAATACTTTTATTGGTAATACTATAAAATCAGTTTGATTCACCATGATAAAGAGTTTGTATGATTTTCTAAAAATAGGTTAATGAAGAGAATTTGAAATGTATGATGGAAGCATTTTGTTGACATATTAATAATTGAGCCCCTTTTACTTTTCTCAGCAACAGAAGAACCTTGAAGGCTATGTGGGATTTGCCAATCTCCCAAATCAAGTATACAGAAAATCAGTGAAGAGAGGTTTTGAATTCACACTTATGGTTGTGGGTAAGATATGATTTCTCACTAAAGTTGAATTTTGATCCAAGTTTCAAACTATTTCATGAGCTCTGAATGTTTTAAGAAAACAGTAGCCCAAGTAACTGCAGTAATCAATGTTATATTTTTTTTTGTTATGCAGATACACTTTAAAATTTAACTTGGTAGCATAGTGGGATTAGTATTTTCTTGCCTCTTTTTTTGTAGGTGGCGCAGTTTTGGAAACTGCGGGGAAGGGAAGTAGAAGTTGAAAAGCAGTGGGAGGTGGGCAGTGGAACAGAAAACTGGAGAAGTTCTCTTCAGTTGATGCTACAAAAGGAAATAGCATCTGGTGATTACTTATTACTCTAGGATAGTTTTATTTTTTGGCTTATGTAGTGCATTGAAGCCATATCATCTGAGTGTTTAACTTAAACGTATGTTCTCTAAATCTGAAAAAGAAGGATGGGGTAGAGGATCATAATCATGCAGTGAATACCCTGGGAGTTCATTCATTGAGTATAAGCCCTGGAATAAGTGAAATATGACTCTCCTTCTTCTTTGGTTCACTCATTTTTCTCTTGCGTGTGTTTCATCCTGTGAACACCTTTCCCTGCCTATAATTGATTTTAAGAGATTGTCAGGGGTTATTTTAATTGTAGTTTAGTAACATCATTCATATATGAAAAAACACTTTACCATGTGTAAGATTAGTTTTCTTAAATAACAGTCTTAATCTTAAATGATTTTATAATATTTTCACCTCATATAGGCTGACTTGATAACCTGGCTTCTCAGTTTGATGCAATTTATTGTATTTCTCTATTTGTTTTAAGAAGATGGAAGGCAGAATTATTGGATTAACTATCCTTGACAAAGAAAATTGAGTTGATGCTGGATCTTTATGTATTGTGCATTAAAATTTGCTAATTATATTCCACACCTGGTATTTTATTTTGGTGTTGAATTAGATTATTGAATTAGGTATGAAATACTCCTTCATTGAAGGGAAGAATATTTTATCAACTGACCAGAATATTTTGCCTGAGGGTATTTTATTTTGGTGTTGAATTAGATTATTGAATTAGGTATGAAATACTCCTTCATTGAAGGGAAGAATATTTTATCAGCTGACCAGAATATTTTGCCTGAGGGTCAGTTTGTGGCTGTTTGGAAGTATCTGGTTGTAATAATTCATAGTTAAAATGTGGTACACAATATGCAAACTTGATACTTGTCTGTCCCTGGCTGAATAAAAAATATGGTATACCTGGCTTGCAAATTGCTGCTGTAGAGCAGAGGTGTGGGTCTAGATAGGTGAATAAAATATGCAGGACACACCTCTTCATAGGCTGGTAACATAAATCGTTATACATGAAGAAATACTGCATATTATATTTACATTTACTGTGTAATGTTAGTGATCTTAAATGACAAACTGTAGACAAATAAAAGATCATTTTTTTAATTTGTAAAAAAAACCTCCTAGGTCCATTAGGAGAACCATAACATTTTTCAAAAAATTTTTATTATTAAAACTTAAGAGTGACTTTTTGAGTGTCTACTTAGTAATGTCTGGGAGTGAAGGCCAGATATTTGGTTTGAAATTGCTGTGACTTTTTTCCAGGTGAAAGATATTTAATAATCAGCTGATCTTGACTTTTAGAGGAAATATGGAATCTCTGAATGTAACTTACTAGTTTTTTTTGTTGTTGCCACAATTAACACTTGAACATTTTATATTTAACACGTACATTTTATTTAATTAAATCAGCCATTGTGCACGTTGCAGCTATGTGTTAGTGTTGTATTTTTTTTCCATTAACTAATGCATGCCGTCATCAATACATTCAGTCAGTGTTACCACCATGGGAATAAGATGCGGATTCTTACTAGTTTTTTTTGTTAGACCTTTTGTCAACTGTAGCTTGTTTTTTCTCTTTGATAAGACTTAAAATGAGAATAAAAGAGAATGGGTAGCAATATTATTATTCTGTCCTCGCCCCCCCCCCCCCCCCCATACCTTGAACATTATTGTTTAATTAGCTGTCTTTGTGTAGACTTGAGTACAAGGTCTGAATCTTTTCATCTACATAGTTGCAATGTGTGACACATAAAAGTCACCTTTTAAGTATTTTATACATTGTTTTTCAGACTGCAGGCCATATCTGACAGCTCTGTGTATAAATCATAGAAAACTAAAGTTAACCTTGCTATAACATTCTTGACTTAGAGACTACAAGCTATTCCTTATAAACTGAGTCCTCATTTTTGTGATTTATGCTCAGAGCAGCTTTGACTCTTAAAACAGTTTTTGGTGAGATTTATACATTGATACAAACTGAGAATCTATATTTAACAGTTGATTTCTAAATATCTTCACCCTTTGTTGGGAAACCTTTATCCAGTAACTTTGCTTCATAAGCAATATTTATTATTTACTTGAGGGACTTTTTTGCATAAAAGAGGCATATTTGTATTCCTGTATTTTCTTGCCTAAAGGAGCTTATAATATACATAATGATATAAAATATACATAAAAAGATAACGTTTTCAGGAAGTAAATATAAGTTAGTAGAGTCATATAGAAATTAAGAACAGATGTTTAAAGGTATAGGAGAGCTTATCCCTGGTTGGACATTATTACTGCCTTATTTGAGGAAGAGGTATTAGGGCAGATTTTTGAAGACTAGAATTGGGATAGACATTGAGTGGGCAGTCCAGTTGGAGAAACAATAGCCAACAAAAGTCAGCACCTACATAGCATTATGTGTCAGGCAGTATCTCAAGTACATAAAGTACTGACACTTTATTTCTGTAGCTCATACCGTCCTTAACGGTAATCTTATAAGTATTATTGTTTTCTCCATTTTAAAGATGCAAAAACTGAGGCATGGCGATATTAGTTACTTGTCCATGGTGACACTGCTATCAGATGCCAGAACGAAACCCAGTCTATCTCTGTCTGGTATGTTCTTAAGCACTATGCAGAGGCTCGTTTGGAAATACTGGATGTAGTGCATCCATTATGCTTTGAACTTGTATGATTTCAACTAGATATTCTGTTTTCCCTAAAAAATTAAAGAGACAAAGAAGGGCAGACAGAAAAAAGAATGAGAATTGTAGATAACTTAAATAATGCAGGCAGTTTTTTTCTGCCATTCTACTGGAATGAATTTCTGTCCTAGGGTCAGCATGAAGTGGTAGAGGTGGATTTTCTATTCCCCTAGTTATTTCAGCTTCCACATACTTTCATAGTGTGTGCATATCACCTTCCTCAGTTAGTCTAGGTGCCTTAATATAAACTAGTTACTACTTAAGTGCTCAAGAAAAATATATCTGTTTCAGTGCAGGAAGAAAACAAGTTGTCAGGTTATATGTAATTGTGCTTTATGGATGATATGGAGGAGCAGAGGGCAATTTAAGATTAATTGGCATTGTACATTGATTTTAGGATCCTATCCTGAAGAGTTCACTTTGTAATAGTTGGAAATAAGGCTGGAAGGGTAGGCTAGCGTAGATTTTAAAGTCCTTGATTGCCTCCAGGATGAAGAGATTGGAATTCCTGATTTTGAATCTTCATTTGAAAATTTAGTTTAAAACCCAGCATCAGCAATATTAAATAATGAAGATAGTTAGGTCTTTAATGTAGCAAAGCGTCAAACCTGTTTGGGCTCGGAACTTGACAGTCCTTTGTGTGCTTCTTAATTAGACTTGCCTATGCTCTGAGATGGAAATGGCAACCCACTCCAGTATTCTTGCCTGGAAAATCCCACGGATGAAGGAGCCTGGCATGTTGCAGTCCATGGGCTCGCAAAGAGTCGGACATGACTGAGCGATTTCACTTAAAAAAAAGCATGCTCTGAGAATAAAATGTTAAATTCGTGATTTTACTAGAATCTTCAAAGGGGTAGAACTAAAGTAGAATGCTTTATCTGACCAGAAAATATTTTGAAAAGCAAGTGGCATTAAATCTGTTACTTTGGATTTTTTGAAGATAAAATTCAGCTTAATCATTTTTATAATACTAAGCTTTGCAAAATTTTTATAGCAGAGGTTTTTTTTTTTATTGTCATAATTTAATTGACCTATATCCAATGTCTTTAGTAGTACTGGCCTTTTTTTTTTTTTGGCAGAAGGAGCTTAGAACATGGTGGTTTAGCCATTTTGGGGATTCAGAGTTTATCATAATGTGTATTGTATGTATGATTTATTAGTAAAGTTTAGGAGGTATTTAATGAGTGACAGAATAAACAATGATTGTCATAGATAATTTCCCCCCAACTTATTGTCGGTGTTTATATTACTTTAGTTAGTTGAAGAAATTGAAAAGTAGTATTGGCCATTTTGTATCTAGGTTATTGGGCATTTAGTGGAATTATGCTTAATTCTGCCACTAAGATATGTTGAATACTTGAAATGGTTTAATACTTCAGAATTTCCTGCCCTGAGCTCTGTATTTTTATTTTGCTTTTAGTTATAAAAGTAATGTAACCAATGATGATTGCACAACGTTGTGAATACAAAAAACCCACTGAGTTATACACTTTAAAATAGTGCATTTTTGTTACATGAATTTTATTTCAAAGAAATAATTTAGCCAAAGCAGAGAAAGTTTAGGGGGGAAAAAACTCACCTAGTATTTAGATTTTTGTATTCCTTCTAGGGGTTTCTGCTACATATTTTTAAAAGTGCTTTTGTAATAAAGTTAATGTGTTTCATTGTAGAAATTGGGAAAAGCAGAAAAGCAAAATGAAAATAAATATTACCATAATCTGTCATCACGTGGTAACTCTTAAGCATAGAAACATACAGTGTTTTTGTTTGTATGTATCTGTAATGTCTGTGATTGTCTTATAAAATTTAGCAGTAAATTATGATCATCTTTTAATATTAGATATTTTTTGATAATCTTGCTATGGTTGAGTTGCAGATTTCATTGGCTTTTGTAGGTTGGGTATACTAAAATTTGCCTTGTTGTCCAGTATCAATATAGTTAGAGTAAACATGGTTGTAGTTATATCTGTCCTTGCAATTTTATTTACTTCTTTAGGATAAAGCTTTGTCAGTTTGAATTGGTGTTTTTTTTTGAAGGCTTCTGAGTTGTTTTAAGGGTTTTAATATTAATACCAAATTGACCTAAGATAGATTGTATACCATTTTGCACACTAACCAGGTGTTGATAGCATACTGCCATCAGTGGGTATTATAGTGTTTCTTTGCCAATTTAATACCTAAAAATTGGTGTCTTATTTTCATTCTATATAGTGTTGTTGCTGGTTAACTTTTTAATTATTTATGTTTATCTTTTGTTTTATAAATCATATATTCTAGTTTAATTTTAAAAGCTATATTCCTTTTTTTCCTTATATAGATGCTCTAAGGGTATTGTTGTGGTTGTAGTTGGGTATTGACTCTGTTTCTCAGAATTTTTCTTGTGTCATGTTATATATTAACCTGATTTTTATATTGTCCATGTAGTCTTTTTTTCTTTTGGCTTGTGTCTTTGATACCTGCCTGCTTGATTCAGTCTTATTAGGGATTCCACTGTATATAAGTATATAGACTAAGGTTTACTTTTTTTATTTTGCAATTTAGATCCATGTGAATTTTTTGATGTGAGATGTGAGACAGGAATTTGATGTTTATTTTACCTTATTTTTTAAATGGTTAATTAGTCTTCCTAAAACCATTTATTACAAACTTGAATTCTGAAGATATATGTGTTTGCTTAGTTCTCTTTCTCAACCTTTGGTTTAGTTCATTCTAGTTCTTCCTATATGAATGCTATATTACATTATTACAGTTATAAATTACAGTAATTATGTTGTTTCTTCTATGAGAAGATCACTGGAGTTTATGCTTATTTATGGAGCTAGATATATAAGTAAACAATATGTAAAATAATTAGATTGTATTATTGTACAGGAAGGAAGTAAACATGGTGGGGTCTGTTTAGGGCCTCAGTAAGATGCACCTCTCAAAAAGGAGACTTTTCCATAATAATACTTGAAACTTGTGAAAATTAAGAAATACTAAAAAAATGAAATGACTTACCAGCAAGAGATAATTATCATTAACATTTTGCTATGTTTATCCTCAGTGTTTTACTTTTGACAGCTGCATATTTCCAACTGTGGCTATATCAAATTTTAGACTCTCATTTGACTTTTGAATGATTTGTGTGTTTAATTTTATAATAATGCTGCAGTAAAAATTTTAGAGAATGGAAATTTTGGTCAACATTTTAACTGAGATGTTTAATGACTACATTGTATTCTAATTTGTGACTGAATATGTGATAGTTTTCATAGCTTATTTCTCCATTAATGGACTTTAAATTTGTTTTTACCCTTGTTACAAATGACAGGGCAATGGAGATCTTTAAACAGGTAGGACTTGTGTATATGTATTGGGAGCAGAGGGCAATATCACTGTTTATAGTCCCTGAAGTTGGATTTTTGCAGCAAAGTGTTTGAATATTTTGTGGCTCTAGAAACATTAGCAAATTATTTTCTTAAAAGCTTGTGCTACTAAATATTTTTTTTAAGGGAAAATATATTTTTTCCTGAATTTTAGAAGATTGATGGTATGTTGAGGATATTCCATTCCATGTATGCTCTAACTGTTACAGATGCTTAATGGCAAAATGTAAAGATAGGTGAAAACACTGTAAGGGAATATAGTAGAGAAGAGCAAAAGTCCAAGTTAACTATACCACGAATCATTAAAGTGTTATTATCCACCTTACCTGCCTCCTGAGAAACCTGTATGTTGGTTAAGAAGCAACAGTTAGAACCGGACATGGAACAACCAACTGGTTCCAAATTGGGAAAGGAGTACGTCAAGGTTGTATGTTGTCATCTTGCCCATTTGACTTACTTGCAAAGTACATCATAAGACGTGCCAGGCTGGATGAAGCTCAAGCTGGAATCAGAATTGCTGGGAGAAATATCAATAACCTGAGATATGCAGATGATATCATCCTAATGGCAGAAAGTGAAGAGGAGCTAAAGAGCCTCTTGATGAAGATGAAAGAGAGTGAAAAAGCTGCGTAAAACTCAACATTCAGAAAATTAAGATCATGACCTCTGATCCTATCACATCACGGCAAATAGGGAAAAAAAGGAAAAAGTTACAGACTTATTTTCTTTCTTTCTTTTTTTTTTTTTTTTGATATTTTATTTATTTATTTTATTAGTTGGAGGCTAATTACTTCACAGCATTTCAGTGGGTTTTGTCAAACATTGATATGAATCAGCCATAGATTTACACGTATTCCCCATCCCCATCCCCCCTCCCACCTCCCACCTCCCTCTCCACCCGATTCCTCTGGGTCTTCCCAGTGCACCAGGCCCGAGCACTTGTCTCATGCATCCCACCTGGGCTGGTGATCTGTTTCACCATAGATAGTATAGATGCTGTTCTTTTGAAATATCCCACCCTCACATTCTCCCACAGAGTTCAAAAGTCTGTTCTGTATTTCTGTGTCTCTTTTTCTGTTTTGCATATAGGGTTGTCGTTACCATCTTTCTAAATTCCATATATATGTGTTAGTATGCTGTAATGTTCTTTATCTTTCTGGCTTACTTCACTCTGTATCAGGGGCTCCAGTTTCATCCATCTCATTAGGACTGATTCAAATGAATTCTTTTTAATGGCTGAGTAATATTCCATGGTGTATGTGTACCACAGCTTCCTTATCCATTCATCTGCTGATGGGCATCTAGGTTGCTTCCATGTCCTGGCTATTATAAACAGTGCTGCGATGAACATTGGGGTGCACATGTCTCAGATCTGGTTTCCTCAGTGTGTATGCCCAGAAGTGGGATTGCTGGGTCATATGGCAGTTCTAATTCCAGTTTTTAAAGAAATCTCCACACTATTTTCCATAGCGGCTGTACTAGTTTGCATTCCCACCAGCAGTGTAAGAGGGTTCCCTTTTCTCCACACCCTCTCCAGCATTTATTGCTTGTAGACTTTTGGATAGCAGCCATCCTGACTGGCGTGTAATGGTACCTCATTGTGGTTTTGATTTGCATTTCTCTGATAATGAGTGATGTTGAGCATCTTTTCATGTGTTTGTTAGCCATCTGTATGTCTTCTTTGGAGAAATGTCTGTTTAGTTCTTTGGCCCATTTTTTGATTGGGTCATTTATTTTTCTGGAATTGAGCTGCAGGAGTTGCTTGTATATTTTTGAGATTAATCCTTTGTCTGTTGCTTCATTTGCTATTATTTTCTCCCAATCTGAGGGCTGTCTTTTCACCTTACTTATAGTTTCCTTTGTAGTGCAAAAGCTTTTAAGTTTCATTAGGTCCCATTTGTTTAGTTTTGCTTTTATTTCCAATATTCTGGGAGGTGGGTCATAGAGGATCTTGCTGTGATTTATGTCGGAGAGTGTTTTGCCTATGTTCTCCTCTAGGAGTTTTATAGTTTCTGGTCTTACATTTAGATCTTTAATCCATTTTGAGTTTATTTTTGTGTATGGTGTTAGAAAGTGTTCTAGTTTCATTCTTTTACAAGTGGTTGACCAGTTTTCCCAGCACCACTTGTTAAAGAGGTTGTCTTTTTTCCATTGTATATCCTTGCCTCCTTTGTCAAAGATAAGGTGTCCATAGGTTCGTGGATTTATCTCTGGGCTTTCTATTCTGTTCCATTGATCTATATTTCTGCAGACTTATTTTCTTGAGCTCCAAATTCACTGCAGATGGTGACTGCAGCCATGAAATTAAAAGACACTTCTCCTTGGAAGAAAAGCTATGACAAACCTAGACAGCATGTATTAAAAAGCAGAAATAACACTTTGCCACCATAGGTCCGTCTAGTCAAAACTGTGGTTTTTCCAGTAGTCATGTATGGATGTGAGAGTGGGACCATAAAAAATGCTGAGTGCCGAAGAATTGATGCTTTTGAACTGTGGTATTGGAGAAGACTTGAGGGTCTCCTGGACTGCCCGGAGATCCAACTAGTCTATCCTAAAGGAAATCAGTCCTGAATATTCATTGGAAGAACTGATGCTGAAGCTGAAACTCCAATACTTTGGCCACCTGATGCGAAGAACTGACTCGCTAGAAGAGACCCTGATGCTAGGAAAGATTAAGCGCAGAAGGAGAAAGGGGAGACAGTTGGATGGCATCATTGACTCAGTGGACACACGTATGAGCAAATTCCAGAAGATAGTGAAGGACAGGGATGCCTTGCATGCTGCAGACCATGGGTGGCAAAGAGTTACTTAACAACTCAACAACAACAAAGATACTAAATATTATGGAGCTGACTTTTTAAGGGGAAAATAAGGGGGGACTAGGGCTTTCCCAGTGGCTCAGCAGTGAAGAATCCACCTGCACTGCAGGAGACACAGGAGATATGGGTTTGATTTCTGGGTCAGAAAGATCCCCTGGAGGAGGAAATAGCAACTCACTAGAGTATTCTTGCCTGGAGAATCCCATGGACAGAGGAGCTTGGTGGGCTACAGTTCATAGGGTTGAAAAGTGTCAGACACAACTGAGCATGAGGGGGCTCTAAATGGGTTCACTGGCAATAAATGCTGGAGAGGGTGTGGAGAAAAGGGAACCCTCTTACACTGTTGGTGGGAATGCAAACTAGTACAGCCGCTATGGAGAACAGTGTGGAGATTTCTTAAAAAACTGGAATTAGAACTGCCGTATGACCCAGCAGTCCCACTCCTGGGCATACACACTGAGGAAACCAGATCTGAAAGAGACACGTGCACCCCAGTGTTCATTGCAGCACTGTTTGTAATAGCCAGGACATGGAAGCAACCTAGATGCCCACCAGCAGATGAATGGATAAGGAAGCTGTGGTACATATACACCATGGAATATTACTCAGCCATTATAAAGAATTCATTTGAATCAGTTCTAATGAGATGGATGAAACTGGAGCCCGTTATACAGAGTGAAGTAAGCCAGAAAGATAAAGACCAATACAGTATACTAACGCATATATATGGAATTTAAAAAGATGGTACCGATAACCCTATATGCAAAACAGAAAAAGAGACAGATGTGCATACAGAACAGACTTTTGGACTCTGTGGGAGAAGGTGAGGGTGGGATGTTTCGAGAGAACAGCATCGAAACATGTATATTATATAAGGTGAAACAGATCACCAGCCCAGCCTGGATGCATAAGACAAGTGCTCGGGGGGAAAAAAAAAAGACAAGTGCTCGGGCCTGGTGCACTGGGAAGACCCAGAGGAATCGGGTGGAGAGGGAGATGGGAGGGGGGATCGGGATGGGGAATACATGTAAATCCATGGCTGATTCGTGTCAATATATGACAAAAACAATATTGTGAAGTAGTTAGCCTCCAACTAATAAAAATAAATGAAAAAAAATTATTAAATAAAAAACAAAACAATATGAAAAAAAAAAATGGGTTCACTGACTGAGCTTCCTGAAATATAGTTGAGGTTTTTATCATTTATTTTCTGGGGAGAGATTGTGTATTTGGATTTTCAGAGAGGTGGTTAATTCATATAAAAATTGAGAACCATTGGTACAAAGTATTTTGTATAATTGGAAGTGTGTGACACTGATTTATTGTGATTCTTGTGCTGAGATAGTGTTTTAATTAATTTTGTAACATTTGTAAAGACAAAAATTACAAGTACAGTACACAGTTATTTGCTCTCTGTAACATTTGCAATGCACAATGCCTCATTGCCCCTTAAATACTTGCGCATTTCTCTTCCTCAAGGATCTTCTACTTCATAGCCATTAATATACCATCAAAATCAGAAAATAGCAAATGTATGTTTGTGTACATACATATATATAGAAAGTGAAAGTGTTAGTCTCTCATTTGTGTCCAACTCTTTGCAACCTTATGGGCTGTAGCCTGCCAAGCTCCTCTGTTCATGGAATTCTCCAGGCAGGTATACTGGAGTGGGTAGCCATTCCTTTCTGCAAGGGATTTTCCCAACCCAGGGATTGAACTTGGTCTCCTGCATTGCAGTCAGATTCTTTACTGTCTGAGCCACCTGGCAAGCCCCACATATATATGGACACAAAAACATTAATACTTTTGTATCTATAGTGTATCTGCATCCATTATATTTGTTGAAAATCATCAAGTTTACACTGGTATTTCCAGTTTCAGTTCATTATCACAGCATATATTTACTTTTTAAAAAAATTGAATTATAGTTGCTGTACAATATTACATGTTATAGGTATACAATATAGTGATTCATAATTTTTTAACTGTCCTTACTTATTTGATCAGTTTTTCTGTATGAAACTAATCTTCTGTCCAGGCTTTTCTCTTCCTCCCTGTGGTGGAGTATTACTACTCACCCCTCTCAAGTGCTGTGACACCCTGTGGCAAGCCATTCATGCCTTCCTCATCGTTTTTGAGTTCAGGCCTTCTCCCAGACTCCTTTGGAAAGCTGTCTTTATATTGTAGATTCCTATTAGCTTGCCCTGGACCTGATGTCCTCAGCCTCAGATAATGATTTCTGGACTGAATTTTTAGGAGGAAAGTGGAAGAGAAAGAGCTGAAATAAGTTTGAAGGGTTTAATAACTAATATTTAACTGTTATAGAGTTAACTGGCATATGAATAGGAGAAATTTTTTTATTCTTATGTAACACAGGTTAAAAAAAATGATAAAATTGTAGTTTGGGGCTGCCATAGGAAACAAGTGACTAAAAGGAGATAAAAGTGTGGAAAAAATTTAGTTTGGAAATGAAACTTACTTGCAGAGGTGTTTAGCGTTTCAGTGGTTACATTTACATATATTTTGACAAACAGAGTTTGTAAAACCTTTGAATGGCCTCCAAATTTATTGAAGGTTGAAACTAATAGATTAATATTTAGAAGGGAGAAAACTTTAGATTTTGGGGCTCTGTTCTTACACTGCCCAGAACTCTCAAGTAAGTGGATGATATGAAGATGTTTTCTTCATTAAGCCCAAATAATAACTTCCTTGACTCTTTACATGGCACACTAAATGTGTACTACTGAAACACTTATTAAATTAAATTGTAATTAGTAGTGTGTATTACCCTAGAAATGCCTTTGAGAGTTGAAGTAGTCATTTTCATTTTTATATTATTAGCTTAGTCCATAACTCCTAGTACTTTACTGCTAATCAGTGTATGTCAGCTAAATTACTGATCATTCAATTAAAATCTGTTCTCAGGACTATGACAGAAATACTGTGGAAATCTTGTTTTATGTTATCACTGTAAATGTTACTACCTGTAACAAAATTAACAATTCATAGTCTTCTATCATAAAAATTTGAGTTAGTTAACAATGAACCACCAGTCATGTTACACTTCTGATTCCTTGGTATCCTCTCTGATATTTTGACAAGATCTTACTTTTTATAATTCACATATTTTAAAACTAGCTGTTTCCCTCCAGATGAAAACTCTTCATTTTCCTTAGTGAATGCTAGCCACAGTTGAAAATTATAGAGGGAAAAGTTTAATCCTTCCCCCACCATATGAAAAGACTGATAGTAGTCATAAAAAACTTGTGATATCAGTTATACAGGATAAAGATGCCTATTAAACTAACTGAACTACTAACAACTGGTGCCATGTTAATTGATAATTATTATATGATTTTTAATTTATTTTGACTTTGTATTACATATAGTCTGAAGTTGTTGATGTTTTAGTAAAAATTAGCTGTACATTGGTATGGTCTGTTAGACTTGACATGAATGGTTAGAGAAGTAGTATGTGAATCTTAGTGGAAATTGTCTTACCTCCTTCCTTTCTCACTTTAGATAGAAGCATTTTTATAAAAAGTTTATAGAAGTATGAAAAGTATGACTTTTTGGAATCTAGTTTATAGAGTATACTTAAATTGATTGGTATATGGGTAAATTAGAAATGGGTTTTTTTGGTGTTTTTTTTTTAAACATACATTGTGATTAATTTTTCTTCTTTTTTTGTCAGCAGACTTCTACTTTTTCGTACTTACCTGTACTTTCGTACTTTCTTGCCTTGATCATTCATTAATTGTCTGTAATAAGCATTTATACTTCTTTTATGCTTTATTGCACTGAAGTAGCAATATATAATCCAAGTAGGATGTTTCCTTCATGACTTTCATCTCTAGGAATGTATCACTGTTTAATTGTATCAGATACATTACTTTTTTTTTTTTACATTACTTGTAAAAAGCACAGGTTGTAGAATTATGAAGCTAAAAATCCTTTCCAAATACGAGTCTGACTTGCTGGCTAAGAAAATTAGGGCTAAGAACTTATTCTAATAGGGAGTCTTTATATAGCATATTTTGTAATGTCACTTCCTTGTCCTCCAAGAAGTAATTGGATGAAAGCAATTTTGATTATAACACTGGTTGAATATTTAAGCTTGATAAGTTGACTGAGTTTAACAGATTTCCCCCTCTGTTTCTTTTAGGTGAGTCTGGACTGGGAAAGTCAACATTAATCAACTCATTATTCCTCACAGATTTGTATTCTCCAGAGTATCCAGGTCCTTCCCATAGAATAAAAAAGACTGTACAGGTATGTGTATTGTTAATTGATGATAAGATGGGGTAATATTAACAGATACAAAACACATTCTATAAATTATTTTTTATAGATACTTTGTTATACAGTCCATCTGGTTTGTTACGGACTGAACGTGGTTAAAGGTCTCTATTAATATGTTCTCTGTGTTATTGTTGTTTTAGTTTCTTAAGTCACGTCCAGCTCTGGAGACCCCATAGATGGTAGCCCGCCAGGCTCCTCTGTCCATAGGATTTCCCAGGCAGCAATACTAGAGCTGGTTGCCATTTCTTATGTCAAGGGATCTTCCTGACCTAGGGATCAAACCTGCGTCTCCTGCATTGGCAGGCGGATTCTTTATCACTGAGCCACCTGTACTTCCCCACAAAACATATTCTGTGACTTGTATTATATTTATATATAGGTAGATTTCAAATTTGACCTTAGCCAGTGTAAAGTGTTAGTAAACATGGTTGTTGAAAAAGAGAGAAATTGATTGATTGAGAAGGGCATGTAATTAGAGGGACTTTCTTGATTTAGAACCTTATGAATTTGTCTTAAGGATCCTCCTAGAGATTATACTGTGATACAGTAAATGATAACGTTTAGAGTTATGCTGCATTATGGTAACTACTTGCCATAAGTAGCTATTTAAGTTTAAATAAGTTAAAAGTCATTGAAGCAAAAAATTCTGTTTCTCAGTTGCACTGGGTACATTTCAAGTAGTAGTATGTGGCAAGTAGCTGCCATTTGGAGCAGTGCAGATTATCTCCACCATTGCAGAAAATTCTGTTGGACAGGGTACAGAAAACATGACTTGTGTCAAAGCCATTAGTATTTGTTTTAGTGAGTGACGTGATAGTTAAATGGCAGTAACAATTGGTTAATACTTTAAGCTATGTGTGGTCTAATTTAGTACTTTTCAATCTTTAATGTACATTTAGATCATCTGAGGAGCTGGTTAAACTTAGTTCCTGTTCTAGTAAGTCTGAAGTGAGGTGAGATTCAATGTTTCTAACCAAATCCAATGCTAATGCTGCTAGCAAAGTGTTAGACTCTCTAGTTCTAGTGATGTGTTGTCCAGGACAGTAGCTGGTAGCCACATGTTGCTGTTGAGGTCTTAAAATGTGAGATGTCTATGTTGAGATGCAAGTATAAAATATACCCCAGATTTTGAAGTCTTAGTTTGTTTTAAAAAAAAAAACATTATTTTATTAATAAATTTTTCTACTGATTACATTTTGTAATAATGATTAATTGGTTATATTGGGTTAAGTAAAATTCATTAATTTCATCTGTTGCTACTTTGTAAAGTGGCTACTGAAATTTTTAAAATTACTTATGTAGTTCACATTACATTTTTGTTAGGCAGCACTGCTCTAAACTATTGATTGAAAGATTTGTTGGTAGATTGATGCAGTAATACACAGCACATAAGCAGAAAAGGAGTGGAGTGAACAGTTCTAGCAGAAGCATGTCTGGTCTTATTGAGGCAGTGATGCTGGAGCTGGATATTTTGTTTCTTCTTTTTAAAGTTTTCTGTTTTAGGAATTTTTAAAATACCCTTTATGGAGCTTGAGATTTCAAATTACCTGCAAAAAAACTGTGTTCTGAAAACTTGATACTATACTACATTGCTTATTTATTTTGTGATATATTGGATATTTCAACCTAATCAAGAAGATAAACTTTAAACTTTCTTAAGTATTTAAATCCAGAATTAGTAACTAGTTATATAGAAATGTTAAGGAAACCCCACAGTGTATATTCCTAAGTTCAGGAATATTTAGTGTAAAATGTCTGTTAAGTATTAATGGTCATATATCTACCAGTGGTGTTCTTGGCAGTTAGTGCTGGTGAGGAAACTTTCCGAGTCCTCTTTTTGTAGTTTTTAGCACGTGGCATAATGCAAGGTCGACATTAATAATAAAACAACACTTAATGAATCATTAACATCTTCCAGGTACTATTCCAAACACTTTAGATGCGTTTATTTAATTCTTGCAGTAATTTTTTCAGGTAAATGGTGTTATTATCCCTATTTTACAGATGTGGAAATTGGGGCACAGAGATGATGATATGCCTAAGGATCGTGTAGTTAGCCTACCAGAACAAGGATACAAATCTAAGCACTATGGTTTAGTCTGTATTGTATAAAACTATGCTATCTCTCTGTAGAAACTTAATAAGTGTTAGTTTAGTAGATTAACGACTTCTTAATACATGGATTAGCTTTACTTTTTAATGATATTTGGTCCAAAAAATTGTCATTTTTCTTTCATTTATGTTGCCTTTTCCTTGAAAAATCTTATGTATGGAGATAGATTTTCCAGTTAGGCAGTTTAGACAAACTGAATTGATCTGTGAGGTTATTTCTTCACAGTTAGGTAATATATGAGTTTAGTTTTAAAAAATGGAAAATTAGGTCATAAGGTAAAAAATGGAATTAAGTCTTAAGCTGATCTATCTGATGCTAGCTAGTGAGGAATACCTAGTGTTGTTTTTACTTTTAAATGGTACACACATGATGTTTGTTATTGCTTATTATATTTGAATTTTCAAGCTGGACTCTGGAGGGTATTGACTGACCATTATGTACTAGATTTGAAATTGCGGTAAACTTCTTGGTGGATGATGGAAACCAATTATGATACAATTAATCATAAAAGTTTCATACCTTACCATGTTTTATTGTATTTTATTTAAACAAAATAGGCAAGTGGACAGTGTTTTTAGCTCTTTCGATTCACCCAGTGCAGTGATTTTTGCTAGTGTCTCAACAGATGAAGTGTATTGACACTTGCAATCTAAGGAATTCAACACATGGAAATCTAGTTTAACATACTTTGCAACAAAGTATTTGCTCAAACAAGGAGAGTTTGCTTTACCCCCATCCCTCTTCCCCCTCCCCACCCCCACCCCCATCCCTCAACCTAGTTCTTACACTTATCCTGCTTTGGCCAAACCAACCTCTTTGCTGTCCTTTGAGCAGGCTGATCTCTTCCACTCCAGGGGCCTTCCACTTTGTTTCTCTGCTTGCAGTGGTTTTCCTTGAGATATCTTCATGGCTTGCTTTCCTAATTTTCATCAGTTCTCTGCTTAAAAGTTACTTTCTTAATGAAGCCTTTCTTGACTACTCTCTAAACTCTGTAAGGGTAGGGACTCCTTTTTATTCACCCTTACAAGCTAAGTTCCTAGCACTGCGTCTGTTAAATGTTAGCATCCAATATTAGTTGACTGACTGACTGAACAATTTTTAAAAATTTGTTTGAGGATCTTTGAAGTTTTGTTTCTACTTTTTTTTTGGTCTGAAATTTTATAAAACACTATCGTAGATTAAGTGGAATGATTTCAAATTTGAGAATCTTTGAAATTTTAAATTTGATCTTTTTTGAAATTTTGTTAATTATTTTTGTCTTAAGCAGAATTATTTTGCATTTAATTTTTAAGTTGCTATGTAGTTTGTATACTAAAAGGGCACAAATTTAAGCATAGAACTTGGTGAGTTTTATATATGTATTCATATATCTGGGTTTCCCTGGTGGCCAGTGGTAAAGAATCTGCCTGCCAAAGTAGGAGACATGGGTGTGATTCCTGCAGAAGGAAATGATGACCCACTCTAGTATTCTTACTTGGGAAATCCCGTGGACGGAGCCTGGTGGGCTACAGTCCATAGAGTTACAAAAAGTTGAACACGACTTAGTGACTAAACAGCAGCATTAATTCACATATCCAAGTAACCACTTCCCAGATTAAGATACAGTATTTTTCTAGAAACCTGGAAGGCTTCCTTGTGTCTCCTCTCACTCAATATTACACCCACCCCACTTATAAACACCTTTCTGACATCTCCATAGATTAATTTCTCTGTTCTTGAACTTCATTTAGATATATTCTTAAGTCTGGTTTCTTTCACTGAGGATTATGTGTGTGGTATTTATTCATGTTGTTTAGCTGTAGTTCTTTTCATTGTTTTATAATAATCTACTATATGACTATATCACAGCCTGTCCTCTTCATTGTAGATAAGCCTATGGGTTTTCAGTTTTTGACTGACATAAATGTTCTTGTATATATCTTTTGGTGGACATAAGTACTCATTTCTGTTGTGTATGTGTATGTATATGCACCTGTGTGTATACATAAAGACGTTTCATTTTTTCCCCTTTGATTTCTTAAAGATTGAACATGTCTTTTATACTCATAAATTGTTCAGATTTCATGAAGTGCTTTGACCATCTTAATACTTCCTATTTTTTCCTTCTTGAGATTTGCAGATGTTTCTTATCGAGATAACAATCCCTTACATTTCAGTTATTGCAGGTAGTTTCTCCTAGGCTGGTATCTGTTAAAAGATGGGAGAAGCTCTCAATTTGTCAGAATTATATTTATATTGGTCTGTCTCCAGAATAATGCTATCTTAAACTCACTTTGCCTTCTTTTAAGGTAATACTTCAAAGGTTACCTTAACCTTCTGTTGTGAATGTTTTCCCAGCTCTCCCTTTTTTGAAAACAAAGGCATAATTAGACTAAGGCTATCTCTAGTAATATTTTTAAGACAAAGGCCTGTGTACCACTATTAAATCTCCTTTTACCAAAAGTGAGACCTTTAACATTTGAGAACTAGATTGATCCTTATTAAAATCCCAGAGAAGTGTATCCTTTGATATACTGGAAACAAGATGAAGGTCGTCTGAACTCTTTTCTCCACTTATCTAGGAGAGAACATGACATGTTCCTAGTCATTCAGTTGTTAGAGAATAGAATGTAATTTTCTTTTACAGTTGAGTGGTTTTTCACCAAGCTCAATAATCTAGCAGATGATCTACTCCTGGAAGCTCTTAAATTCTCTCAGTGAAGAGTGATCAGAAGTATTACATCTTAGCCCAGACATATTAGACCAGGAAAAACATACAATCCTGAGTTTCAAAAAGCAAATGGCTGCAATTTCCCTGACCTGAAGGCTTTCTGGAACACTTCCAACTGTCAAAAAGAAGAGGAGAAGTAACATCCTGTGATGTGGCCAAATAGGGAGTGAAATTTCTATAAAGACCACAATCTCATAATCTCTTCACCGAGCATTATTTATTTACAAGAGGCTTGTATCTTAAAGAAGAAATTCCTTCACATTCACAGTCTTGGAAGAAAGGAGAAAAACTATCTACTCTGAGCAGACAAATGATTCTGAGTTTCCAGTGTATCAGTGGTTCTGATCTGAGTGAACTTTACAGTAATAAATAGAAGTCTTCTGAGATTAACTCCCAACATCCTATCTTTGGCCTTAGAAACCTAAGCTGTGCATTTCCGAATGTGAGCTGACATTCTGGTCCTGTAGTTCTTTATACCAGTCTTCTCAAAGTACACTGTGCTTCACAATCATTTGGAAGCCTTGCTCAAACAGTCTGTCAAGTCCCCCTCCCCATATTTGAGGCAGAACCCAAAGAATTTGGCATTTCTTCTAAGTTTCCAAGCTATTCAACTGCCAGTCTGGGTATTGTACTTTGCTGACCACTCCTTGTGTTTCTGGCCTGCTGTGGACTGATTTCATCCTATCTCTGTGAAAGAAAGTAAGAGAATGAACTGTTTTTCCGAGTTCTTTCAGAATATTTCTAATTGAATGAAATGGCACCATGCTACTTTCACTTTGATCCATATATATATTTTCCCAATAGACTAATTAAAGTTATAGAAAAAATTTGAACACTTAAGTCCTACTTCAAATTCTAATCTCAAACATAGATGCTTAGATTAACAGTTTTCAAGAAAAACATTATTAATACATACAATGTTATATACATGGTAGCAAATTTTACGATCTTCTTATATTTGAAAATTTTTATATCATATTTCATTTCAGCAAAAGTTTGCCAGCTATCTCCTAGGGAAAGGAGATAGTTGGCAACCTTCCTCAGGAAAGACCATCCTTTATTCTGAGACTAAGTCCATTTCAGTTTCTTTTGTGAAATGACAGTACTAGATTTGTTTTTTCTTTCAGTTTTTTTTTTTTTGAAAATTTTATTACTTTTATTTGGCTTCGCCAGGTCTTAGTTGGAGCATGTGGGATCTAGTTCCCCAGCCAGGGATTGAACCTGGGCCTTTTGCATTAGGCGTGTGGAGTCTTAGCCACTGGACCACCAGGGAAGTCCTTTTTATTTTTTTTTCCCAGATTTTTAGTTGGCAGCCTTATGTTGGTCATCTTTAAAACTTTTTTCTTGGTTTATGAAGTTTAATAAATCACTATTTTAGATTAGATGGGTACAAAAGTTTTGGAGGTGAGAAGAAGTGAAAGCAATGCATCCTGTCCCTGAGATAACTTCTTATGACTCCTTGAAACATCTTTTAGAGTCCAGTTAGGAAACTCTGCTGTTAATGTTGGTCCAGTTTTGATAATTTTTTTGAAGCAGTCATACACAGAGCAGGTATTTGAATACTTGTCTTTTACCAGGTTTGGGGGCTAGAAGGGTGATGGACACAGAGTTCTCAAGATTGTCACAGTCATGTGAAGGATATAGCAGTCAGTCATGATATAGTGAGAGAGATGCTGCTCTAGGGTAGTATAGAGGTGGCTTTGGCAAGGTGTATTTTAGTGAAATAGGAATAGAGGGCAGGGTGACAGTGAGTTGGGAAGTGACTTTGTGAGTCAGTGAAGATGGGAATAGCTCTGAAGGAAGGGATGAGAGGGAATACCTAGAGGTCGAGTGTAGGGGACAGAGACAATGGTTTGGTTTTTATTTCTAAAAAGACCTGAAAATGTTTGTATCCTATGGAGAATCAGTTCCTAAGAGATGAGAGATTGAAGGTATAGGGGAACTAGTCTAAGTAGTTGTCAAGATGACTCTGAAATGGAAATTGGTCAAATCTCCACCACAGATTGAGAAATTAGCCTCAGGGAAAAAAGAAATCTATTCCACTGAACAGGAGAGAACATTCAAAAAAGCTTCAGAAAGATTGGGGATGGTCTTGAGAACCCTCCTACACTGTTGGTGGGAATGTGAATTGGTTCAGCTACTATGGAGAACACTATGGAGCTTCCTTAAAAAACTAAAAACAGAGGTACCATATCATCCAGCAGTCCCATTCCTTAGCATATATCTGGAGAAAACTCAAATTCAAAAAGACAGATGCCACCCCAGTGTTCATGGCAGCACTGTACAATTATCAAGACATGGAGGCAACTTAAATGTCCACTGACAGATGGATAAAGAAAATGTGGGGTGGGGGATGTGTGTGTGTGCGCGCGCACGTGCACGTGTGTAATGGAATATTACTCAGCCATAAAAAGAATGAAACCGCCATTTTCAGCAGCAGATATTACACTAAGTGAAGTAAGTCAGGAGAATGACAAGTACCATATGATATCAATATGTGAAATCTAAAAACATGATACAAATGAATTTTAGTTATAAAACAGAAACAGACTCATAGAAAACAAACTTATGGTTACCAAAGGGGAAAGGAGGAGGGATTAATTAGGAATTTGGGATTAACAGATATGTACCACATTATATAAAATAGATAAGCAGCAAGGACCTACTATATAGCATAGGGAGCTATATTCAGTACCTTGTAATAACTTATAATGGAAAAGGAACTGAAAAAGAATGTATATATCCATTTGAATGTAAATAAAATGTAAATAAGAAGGATTATATATTTACATACTTTGTCATGAACCTGAAACATTATAAGTCAACTGTACTTCAGTTTAAAAAATTTAAAAAAATATATAGCAACAACAAATTGGGGATGTTTTTGTCTTCCAGTGAAGATCAAGTACTTTGCTGAGCATGGTGGCAGAGATGGTAAGGTAGAGCTTGTGTGCATGTGTGCTTGCTCAGACACTTCAGTCGTGTCCAGCTCTTTGTGACCCTGTGGACTGTAGCCCACCAGGCTCCTCTGTTCATGGGATTCTCCAGGCAAGAAGACTGGAGTGGGTTGCCAAGCCTTTCCTCCAGGGGATCTTCCTGACCCAGGGACTGAACCCACAAAAGTCTCCTGCATTGCAGGCAGGTTCTTTATCCGCTGGGCCACCTGGGAAGCCCCAAGATAGAACTTGGGAAGAATCATACTAGAAGAGGCATGAGTTGAAGGAGCAAATAAAATAATTATCAGATGACCTGGAAATTCCTGTCAGAGTTGAAGTTAATGAAATTTATGGAAAAGCATTTTAGCTGGAAAGGAAAAGAAAGGATTTGGGAGGGGTTTGCTAATAGAAAATGAAAGGGACATGGGAATTAAGATTTCACTGTAAGGAGACAGGGGAATGAGGTATATAGTGGTTCAGAGAGTAGAAGGCAGAATTACAGTGTTTGGATCAAGTTTCTTCTCAGCTCTTTCTCAGTCTTGGTGAGAAGGAAGTAGTCTTTAAGCATAACTATTCTGTTGGTCATTGCCTCTCTTAAGTATCTTGTTGAACATAATGAAGTATATATTATGATGCTTGTCTTTTGAGTTATTAAGTAATCTAGAATAGATTTTGTGTTTGAGCCAAGTGGAATATCGCAGGCTGTTCAAGTTTCTACTAGTCAAGTCTGCAGAGCTTTGGCTGTAATGCCATCTCCTGAGCAAGTATAGGTGGAGGTAAGCTCTTGACAGAAAATTTTAACCCTCTCCTCAAATGTTAATATAGTTAGAAAATTTTATCTTAAAAAATGACTCAAACATTAAGTTAGAAAAGTGTAGTGTGTTTAATAGTCTTTCAGAAATGGAAGACTTGAAGCTGTATGAACAGTGAAAGTTTGATGTTTTCTCAAACTGAAAAACTGTAAATATTAGAAAAAGTGTGAGTTTCTGGAATCTAGGAATCCAAAATAGCCCTTAATTATTATACATAAACAATATAATAGGCTTTAATTTTCTTTTTCAGAGAAAAGCTCATTTGAAAGTGCCTTTGATTCATTCATTCCTTTGGTATTAAATTATGTGTTTAATCTTTGAGAACTCTGAGTGATGCCAGAAAATATGCTGATGTGACCTGCTTAAGTAAAGTGCATGGGAAAGTGGCCATTTGGAATAGATTTCTTAAGAAAAGTTTGAAATTCCTGGACTTGAACTAATTTGTTTTCCATGGATCCCATGAGGATACGTGCAAAACCAGATGATAGGATACAGTTGGATCCTGTGAATGGCACTAGTTTACAGTTATGTTTTCTGGATTTCTTCCACATGTTGCCGTCTTCTTTGTATTTGACCATGTATGGATACACAGAATTTCATAGGCCAAAGAAGAAAAGAAGCTTCCGTATAAAAAGCAGATCTTCATTTGTCTTATCACTCCAGTAAAGTTGTTGAACTAATTTTTTTTTTTAAACAAGGAAGCAAAAATCTTAAAATTTAAGCTGTTGTGGTGTGTAATTAGTATACAGCCTAGTACTGGAGGTAGAAATGTGCTTTGTTTGGTAATGAGAGAACCAGAAATGGTTTGGAGTAAAATCAGGAGATGATTCATGTAGAACAGTTATATTTTTGCATCAGTTCTAATACACGATACCATGTCATTTAAAATAATTTTTGAGAATTTTTAGGTGAAGGGATGGTTACTTTGGATATTTCTGCTTCAGTGACAGTTACCATAAATATTTTTATGAAGGAGATGGAGGTGAATTACATATATATTGAGATGTTAGATTTGAATAGATTGTTCTTTTTTAAAAAATTGTAATATAATTGACATATAACCAGATTGTCCTTTTTAACTATAGGTAACTAGTAGATATATAGAATGTGAATTTCTAAGCCACATGAAGTAATATCACTCAATTTTTTTTAGTTTTGATAATCTACACTGAGTCTGATTATTTCCACAGTTATTTTGCCTCTTTCAGATTATTAGAGTAACTCAATATCAGACAGACTGTATTATCTTAGCTATGTGGTGTGAAATAGTATTCTCCCAAGCAGTGTGCAACCATCGTTGATATTGAAGGTGACCAGAAAATATTAGAGCCCGTATCTATTGATGTTTAACTTTTTTAATTTACAGAGAAATTGACACTTCCTGCTATTTAATGTTCAGATAACCAATTTTATATGTTTGGTAGATAAATAAATGTACTTACATTTGGGATATCTAAAATTTTCACTGAGAGTTTACATTAGGGTCAAAGCAGCTTAAAAACCATTGGTCTAAAAGATAAGAACTTTGTCTCTTATTTGTCTAAAAGATTGGAAGCCTTTCTATGAATATGCATGTCCAAATTACAGTTTCAGCAAGTTTCTTTTTTAATAATGCTCTTTTAACAAAATAATCTTTTTTTTTTTTCCTTTTAACAAAATAATTTCTGATTGCTATCAATCTTCACCATCAAATTCAGTAGTCACTAAGCCACATGTGGATTGGGAGGATCCCCTGTAGAAGGAAATGGCAATCCACTCCAGTATTCTTGCTTGGAAAATCTCATGGACAGAGAAGCCTGGGAGGCTACAGTCTGTGGGGTCACCAAAGAGTCAGACACGACTTAGTGAATAAACAGCAACAATAACAGCAAAGCCACCTGTAGCTGTTTCAGTTTAACTTAACTAAAATTGAACATTCAGTTGCTGTAGTTGGATTTCAAGAACTTGTTAACCACATGGGTAAGCAGCTAGTATGTATTGGATAGTGTAGATAGAGAACCATTTCCGTCATCTCAGTTCTGTTGAGCAATGCTGCTGTACACTTTTCACTCAGCAGTCTTAGCTTCAGCTCTTCAGTCTCTTCATCCATCAGCTAGCATCTGTAAGAAAATGTCAGAGAGTAATGGAAAGACATCATCAATTTTTTAATCTGTAAAGGTAAACCAAACTTTTCCTACCCAGAAATTAGTCGCTTTTCCTTTCCCAACTCTGTTAATCAACATAGATAGTTGAAATTGTTTTTCATGTGATTACATTTCCCTCTTAAGTCTAGTAGTACTTAATTGGTACCATCCTATGGCATGTAACATTCAAAGTTTAATTCTTGCCTCTTAAGTTAGCCTATCAACATATTTGGAACCTCTAGTCTTACTAAACACTATAGATAAATTAAATGAAAGCCTATTTTTTTTCTGGGAGAATGATTCTCCTTTTCTGTTTTAATGAGTGTTTGCTTTATGTAGGAGCAGCATATGTCCAAGATGAATGATTTTTACATTCTAAAACGGAATTTGGGGTTACAGAATATCTTAGATTGTAGGAAGAACTGCTGTTATTGTTTAAGTCCAATTCCTTTTCTTAAATAGAACATTTTTACAAACTCTAAAAGAACTGAAGATTTTAATCAGAGTTTGTAGCCTGGTGGGCTGATGCCTATGGGGTCACACAGAGTCGGACACGACTGAAGTGACTTAGCAGCAGCAGCAGCAGTAGGGTTTTACCCTACCAGGATACATGTTTTTTCAATGCCTGGATCTTTGCTGGTTGCTTTGACCTGAATGGACAATAACACATTCGAGAAGAAAGTTGTCTCTTAGTCATGACATAAACACAAATGTAAATAATTATAGCCATGCTGAGAAAGATTTGGGGATGGTAATAAGTTCACTTGAGTATTGGGACCAAAGTAGATGGAGATAGTCCAGAAAACATTTACTGCAAATGGTAGATTAAATGTACTTTCTGATAAATCATATTTGATCTCTGTGAATTACTTGATCATTCAAGCACATTGTTTATTTGTATTATTAGATGTGCATTTATGTTGTTTAAGTTTTATATGGCTTTAGTAATTAGTAATATTTTATCAGTTCCTATTTTCCTTCTCTATACCAACTATGAGCCGTAAACCCATTATTTATATATGTACTTTTCTTTTAAGTAACCTGTACACTCAACAGCTACAGTAATTGATTCTAAAGAAAGTGGCTGGGTGGGTAGATTTACTTTACAAAAAGCTTCCTATTTGGTTTTGATTAACACTTGTCTACCTACATCTTACCTTGTAGGAAACCACAGATATAATGTATGTTATTAATGTCTGTACACAATGACTCTTACAGGTGGAACAATCCAAAGTTTTAATCAAAGAAGGTGGTGTTCAGTTGCTGCTCACAATAGTCGATACCCCAGGATTTGGAGATGCAGTGGATAATAGTAATTGGTAAGAAGGGTTTGTCCCTACTGCTTTCCATTGCATTTGGGAATAGGGCTGGTTAGACTTTTTTTAATATTTTAGATCTTCTCACCTATGGTTACTGAAATTTAAGTAATATGGCTTGGGTTCATATATCAACTTTGCCACTTACTTGTCATTGTTGCTTAATTTCTTTGAAATGATTTCCTTTTCTATAAAATGATGATAACACTTTTCATAGAATTATTTTGAAGATAGACTCTAAAACATAGATAAAAGAATTCTCATTATTATAAGAAATTTGAAACTTTCCATTCTTTGCTATTAATTTTATCTGTTTTCTGTCACACCCTAATTTAAATATGATTTTAGACTTTCAGTTTTTCCGTAAGTTGTAAGTGGAGAAGACATCCATGAGTTTCTATTTGGAAATAAGATAATAGGAGCTTATAAAAATATTTTAATTTTTCTTTGAGTTCTGCATTATTTTTGAAGTAAATTTCTTCAACTTTTGAAATTCCTAAATAAATTCATCATGAGGCTTCTGTGTTGTTTAATCTTTTCATTTGAAATCTAAAACTCCCTGGATGTAATTTTTCATGTTGTAAAGTGTGTTTTTTGTTATTTAATCACTTAGTCATGTCTGACTCTTTAGTGACCCCATGGACAGTCTGCCAGGCTCCTCTGTCCATAGAATTTCCCAGGCAAGAATACTGGACTGGGTTGCCATTTTCTTCTCCAGGAGGTCTTCCTTACCCAGGGATCTTGGTGGATTCTTTACCACTGAGGTATCTGGGAAGCACCGTTCATATGTGGAATCTCAACTTAATTATTTTACTTATTTGCATTCTACAGCTGGCAGCCTGTTATCGACTACATTGATAGTAAGTTCGAGGACTACCTAAATGCAGAATCTAGAGTGAACAGACGTCAGATGCCTGATAACAGGGTGCAGTGTTGTTTATACTTCATTGCTCCTTCAGGACATGGGTCAGTACCTGAATACTTCCGATAATCTTTTTGTTGTTTTATTATTACTCATCTTTGGGTGCATGTGTTAGTAATTCTCATCTCTGTGGAGTACATTTAACTATACAACTTGTGAAGTTCCAAATTCCTCATAAAAATGATTTATAAAAAACATAAGCCCTAGCTATGCTAAAAATGATTTTACTTTTTAGTTTCTCATGTGTAAAACTGTGCTTCATGGAGAGGAATATTGTTTTCATCATGGTTTGGTGTCTCATTGTGGCTAATTTAGCTTTCTTGTTGACCAGTCTGCCACATTAAACAATCAAGTAAGGAGAAACACACACAACAATTAGCTTAGACATATTCTAAGAAACTGCAAAGATATTATTTATTATACATCTGGTAGAGAACATTGCAAAAGAACTTGAGTACCAAGGTTATCATGTGCCATTTCTTTCTTCACTAAATCTATTTCACTAATCTTCTATTTTACCTTAGCTGTCACAGTCAAATTGTTTAAGTATCCTATCATCAGTACTAACCTTCTACTTATTAGGAGTTAAAATTAAGATCTGAGTATTTAGACATGTATCTGATCTGATTGTTCTGTTTGTTTGTATGGCCAGCTTGTACTTCTGTTTTGGTTGTTTGTATTTCTTTGTCATTTTGAGGAGATATGTCTGTCATCATCAACTGCAGATGTTTGTACCTACTCTTCTTTAAAGTGAAAGTGAAGTCGCTCAGTCGTGACTAACTCTTTGCGACCCCATGAACTGTAGCGTACCAGGCTCCTCCGTCCATGGGATTTTCCAGGCAAGAGTACTGGAGTGGCCTGCCATTTCCTTCTCCAGGGGATCTTCCTGAACCAGGGATCGAACCTGAGTCTCCCACATTGCAGGCAGACCCTTTACCATCTAAGCCACCAGGGAAGCCCTCTTCTTTAGTCTTTGGTTAAGTGACTTAGCATAACTCCGCCCCCTGATGATTGTAACTTGACCATCTCCACCAAAAGGGACTGGACTGTTTTATAGCATTAGACTAAATGGCATTAAGTCATCTAACACCCAAATTACAGTAGTGTAAACCAGTTCCTTCAAGTGAAAGTGAAAGTCGCTCAGTCGTGTCCAGCTCTTTCTGACCCCATGGATGTCCATGGGATTCTCTAGGCCACGATACTGGAGTGGGTACCTTTTTCCTTCTTGGGGGATCGTCCCAACCCAGGGATCAAACCCAGGTCTCCTACAATCCAGGCAGATTCTTCACCAGCTGAGCCACAAGGGAAGCCCAGGAATACTGAAGTGGACAGCTTATCCCTTCTCCAGCAGATTGTCCCGACCCAGGAATTGAACCGGTGTCTCTTGCATTGCAGGCAGATTCTTTACCAACTGAGCTATCAGGGAAACCCACTTTCAAAAGTGTACCTTTCTCTTGTTTTCTGCTTTCTTCTTTACCTTTTGCCTAAGATAGGCTAAGTGCCCATTATTACCATCTTGGTTGAATAGAAAGCCTTAATTTTATAGTTTACCATTTTTGCACTGTCTGATTGTAGTGGTGCAGCTATTTCTTTTTCATTTCTAATTTTCTTCTATAGTTTTCTCAGAAAATTATATATTTAAAGCCCAAAATTGACTTATCTACTTAAAAGGCTAAAAAAAAACCAAGCAAACTCAAAATACCATACTGTATGGTTTTTTTCTGAGAACTTGTTAGTTTCTTCTTGAATTTTTATGTATATATATATTTATCATTCTAATATAACTTGTTAGGGCTTTTTCCTGAAAGCCAGCAAAGTAAACTCTTAACCTGTAGTTGTCAATAGAAATTTGTCAGTTTATATCCACTTTTTATTATTTTAGATCTTTTGGACTCTCTCCAACATTTAGTAATTCTCATGAAATCACATTTCTCTTATCCCTGAGGGAAAATATAGTCCTTAAAATTGCATGGGAAATACAATTTTTTTTAAAAGAAAAAATTTTGATATTATGTATAGTGGCTTGGGACCATTTCTTGTTTGTCACAAGGGATGAGAGTTCCAGATTTTAATTTCTTATGTATAACAACGTGCTTTTGAGTAGTTTGTCAGCTTAACTATTTTTAGAAATGGAACAAAATTTTGCCCACTGGTATATGCTGCTGTGGATTAAGTGACATAATATGACATTGAATTTTCTGTAGAGAGTTCCAAATTCCATGCTCACTAAAGAGTGAAATTCCAGGCAGCATAGTAGAGGAATTATGACCTTTCTACCTGGGTAGTCCCTGGATTCCCTTTTTAGAGGTTCTGTTTTTGGAGTAATTATATATTGGTCCAGCAGTGTATTTTCTGTGTCCCTTACCCCACCAAGTGTCATCACTGAACAAAAGGTTAATATGTGATTTCAGCTGTTGTTGCTTCATTTCCTTTGTTCGGTGGTTGGTAACTGACTTGGAACTTGAATTTTTAAATGGTGTTTTTACAAACCTTTTGAATTTTGATTGCTACTTTGAAAAAAGTATCAGTTTTATATAAATTTTTTTTCCCTTAGAAATGTATATACGTATGTATGTTTAATAACTATTTGTCATTTGCCCTCTATTCATTTTATTTACTTTGCTGTAGGCTTTGAGGTGTTAAATAATTTTTTCTCTCTGTGAGTGTTTGATCGCTCAGTTGTGTTCGACTCTGCAACTGCATGGACTGTTATTCCTCTGTCCCTGGGATTTCCCAGGCAAGAATATGGAGTGGGTTTGCATTTCCTTCTCCAGGGTATCTTCCCGACCCAGGGGTCAGACCTGGGTCTCCTGCATTGCAAGTGGATTGTTCAGTGTCTGAGTCACCAGGGAAGGGTTTATCTTCTAGAAATTCTATAAAGGACTTTCCATTGTGTTTAAAAAAAAAAACAAAAAACTTAAAAATTAGATTTGTTGGAAAAGATGACCTGAAATAAAATTAATGGATAGAGGAAAAATTTCAACCAGATTGTAATCTGTTGTGAAATAAGTGTTTTCTGTTGGCATTTTGTAAGCTTTTAAAATATGTATTCTAGTGTAAGAGGGCAGAGGGTTTTATCAGGGCTTTTATAAAGGTTATATCTAAAGTTTAATTTTGTAAAAACCGATTTAATATTCTTCAGCCCTGTCATTTTATGTTTGAGAAGTTGACTTCCCTGATTTCATTGTCATGGCTCTTTTCAAGTATGTTTGTCTTGGAAAGTTGAAATAAGAAATGTTCTGTGAATGTTGTTTTACTTTAAGCGTAAAATCTTGTTAACTTGGATTACAATTTAGTGTTTTATATTAAGATTCATTAAAATTATAGATTAACTGAATTCTTTTCTGTCACCAGTTTAATGAGGTGGTAGTGGTAGTAATTTAACTTTGTCCTGCATATAATCTGGAAGGTAAACTCTAAAAATTTACAAATGTGAGATTTTTTAAAAAATATATAGTGGAAATAATTAAGTTTATTTTGTGTGCTCCATATTTCTCTCTTAAAATTTATTTTTTTGGCTCTGCTGGGTCTTCAGTGCTGCGTGTGGGCTTTCTCTAGTTGTGGTGAGCAGGGACTGCTCTCGTTGCGGTGCCTGTCCTTCTTATTGCAGTGCCTTCTCTTGTAGAACATGGGCTCTAGGGCGTGTAGGTAGTTTGGTAGCTGCTGCACATGGGCTAAGTAGTTGTGGCGCAGGGGCTTAGTTGCTCTACAGCATGTGGAGTCCTCCCAAACCAAGGATCAAACCTGTGTCCCCTACATTGGCAGGCAGATACTTAATCACTGAAACACCAGGGCAGTCCCAAGTCCGAGATTGATTGACTGAGCCATGGCTTTTATATTTAGTGTTACGGAATGATTGATGAAAAACAGGCAAAAACTTAAATATTTTCTCAAAATCAAAAGGTTTTTCAGTTACCACTAGTGAGATAAGTGTGCTGTTTGTAGATAAATATAGTGTTATTCTAGCCACACACTCTTTCTGTAGTGTTCTCGGAATCAAAATTCAAAGGATTTAAGATGAGAATTAGAATTGAAGCTGTCTCATTTCTCCATTTCTGCCTTCCTGCCTCCTTACCCTGTCTTTCTGCCAGTCAGCGCGTCACTACCACAAAGAAGTATAGTATTATTCATCAGTAAAAAAAGGAGTATCTCATTAGTCTCTGGACCCCCCAATACACCCAACAGTATATATATTAAACTATAGTATGCTAAGAGAACTCAAACAAGGGCTTTCTGTTTATTTTAAAATATTAGTCCATAAAATTTATAATGAAATTAGATCTTTATTCCATTTTCCTCATGTTTTATCAAAGCTAAGGAATACTGTATTTCTATGTAGAATACTGCTGCTATCTTCATTTATTTTGTTAAATATTAATTTTTAGTCTATAGTGTATTCTGCATGTGAGGAATAGCTGATTTTCATTTACAGTTATTCAAAGATGTAAGGAAAATTACAGCAGCTTAGTTTTTTAGTCAGGACATATTTGGACACCTTTCAAGTTTTGGCACTGTACTACATATTACAGAAGAGATGAATGAGACAAAGGCCTTTGCTCTTAAGGATCTTCTAGTGAGAAGACAAGTAGGTGGTTACTATATGACAGATTCAGTGTTGTGATCCCTTAGGCTTCTAGTCTTAGGTTGGAGAAGAATTCTCAGAGGAAATGAGAATAGTAAGCTAGGTCCTAAAGGACGAATAGGAATTAGGCAAGCCAGCTAGATTGGGGATGGGAATGGAGTTGTTCCAGGCCAAGGCAATATGGCCAAAGTATGGTGATTTCAAGATATTGTGAGAAGTTCAAAAAGGCTGACATATTGGAAGTAGAAAGTAGCAAAAATGCTAAGGGATGCTGAGAGATGAGGTGAGCTGAAGAGGTTATGTTTTCACAGGCTTTGTAGGCCACACTCACTTAAGGAATCTGGCTTTAGTAAGGTTTTCAGTCAGGGAATGACTTGATCAGAATTGGATTTTAGAAACATCATACTGACTGCAGTGTGCATGGTTTTGAGGGAAACTAGATAGATCCTTGTCATTATCAAAGTTTGGTGGCCTGAACCAAAGTAATGGAAAGGAGATAAATATATAAATATTTTTATTTGTTCAGCAGATTCTGGTGAATCTTTGGAATGGATAAATAGAGGAAGTTTATCCAATCTGAATCCTACATTTCAGCTTTGAGTAACTGGGTGGATTGAAGTGTTACTTACTGAGATAGAAAGCATAGAAGGGGAGTGGGTATTTGGGGGTTCAGATGAACTTTTGATTTTGAGATGCCAAAATGGAATGTCCGAGTAGTATTTCCATCAGGTAAACACAAGCCTGGAACATAAGAATGAGATCCGGGCTAGGTGTAAAGACTTGGGAGTTATTGACTCATAAAGGATATTAGAAGTTGTAGTTAATGATAAGCTCAGAATGTAGAGAAGAAAAGACCTAATAGAGAATTCTGAGTCATATACCTTTTAAGGGACTAGCTTACAAAGAGGATCCTGGAAATTACCTTAAGTGAACAGCTTGTGAGAGAGTAATGTCAGTGCTGCATAATGGGCGAATTAAAAAATACCATTAAATACCACAGTGTTTATGAGTTGGCTGTTGCTAACTAATTATATTAGCAGCCTGAAAGTATTTGATGACCTTAAAAGTATAGTGGCCAAGTGGAGGCAATAGTTAGAGTCTAATGAATAAAAGGGATGATGAAGAAGATGTTCTTTTGAGCCCCTTCTCTGAGAAATATACTGGGTAACAAGAAGTAAAAGAGGATTATAATTTTTCATTTAAAACAAGACAGATTTTCCAAATTTGAGTGATAAGTAGAGTCTCTTGTAGGAAAGCTTATTAGGAGCCTTTCTTAATTTTCTGATTTTACACTCGGGTCCACATGCTGTGACCAGGGTGTTAAAACACAGGAGTCAAAGGTTTCTTAGGCATTCCAGTGCTTGAAATCCTGTTCTTCCTAACTGTTGCTGGCCCAATATACATCTTTAGAGAGTGCTTCTGATGAGTAAATGAAGTAGTTCCAATGTATGTAATTTTAGCATTGGAATGTGAAAAATCTGTTCTCCCAAATTGGTCAATCCAGTCATATTAAATATTGTGTATTTCAGACTTAAACCATTGGATATTGAGTTTATGAAGCGTTTGCATGAAAAAGTGAATATCATTCCACTTATTGCCAAAGCAGACACACTCACACCAGAGGAATGCCAGCAGTTTAAGAAACAGGTAAGTAAAATGAGTTTGGGAATTCTTAGGATTCTGATACTCTTCATGTAATTTTCAGTTTTTCATATTTTCATTGTAATATTTACAGTGTGTTCCTCCTGCTACTTTACTGTGTGTGTGTGGTGGTTTACACTATGTTAAAAATAACTGTTGAAATTAGTCTCCTGCTTTAGTTTTCTCCTAGGAGCCCGTAAGTATTATCATAGTGCGCTTCTGTGTGTGTGCTCAGTTGTTTAGTTGTGTCCAATTGTTTGTGATCCCATGAACTGTAGCCTGCCAGGCTCCTCGGTCCGTGGAATTTTCCAGGCAAGAATACTGGAGTGGGTTGCCTTTCCCTACTTCAGGGGATCTTCTGACCCAGGGATCAAATCTCTGTCTCTTGTGCCTCCTCTGTTGTCAGGAGGATTCTCTGCCACTGAGCCACGTGAGAAACCATAATGCCCTTATCCTTTGTCAATTTAAATAAGACTATTTTAGATGTTTCTGTATAGCTTCCACCACCACCTGTCCCCACAAGCAGTCTCCCATATTGCAGGTGGATTCTTTACCAACTGAGCCACAAAGGAAGGCCCATTTTAGATGTTTCTGTATAGCTTGTGCCACTACCCTTCCCCACACCCTTTATAGAATTACTTTCCTAGACTGAATTCCTGGGGAGAGGATTACTTTTTAAAGGGTATAATTATTTTATTACCCCCCCCCCCCATTTTGTCATGGTGCTTTCTCAATAAAACAGTTAAAATTCTCTTTTTATATTTGTTCCAGTGCCTTGCCAGCATTGTCATTATTTTTTTTTTAACTTTTTTGGACTAATAAGGTGGTACCTAATAATTTCTTTAACTTTCAATTTTCCAGAACAGCAACATTTTAAATCAGGGGTTTAGTTTTCCCTCAGTGTTGTGTTTTTGGTTTACTATATATTGTATTTTATGAAATGTAGGATCAGTTTCTGGAACTACTTTGCTATTCTAGTAGCCTATTTTTAAATTTTAGGCCAGTGTTATGTCTTCTAAGAGCTTCCTTGGTGACTCAGACAGTAAAGAATCTGCCTGCAGTGCAGGAGACCTGGGTTCGATCCCTGGGTCAGGAAGATCCCCTAGAGAAGGGAGTGACTACCCACTCCAGTATTCTTGAGAATTCCGTGGACAGAGGAGCCTGGCAGGCTGTAGTCCATGGACACATGGACTATAGAGTTGGACACAACTGAGCATCTAGCACTGTATGTCTTTTGAATTGAGGCTAAGTTGTATAATATTTTAAAAGAGATTTTAGAGTTTATTATCTCTTACTGTCCTTCTAGTCTTCTGTAACAGTACTTTGGTTCGTCATCTTCTTCAGTATGAATTTTAGAATAACTTGAAAACTATTAGAAAAATGAAAACCTGTGGAAATTTGCTTTGAAATTGTGTTAAATCCATATAAATTTTTAGAATGTTTTACTACATCATTTTTACTGTATCTGATATTTCTACCAGGAAATTTTTTATTTTACATTTATTAGCTCCATTTTTATTTTGTAATTTGCTGTTTCTAAGTTCAGATACTAATCATATAATATAGTAATATTTCTCTTTTATTTTAATTTGGAATTGTACTAAAAATGAAGAAATAAAAAAGGTGAATAAGCAGTGATCTCTATTTCCAAATTGGTCACTTGCAGTGGTTGTCAATTTACTTTTTATTTATTTATTCTTTTGTTTAACCAGAGGTGTTTATCAGAGTCATGTAGAGAACTTTTTCAAAATGATTTATTGGACCATAGCTCTACTAGTTGGTTTTGTAGGTTAAGATACAACTTTGTATTTGTTATTGTGAAGATGCTCACTCAGGCTTTTTAAATATACAACCTCTGACTAAAAGTCATTGCTCTTAGAGCTAGCTGCTAGTCTTTCTTTTTTCTTCTAGTCATGTATCAGGTTGGCCAAAAAGTATGTTCAGAAAGTGTACAAAAAAACCTGAATGAACTTTTTGGCCAACATTAGGTTGACACATAATCTGACACCTCATTATTTATTCTTAGGTTTTTTTTCTAAATAGACACATAACCCAGTTGTAAAAGATATGTGGTCTTGTTTATTTCCATGGCAACTCTGTCTGCGTTGGTAGCCGTGTAGCACATTTTGTTTCAGGTCCCTTTACTGCTGCTGGGGACCCTGGTAGTGAGTGTAGCATTAAACTACCAGTACAGGCAGGGAGCTAGTTTTAGGTTTATTAGCCATCAGTTTGTTTCTTATAAGTTTGAATAGGGTAGGTATTCAACATTATTTGGGTGTCTGTATTCTTATTTGAATTTAGAGTGATTTTGGACTCAATAAATTAATCTGAGGTCATTTCTGATGTTACTAGTAAGTTATCTTTCTTTTTTTCTGTATTCTCATTGATTATTATTATGAATTCATTAGCTTCTTAATTTCCAGGGCATGTTTTCTCCCTGTGTGCTTGCCTGATCTTTTATCTGTTGCTCCTTGATGTGTGTGTATGCACATGTACATGCAAGGATATTTTCTGATAAGTGCACATTTTTTTTCCTAGAGCCAGTGCTATACTTAATTTTATTTACCTTTGCTCAATTCACTAAAAACTTTAGGTGAGTTTAAGCTCTGTTGATTCAGCTGAATAAAATAGTTGGTAAGAATTTGTCTAAAGTTATCTCAGTCATTATAAATAAATGACCCAAAACCACTAGAGAAGAAATCAACTAGTGAAGCCGTTTCTGGAATCTTACATCATTTTTAGAACTCTTTGGGTGTTGTAACCTTATAAGTTTAACATTTCTGAAGCAATTGGATTTAGAGAATGGTACTTATGTATAAACTTTATAGAAAAAAAAAACCAGCATACTATTTTGGTTTTAAATTACATTTTGCATTGTTGAAAAACAGTAAAGGAACTGGAGCTAAAGACTCAGGAATTTAAGAAGAGTATAATAAAAATAAAGCTAATATCTAAAATTATATATGGTGCTCTTTTACTAACTTTCTCTTTCATCTTAGATAATGAAAGAAATCCAAGAACATAAAATTAAAATATATGAATTCCCAGAGACAGATGATGAAGAAGAAAATAAGCTTGTTAAAAAGATAAAGGTAGGTTCATTCCCACACATACACTGACATGTTGTAGGGCCTTAGAAACACTATAATAGCTGCTGTAAAGGCCAGAAGTAGCAGTGTTTATCGGGGCTCCTGAGGGTCCAGTGGTTAAGACTGTGTACTTCTACCGCAGCGGGCCCAAGTTCAATCCTTTTTCAGGGAACTAAGAATCTCACATGCCATGTGGCATATGCATATATAAATGTTTTTAAACAATTGACTTAACAAAATAAATGGCATTATTGACTATTTAGTTCACCTTTATGATTAACTTTGTTGTTTGACTGTTATGTATAATAAAGCATTATATGGAATAGAGAGATAAGTAACAGTTCTTGTTTTCAGATGGTTTTCAATTAACTGATTTCATATTTTATAATTTCCCCCCTTAGAAACAAACAGGTAATGGGAATGAAAGGGGAAGCATAATGAGAAGACAAAGGATTTGCTCTTAAGCACTATTGTGCTTATTCTTTAAGAGCCAAAGATATGTTTTATTTTGTTCTTTTATAAAAATCAATCAAAAATCCATTCCAACATAATTTTCTATATTTTTAACTTATAGTGGTTTCTTAAGTACCCTGGATCTAAAAATGATACATTGATTAATAACGTTCTCTGCTTCTAGAGCTATTAAGGTTGATTTATGATCAAGTAGGCAAACTAGCCACAAGTCTCATTTTTTCCTTCTAGCTGCCAATATGTTTTTTACCCTTTAAAATTTTTCCAGTATGAAACACTTCTTTTTGGAATGATGCTTTAACAATCTGATCAGTATATGCCTTAATATTCTTAAATTTTAGTGAAAGTATAATTTTGTTTATTGTTTACATTGGTAACAATGTCATACAATGGCAATTTACTAAATAGTAATTGAATGACCTATAAAAGTGAATGCAAAAACTGTTGGGGTAATAATGTTTTTTGCTTACCTGCTGAGTAATGTAACTTCTTTATTATTGAATTTGTGAGGACTACAGAGATGTATTTGAACAAGAATACTTTGTTTTATAGGACCGTTTACCTCTTGCTGTGGTAGGTAGTAATACTATCATTGAAGTTAATGGCAAAAGGGTCAGAGGAAGGCAGTATCCTTGGGGTGTTGCAGAAGGTAAGGTTTTCTTCAGTGAATGGCTTTCTATAAGATCTCACAAATGTTATAAAAACTTTGTATTTAGTAAGTAGTGTAATATGCATACTGCATTGATATAGTCTAGATTTTCAGAGATCTGAATTCAGTTTTGTTGAGCCTCATCTCCTTATTAAATACATTGACGTTTCTCAGACCTTATGTCCTGCTGTGTCAGGCAAGTATATGTTAAATCTTAATGTTGTAGTACTTTAGAAGCCATTTGTCAGCATTCATCCTCCCACCTCTGCCCCACCATTAAGCCTATTCCTGTTTTCTTGTTTGAAAACACACTTACAGTGCAGGGGTTCTTTATCTGGGGCCCAAAAATTGCTTCCAAGGGATCTAATAAACCTTCTGAATCTGAAAACAGTTTTGGAGAAAAGGCCTGTCATTTTTATCTGAGTCTCAATTGGGTCTGGGACCCTAAAGAATGAGAACAGCTGTCAGAAGCCCAATTAAAACATTAGTGTTTTGCTTTCTTCGGGGGCAGAAGTTAGCTTCTTGGCATCACATCTTTAGAGCAAGAAAGTTTGTTATTAAGAGATCCTCTATACTAATTTTTTTAAGAAGTTTTAAACAGCAATATAATCTTAGTTATAGAGTCAATTCTTGGAAACCTTCTTGGCATTAGATATGTTTCCCAAAATTTGTGTTCATTATACTGGTTTATACTAATATTTAATCTTCAGTGTTATAGTAACTTGGAATGAAGATTGAGTTATGATTACAATTTGTTGATATTACTTTGAAAACATACATAATTTTTAGGATATTTTCCAAGTTAATGTTCTTACAAGTGACTTTCCCAACTAGAGATACTGTGCTCACTCTCAGCTCTTTTCATCACCACGTAACCTTCAGTTTCTGAGCTGAGACTTTAAAACTAGTGTAGACCTTAGAAATCTGCACAGAGGAAATTGCTTTGTATATTTAGTTTTAGGTTATCCCCCTCCAAGAGTGTTCTTTTAGTGATACATTAAAAAAAAAAAAAAAAGAACGTTGGAAGTTCTTGGCTTAAGTTTTCATTTTGGTTAACTTGAGGTTTTTCTAAAGTGATTCCTCACCCACCCTTGACCCCCAACATTAAGTACTATTTTACAGTGTTAAAGTCTTAATGAAACACTGACCTAAGATATCTAATACTTTGTATATTCTCTCATTGTTAACTCCCAGTTTCCTTTGAAAAGAATGGGTTTAGTGGAAGTAATACATATGGTCTGATTTTTTTTTTTTTGTAGTTGAAAACGGTGAACATTGTGATTTTACAATTCTAAGAAATATGTTGATAAGGTAAGTGTAAGCAGTGATGAAAATAACACAAATTTTTCTTTCCCTAAATAAAATTAGTCTCAGATTTAGTTTTTTGTTTTCTATAAATTTATCTAATTTAAATTGGTATCTTCATTCTAGCACTGGAGCAAGCACTGCCTAGAGACAAATTTGGATCACTTTGCTAAGGTTTTAAACTCTAGAGGAAAAATACAAAACAGGCTGTGTGACTAGAAATATATAGGAAAGTGGGTCTTTCAATCATTGTACTTTGTGTTGTGGTTTAATACTGAAAGAAATATGGAAGTAGACAGGAATAGGCTTTTGCTCCTCTTTAATGTGAAAAGCTCGTGGAAACTGGAAGAGAAGACTTAAGTTTTAGGTCAGAAGCTGGACTTCAAATATTTAAAAGATACAGAGCTTAGTAGCTGGTGAGTGGAGCATTTTTTTTTCTCCTAATGTTTTTAGGAAAAACATTAGTCCTAAATTGTACCTTGTACATCTGATGAAAGAGAAGGAAAGCATGTGAAAACAGGACAGTGAGTTAATTCTGATTAGAGGAACCAGGACCTGAATTAGAAAATTAACAGCAGAGAGGAAATTCTGAAGAAAAAGTTGAAAAGATCCAGAGATAAGGAACAAAAAGAGGATCAAAATGAACCTCATTGTTTTCATGTTGAGATAAATTCCTTCCTCATGCTATTTCATACCCTTTTGCTCTTTTTTTCCTCTTTCATCATGCTTGCTTCTCCAGACCCTCAATACATACTGTTCTTTTCAGCCTCCAGTTTTAGATGTCCATCTTAGGTTGATGTCTCTTCATTTTTATACTACTCTCCATTTTTCCCAGTATACAAGAATTTCTTTAGCTATGTGAAAGTAACAGGAATATTGATGATAATTGGAAATCATGGAACAACAAGATCATTCTTAAAAGTGAGGGGGAAAATTTGAGTCAAACTGCTACCTCAAGAAATATACAAGAGAGGGGAGTGAATGTTGAAATTGAGATTGCTGTGTAATTGATTTTTCTCAAAAGAACTCATGACTAGATACTCTGATAGAAAGTAGATGATGGTGTTAATTCAGCCACAGCGGTTGCCAGGCCTCACACAGTGGGAGAAGAGCAAATGCACATGAAAGGATGTTCATCTTCCTTGGTTTTGAGAAAACAATGCTTCAGGTTCTATTACAATCTCTTTGCTTTCTCTTCCATTTTGAAAATGTGACTTCAGAAGAACTAATAATCTCTGATGATTTTATATATGTAAAGAATGTTTCATAAATATTAATTGCCAGTGTATGCCCTCTGATTTTATTATTATTCTCAATTTTAAATCTATGCTACTTACCTAGTGCTTGAAGCAATGATAATCTTTAACTTTGTCTTATGTGTTTTTTATATATGCAATCAATAATTCCCTATGTACATAAAATACTATGGAAAGGGAAGCTAGTTAGTAGCCAGACTTTGAACATTTGAAGGTATGCAGCCTTCTCCCTGATGAGTGGGACTGCGTAGTATACAGGCATTACAAGCAAATGGACCATTCTTACAGGGAAGCAACAAGACAATCATACATGTGTGGAAATATTAAAAATTCTAAAATTACATAATATTACATAATTTATGTATATAATATATATAAGTAGATATGCTGTGTATGTTTACATGTATTAAAGAAATTCAGAGTAAGTATTAAGTGGTATATTTTCATGGAGCGGAACCAGGTAGAGAAGGACTTATGAAAATAGTTGGCCTTAAGATGGATTAAGATAAATAGAGTCATCAGATGTTTATATGTGGGATTGGGAGTGATCCTACTTAACTTTTTTATCAAGTAGAGTGAAGATATTGTCTTCAACTTCTTGAGGTAGATGGTTATGCAATTTTGCTTAATAAAAATTTCGTTTATTTGTTAAATTTGTTTTAGCACACTTGTTTTTTCTTTCCTAAGGCTTAAATGTTCACTTACACTTTGCTAGATGCTTTGCCTCTTAACATAATTTTTCATTTATAGTCTTTGAAACATGTAAAACATCCTTGATAAATACACTTTGAAAATAAGTTTAGGAATATTTTACTTTATTGCTTTTCCTTCTAAGTTCAGAGGAGAGGTAAGGTATATGTTAGCTCATGTCTTTATGATAAAGGCAACTAGTAGATATTTAATAAATACTTGAAGGAAATATCAATACCAATATTCCATATGTCTATGAGTTCCAAATAAGTGAAATCCTGCAGGTTAAAGTCAGTGTGGTTAAAGTAGTGGTTGCTTCCAAGAAAGACACAAGTTCAAAGCTATGTCATTTTGCTAATTTAGAGAACTGACTGTTGCAGGCAAAGCAAGGCAGACAATGGAAAAGAGGAAAACTTGATAAAAATAATTTCAGGATGTGGCAATAGACAGTGCCAAAATCAAATAGAGAAGGAAAACAAAAGGAGAGAAGAGAATGGTATAGTATCAGCAATTAGAAATGGAAAAGATAAATTCAAGAAACTGTGGAGAAAACTATATTACTAATTATTTTAAGTGTGGAAGAATGAGTTGATTTTTAAGAGTAAAGTAAAACGTCTTTAATCAAGTGGAAATAGAGACTTTTATAACCTGAAAAATACCAGAACCAAGTAATCATAAAAAAGGTTATTTTAGTGAAAGGGAAAAATCTTTCATCTAAAGTGTTCAGTGACATTAATGAAAATAGTTTAAGGCTAGTTAATAAGTCCACCTTATTTTATATATCTTGTATTTCAGCTACTAAGTACTTTAACTCAGGTCCTTTAATGATTTTTTAATGATGCATTGATGAGGTAATATATGATATTTAAAATTACAAAAAGATTGTTTTATACTGGCACGGTTATTTGTTTTTATTATTCTCTACGTAGAGAAATTGAAAACAGTAATATGTCCTAGAAAATCAGCAATGTTTATCATATCTCAGCTCCAAATCAGTTTTTTCCAGGGCCCATTATATGCTCTGTGTCAAGAGTGCAAAAGGTGATGGCACGTTTTTTGTAAAAGGGGATGTTTACAGTATAGTTGAAGAGGTTATATGCTGTCACCTATCACATATACTGGTACCATTAAAGACTGGCAGCCAGGGAGAAGGTGGTCTTGGGTTAGAGGGGCTTGACTTCAAGTCTGCCAGGAGAGCTCCCAAAGCAGAATGGAAGAACTCTGAAGTTTGAGAGTTTGAAGTTTGGATATGCTCGGAGTAAGAAACTGTCTGACTTGACAGAAGTAGAGAGGGATAGAGCTTTAGATAACTCCAGTGCCCATGGAAAGTGTATATTCATCAAGGGGCATATATTCATCAAAGGGCAGAGTTATAAAGGACAATGAGGCTTGTGGAAAACCCACTCTTAGAAATAGGAGGAGTAAACTATCAGAGAACTGCAAAAAAATGTCCCATAGAGAATGAATCATAGTAATTGGCCATCACAAAAGGGAAAAGTAATAGTAAATGTTTCTTGGCTATCAGAATAAAAACAGACTAACACCTTTATGTTTGTCTCTCATAAGGGAGTTTTGGTAAAGTGGTGGAGATGAAAGATAGGGGATTAGAAGTGCAGGAATGAATGATGGCAAAAAGGAAGATAAAATGATACAGAGTACTGCCACACCATGTACATCCAAGAACATTGCATTGGTAAAGGATACAATAAAGCAGCTCACAGGAGTCTTTTAGCATCTTGAAACACTAGGGAATGGTAAAATTGTTTCATGTATAGGTATCTCCTATACATTGATTTTATGTATCATAGATAATGTCTGCTATGAGCAGACATTGATTTAACCAAAATACCACATTTACAGGACAATTGGAATAAACAGGAATTTATTCAAAATTAAAATTTCACAGTTTGAAGCCAACTTGATGTGTAATCTGTGTATTCCTATATATTAACCTGAATAAAAACTCAAATATTAGTAATATTAAGGAAATATTAGGGAAAGCAACTTCTTTTAGGTTTGTGAACTTCAGTAGGAACTAATCTACCTTTCCTTCTCTAGTAAAATAAAATTATATACTATAAAGGTAAATACTCTTCTCTGGCAATGTCATTCTTTAGTAACTGCTTTGAGAGAATTTATGGCTTCTAAACTTTAATTTGGAACTTATATTTCCATTAATGTCAAGTTAGCTCATTTTGTATCTTGCTCTCCCTTACATGTAAGTGAAGTGTCTCACAAGTGTCTTCCTTGAAAAGTTTCAAATCTGAATTTTTTGTTTGCTAAAAGTTTGAATTTACACCAAAGCTTTTTTAATAGAAGCAAATTCTTTATGTGTCTTTTATTTATGACAGAACACATATGCAGGACTTGAAAGATGTCACTAATAATGTACACTATGAGAACTACCGGAGCAGAAAACTGGCAGCTGTGACTTACAATGGAGTTGATAATAACAAGAATAAAGGGCAACTTACTAAGTAAGTATACATCGATTCTTCCAGGAATGGTATTATTTATTTAGTAAAAAATCATATTATTTCATTGCCATCAAATTCCTCTTGGCTACTCAATAGAAAATTGGAATAGTGTTCTTTATGGGCTTCCCTAGTGGCTCAGATGGTAAAGAATCTGCCTGCATTGCAGGAGTCTCAGGTTTGATCCCTGTGTTGGGAATGTCTCCTGGAGAAGGGAATGGTTACCCACTCCAGTATTCTTGCCTGGAGAATTCCACAGAGGAGCCTGGTGGGCTACAGTCCATGGGTCACAAAGAGTTGGATACAACCGAGTGACTAACACTTTTACTTTTTCATACATTGTTTTTTTTTAGACATAATGCTATTGCACATGTAATAAAGTATAGTATAAACATAACTAACATGCCCAGGGAAGCCAAAAACTTGTGTGATTCCCTCTATTTCTATATTTGTTTTGCTTTATTGAGATGGTTAAGTTGTGGTTACCTTTTTCCCATATGTTAATTTTATCTTTGTTTTCTATAGCCTTTTCCATCTTTATCAATAACTGAATTCATAGAAATGACTGAAAATACAGGTTTTCAAAGGGTAATCCTCGTAACTCTTTTGGTACATGACAAAGTTTTCATTGATGTAAAGATATATAAAGACAGTTTTCTGAAATCCCCCCCCTTTTTAAATTACATCTTTTATTCATGTGTCCTTTCATGAAAATATGATGGTATTATTTTATTTATGTTTAGTTTTAACACTGTCACTTGGCAAAATAAAATGTTGGTAACTATTGTTTCCCAAAATGCTTGAAAATTTTGTTGCTCTTAGAAATCCTTAATTTAACTGAAATTCTTTTGGAAAATGACAATTGCTACATGTTTGTATACCTAGTGACCTACCAAACCACCAAACTAAGAAGCACAAGTAGTAAATGTACTTGCTTAAAGAGTTCTTCAGGAAAGACCACATATAATTTAAATGAACTTTGGTTGTCTTTTTGTTATACTCAAAATGTAATACATTTGAGCATTTATACATTTATATGACCAAAATGTAGGTCGTATAACACAACCACAGTAGGGTCTTAGGTCAGCCTTAAATGTGGTCTTTGCTGTGATTCTGTTATTGGTCACATGAAAAGGGTAAGTCGTTTTTCAGGATCCCCTTGAAAAGATCCCTAAAAGAAGCTAAGTTGCATCTTTGAGGATTTAATATGATGCTCAGGTTATGTTGACCTGTTTTTTAAAAAAACTTTTACCGGGTCTTTTTTTGGGTTGAGTTACGTTGAATTTCTCTGACAAGCTTAAGTTTATAAGCTTTAGCTTGTTTATGTGTGGCAGCAAGCGTTTTCATTAAAAAATGGGTAGACAATGAAATAATTTAAATGTTTTTTCTAGCTATCTAATAAAGTTTCATTTGAAAAAATGTGATGACAAAAAGTTATCCTTTTTCCTGTTTTCTACATTATAAACACATTTTTGTATTACGGTTTTCTAACTAGCACTTTAATAAAGATGACTAGAATTGAGATGCTAATTAATTTAACAGATTTATAAAATCATTTTGACTGGTAAGAGTCTTCAAAAAGTTAATTTTTTATATGTGTGACCATTTTCTTATAATACTGGAATATCACTCTTGGTTAGGAGGCAAGTATTTTTACAAGGCTGAAAGACAGAAAGTACAAGTGTGAAATATTTAGCATCTCTTTGAAAGTATGCATATGTTAAATAGGTTTAGAAATTTGAAGACTGTCAGGAGATAGTTGCATAGCATATTTACTTTCATAATGATTTGGTATAGGGATTATTAACAGAATTTGGAAAAGAAATTAACTATCTTCAACAAATTTGGCCATAACTTTTGTTTTAGGAACGTGAAAGTGAAAGTCGCTCAGTTGTGTCCGACTGTTTGTGACCCCACAGACTATACAGTCCATGGAGTTCTCCAGGCCACGATACTGGAGTGGGTAGCCTTTCCCTTCTCCAGGGGATCAGCCCAACCCAGGGATTGAACCCAGGTCTCCTGCATTGCAGGTCGATTCTTTACCAGCTGAGCCCCTTTAATCTGTGGATTTGCTTTTAATTGCTACTTTTATTTTGGTTTATTCTAAGTGTGTTTTGTTGTTGTTTAGGCACTAAGTTACGTCCCACTTCTGTGACCACATGGACTGTAGCCCTCCAGGCTCTTCTGTCCATGAGATTTCCCAGGCAAGAATACTGGAGAGGGTTACCTTTTTCTTTTCCATTTATGTGTGCTAAGTCTCTGCTTTTTATTCTTTTAGATATGGCACACTTGAAGACATTTCATTTGTTTTTCCAAAGACATAAGCAGTTTTAGTATGTAAAGATTTTTAATATTTAAAAACAAATTTTAAAACATCAAAGCTCTACAATCTTCTGTTTTCCTCCAAGAGTTATTTAAATGATAATTTAGGTGACAGTGTTCCACTCTTAGTAAGGTGGTAGGTAGCCTTTTCATGTGCAAAGTATACTACAGATTCTTTACATTTATATGGATTGGTTTATTCCTCCCAAGGATGAAATTAAAGAGTATTTTATAGATAGGTTATTATTAGTGGGAATATATATTTAATTTTAAAATCACAATTCCATCTGAATTTTAATTATTTTTTAAATTCTAGTGTTATAATTTATTTAATGTTTACAATATATTTTCGAGTTGCATCAGTGTTGTTGGATAATCTTAAATTGCTTAACATATTCAGTTATTTAAGATGGCCAATTCAAAAATCATTTTTAAGAATATTTTTTTCCTAGAGTCTAAAAATGTTTTGGGGAAGGGCAGAAGTGAGCTTTATAGAAATCAAACAAAAGCTTTGGACCCTTACTAGAAAAAATGCTTGTGTGAACACACAACACAAGCACACACGTTTGTTGTGTGATTTCAGGACTTCGTTGACACTCTGCCCAAGAGATTTGAGGCCCCTATATTAAAAATACCTGCCATAAATATATCAGCTTTTAGTGAAATAATGATATTTACACTTTAAAATTTATTCCAGTTTACCTAGCTTTTTGAATGTTGATTCTCCTAAGTTAATGTTTGGTTTATTTTCATTTTCAGAACTCCTGATTAATTGTTTAATTATTAAAACATACTGCAGGTTTGTTCTTTTGATGAAAAAATATCCTTTAGTTAAGTAACATTTTGTTCTAATTTACACTAATTGCAAAAACAAATCCTCTTGGTCACAATGGTACATCACATTTTTGTCTTTTCTTTTTGCTAAGAAAAATCAGTAGGCAGTGTTCTTCTGTCCTGTTGTTAATTTAATATATTCCATCTCGGTCTCTTGTTCTCCTCCTTGATAGGGAAGAATAGTGCTATGATGGTCAGAAATATTCAGCCTCATAAGGAGAGAAGTCACCATAATCAGAGTGTGTCAAATCAAGATCAAAGTGACTAGCCTTGAAGTTATAGATGGAATACAGAGCCTGATTTTGTTTTTAAACCATAATTTAACTTTTTTAACCACTTTATTCATTTAGGTTTGCAATTAAATGGTCAAAGCTTGTTTTTGTGGAAGCATAATATACGTGTTTTATCAACAAAGTAAGACAAGGGCCTGCCTCTTTTAATCTGTCCCAGTGTACGTGAATAGGTTTTTAGAGATCCTGAAGGCCACAGAGCCCACTTTTCTTTCTTCTCTGGGACTGTAGTAGGTTACTGATACTTTGCCATTCTCTTTTCTCTATAAGTATACTAACCTTCACATAAAGCATATTTGTAGTATTTTTCAACAGAAAATTTTGGAAAACACTGTGTAGAGATTTGAGTCTGTGAACTTGAATATAGTGGACTACTTTTTAATTTCTGTTTTCTGGCATTTCAGAAATATCAGGATATTCATTTGCTTCTGATACTCTCTTTTTCTGCCTCCCTCCCTCCTCCTCCTTCATTAGTTCAATACCATTTTTCATATTAAAATTTTGCTTAGAAATTAATTTTCTTCTAGTTTTTCTTTTTGAGAATGTATTTAGGGAATGTGTCTTTTCCATTTTCCTTCTATAGTCTGTTTTATGTGCTTTCTTTAGATTTGATATGCATTAGGTTTAGGGAGGCTTCAAGTTATGAAACTTCATGGAAGGAAGTTCTAGATTGTAAATATTTATAAATATTAAAAGTTTCTGAAGAATTTTTTCATATGTTCATACATAAAACTTCAAATCTGTGTTCCGTGTTATTTAAGGTGGTGTCAGAATAATTAAAAGCTTATTTTGAAGCTTGTTTTCAAAAAACAGAAAGCAGAGAATTTAGTAATGGCATACAGCAGCTCATTTGTTTTCATCACTGTTTCAGAGTTTTGTATTACACTTTTCATTTTTAGACATTTAAAGATTGTCTTTGATGTTCATAACAGGAGCCCTCTTGCACAAATGGAAGAAGAAAGAAGGGAACATGTAGCTAAAATGAAGAAGATGGAGATGGAGATGGAACAGGTGTTTGAGATGAAGGTCAAAGAAAAAGTTCAAAAACTGAAGGACTCTGAAGCTGAGGTAATTAACCATATATTTTCACCTTTGACAAAATACTCCTTTTCAAAATAATGTTGTAAATAAAATTCATAGATAATGTAACCATTCTATAGATTTTTTTCACATGTAATATGCAAATTGTGTGTGTGTTCAGTCGAACTCTTTGCAACCCCATGGATTGTAGCCTGCCAGGCTCCTCTGTCTGTGGGGTTTCCCAGACGAGAATGTTGGACTGGGTTGCTATTTCCTCCCCCAAGGGAGCTTCCAAACCCAGGGATTGAACCCTCATCTCCTTGACTCCTGCATTGGCAGGCAGAGTCTTTACCTCTGAGCCACCTGGGAAGTCAATATGCTAATATAATTTAAAAGAGAAATGAAAGCAAGCATTATGTGTACAATAATATATATTTTAATAATGTGTTTAGATATAAGTATACTTGGTAGGAAGACATAGTAGAATATCGAAAGTAAATTTTATTAGCTATAGTTAACAAATTATGAGAAATGAAATTTTAAGCCTTTCCATATAGTTGGTATAAGAAAGTAACAAAGTTTTGGGTAGATACAAGAGTAAAAAGTAGCTTTAGGATAGTAATAATCGACCAGACTTACTTGCATATGAATGGAGAAAGAAAGAACCCTAATTAAACTATGGGCATGCTGTGATAAATTACAGACAAAGAGGAAGAAATGAAGGAATGTGATTTTTGTAAATGAGTTGGGCCTTATGTAACCCTAGTGTCAGTGTAATTCCATTGTTGCAAAAATCAAGTAGGGTCGTGACAAAGCATTCCAGCAAGCTGTTCTACCACCTTAGAATCCGTCTACATGTTGAAGCGTATATTTAGTTTCTATTAATCAAAAAGATCATGAAGACATATCCATCTGTAAGTGATAAGAAATAAAAGATGGAGAAAATATACACTTAACACAAAAATCTATGGAGAAGGAAATGGCAACCCACTCCAGTATTCTTGCCTGGAGAATCCCAGGGACAGAGGAGCCTGGTGGGCTGCCATCTATGGGGTCGCACAGAGTCGGACATGACTAAAGTGACTTAGCAGCAGTAGCAGCATAGAATAAGTATTTGGCTTGATGTCCAAGAGCAGTAGAAGAAACTATAGGTAAACACAAATCAGCAATTTCAGTATGATGTTTTCTCAGCATAGATTTATTATCATTGTGCTGAAAATTACTTTTAAATATGTAGGATAATATTTAAATATTTAAATATTAATGTGAAATACTTTAAAAAAATGTTTAATTGGAAGATAATTGCTTTACAGTATTGTGTTTCTGCCATACATCAACATGAATCAGTCATACAATATGAAATACTTAAAAAATTACTTTTAATAAAATTCAGTGATTAAATGTGGATCCACTAATATAATAATATTTGTATTTAAACATTAAGAAGAGACTCAGATTTAGTTTGTTACATCTTACAGTTGGTCTCTTTGCTTTTGTAATTAATTACTACATAAAATACATAAGCTTTCTTTGACTAAATATATGTTTAGTCATACTTTAGTAGTACGACAAAAGTACTCTAATCCATTGAATAGACAGAATGCAGAGTATTCAGTAATTTTGAGGAAGTGTTTTTATTCCACATTAGATTTCTGTTAAATTACTGAGCTTTTCATGTAATCTCTTATCACAAAAAAAGTTACTTCCTCTACTGTTACATTTATAATATGTGTTTAATTCAGTGGGGATATAGAATAACTCCTCCAGGTTTAAGATTGCCAATTCTGCAGAACTAGTATCTTGGGTACCTGTTATTAAGATGACATTTAGGAGATTAAGTTTTTTTTTAATTAATTAGGTTTTTATTAAATCTATCCATTTGAGTCTCTGCCCCTTCACCAGTTAATAAGTAATCTGGAAAATCCCTATCAGAAAGTAAATAAAAACAGGAGTAATCAAGTGTGCATTATTTCCACACTTAGGTTTCGATGAAAATCTAAAAGGAGTTGAATTTACATTTAGAACAGACATATTTTAGGGTCTCCTCCTAAGAGTAAATGTCATAAGCAATTATGATACTGTAGATTTAGAACCTTTGAGAGTTTTTATGATTACTGTGAATGGTGAAAACAGAATTTTGTAACACTTAACTACTCTTTGAAGAATAGTCTTTATTAGCATTGAAAGAAACTGTAAAGCAAGGTGAGCCAAGTTTCCCCTAATTCTGTGAGCCATATAAGTATATAAATATGAAGTCTATTTAACCTTGTATAATATTGTTTTCTCAAGTGCTAGATATATTTATTTGAGGCATAGCTGCTAATATCTTGCAGCACAGTGTATTAGGCACAGTACTAAGCATCTTTCATAGATGATGTTTAGTCCACACCACAGCCCTACAAGGTGGGATATTATTGTCCCATTTCCATTTTTTACATGAGAGGAAAGATAAATTGACTTCGTCAGTGCTGCATGACTTAGTCATTATTTTAATGCACTTAACTGTACTCTTAATCCTAGACAAGTCTACAGTCATGTATCCACAATTTCGAATCTTTAAAAGCTCTGAAAACTGCAAAGTCAGAAACAGAACTAACAGTTTTACCCCCACTTGATGTGAATATTTATATACTTTGCTACAAAAATCAAGAATGTGTTTGAATATAGGTGCTACCTTAGACAGCCCAGGTGTTGGTTTGTAAATATAGTAAGTAGACCTTTCTAAGTGGAATTGGCTTTCAGAAATCTGAAAAATTCTGAACTATGTAATACATCTAACCCTAAGAATTTCTAGAAAGTAAAGGATTGTGACCTGCACTTTTAACCTACATGCAGTTAACACAAAAGAAAATGTATATGTGATAGAAAGGTACAGATAAAGAGTGATGAACACTTGTAAACCTACAGCCCCGTTTAAAAAAGAAGGCATCAGTTCATTTGAGGCAGCTGTGTTTCTCTCCCCTAGTGTATCCCTCTCTCTCTTCCTCAAAAGTAACTATGCTGGATTGTGTGTATATAATTCCCTTCCATTTTCTCTTTTTAATAACTAAAGGCATTTCCCTGTGTTCCTATTTTTTGATATTTTCTTAGTAATGTGTTTGCTATCATCAGGAAAATGTTACTTCAAATTTGATTCATATTTGCTTAAATATATCTTAGATGGTTTCGTTTTGTAGGAACTGCATGAAATATTTGGAATAGAAATGAATATGAAATCACTTTTTGTGGGTTTATGAAGTAACGAAGAAAACAGATTGTATGCAAAATTATAATCCAAATTCAAGATGTTAACTCATTGATGTAATACAGTCTTTAACGAACATAATTCCTGGACATCTGAAAGTTTTTATTTAATAAATAGTTGTTAAGTTATTTGATGTAGTTAGTTAGATTTATTTGTTTATTTTTTGCTTGATTGTTTTCCACAGAAATGGATTGACTAGTGCCTAAATGGACTATGTCATGAACCATTAGATAAACTCTTTGTTTCTACAGTTACTTTGCATGCGTGGTTTTTATCTTTCAGCCAGCATTCTTTTCAGCATTAATTGTCAATAGAGAAAGAATTATCTGTTTCAGAATCATGGGGGCTTGTTGAAAGGGTGGATTTCTAGACTTAAAAACCCAGAAATTCTAATCCAATATGTCTGGTTAGGTCCAGGATTCTCTTATTTTTAACAAGCGTTTAGGTGGTTCATACGAAGACTGACATTTGAGAACTACTGCTTTATAAGAATCCAGGGACCTTATCGCCTCATCTTGTAACTCTTATATTCTTACCTATTTGCTTTCTTTTCACTTGTCTCGCTTTCTTAAACTTGGAATTATGAGACAGGTTCAGATCTTGGTTCTGCCGCTTTTGGCTAATGACTTTGGGCAAGTGACATAGACGCTGCAGCTGTGACTGTTTGCTGCTCTAGGAGTAGGAACAGTGGTGTCTCCTCTGCCCAGCTTCCTATGTGTTTGTGAGTAAGGAATAATGAGATGATAAAGATATGAGTATGCCCATTATAAAGTGCTACACAACTGTAGCTTAGTGTACTTTTTTTTAACCCCTTGTTTCCCAAGATTATTCTCTTTGGTCACTGGCATTTTGGGTAGTAAGTCCTATAGAAAGAAGACTTTTAGACAGTGCTTTCCACGTGGTACTCTGAATTTATAGCATAAGAACTGAATGCTCAGCTTTTAACATTAGACTGCTCGGATGAAATGTATTTCTGATTTCTCAGACAGTTTTCTTTTATGTATTGTGTTCTGAACTAGCTCCAACGGCGCCATGAGCAAATGAAAAAGAATTTGGAAGCACAGCACAAAGAATTAGAGGAAAAACGTCGTCAATTTGAAGATGAGAAAGCAAACTGGGAAGCCCAACAACGTATTTTAGAACAACAGAACTCTTCAAGGTATCTAATGTCAGATTCCCAAGAAATATGTGTATTAGCTTTAAATAATTATTTTCCTATTTATTTTAAAAACATTAATATTTTAAGACATTGTCCATTATCATACATCCCAAGCACAAATTATTTTCACAGATGAATATTTTATATAGATTGATACACACTATTATAACAGTATTTTTTCCACTGTAAACATTTTCGTGACTTAATAATCTTCATAATTATAATTTAGTACCTTCACAACATTCTCTTCAGGTGACTCACCATAATTAGTTGTTTACCTCTTCCTGTCAAATATTGGACATAATGGTTATGTGTAGTTTTTGGCAAACAGAGAGCATTGCTGCAATGTTCTCTTTACATTTAGAGGTATATTTTTATTGTGTTGGATTATTTCATTAAGATAAAGTTTTAGATACCTAGTTTCTAATGCAGCTAGTTACTCACTCTTAATTTACTCAAAAATCGGGTAGTCTTTGTACTTTGTCTTCTTTTCCTCATTAGTCCCATTTAAAACTGAAAAGTTGCATCCCTGTAAGGATTCTGCAGTTTACCCTCACTGCTAAACGTTTTCAGGTTTAGACATTTGTTCTGTAACACTATGCGTCTATTAACTTTTCCCTTAAGAAAGATGAAAATTTATCTGTGAAAAAAGAGCATTTCAGAATGCAGATGGCTGTCGGAGAAAAGGATACCTTACTTGATGTCAGTTGACCTTTTTTGATTTGTACTATTTCCTTTAGGAAAAATTTTTTTGTGTAAAAAATGGGTTTTTGTCATATTTCTTACTGTTTGTCTTGGAATTTTGTCAAATATTTGTCCGAGAAAGTATTATAGATTAGCATTGTCCTTATTGTTAACTTCTAAATCTTCTAATTTTAAAATAAAAATGTAACACAATTGAAAATCCAACACAGTTGTAGTTGGTTTAGCTATTGGTATCATATGTTATCTATGTTTATAAAGTAGTTACTCATTTTGATTGTTTTCGTTCACTCATTTAGAACCTTGGAAAAGAACAAGAAGAAAGGGAAGATCTTTTAAACCCTCTATTGACCACCAGTTACGTATTAGTTGCCAATATGCCAGCTTGGACATCAGTGTTTGTTGGATCCGTTTGACCAATTTGCACCGGTTTTATCCTTAATGATGGATTTAACAGCATGACAAAAATTATTATTATTATTTTTTTGTTCTTGATGGAGATTAAGATGCCTTGAATTGTCTAGGGTTGTTGTGTACTTAGAAACTAACAGCTCTAAGTACCTTTCCTACATTTTCTTTTTTTTATTAAACAGATGTCTTCAATTTAATGCAAGAAAACATTTTACTGTTGTACAATCATGTTCTGGTGGTTTGATTGTTTACAGGATATTCCAAAATAAAAGGACTCTGAAAGGTTTCATTGAGGATAAATTGCCATAATATGATGCAAACTATGCTTCTTTATGATAATTATAATACAGAGGTTCCATTCAATGCAGCGTATACAATAATGTAATTTAGTCTAACACAGTTGACCCTATTTTTTGACACTTCCATTGTTTAAAAATACACATGGAAAAAAAAACCTATATGCTTACAATGCACCTAGAGCTTTTTTTATAACAACCTTTTTTTTTTGTTTGTTTTGAATTCTTTAAATATATATTATTCTCATTTAGTACCCTCTTTAGCCAGAATCTCATTACTGCTTCATTTTTGTAATAACATTTAATTTAGGTATTTTCCATATATTGGCCCTGCTAAAAAATAGAATATAGCATCTTTCATATGATAGGAACCAACAAGGAAACTTTCCTTTAATTCCCTTTTTACACTTTATGGTAAGTAGCAGGGGGGAAAATGCATTTATAGATCATTTCTAGGCAAAATTGTGAAGCTAACAACCAACCTATTTCTACCTATGTGCAGTCTCTTTAATTTTACTAGAAATGGGAATCATGGCCTCTTGAAAAGAAAAAAAAAGTCACCATTCTGCATTTAGCTGTATTCATATATTGCATTTCTGTATTTTTTTGTTTGTATTGTAAAAAATTCACATAATAAACAATGTTGTGATGTAATTGAGTGTGGGGTCTTAAATATTCTGCAGTTGATAGAAAAGACTAGAATGTGTTTGGAAAGAAACTTTCCAATTTGAATTTGCCTTCATGATTGTAACTCTTTTGTTTGTTTCATTTAGAATGTGTTTGTGCTGATTTTCTAATTTATGGAATATAGTTATCTATCTACTTGTTACTGTCTCCTATTAACACATTTCTCTGAGAACAAATTTCAACTCACCAGGTGAAGCCTCAAGTCCTTGGACTGAAATTTTTTAACTGGAAAAGAGAGTGGTATAATTTCTTTTCACTAAAGTCAAATGATAAGAGATTTTAACAAAATGCTTTGTGATATTTTAATGATTAATGCAACATAGTTTGTAACTTTAAAAAGTTTCACTGTATCTTTTGATGATCCTGTCAGAAGGAAGTAACTGATTATGATGATTACCCAATATTTTTGTTGACATTAGAAAGTGAAGGGTTTAAATAAAACAGGATGCTTAAAAGATCCTTGTTGCTTTTCAGAGATACATAGATATAAAGTATAGAGCATATTAGGAAGATCATTCACTTTACAGAATCTTGACTTCACATGTAAGTTCATTCTGTGATACTATTTTTAAAGCAGATCTTATGAGGCATACATGATTTAAGATTACTGCAGTAACAATTTATCCTTCCTTGTTGGCCATCACTAGTTAAAGATTGTCTTCGAAAATATAGTGCTTTCTGCTGTGTGTTTTTTTTTTTTTTTAAATTGGCTGTTACTCCAAGACCAGAATCATATATTCAGAAATAACTGTACATAAATATGCAGGGATATTTTTTGTTTGATTTGGTTCTTATAATAGAGATTTGGTTAACACCCCTAACGAGAAAAGTTTGGTTTTAGGAAAAATAACTTATTGAATTTGGAGACTGCAAAATCAGAAAGTTTATATTGACCACCGGTCTAACTGATAAGTACTGTTGCTTCTAGAAACAAGGTTCCATTTAAAAATTCTGTATACATTGTGGTAACTGTAAAGTCACCTTTATTCTATTACCCTAGTGGAAACTTTCAGAAGTTGTAAACAGCAAACTTGTAAACAGCAAAGTGGACAGTACCTAGTCTCCATTGTGAGAGCCATTAAAATAAACTGGAGTAACTCTTTAACCACTATGCTGTTTAAATGAGGCCAGAGAAGCCCTAATCCAGGTGCACATCTCATGGCAGAGTCATGCTGCCACCTAGTGGGAGTGAGAGCTTATTGTTTTTATCAGGTTCACATTGGACCTGTGGCTTATTTCTGTGGAGCTCAGGTTCTAATTTTGAAAGCTAAGGAGATACAGACTTGTGCTTCTCAGACTCATTAGCTTAGTGTCACACCACCACCCACATATTCTGACTCTTTGCACCTTTCATACCTTTTATCCTCTTGGAAAAAGACCTAGGAATGTGGAGGTCAGGGTATAGTAGGTGAGCAAAAAGGTGGAAAGAATGTAAGATTGCAACAATAGCAAAGTGTTGACTTAGAAGTCATTTAGATCACTGTCTCCAAACCTGATACTGTTTCTTTGTGAAAATATTTTTGAGCATGTATGTGTGATTATACCTATATAGTAAATTATATACAGGTAGCACTGTGTTAGGGCTTCCCAGGTGGCGCTGGTGGTGAAGAACCCACCTGCCAGTGCGGGAGACCCAAGTGACGTGAACTTGATCCCTGGGTAGGGAAGATCCCCTGGAGGAAGAAATAGCCATCCACTCCAGTAATCTCACCTGGGAAATCCCATAGACAGAGAAGCCTGGCAGCCTGTGGTCCATGAGGCAACAAAGGGTTAGACACAACTGAAGCAAGCACCATGTTAATACGAACATTATGAAACAATTTTTAAAACTCAAAAAAAAGTTTAGCACTCTTCCCAAGCCCCAGTAAATTATCTAATATACTCTACTTTGGAAGCCCTTGGTTTAATATGGTAGTCGGTAGTATGTAGATCATTAATATTACTGTTGAATCCCTAAGGAAGTCCTGCCATGGTATCCTACTTGATGTAAAAGGAAAAATTACTGTTTGTCCAATAAATTGAAATCTTTTCTAAAAAATAGCTTGCAAATAAAAACAAAAGTTTGTGTACTTCATTCAGGATATTTGCCCTACCTCAGACAGTCAGCTAAATAGTTTGCGTACATTATCTTCATTTAATCCTTATTAGATAGCAGTGTCATCCTTTCCATAGGTGTGGAAGCAGCTTTGGAGGTGGTTAGTGACTTACCCAGTAGAGAGGTGGTGGCTGGTGAAGTTGGAGTATGAACTGGTCTTGGCAACAGCAGGGCCTGTGTGCCTCAGTCTTACGCCATATGACCCCCTGGTGTGTGCCAGAGAACACGAAACACGCTGACTAACCACCTCGGTTCAAGCCCCATCGGTGTAAATTAGGTATGTTACTTTCTGTTTCTGAGTATTTGTCTCTTCAGCCCTAAGATAAGGCTCATGCCTCCCTTGCTAGTTCAGAGTGCAGATTGCATTGTGACTGTGCATGTGAAGGTGCCTGGACCTTGAGAGAATTTCTTGAATTTTAAGAAATTCAATTTAAACTGAAAAACAGTTCAACACCTTACTCCCTTCCCAGAACGTTGATGGATGTGGTGATGCCAGGGCCATGACAAACCAAAATGTTTTTTCCTACTTTTAGGTAAGTTTGCATGCTGCCATGCTAAGCCTCTAGACATGCTTCTTTGTACACAGAGCCTTTTTGGAATTACTAAATGAGGTATGTTTCAACAATAGGGTACACCATAGAAATAAGCTGATTTTGGTTAAGAGCAGGTTTTCTACAGTGCTAGTAACAAGAGTTAAAAAATATGTCCTTCTTAGTAAGTAATGCTGAACTGGTTTATCAGTATCTCATCTCTGATGAAAATATTGCTGCTTTTCAAGCAGACTTGGTTCCCATGATTTGGGATTAACCCATAGAATGTTCAGAGTTTAGTGTAAGCCATTTTCAACAAAAAATAGGGACTGACAATTTCCTGTGTTCTTTAGAAGACTTTCAAAGCTTCACAGGAAGAATGAAGACTATTCTTGGCCTGAACAATGTGCCCCATGGGGTGTTGGGCCCAGCCCAACAGCATTGTATTAGCAAAGGAGGGTCAAGTGAAAGGAGACCTTGTTCTGTGCCAGGCTCTCAAAGGGTAGCCTGAAACCACACTGGCCACCCAGACCCAGTTTTGGATGCAGTGTTTGTGAACCTGGTGAAACCTCGTGCCATTCAGGCTTTTTGAAATCCTTTGGGATGGAGAGGGAGTAGTGGTTGACACCTCTGAGAACAGGGATCCGTGAGAACTTGGCAGAAGGGGAGAGGCTAATTGGGGGAAATGGTAAGACTCTGCCAACAAGTGTCTATTTTTTGTTCTCTTCCTCTTCAAAGTGAGTCTTTCTTAGCTTACAGGTGTGTTGCAAGGAATAATGTCTCACCCTGGATATTTACAAGGAAACAGCAGACCACAGAGGCCCCATGAGCTGGCTCTCATCCAAGTGTGGAGTACTGAACTAGGTCTAGCAGGGGCTTACAACTTTTTTCCCCTCATTTAGTTCCATTGTTTTTGAATTTCACTGTGGAGTCTTTCATATTTAAATGTATGCTCCAGGCCCAGGAAAGTTCTGTGTTTTGGGTAAGCTAGTTATTTAAGCAACTTGGCAAATGGTAGATGAAGTGATGGGTGCCATGACACAGACCCTGGAATTACTGTGCGTTTTCTTCCCTTGCTTTTTAGAAGTAAAGAGTATATATTTTGTCTGATTGGGAGTGGGGGAGCTGTTATTTTTTTTTGGCTAGGAATAAATCTCGTGATTATACAAATCTATAGCTTAATGTGGTTTGCTTTTCAGACAAAAAAAAAGTTGTAATTAATGGATCACAGTTCTTACACTCAGACACCAAAATAAAATTCTCCTTCAACCTTTAGGTTGCTGGGTACAGGTATAAGAAACTCAAATTTGCACTTTCTTTCCCAAACCCCTCTACTTCATTAGTTCTTAATTAGACCTCATCCCTTGTAGTCATACTTGGAAAAGGAGTAGAGGCCACTGAGGCAAGCTCACTTCTGTGGTGTCTTCATTCAGATGGGATTGACCCAGGTATAATCCACGTCCAGAAGAGATGGACTTTCTCTCTAACTTGTGCTGTGAGGACTGATGAACTCACCCTACCAAGTGGGAGCATTTCGACATTCAAACTGGGAAGAATTCCTACTTACCAAGGGAGAAAAAACTCAGTTGGAAATTGAGGCAAGGAGACAAAAATCAGCAAAAGGTGAAGCAACAAATGTTTGTTGAGTACCAACTATGTGCCAGATACAGACTTCACATAAATTTCAAAGATCAGTAGAATGCTATGACATGGCCATTTTAACCCCTCATTAAAAACAAGCATACTAGAATGGATTAAGAAGTGTGGTGTATGTTTATTCAATGGAATATTACTTAGCCATAAAAAAGAATGAAATAACACCATTTGTAGCAACATGGATGGGCCTGAAGACAATCATACTGAGTGAAGCAAGTCATACAGGGAAAGACAAATATATCAATTCTGTGTGGAATCTAAAAAAAAAAAAATGATACAAATGAACATATTTACAAAACAGATTCATAGACATAGAAAGCAAACTTATGGCTACCAAGGGGGAAAGAAGGGAGAGAAATAGGAGTTTGTGACTAACAAATACACACTATATATAAAATAAGATAACAAGGACCTACTATATAGCACAGGGAACTATATTGAATATCTTGTAATAAGCTGTAAGGGAAAAGAGTCTGAGAAATATATATATAATTGAATCGCTTTTCTGTATACCTGAAACAAGCACACCATTGTGAATCTGTGCTTCAATAAAAGAAGGAAAAGCAAAAGACTAAAATTTCATTGTAAAATTTTATGTTGGTATTAATTATCCATTGCTGCATACAAAGCAAAAACTACCTGCTAACCTGAGTAACAATAACATTTATAGTTTATTACGGTTTAATAATAACATTTCTTAGTTTCTGCAGGTCAGAGATTAGTTGGGTGGTTCTGACTGGGGACTGTCATTTAGATGTCCGGAGGGCTGGCATTCAAGATGGCTTAGTTGGATCACTGGTAAGTGGATTTTCAGGAGGCCTCAGTCCTTTGCTACATGGACTTCTCCGTAGGGCTCCTTGAATGTCCTTGTGACATGGTGATGGGTTTTTTTCCCCAGAACAAATGATCCAAGAGAGAGCAAGGTGTAAGCCATGATGCCACTTATGATCTAGCTTTGAAGGTCACTTACTGCCCTTTCTGCAATATGCCATTTATTGTTGATGCAGCTCAGCCCTGTTGAGTGTGGGAGGCAGCTGTACAAAATATTTTTTCAAATTTTAGTTTAATAAAATTATTTAAATATTTTAATAAACACGTTTACAAATAATGCTGTGAACATTTCTGTACACATCTTGCCCAAATATGGGAGTTTCTGTAGGCTTACACATCATGAACAAAGCCAGCAAATTGGTGCCTTTAGGTTCACAAGCCTCTGTCAAGTTTTCTGTGAGTCATCATGTAAAATGTTCTATCCATTGCCCCCATCCCCACTCAGATCAGATGTCCCCATAGACCCAACCCAGGGACTTAATTAACTCCATCTTTACAGTTTGAACCTGAAAAGAGAGCAGGAGTTCTCCCCCTGCCTGAAAGTGTGAAAAAGGGAAGATCTACAGCAGACCCAGGAGGCTGGGTGGCAGAGCTGTGGTCACAGAGATAACTCTGAGCCACCCAGCACCAATGCTCCCCCACAGACTTCTCCTCCTAGGGATTATGGGTGAATGAGGTACAGATTCTTCAACCAACCTGGGCATTTGCGCTCAACGCATGCATATCCCACACTCCAGTTCTGGGTCTTTGCCTGTGTTGGCTGTTGTGGGAGCTCCACCTGGCAGCCCCTGAACCTTGGCCCTCATGAGCCTTCAACTCTCTCCCTCCCTCCTTGCTGCCCACCCTGGGCCAGGGTTGCCAGGGGCCCCTCCTCCTCGGGTCATAGATGCACCCAAAGCCCACATCTCAGCACTCCCCCCTCATAGGTGTGTTAGTTGCTGAGTCGTGTCCGACTCTGCGACCCCATGGACTGCAGCCCACCAGGCTCTGCGTCCATGAGATTTTCCAGGCAAGGATACTGGAGTAGGTTGCCATTTCCTTCTCCAACAGCCCCTCACAGGGTTGGCTTCCTATTGGTACCTCCAGCAGAGTCTCTAATTCTTCCCCATTTCTAGATATTTATGGAATTTTTTTTCCTGCTGATTTTCAGTTTTGGCAAAAAGTACTTTTTTCTGAACCATTTTTGAATCATTTGCAGCCCTGTGCCCTTTGAGTTAGGTTGTTAGGTGTGTATTTCCTAGAAACAAATCCTCATAATAGTTAAAACTTGATGAAATTTAATGAGCTTTTAATAAAACTTAAAAACATAGATCCTCTTTGTCGGATTAATGACAAGTTAATGTCAGGAGGCCTCAAGTCTGTTGCTACATGGACCTGCTTGAGTGTCCTTATCTTCAAATATATATATTTTTGTGTTCATATTATGTACACTGCACTTTGCTTGGATGGATCAAGTGGCCAGGTTGACACCTAAGTCTAGGTGTCACTTCTCTCTGCCACGTGGGATGGACTCGTTCTCACTCATTCATTCTCATTCTCTCCATCCGATCTCTGAGTCCGGGCCAGCCAAGATTTTTCCCGCCCTGCAGCAAGACTTCCAGCACAGGAATCCCCCGCCACCTTGAAGATGAAAGCAGTGGGAGGTGGTAGCCCCTGCCAGGTTCGCCAGTGCTGTGGAAGGCAGGCTCCGTGCTGCCCCCTAGCGGCCGCAGACACCTGCACAGGGCCTGGCTCCTCAAGGCAGCACCGAGTCGATGCAGCCCTAGGGTCTGTGGGCACAGCCTCTGCCTTCTTACTCCCATTCGAGCATCAGCGGCAGATGGAGGCTGTTGGGACAGAAGGTGGCTGCATGCCCACGCACGCTGAGACCTGTGCCGGGAGGTGGTTTTCCAGAGTGCCTGGCGCCCCTGAATTCCACACCACTCAATTGTTGGATTTTACATTGTTTTAAGAAATACTTCAAAACCTTTTATTATTTTTATTTGTTTAAGGGGAAGAGTTTTAAGAATGTTACAAAAGTAAGACTCTTGAACAAAACATTACAACCAAACATAAAGCATGAACAGTTTAAAAGGTTCCTTAAAATGTTAAATATAGCATTACCATTTGACCCAGAAATTCCACTTCTGGGTGTATACCCAGAAGAGGGAAAAGCAGGGATGAGAGCAGATACTTGCACATTTGTGTTCACAGCAGCATTATTCACCATAGCCACAAGGAAGCAACCTGAGTGTCCATGGACAGATGTAAGGATAAACAGAACATGGTGTATATCAACACATACAGTGGACTATATTCATCAACCATAAAAAGCAAGGAAATTCTGACACAGGCTACAATATGGATGAACATGCTATATGAAAAAAAAAAAGACACCGAACACAATAAGACATGTAATTCCATTTATAAGAAATATCTAGAATAGGCAAATTATAAGGATAGAAAGGCCAGATGTTATTGGGCCCTTGGGGAGGGGATATTGGAGTTACTGTTTAATGGGTGCAGAGTTTTGGTTTGGAGTATGGGAAATTTTTGAAAATGGTAGTGATGGCTGCACATTGTCAATGTAATTCATGTCACTGAATTATACACTTAAAAATGGTTTCAGTGAAAGTTTTAATTATATACATATATGTATTTTATAATTTAAAAGATAGTTAAGAGAAAAGAGAAAACATTGAATTTACCTCTCTACTATTCTACCAACCTGAAGCAGGAGAAGTCAAGTAATTTAACTGGAGTTTGGAGTCATGTAAATGGAAGGGCTAGGCTTTGAACTGTTTGCAAACCACGCGAGATTACAGATGGACCGCCAGTCTCTAAGCAGCCAGCACCAGGATCAGGCGCCTTCCGCAGCCTTGCATCTCATCTCCCTGGGAGCACCAGTTGGTGAGTAATCACCACTTCATTCTCCCTTCCTTTCCAGGGGGACTGACCTGGACCTGGACCTTTAGCATGCTGGCTCCAAGTTTCCCCAAGACATGGAATGACTAAGACTGCTCTTGAGCGCAGTGTGGCCCATTCAAAGCCCAGATTAGCACAACGGGCAGGGGACCTTGGTGGCCTCCCAGAGGCCCCTCTGTCCTCCTTAGGCCCCATGACTGGGGCTACCATAGCCACCTCATGTCTAGAGACCTTCCCCTCTCCTGCAGCTCCCTCCTCATGCCCTGTCCTCTGAAATCTCAAGTTCCCTCTCCCCATCCCACCACTGTCTCCACCCACTCCTGTTCTTACCTCAGAGACTCCACACCCTGCCTCACTTCCCTCCCTCCCCAACACTGTGCACTGCCCAGCAGGTATGGCAAAGTTCTGCTTATGTCTCCAAAAAGTGGGGCAGGGGAAATTTTTGAAGTGATATTTTTAAAAAAGCCATCAAATTGCTTTTCATGGGAAACCAAGATTTTTTTCAGAATCTTAAATTTTATTGCACTGTTTACAGTTGTAGATTGTTTTTATTTTGAATTGGATAGATGAGTGGGAAGGGAGGGACCATTAGGCATTAAGGGTTTACAGCCTCTACGTATCTTGATGTGGCCCTGCCCAGTCTGCCTGATGGTGGGTCTTCTTTCTCTTGCTTATTCTCATGGGGACCTGAGCATCTCAAAGAGGCCAGATCTCAGAAGAGCTGGGAGAGCAGGAGGTGGAAGGAACCTTCAGCCTGTATCAGAGGAGTTTGCTATCTCTGCGAAATGCTTAGGAGGAATGGGACTGGGCCAGGGAGAAGCTAGGCTCAGGGTAGGGTGATCACCCTAGGGGTGCCCGTTTTGGGCAGAGGTCAAGGACAGTAGGGCATCAGCTTTCTGGTGGCTGGGGAAGGGGAGGCACTGATCTCTACTTGGAGTATCAGCTTGGCCAGGTCGGAGCGGACACAGGACTAGGCGTCCCCGGGCCTTACCATATTCTTGGTGGATGGGGGGCCTTTCTGGAAAAGGGGTTGGACACACACTCGTGTGCTCCTCCTGGGGTTGTGGCAGCACACAGTGGGCCTCACAGGGTTATTTTGGCCACTTGAAAAGCCTGCTAACATTGCCTAGCAAGTGGTGAGTTTATAGGAATGGGTGTGTGGATGGAGGCCCGTCTGCCCTCATCCGGTGCCCTGCCCACTTCGCTGGAGAAGATGAAGTGGGGAGCAAGTACGCGCCAGGATCCCCATCTAGGGAAAGCTGGGAATACTCCCCGTGGGCACCAGGGGGCAGCACTGCTCCAGCGTCAGGCTCTGACAGAATACCCTTTCCTGGCCTCGGCAGCTGCAGTGGCGCTAAGTTCTTGGGGCTATAATTATTAGTTTTAGATTTTAAGAAATAAAAGGCATTTTAAGGGTCATAAACTTGGTGAGGGTCCTTACAGTAGTAGGTGGAGAAACTTAGTTTGAGGAAAAAAATATGAAACAGGTTCTGCTCTCTAGCTCTGATGAGAAACAAGCCCTTTGTCCTCTTTGCCTCAGTTTCTCCATCTGTCAGACTGGGACAATCTCTTCTGCACCTACAGTTTAAGAAACTGTTGTGCTAAAAGGTGCAATTGATGAGAAACGATTTCCCCATGTTCGAAGTAGCTGGCACACAGTCATGGGCATTCCTACAGTGAAGAAATGTGCCAGTGTCACACCTTTATAAGTAGATTCATGAGTCTGTCCTTTGGAATTAATTTTCCATAGTTGGAAACATGTGGCAGATGAATGATGCTTCCTGCTTCTGCAAGTTGACATAACCAAGGGGCTGTGGGTGGGCTGGCAGAGCATTAGACTTGTTTGGCCTCAAAAGAAGGGAGAATCCACAAAGTCAAGGTCATACTTGGCCAGTGGAGACCTCACAGCAAGTGGAAGCCTCTCTTTAGGGTGTGTGTTGGGGGGTTTGTGGTACCCACTATTGGACATCCAACTACAAGATCTTCCTTTTGCTGTCTTGTTTTGCCCAGATATAAACAATCGCCCTGAAAGTGAGAAGAGGGAGAATGAGTTGGAGGTCAATTTCCTTGTGGCTGAACTTCTCGTCAACTTTTTGTGAAAGAGCCTGGCCCTGCTCATCCCAGGAAGGCAGTGAAGCCAGGGTAGCATGAGACGTGACAGGATGAGTTACTGTAGCTGGCAGAGCCCTGGACGGGGCAGGCAGAATGCACGGCAGTCCAGCAAGTCATCCTTACCATTAGACAAAGGGAGGCTTAGCAGATGGTATGCAATTTTCTAAAAGGCATCGAGTTTAAAAGCCCATTCAGCCCAAAGTATTTACACAAATCTCAACCGTGAGCATCAGGTAGGTGCCAGTCCTGACTCTGCTACCTGACCCTGAGCAAGTTCCATGACATTTATTTTTAAGTCTCATGTTCATCATCTGGAGAACAGAGACACTCATTTCTTCCATGCAGAATTGCTGTGCAGATTAAATGAGCTTGCTTCTCTCAGGTGCCTAGGAGAGCATCCAGAGTGCAGTAAGTGCTCAATAAATATCAGTGTAGCAGGATGCGGAGTGAGAGGTTGAGAAATTTGGTTGTTTAGTTTCATGAATATTTTGTTTAAGTATTTCTGTTTATCTTTGTGGGGTGGGGACAGAGTAGTCTTATGACTAATTAGGAAAAAATGAAAGCTATCTTTCTTCTTCTAGGAAGAGAACCAGACTTTGCTGTTCTTAAGATCTGGACCCCTCCTTACATCCAGAAAACATCTGTGGTTTTAAGGCCAATGTCCTGTAGTAGTGCAAAGGGGCAGAATGCATGAATTTGGAGACTTGAAAAGGGTACAGTGGCTGGAGTCTGCCTTCTGTCTCCCAGGGTCTGGAAAGAAGCACCTTGTCCTCATCTGTAAGGGGGAGCTGGGTGCAGGGCATGGTGGGCCCTTGTGGGGAGCCCTGAGCAGGCCCAGCAGAGATATCATGGGGTTGCCCTGGGGACCCCTTCCTTTCAGGGTTCTACCAGATAAAGACAGGAGTCCAGTGGATGTGCTGTGGGGTGAGACCACAGCACTGCTCAGATGTGGGGTCCACCCTGACCTGGACTCCTAGGAGGCCTCTTTGGGGCTATGTGACCCCCCCAGCTCTACCCAGAATCTTTGTGGGCTCCAAAGGAGGAGCCCGATTTTAAATGCCTTCCAGTCTTAGTGGGTGGTTTATAGTAAATTAGATGAGGGGAAATCTGATATTATTTGCCTCGAGATTAATTTCTTGTGAGTGAAATGCAAAGCTAAAATTGATAACATTTGCTTGGGTCTTGGAATCTCAGCAAGTCAGCACCAGACAGAACTGCTGAAAAGTGTAATTTTCATCTGGTGGTTTTGGTTTTCTTGACATCAAACTGATAGAGGCCTGAGGAAAAACAAACCATACAGACACAGCAACAATACAGGGCAGAGGGAGAAAGATAAGAAATAGAGTAGGGTCTCAAGCCCAATACTATTCCTATTAACTAAAATACAAGTGAACACACAATGGCACCGCATGTGTCATACACTCAAGGGTCTGTCTCACAGTGGTAAGGGAGGTGCATGTGGGGACAGAGGGAACCCACAGGTAAAGAAAAGACATCAATAGAGGGCCACCTGCACTGGCACCAATGCCTGGGTTGTGAGGCTGGGAGGGTGACTAGGACAGATCTGCGGGGGCCATCTGACGAGGTGAGAGACATGCAAAAACGATGGGCTTGAACCTTGGGGATCCTGCCACAGATGCCATCAACCTACAGACGATGCTATGAGGCTTCAGGGCATCTGCTCGGCACACAGGGAGCTTTCCAGGCCTGTGTCTGCCCTTCTGTTCATGTTAAGTGTCTGGCGTTGACCCACTCAGACCCTGACACCTGGGTGAATTCACGTGGGCTCACCCAGCAGTTTCTCTGGTTTCCATAAACACTATACACAGCCTACGTCTAACAGGAGCTTCCCGTTTAATTTCTTTCAGGATTGACATTAAAAGTAAACTGGTCTACTTAAAGCATAGAATCTTAACACACCCCACTGGGAAAACTCTCCTTCTGTAGGCCAAAGCCTATCAGGCTTTTTGGATTTTATAGAAGAACCCAAACCGAGAGCCAGGCCACACCTGTCCCTGAAGTGATGGGAGTTGTCTCTGGGTTGTCTTAGCTGGGGAGACGGGGTGTACCTGTAGCGCTGATGACACAGATCAATGCTGATGATACACAGCTTCATCCAGGGAGGTCTGTTAGGGACCAAGTGCCTGTGCCCCCGCAGAGGTCCCAGCTTCCTTCTGGAATAAATGATTAAACTTCAGTTATGATACAACCAAACAATGTAATTTAAAAAATATTTATTTATTCCTTTGCCTGCTCCAGGTCTTAGCTGTGGCACATGGGATCTAGTTCCTTGGCCAGGGAAGGAACCTGGGCCCCCTGCATTAGGAGTGTGAAGAATCTTCACCACTGGGCCACCAGGGAAGTCCCAGACAATGTAATATTTTGCTGGAATACAAGTGCTACTTTTGAACCATTCTTGTTGACATGGAAAAATGTTAATGTCACATCCATTCAAATAATAGGTGACTACACCACAACACCACCACCTCTGTGGCAAAAGGTCAGCTGATTAGAGAGAGGAGCAGAAACGGGAACAGGCCACATAGAAATCTACTGGAAAGAACTCTCTTTGGCAGAAAAAAAGAAAGCTGTTTTCTATCGCATAGCTAATTGGCTTGCTTTTCAGACCTCTTGAGCCAGAAGAGGTCACCCCAGGGTCATAAACTTCACCGTTGCAGATCACAGGCACAGAAGGAGAGCTTCAGCCCTGCAAAGCACTGAATGATCTGGGGTCCCAGTGAAGTCCTGCTCTGGGGACCACAGGTGTTTCCCCAGCAGGGTATGCCTGAGGACTGTACCTTCCTGCCTCCTCTTGCTGTGGTCCTAATACCCAGGTGCAGTCTCAGGACCCTCGCTTGTGGTAAAGAGAATTGGGAAAGCTAGACATTTGGACAGATGAAAAAGCCAAAGAAATCCAAGTGGCCCCCGCAACTCATACACTCTTTCATAAATGCCATCCCCAAGAAAAATGCCACATCCTCTAGAGTAGGAAATGGCAACCCACTCCAGTATTCTTGCCTGGAAAATTCCACAGACAGAGGAGTCTGATGGAAGTTGCATGGAAGTTCAGTCCATGAAGTTGCAAAGAGTGGGACATGACTAAGCACACATGTGCTGTCCTCAGCTCCTGTCCTGTCCTAAGGAAAGGATTGCAGAAATTAGTGTGTATGTAAAGAAACTATTTCTAGTTATCTTTTTATTGTGGTTCCTCAAGTTGGGTCCACACTCTTGAATCAATCTTCCTCTCTGCCAAGCCTTAAACAGGTCATGGGGGCCTGGCTGAGCCCAGGGCCACTCAGAGTGTACTCAGACTGCAGTCAAGAGGACAAGTGAAATCAGATGAAAGTCATGCGTTGAGGGCTTCCTAAATGTTCGTTCCACTCCTGGGCCACCCACTCGATCCTCTGGGACATTGACTATAAGTTGCCCTGATCAAATAAACAACCAAACATGTTTGTACAGAGATGTAGCGAAGAGGTGAACCACTGGGTTCAGCCAACAAGTTCATGGCCAAGAAGTGTTTCGTAAGGAAGAAATAGGTCAAATATTTTGTATGATGATCCTTAGTGGCAGGGTAAGGGACAAACTATTGAGACCCCAAAATAATCACAGTCCCCTGGCTTATGAGCATATTTGCTCTGGAATGCAGGGCTCCTCACAAGTGTGGTTTTAGTTCCAAATAATAGGGATCAAAGGGCACACCTTTACAATAGGCAAACTTCTGTTCCCCATTCTTAGGACTTGAGTGGGTTTTGCTTGTTTATACTATTTGTTTAATTTTTAAAGATTTATTTTTAATTGGAGGATAATTGCTTTACAATGTTGTGTTGGTTTCTGCCACACATCAACTGAATCCGCCATAGATATACATATGTTCCTTGAACCTCCCTCCAACCTCCCACCCCATCCCAGCCCTCTCGGTTGTCTCAGAGCACCAGGTTGAGCTCCCTGTGGTATACAGCAACTTCCCATTAGCTATCTTACATACGGTGGGTTGGGAAGATACCCTGGAGAGGAGAGTGGCTACCACTCCAGTATTCTTGTGTGGAGTGTTCCATGGACAGAGGAGCCTAGTGGGCTGAAACACAAAGAGTTGGATTCAGCTGAGTGACTAACACACTAACACACACATTTACATATGGTCATATGTATTTACATATAGTCATATTTCAATGCTGCTTTCTCAATTTGTCCCATCCTCTAGCATAACTATTCATTTCTCCTTAAATTTAACTTCACATCTCTTCTTTAATGCTGGTTTGTTGGCAGTGCTTCTTCACAACTGTGTGTATTCACATCAAGCACACCTATCTGATACACCATCCAGAGGGTGACTTTTCCATTAGTGCCTCTCCTGAGCCCTGGTGATTTCAGAATTGCACTTCAGAGAATAAATGAAAGTCTGAATCCTAGACTGAACTGAATTCAGAATAAGGCAGCATGACTAGTCCATCAGCATAATCAATGTTTTCTACACCTAAGAGAGTTTAGGAAACCTGAATTCATAGACCCAAACCCCCATTACCATTTGCTAGCAGTTTCCTCATCAGTAAAATGAGGATGACTGTACCTGCCCAGCCACCCTCACAGATTATGGGGAGATCAAGTAATGTCATGAGTGTGGAAGCACTTTGTGAGTCACACAGACAGACCTGGAATTGAGGTTTATTTCTACCATTTATTGATGATGAGACCTTTGAAATGTTACTTCACCTCACTGAGTCTTCAATATCTGTAAGGAAGGACACAGGTACCTGCCCACAGATGAGCTGTAAAGATTAAGTGGGATTCAATGTATTTAAAGAATGCATGCTAACTGCTAAATAAATGGTAGCTGCTATTATTGTGATTACACCTAAGTTTAGAGCAGTTGCATCAACATTATCATGTTTCATCAGCATCATCCATAGACATGAAACAAAGAAGGATATTTCTGGAGCTGAGGGCAGGAAAGTTTGGAAAATGTGCAGGAGGAGGAAAGTGCATGATGGGTACAGGGGAAAGTTAGGAGAAAATGGTCTTTCTGGAGTGAAGTTCTGTGACAGAGAACCATGAGGAACCAAGTCCATGAAACCAGCAGAAGTCAGACGGTGAAGTCCCCTCACAGCTAGAATAAGAGCTTTGATCTCGGTCCTGGGAATGTCAGGCCCTGAACTCTCTATTTAGTGCTGGCCAGAGTGACTGGATTCTTCCCTCCTGACCCAGTGCCAGGACCTCACAGCAGCAGAACTTCTGAGCAAATAGGGCAGTAGGAGGGGCCCACAGCAGAGAGGGGCCCTGGTTGGGTTACTTTGCTGAGGGCCCCTGTGGTCAGCCCCAGGGTCATTGGCTGCCTGGTCATGGTGCCAGCTGGGCTCATCTCCCATTTGTTTATCAGTGACCTCACCTGATGCTCTGGCCATCAGGCCTTCAGATGTCATCTAATACCTTGACTACATTTTTTTTTAATGTGTTTAAAACCAGTTTTTTAAAAAGAAATAAATGATTATTATTTTGGAATATTCTCCAAATTACAAAGAAGACAATAAAAACAGTAATTCCATTTTTAGACCTAATTAGTGTCATCTTACTTTCACTATGTAGTTGTATCTTTTTTTTTTTTAAGACTTTTTTAAAGAGTTGTTTAAGGGTCATGGAAAAATTGAGGGGAAGGTACAGATTACCCAAATACTCCTTGCCCCCATATGCATAGCTTCCCATGTTATCAACAGCCCACACCAGAATGGGACATTTGTTATAATGGATGAGCTTACTTTGACATACTCTTATTGCCTGAAGTCCATACTTTGTTTACATTATGGGTCACTCTTGGTGTCTTAATACTTATGAGTCTGGACAAATGTATGGTGACCTGTGTCCATCATTATGGTATCCTTTACAGTATTTTCACTGCCCTAAAAACCTCTGTCTTCCACCTGGCATCCCTTCCCACCAACCCCATATCCTCTGGCAATCAACCACTGATGTTTTTTACTGTTTTTATAGTTTTGCCTTTTTTAGAATGTCATATAGTTGGAATGATATAGTATATAGCCTTTTCAGATGGGCTTCTTTCACTTAGAAATATTCACTGAATTTTCTTCTATGTCATTTCATGGCTGCATAGCTCATTACTTTTTAGTACTGAGTAATATTTCATGATTTGATGTACCACACTTTATTTGCTCATTCATCTACAGTAGGGCATCTTGGTTATTTCGACATTTTGGCAACTATGAATCAAACTGATATAAACTTATAGTTTTTAAATATAATTTTGTAATATGCTTCTTTCATTCAACAATAGATCATGAATGGGACTTCCCTGGTGGTCTAGTGGTTAAGACTCTATGTTTCCACTGCAGGGGGCATGTGTTCAATCTCTGGTCAGATCCTGCAGCTGCACAGCCAAAACAAAAAAAGATAAGTATTCCTTATCCATAAGTATTCCTGTGCAGTCTTATTTTAAGGATCACTCTGTAATCCATCACATGGATTAAATGAGTTAACACCAGTAAAGCCCTTGAAGCGATGAGTGGCATTTGGTAAGCACTCAATATATCTTAACAATTATTATAATCTGGATATGTGTACAAACTATATACAACTTAACCATCCCTTTCTTATTGGACTTGAAGTTTGTTTTCACTGATACAAGTAATGCTCCAGTGTGCATTCTTGTGGACAAACGTGCACTCATGGCTCTGATGATTTCCTCAGGATGTATTCTTAGTTGTAGAATGGCTGAGTCACAGAATATGTAACTTCTTTCCATTTATCAACACAGATTCCTTTACCAATTTACATATGCTCCAGTCTACTAAAGAATTTTTTTTCTCTCCCAGTGAGTCTGGGTTTGGAGCTAGAGTCTCCTCTGAGAGTGAGGGGATGCTATGGTGAATAAAAACACGACCACCCCCATTTTATGATAGGAGCTGGAAGATATGATCCCAGAGGCTAAACAAGAGTACATGTAACCTGAAATGAAGTCATGAGTAAAGTGCCTGACTTAGCTGCATCTCAATTTCTTGACCTGTAAAATGGCTTCAGCATCACCTGCAACTCTTAAAATTTATGAGAAGATTAAATGAAATGGCTGTCTCTAACTAGTGTTGAGCACATATGTGAAGGACTCATACATGGCAGCAGTCACTAGCAGATATAGAAGCAACACAATTAGTAGTGCCACTGCAGAAACTTTGGAGGCACTGTAAAGATTTGTGAATGCTAAACTAATGAGCATAGACATTATTCCACAGAACATGAGGATCCATTGAAGTTTTTCGTCCAGGGACCAATATGCATTTTAAAAATAAGTTAAAAAAACTCAGAGGAATTCATAGTTAGAAAAAGGGTCAGGGCAGCAGGAAAAAAGATATGGACAATATCTGCTGGTAGGGGAGGGCACATTTAGTCGTCTTTCAAAGAGTCTGCCTGTAGTGCAGGAGCCCTGGGTTTGATCCCTGGCTCAAGAAGATCCCCTCAAGAAGGGAATGGCTACTCACTCCAGTATGCTTGCCTGGAGAATTCCACGGACAAGAGGAGCCTGGCGAGCTATAGTCCATGGAGTCACAAAGAATCAGGCAAGACTGAGCAACTAACACTTTCACTTTCACTTCAGACAATAGCAAATGATGAGGAAGAAGGGCCATAGACGTTAACATTAGCCTTATAGTCTCAAGTCTTGGATATAAATCATGGTTCTGAATTCAGTCTGTGAACTTGAACTAATCATTGTAACCATTATACGCTTCAGTAACTTTCTCTGTAGGAGATAACAGTAACAGATTTTCTTGTTTACGGAATGAAGCAAAGATCAAACCAGACAGTGAAATCAAATAAGTAATAAGTTCTGAGTTTTCTTCATTTTGTAAGCTTTCAGTTCTACACCCCAAGCAGATTCAAGATGCTGCTAAATTAAGCTCCTACCATGAACTTGAAAACATTAAGTCCCAGCTTGGATCCTATCATGGGATTTCATTTCAGGGCTTGGGACGTTTTATATCAAATAGTGGTGGGAGGAGATGCAGACATGGAAGGAAACAGCATCTGTCTGCACATTCCCTTTTCCCCGCCAACTTCCAGGTATTCAGTAAAGGAATCTGCTCCAAAAGGCCACACTGTCTTGTTCTATTTTAGCAGATCATGTCAGAAGTGATTGTTCCATGCAGCAGCTGATAAATTGACATTTAATGGTTTTCCATGTCTTTCAAGAGTTTTATAATGGAAATATTAAGTAAATGTAATATATGGAAATATATATACAAAAAAGAATAGTGTGTGCCTCTTTAGGAAGTTAAGTTTAAGAACATGAGTTCTGTTACTCCTGGGTTGATATCAATAATTCTCTGCTTAAATCATGGCAAGTGGTTTAGAAATAAGCATAAAGGATCCTTGACACAGGACGGATGGCTCTCGGTTACTTGGTAGCTGGTCAGACCATTTACGGGTGATTATTTTTTTTCTGTCCCCCTCCCATCTCCTTTTATCAGCCAGTTCTCTCAGTTAACATATCCATCAAAGTACAGGAAGGGAGCAAAGATGGAAAATCCTGTCATGTTGCAAACATTATCTCCAGTGAGGGTTATATGATACTATCTATGAATGTCAACTGTTTGTATTGTTCAGAGCCCCCATTCAGGCAGAAAATGCTGAGGTAGCTTCGGTCTTGACCATGGCAATCTGGAAGGATGATGTTTCTCACAGCACACACACTCCTGTGAACAAGCCAGGAGTTAGTCTATTGCAATATTAATGATTATGACTTAGTTTTGGCTCAAATTAATAATTCGTTCATTATTACTTGACTGTTTGAACATAGCCAGTCCTCCGAGGCTTGGCTTGCACTCAAGTGTCTGTTGCAGGGAGTTCCAGGGCCTGCTTCTGCGCTGTCAGAGCTTTCCAGGGGACTCAGAGAGCCCTGATTCACACTCTGCCTTCAGAGAGCTGAGTTGGGACCTCATTTTGGTGACTGGTTTAGACTTTTGGTGACTGATGGACTGAATCTTTGGTTCTTTGAGTTCATGGATTTTGGTGACCTCTGCAATACGAGTTGTGAGATTTTCTCTGTGAACTCTGGTTCCACAGCTTCCTTCCAGACTCAGCTAAGTTTCCACCACCTCCATTTTTCCCAGCATATGATGTATTTATGAGAAAGCAGATGTCATCTCATTAATACTTCAGAAATCTATGCCAGGCAACTCCTCATTGGAAAGATGTAGGGTGTTTAATTCATATGGTCTATGTCTATGTATCTTTCATGTCCAACTGTTTGCGACCCCATGGATTGTAGCCCACCAGGCTCCTCTGTCCATGGAATTTTCCAGGCAGGAATACTGGAGTGGGTTACTGTTTCCTCCTCCAAGGGATCTTCCCGACCCAGGGATTGAACTCACCTCTCTTGCATCTTCTGCATTGGCAGGCAGATTCTTTACCACTGCACCACCTGGGGAGCTTTTTAATTTGTATAGTATAAGCCAGATATCAACTACAGTCTCAGGATCTATAGGCTTAATTCGAACCTTTTCCCATTGAATATAGAAGTCTAAAGACTTGCAAGATGCTTCTGAATTCTTGACATTTTTTTCATGATCAACTTCCCACTGAATTCATTTCTTTGCCCAAAACCTCTCTGCATCTTGGGGTTGGCTGTTCTTCATTTGTGTCACTCCTTTGACCCAAACCAGAGGCACAACACTTCTATTTTCGTACTTCCCCTAACACAATGGTGAAAGCAAATCATTGCATGTAGCAGAACTTTGGCTGCAACCACTTGAAATCCATGTTTGTCCTAAGAAGTTCTCACTGGCTGCAGCACCCACAGCACTCCTGCTCCCTGTCTCTTTCTGACTCTTTTTGCTCTTCTCTTTCCTTTCCTTTCCTCTCTTTTTTGCTTCCCCCTCCTACGCAGGAACAAAAACAACATTTATAACATCACTCACTTTTTGTGTGTTTGTTTTCTATATGTATCTTTATAGTCTCGCTTTCTGCCCCCCAAAACAGCTTTTCTGCAGGGAAGCAGAGCCCTGAAGGGAGCCAAACTGCTTGGGTTCCAATCCCTGAGCTACCTTGTTCTCTGGATGTTACTCTGGGCAAGTCATTTCAGTTCTCTGTGCCTCAGCCTCCTGTTCTGTAAAGAATGGACAAAAAGTCCTCATATGATTGTAGAGAGGACCAAACAAGTTAATGTGCCGTCCGTGGAGAAGCAGGTAAACAAACTGTGGTGTAATCACACAGTGAAGTACTATTCAGTCACGAAAAAGGATTGCGGTACTGCTGTAACGGAGTAACTCTCAAAAACATGATACTGAGTGAAGAAGCCAGACAAAGATGTTACATATCGTATGACTTCTTTTTAAAGACGTGTCCAGAATAGGTAAATTCATAGAGACAGAAAACAGACTGATGGCTACCAGGAGACCGTAAGGGTGGGGAGGAGGCAACAGAGAAGAATGACTGCTTAGTGATATAGAATGTTCTTCTGGGGTGATTAAAAAGCTTTGAAACTAGAAAGAAGCGGTAGTTGTACAACATTTGTGAATGCATTAACTGTAACTGAATTATATATTTTAAAATGGTTGATAGCAATGATATGCTTTAAAAGCTTTTAAAATAATGTAAAGTGTTTTGCATATTTCCTGGCATACAGTAAATAATCAAAATATTATTACTACCTATCACCCCCTCCAGCCGGCATCAATGATTATTAACCTCAGCTATTTTCAAAATAAGGGGAAAATCATTAAATAGCAAGCAGTATAAGGGAGTCTGAGGCCCCAGGGAGAAAATTTTCCTGAGGCATGCCCACCCTGCTAAGATAATAACATTTCATCTTATTATAAGAACAAATGGGAACCTGGGTTGTAGAGTAAACTCAGTAGTTCTTGGAGTCTTTTGTCTCATTAATGTGGTTCCAGGAATTGGAAGTTTGAAAAATATTCTATTGTTTAAATATTTCTGGCATCTACAATTTTCCTTCCATCTTCATTAATGTCTTAGCCACACAGGCTTGCTCTGCCATGCTGCCTCTCCCAAATCAGGCTTGTTAGAAAGACTGAACTATGCCACGGGAAGGTCTTCAGACCTCACCAAAATCTCACTGAGGCCCTTCTGTAAGGACTGCATCTTGTTCAGGATGCTCAGGCCAGCCAGTCATGTGCCCCAGCTGTCTGCAACGGCAGCCTTTCTAATTGCTGTTACTAAATATATAGGACACCCTGTATGATGCAAGTAACACATCTTCATCACCATGGTGACCAGGCAACTTCTGCCTCCAAACACATTCCTTTGCAGCATATGTCTACCAGGGACTGAAGGGAGCCAGTGAAGCTGTGGGCCTAGGGGGATCCCAACTCCTTTCTGCTTCTAAGAACTGAGTGGCCTGTGCTCTGCTCTTTGACTCTATGTAGCAATTTTATCAAAACCAAACTCACTAATTTCTATCACTTAAAACTGGTTCAGGAAAAAAGCATTCAAGAGAAGGAGACTCTTAAGGTGACAGCTGGGAATCGGCTACATCAGAGGATACAGGATTCACCGGGTCATCCAGAAGATGCAGACTCAGTGCTGACAGAACCAATCCCAGAAGCACCCACAGCAATCCCTTTTGGGGGAGAGTCTCTTCAAGGATGGAGCTAAAAAAAAAAATGTAGGTGACTCAAGGGAGCCTCTTCCTTCCAAGGACATTGTAAGAACCATTTACCCTCCACTTACAAGTGGAGCAGGGTCAGATGAAAATGAGTGGGTGTGGGTGGTTGGCAGGGGCTGTCCTACTTGCAATAACTAGCATCACATGGCAGTCCCCTGATTTTTCACTGGAGTGCCTTTGGGCCTCTTTTTAATGTGACCCCTGGACTTGTCTTAATGCTGCTCCCTCCTGGCCCTTCTTAAGCACCCATTAGTGCTGTTCTGAGCTCATGGTGGAGATTTGTCATCTCAACCTCATGCCCAGAAGTAAGGAGCTACCTTCAGAGTTTCCAACTTGCTGACGGAAACCCAGCTCAAAAACTGGAGCCATTTTCCTCAGGTTGCTCTCCGGAGCCACCTGGCACAGAAAGCCACGTAAAGACCTGCTCATGGGCTGAATGAAAATCGCCTTGTTTATTGTGGGAAGAAGGCCTCCTCTGATATTTACTGCCAAACTCTGGTTTCTTTTGGAAAATTCAGTACTTGTTCTTAAGAGTCAGTTTCTTCAGTTGCAGTGAGGGTGTGGATCTGCTCACCCATTTCCCACCTCTGAGCTGTGCCTGTCGGTGCAAAGATGCTGGCCTCCCACCTTCCCTCACTGGCCGTGTGAAGGAGGATAGACAGCACGTGTATGCACTTGGATCTCTGAACTGTTGCTGCTGAGACTCAGCTGCCTGTGGAGAAGGTGGCATCCCAGTTTGCCAGAGACAAGCCGTGTGTGTATATCTGCTGTCTTAGAATGATTTTAAAAGGCCTCTTTCACTCTCAGAAGGGTCCTGTCTCTTGATAAGATAGGTGATAAGATCCTTTACGCAACAGAATCTTGTGTCTCACTGCTGACAGCCCAAGCATTTGCACTGTTTTCCTTCAGTTCTAGGATTTTTCAGATTTACTGGATTCTTAGAGGGGTTGGCGGAAAGCAGTGCAATTTTCATGGCCTTGTTATGAGTCCTAACTGGTTCTCTTTTAAACTCAAAGTAGTTATAAATATTCTGTCCAATATATTTGGCCCTCAATATATTGGCTCTAGAGTGGCTCTAGCGGCTCTCAGAGTGCGTCCAAAGGACTCTGCTAAAGTCTTGAAATTTGCATTGAATGACAACAGCCGTGTCCCACAAGGAACCTGTAAGTCAGCAGATAGAATGGGTTCAGGTTCAAGTTTTTTCTAAGTTTTTAAACACCTTTGGCAGATGATCCTGCTTGTCAGTTGGCAGATAAACAAATGCACAAGTGCTGAGTATGAACTTTCAAATGTTCAGAAAGTATTTAATAACATATTTTTAATGAGATAAGAATACCTGGAACATGGTCATATTTTCACTAGGTAAAACTCATTTATGCAATGGAATTTAATATATCAACAAGTTATAGTATGTGAGTATTAAATTCATATCTAACATTTGTTGTTTTAATATGTGCCAGACCAGTGCTGAATGAGGCACATACATAACCTATTTCTTCCTTGCAGCGACCCCATGAGATAGGTGCTGTGGTCACCCATGTATTGTAAAAGAGGAAACTGGGAAGAGACTCCAGGTCTCACAACTTCTAGGTGCTCTGTCACCTGAACTCTTTTGAAATGCACTTTGAAACTTCCTAGCTAGTCATTATACTAAAAAAAGCATCTGTCATCTGATTTTTGCCCTTAGGCCATGATTCCATAGCAATTAGAGAAGTTTCCTGAAGCTACAGTGAGATCTGAATTTTCCTTTTGACCCTGAAGAGACCCTGAAAAACCTCTTCATTTGCTATGGGTTGTTTTTTTTTTTTCCTTTTAAGAGAAAAGCAATGAATCTGGAAAAACTGAGGCCGTGTCATATTAAATATGATGCTGCCGGTTATGCTCAGCACTTTTTGCTGTAATGCTCTATCACTTCCAGGCCCCCCACTTTAGTCCACCTCTCTCCATTATTCCCCCGTGGTGGCTGAGATGGTAAAGAATCTGCCTGCAATGCAGAAGACCTGGGTTTGATCCCTGGTTTGGGAAGATTCTCTGAAGAAGGGAATGGCTACCCACTCCAGTATTCTTGCCTGGAGAATTCCATAGACAGAGGAGTCTGGCCGGCTATAGTCCTTGGGGTTGCAAAGAGTTAGACATGACTGAGCAAGTAACACTTCCACACTTTTCACTTCACAAAGGAGGGCACACTGGTATTGTCAGTTCAGTTCAGTTCATTTCAGTTGCTCAGTCGTATCCGACTGTTTGCAACCCCATGAATCGCAGCACGCCAGGCCTTCCTGTCCATCACCAACTCCCGGAGTTTATCCAAACTCATGTCCATCGAGTCGGTGATGCCATCCAGCCATCTCATCCTCTGTCGTCCCCTTCTCCTGCCCCCAATCCCGCCCAGCATCAGGGTCTTTTCCAATGAGTCAATACTCTTCACATGAGGTGGCCAAAGTATTGGAGTTTCAGCGTCAGCATCAGTCCTTCCAGTGAACACCCATGACTGATCTCCTTTAGGGTGGACTGGTTGGATCTTCTTGCAGTCCAAAGGACTCTGAAGAGTCTTCTCCAACACCACAGTTCAAAAGCATCCATTCTTTGGCGCTCAGCTTTCTTCATAGTCCAACTCTCACATCCATACATGACCACTGGAAAAACCATAGCCTTGACTAGATGGACCTTTGTTGACAAGTAATGTCTCTGTTTTTTAATATGCTGTCTAGGTTGGTCATAACTTTCTTTCCAAGGAGTAAGCGTCTTTTAATTTCATGGCTTCAATCACCATCTGCAGTGATTTTGGAGCCCAAAAAAATAAAGTCTGACACTGTTTCCACTGTTTCCCCATCTATTTCTGAAGTGATGGGACCAGATGCCATGATCTTAGTTTTCTGAATGTTGAGCTTTAAGCCAACTTTTTCACTCTCCTCTTTCACTTTCATCAAGAGGGTTTTTAGTTCCTCTTCACTTTCTGCCATAAGGGTGGTGTCATCTGCATATCTGAGGTTATTGATATTTCTCCTGGCAATCTTGATTCCAGCTTGTGCTTCTTCCAGCCCAGCGTTTCTCATGATGTTCTCTCCATAGAAGTTAAATAAGCAGGGTGACAATATACAGCCTTGACGTACTTCTTTTCCTATTTGGAACCAGTCTGTTGTTCCATGTCCAGTTCTAACTGTTGCCTCCTGACCTGCATACAGATTTCTCAAGAGGTGGGTCAGGTGGTCTGGTATTCCCATCTCTTTCAGAATTTTTCACAGTTTATTGTGATCCACACAGTCGAAGGCTTTGGCATAGTCAATAAAGCAGAAATAGATGTTTTTCTGGAACTCTCTTGCTTTTTTGATGATCCAGAGGATATTGGCAATTTGATCTCTGGCTCCTCTGCCTTTTCTAAATCCAACTTGAACATCTGGAAGCTCATGGTTCACATATTGCTGAAGCTCGGCTTGGAGAATTTTGAGCATTACTTTACTAGCGTGAAAGATGAGTGCAGTTGTGTGGTAGTTTGATCATTCTTTGGCATTGCCTTTCTTTGAGATTGGAATGAAAACTGACCTTTTCAGTGCTGTGGCCACTGCTGAGTTTTCCAAATTTGCTGACATATTGAGTGCAGCACTTTCACAGCATTCATCTTTCAGGATTTGAAATAGCTCAACTGGAATTCCATCACCTCCACTAGCTTTGTTCGTAGTGATGCTTTCTAAGGCCCACTTGACTTCACATTCCAGGATGTCTGGCTCTAGGTGAATGATCACACCATTGTGATTATCTGGGTCGTGAGGATCTTTTTTGTACAGTTCTTCTGTGTATTCTTGCCACCTCTTCTTAATGTCTTCTGCTTCTGTTAGGTCCATACCATTTCTGTCCTTTATTGAGCCCATCTTTGCATGAATGTTCCCTTGGTATCTCTAATTTTTTTGAAGAGATCTCTCGTCTTTCCCATACTGTTGTTTACCTCTATTTGTTTGCCTTGATCACTGAGGAAGGCTTTCTTATCTCTTCTTGCTATTCTTTGGAACTCTGCATTCAAAAGAGAGTGTCTTTCCTTTTCTCCTTTGCTTTTTGCTTCTCTTCTCTTCACAGCTATTTATTTGTAAGGCCTCCTCAGACAGCCATTTTGCTTTTTTGCATTTCTTTTCCATGGGGATGGTCTTGATCCCTGTCTCCTGTACAGTGTCACGAACCTCTGTCCATAGTTCATCAGGCACTCTGTCTATCAGATCTAGTCCCTTAAATCTATTTCTTACTTCCACTGTATAGTCATAAGGAATTTTATTTAGGTCATACGTGAACGGTCTAGTGGTTTTCCCTACTTTCTTCAATTTAAGTCTATTGTAATCTGGTACAAAATAGATGCTCAGTAAACATTGGTTTTAAGAATGAATGCATTTTAAGTAAATGAAGCAATGACTCAACATCACTTTCACAAAGATTATGAGATGGAATCCTGCAGAAACTGCTGCATTTTGCCAAATCCCCTTTCTTAAATCTCTGGATGACTGCCAGGAAATTAAATCTCTGCATTTCCTGGTTAATTAAATGTAAGAGATTGACTAGTGATGTAAATGTTTCCCCTTGATCCTATGGCTTCATCAAAACCTTTGGAAAGTGGGGAAGAGAAAGATTATCTTGTTGACTGAGCATGCCCTTCAGTCTGGTCTCTTCTAAACTCACCAGTGAGCCTTTCACTGCTGTGTGAGGGCGGTCATGCTTCCTATGCCTCCCACTGTGCCTAAGCTTTACTTTGGGACCTGACATGTCACTGTCCCCAGTGAACAGAGCCCTCTTATCTCATCTGCCACCCACCTATGCATTTCTCCTTTCCCACCAGGCAGCCAGACCACGTTCCTGCTGTTTCCTTTTTAGTGATTGGCAATAGGCCACCTGAGCCTGGAAAACCTTTCCTGCCTCCTGAGTGTCGGCGGGCAGGACGCAGAGAGGCAACTGACCCAGCTGAGATGCTCGTCTTGTTCAAGCAGGGAGTGCACTTACTGCCAAAAGTGCTGAAGGCTTTTGTGTCCCCCAGTGCTCTCAGAGCCTGAACAAGCTTTGCATTCCGATGCTCTGCTTTCCTGGAAAGCTCTCTTGTCTTTTCTCCAGGGCTTCATCTCGTTTCTGCTCAGCACCACACAGAATTACCATGGGTGTATCTTCTGGCCTCTAGGCCTTCTTGGGTCCACAGAGTGTAGGTCATTTTCTCTCCATATAGCTTTTAAAACAATTATTACAAAGTTAGTAAATATATTCATGGAAGGAAATTGAGAAATGCGGGAAACAAAAGTAAAATTATCTATTATTATCTCGTGCTAACATCTATTAACATTTTGCTATTGATGTGTAGTCTTTTTTATTTCAGTCTGTTTTCTTGATTATTAGGGGGAAAAAAAATAGAATTATGCCAGCTTGAATATTTGCTTAACTATTGATTCATTTTTATGCATTTCCCTTATTAATTTAAAAAAAATTTGTGGTAATTTTAGATTACATAAAAGTGGCAAAGATAGTACAGACAGTTCCCACATACCCTTAATCCAACTTCCCATCATATTAAAATCTTATATAACCATGGTTATTTGTAAAAAATAAGAAAGTCACACTTGTCTGATATTATTAACTACAGATTTCTTTTGTTTTTTTAGGATTTACCAGTCTTTCCTTGCTTTTCATGACCTTGGTACTTTTGAAGGGAACTGATCAGGTATTTTGTAGGATATCCCTCAGTTTGTCTAATGTTTTTCTCATGATTAGATTTGGGTTATGGACTTTGGGAAAGAAGACCACAGAGGTGTCTTTTTACTTCCTTCAGTTCAGTTCAATTGCTCAGTCATGTCTGACTCTGCGACCCCATGAACTGCAGCATGCCAGGCTTCCCTGTCCACACACCAACTTCTGGAGCTTGCTCAAACTCATGTCCATTGAATCGGTGATGCCATCTAACCATCTCATCCTCTGTTGTCCCCTTCTCCTCCCACCTTCAACCTTTCCCAGCATCAGTGTCTTTTCCAATGAGTCAGTTCTTCACATCAGGTGGCCAAAGTGTTGGAGCTTCAGCATCAATCCTTCCAATGAATATTCAGGACTGATTTCCTTTAAAATTAACTGGTTTGATCTCCTTGCTCTCCAAGGGGCTCTCAAGAGTCTTCTCCAACACCATAGTTCAAAAGCATCAATTCAGTTCCTTATGTTTTCCTATGAAATACACACTCTCAAGGTGGCACAGCTGGTAGAGAACCCGTCTGCCAATTCATTAGACATAAGAGATGAGAGTTCAATCCCTGGGTCGGGAAGATTCCCTGGAGAAGGAAATGGCAACTGCTCCAGTGTTCTTGCCTGGGAAATCCCATAGACAGAGGAGCCTGGCAGGCTGTAGTCCATGGGGTCACAAAGAGTTCGACATGACTGAGCACATGTGTACTTAACTCATGCACACCTCGCCTAGAACTTTTGGATCAAAGAGGAAGTTAAAACTGTGATTTATTAGGCAGCCTCATGAAGTGTATCTTCAACCACTTCATGCGCAGTGCCTGGCCTAGGGCTGCCCCAAGTAGGTGCTTCCTTGGTGTTTGTTTCATGGTTGGCATTAGGGACCAGGCCAGGACACTTCCCTCTGGGGAAATGATGGGCTGGATGGTAGCTGCTTCGTTCATCCTGAGAGACAACAGAAATAGAAAGAGCATAATTAAAAGCAGAGACCATTGCAGAACTATTTACAATAGCTAGAACATGGAAACAACCTAGATGTCCATTGACAGATAAATGGATAAAGAAGCTGTGGTACATATATGTGATAGAATATTATTCAGTCATAAAAAGGAATGCATTTGAGTCAGTTCTAATGAGGTGGACAAACCTAGAACCTATTATACAGAGTGAAGTAAGTCAGAAAGAGAAAGAGAAAGATCATATACTAACACATACATATGGAATCTAGAAAGATGATATTGATGAATTTATTTTCAGGGTAGCAATGGAGAAACAGACATGGAGAATAGACTCATGGACATGGGGCCGGGGGAGAGGAGGATGGGGGGTGAGATGTATGGAAAGAGTAACATGGAAACTTACAATACCACATGTGAAACAGGTAGCCAATGGGAATTTTCTGTAGGACTCAGGGAACTCCAACAGGGGCTCTGTGACAATCTAGAAGGGTGGGATGGGGAGGGAGATGGGAGGGAGGTTCAAGAGGGGACATTTGTGTATCTATGGCTGATTCATGTTGTTTGACAGAAAATAACAAAATTCTGTAAAGCAATTATCCTTCAATTTAAAAAAAAAAAAAAAGCAGAGACCAGTTTGTGTTTAGAAGAAATGTATCATTTCCTTGAAAATTAAGACACAGATTTGAAAATGGACACAAGGAAAGATGAAGATATTGAGGGAAGAAAGATATTAGAGCACAAAGTGCTGGAGACAGTTGTGTGTCCCAGTTATCCCCAAATACCCAGGACCCTCATGGAGAAGGCAGGAACTCTGGGAAAGGAAATGGGGAGGAGGCTGACTCTTACACAGAACCCTGTCCAGGCCTCTGCCTGACCTCTTTTGGGCACCTTCTTGCTCCCTCTCTGGCATTGTAGCCCCCTGGCTTGTCCTAGAACATTCACATGGTCTTCCTTTTTGTGTCACTGGTTTTACTGAAGGTTTGGAGACAATGGTAGGTGATTCAGGCACAGGCCATGCACTCTGTTCCCCAAGCTCACCTCCTGTCCCACAGAGGAGAGTCTCAGACTAGCTGACCTGCCTTTTTAGCCCAGGCCTCCTGCCAGGGTGCTGGTCCCCACTCTTGAGTCCCCTCTTCCCCTTCTACCATCCCTAGCCTACCTCCCTACAAATTCTGAGAGAAACTGGGAATCTCCTTCTTTTGTTCCCAACTTCTCACTCAAACTCTTCTTGGTTTCAACTTTCACAACTGAAAGGACAGTCAGTGTTTCTTTTCAAACAGAGAAGCCCTACTCAGAAGTCACCGTCTTTGGCCACACACACACACTGGCTGGCAGAAGCTTCAAAATGCCCAGGGAAGAGAGGAAGAGCTGTGATATCATCTTCCAGACCCTGTGGTGGGAGCATGACTCAAGCCATGGATCTCTGAGGGGACTGGAGGGGGCCAAGAGAACTTCAGATGGCTGGGGGGTGGGGTATTTTTTAAAATACCTTGCATTACAATTTTTAAAATCTTCTTGTAAGAACTTTGCATTCAGTCACATCAAGATTTTACAATTGACAGTCACCCTCTGGTTGTTCTTTCTGAGGAGGACTCTGCTGTTGATCTCAGAGTTGCTTTCCCATAAGGAGATCTCTAAGGCATTCACTATGGGCTTATCCAAGGGTTACCATTTCCTTAGACCTTCAAGATTGGATCACCCTGACCATAGGTTTACAGAGTTGTGAGTGAGTGGTTTTCTTTTGATCTCAAGTAAGTAGTCATGTATGGATTTGAGAGCTGGACCGTAAAGAAAGTTGAGTGCCGAAGAATTGTTGCTTTTTAACCATGGCATTGGAGAAGACTCTTCAGAGTCCCTTGGACTGCAACGAGATCAAGCCAGTCAATCCTAAAGGAAATCAGTCCTGAATATTCATTGGAAGGACTGAAGCTGAAGCTCCAATACTTTCGTCACCTGATGCAGAGAACTGACTCATTGGAAAAGACCCTGATGTTGGGAAAGATTGAAGGCGGGAGGAGAAGGGGATGACAGAGGATGAGTTGGTTGGATGGCATCACCAACTCGATAGACATGAGTTTGAGCAAGCTCTGGGAGTTGGTGATGGACAGGGAAGCCTGGTGTGGTGCAGTTCAAGGGGTCGCAAAGACACTGATGTAAGGAAAAAGGAAAATCTGAGTAGGTAAAGACAAAATTACCTTTAGTTATCACAACTGAGTGACTGAACTGAACTGAAGAATAAAAGCATGATAGAAAAACACAGACTGTACATTTGACTTTAAGAAAAATGGCACTCAGGTAACACTGGCTTCTTTTATGGGTTTCCCAGAAAGCTTTCTTGCCATGCATTTTTCGTTTTTGAGTTCAGTTTACCTGGGGACAAAGCTGCAGAATTGTCTTGTTTTTGCGTCTGGTTATCTTTAACAGGCCCCAAAAGTGTCTGCTAGCTGCCTAGAAAAATGGATTACTTGTGCCTCTGCTGGTTCTCTTGGTTCTGCTGGCTTGTTTTTTATTTTCACTGGTGCCAAAGGGAGATTAAAGCATTAATGGCTCTTTGCCCTCTCCCCTCTACCAGACAAGATGGACTGAGTTAGGGCAGAAGATATTCAGATGACCTGTAAGATCCCCATGAGACTGCAGTGCTTCCCCCAGGCTGTGGGGATGAGACTGACAGAAGGACAACCAGCAGCGCTAAAGCCCTGGGTTCAAGACACTGATGTCATTACCTAGATCAAGGTTACTTTGGTTGTAGCTAAAGAGAAAGTCATCTCAAAACAGCTTCAGCCAAGGTGGACCTTTATTATTAAAGAAAGAGATTTCAGAGCACCCTGGATACTCTTTATTGCTCCCTCTTTCTCCAATCTTTCCTTCTCTCTCTTCGACAGGTTTCCACTGGCTCATTCAAGCTAACCAGCCCAGGCCGAGACCCATGTGTTTTTACCAACTCCAGGCTCCAAAGAGAGAATTGGATCGTCTTCATTTAAATGAACTCTGTCTGGGAGTGGAGTGGGGGTGAGGGAGTCATTGTCATGTAATAGAAAGATGGCTAAAACTGAGGGCTGAAAATATACCTTTAAGGTTATCTGTTATTGAGCTTGTCCCTTCAAATTTCGGCTCCCTCCATGGTGACATCACTGTGGCTGTGATGATGGAATGGCTCAGACAACAAGAAATGGTATTCAGGTATTTTCCCTAGCCACTAGGGTTCTAGCAGTTGATTCAACCACAAGTTGAAATACCTAGTATATGTCATATACTCTCCTAAGCTCTGAAGACAGGAGTGTAAACCAGATACATATTGAGGCTCAGTATGACTTGGTTTATGTACTGAAACACATTTAAAGCGAGAGTCCAAAATTAATTATACTTAAGTCAAGCCAAATTATACTTTTTTGCTTTCCAAAAGAATTAAGAAACATTAATGGGGAACAAATTTATAACTCCTCAAAGCCTTCTAAAATCTCTTTTGTCTCTTTTTCCAGCATGTGATAGATGCTCCAGAACATCTTACTTGTCAAATTGCCTTTGAACTCCTATTGATGCCTAGTTTCCTCCTATAGCTCAGGGCCTGTCTCTCTCCACCCATGTTTCCAGGGTCATCCAAGCATTTTGTAGCTTGGTTTGTAAAGACTAAATTCTTTTTCAGGGAGTAAGCAAAAAGGAAAATCTGAGTAGGTAAATACAAAATTATCTTTAGTTGCTTAGGGGTGGGTGGAGAGAGAGAAAATACTGAAATCCTGTGTAATCACTAATCACATTCATTTCACCTGTGACCTCCCTTCACTCATCAAGGTTGTTTTAATTGTTGCTACAAAAGACCTGTGTATCCTCCAAGTGGCATGTAGTCTAATAAGATGTTTACCAGAGCTGTTTTCTAGGAACATGGAGTCATCTGTGTATAGTTTGAGCTGAGCGTGTTAAGACCCCTGACTCTCCAATTGTGTGAGTGGCTTGTGTGAGTGTCGGCTCAGTGACCTTTTGATGTCAGAGGACTGAAAACTCCACCCTCAGATCATGCTAAGTGCCTCCATTTTGAGCGTGCAGAGGCCTGTAGCTTAGCTGCACCTGTGCAGAATGATGATTACCGAGCATTTCTTTACTTTTCCATATGCTCCCCATGCTCCCTACACCCCAGACTGCTTTGCTGCTATATTCTTTATCATATAAATACACCACATCTTGCAGGTAAACCCTCTTTTTTGCCACAAACCTCAGCATCTTGGTATCTCAGCTTGCTGCGTGGGGCAAAATGAGCCTGGTTTGGCCACAATGCCTCCATCATACAGAGACGAAAGGAACCAGGTACTTGCCCTATTTGTTGGAGGAGTGTGAAAGGAAGGCAGGTCAGAGGCCAGCACGACTTCTCCTGGGGTCTTGGGGAGGGGGGGTGTATCTGGGAAAGTCACACAAATGTTTGAGGGTTATGTCAAGATGAATGGGAGTTTCAGGAGGGGTAGAGTTTAAATACACGGTGAAAGCATAATGACTTTGAGAGGTAGCTTTATCATTTCTGATTACAGATGAGAAAAATTAGCTCAAGATAAAACTGTAACTTGCACACCCATGATCATGCTATTGGTAGGTGGCAGAAGGTAGAGCTGGAGTCCTTTTTGATTTGAAAGACCATGTTTTTAACCTTGAACCACACTACTGCTTTTAACTGAAATATCTTTCTCCAAATTTTACCAGCTACATCCAGATCTTGGGTCTCAGACCCCGGAACCTCACAATGTCATGTGGTGACATTGACTGGAATCTCACTTAAGTATATTGCTAGTTTCCATCTCACACATCTGGCTGTGACAAAATAGTAGAGATGTCTTTCTCAAAAAACTAAACTAAAATTTGAAAGAGATTCATAGTGACTTGACAAGGAAACCCAACTCTCTCCTCACAGGACTTTCTCTGCCTTGCTACCCAGGGACCCTTTACACTCTTCCCACCCTCCAGGGCTGCCCCGGGAGAGCCCTTCTCTGAACTGACCTGCTGAACGTTCCAGACTGCTTCTGGGAGAAGTGTGTTCTGATGAGTGGAGAAACAGTAGGACAAACCACATTTGAAGTACAGCTGTCAAAAGGCGTCCATCCATCCATACGTTTGTTCGTGATCTTTTCAGATTCTGATTTTTCTGATTAACAGCTAGGAAGCTTGTATGTCAATACCGCAGTGGGGACTCTGGTCCATCTCCAATCTATAAATAAAAGCGGAGCTCCATTCCCTGCCAACACATTGCCTGGGACAATGGCCAGGTGCCTGTGGGTGGGAATGTTATTAGAGGCTCAATAAATATTTGTTGAATCTTGAATAAATTCATCCCCTGAAACCCACTAAGAAGTGGTGAATAGTCAGAGGTGAGAAAAAGTACCCTTCTCCCAGGAGATTGATTTTGTTATTTTATTAGAAATAGAATTGCAAATTAGCATGTGCTTAGAGCCAGTTGGAAATCTGTCCATTAATCCAGATAAAATTCAACTTATTACAAATCTCTTCTTGCTATCCTTGGGTTAGGTTTTTAGGGGTTTTAATATAATGTATCTACAGGAATTCCCCGTCCAGTGGTTAGGGCTCACTCTTTCACTACTGTGGACTAAGGTTCAGTCTCTGGTAGGGGAACTAAGTTCCCACAAGCATCCTAGCAAGGCCAAACAATAATAATAGTGTATCTACAGAATGGAAAGCTAGAAGAACTCCAAAGTCATCTAAGATTGATTTGAACAAGGAGATATGATATTGTCCCTCAAGAGGTGCATATGAGAAGTGCCAGATCATCCCATATATACTGTAATAAAGAAAACCTGGCCAATGGGAATTTGGAGGAATGAGATAATTTTGGCCAGAGGTGGTGAGGGAAGAATATAGGGAGTGATCATCATCCTTTTGGGGAGGGCACACCCCACAGCATGTGGGATTTTGGTTCCCTGACTGGGGATTGAGATCAAACCCATGCCCCCTCCAGTGGAAGCACAAAGTCTTAACTACCGGACCACCAGGGAAGTCCCTCATTCTTTTTTAAAGAAATATTTCTGAGCATCACCCAAGCTAGGCACTGGTACTGGGATGAGCAAGATTAAGTTCCTGCTTCCAAGGAGCTTGTGGTACTGGAAGAGCTGACTCTGCCAGTGGTTATGGTAATAGTTGATGCTTCTCTGTGTGCTGTGCAGGCAGACCAGGTGGACAGGGGGAGGGACCCCAACTGAACTAACTAGACCACAGAGAAGGCTTTCTAGGGAACATGCCTCTAGACCTGGACCTTGAAGAATGAGGCAGACAAAGATGAAGATGGATACGTTCAGGCAAGATGGATAGCATGAAACTGCTTTGAAAAGAGAGAGGTTTGGTTTCACTGCAGCGAGAGAGCTCAGAGACGAGGCCGTAGTACCTGGAAGAGTCCATCACAAAGGATTTTGCTGCCAGAAACACCACCCAGAGGCTGGAGGCAGGGAATGCTGTGAAGACACCTGGCATAAGTGGAAAGTAATGAGCAACTTGGCTTTACCAGTGGAAAGGAATGAGACCAAGGAGAGACCTATAGATATTTTGGGTGGAATTTTCCACGTGTTCATGGGGGCAGTAAGCAGGTTCCAGTCGCTGGAAGTGAGGGTGACTGATGCTGGATGCCAAGGGCTGGGGGGGTGGGTTGAGATTTTTTCTGCTTGCATGTGAATCAGTTGGTCTGCCACAGTGCGTGGATGCTGACAGAAGACATGTGACTCCTGAGTCAGGACCATAAGTTGGGACCAAGCACTCTATTACTTGTAGCAATAGCAGAATCCCGAGTGTCAGGACAGTCACATTGGTTGCAAGCCCACAGGGGCTACACAAGTGGGTCTAGGTAGACACCCACAGCCACAGTGGCTGACACCCAGGAAAGGGACCCTGGGCCTTGGGAGCCCAGCACCTTACAGCAGCCTGCTCTTTGAAGGAGAGATATCTCATCCCCTGCTGGAGCTTGCTGAAAGCACAACCTGGAGAAACAGCCCGGAAACAGCTAAAGGGAGCCCAAGGCCTTGGCAAGAGGTGCGGAGTGCCAGAGACCCTTGAGTCTTCCAACTGGGGAAAGGATGCTTTGTATCAAATGTTGAAGGGCTGTGCATCCAAAATAAGCAATTTGTAATTTATGCTGTAGGTAAAGGGAAACCAGTGTAACTTTTTTTGAATAACCAAGGACTGTTAAATTGGGGAACTTCATCTGGAAATGGGTGCAAGGCTGGAACAGATTAAAGATATCCATACGTTCCCAGACATTCCTTTCCCAGAGTGGTAGGATCTTTCTTGACACAGAGCAGGCTTTGTGACTGATTTGATGAGAGTACCACCCTGCGCTAGCAAACTGGAAGCTTCCATCTCCTCAATCTTGGGTCTCTCTCTGGTAGCCCTGAGCCATGTAAGACTACTCTGGGATTGCCATGCTAGAAAGGCTATATCTAGGTCCTCCAGCTTCGAGCCAGCTCTGCTCAATGCCAGATCTGTGGGTGAAGCTGTCTTGGACCATCCAGACAGGCCTGTCTGCCAGCTGTGAACCCCTGAGTGACTTCGGTGGACATCACATGGAGAAGAAGAGTCACCCAGCTGAATCCTGTTCAAATGCAAACACAATCTTAAGATGTAAAAAAATGATTGTTGTTTGAAAAACTGAGTTTTATAGAAGGGGCACACCTTGTTTTATTTGTTGCATTTTGTCATACTTTACAGATATTGATTTTTTTTTTAATTGAAGCTTTGTGGTTACTCTGCATTGAGCAAGTCTATCAGCACCATTTATCCAACAGCATTTGCTCTGTTCGTGTCTGTGTCACATTTTGGTAGTTCTCATATTATTTCAGACTTTTTCATTATTGTGCTCTGTGATCAGTGATCTTTGTTACTATTGACAAAAGATTATGACTCACTGAAAGCTCAGATGATGGCATTTTTTTAGCAATAAAGTATTTTAAATCAAGGTATGTGTTTTTGTAATGAACACAATGCTAGTCACACTTAATTGACTACAGTATAGTGTAAACATAACTTTTCTATGCACTTGGAAATGAAAAAATTCATGTGACTTGCTTTATTGCAATATTCTTCTTATTGCAGTGGTCTGGAACCGAACACACAGTATCTCTGAGGCTATGCCTGTAGGTGTTGAGCTGCAGATGAGATTGGAGGCAAGGAGTCCAACAGAGTCTATACTAAACTGGAAGGAGATAAGCAGGGCTTGCTTTAGAAATCCAGTGGAAGCAAGAGTCCTTAAAGAGACACAGTGGAGGTGTTTAGTTGAATAAGCACCGAAACCTTCAACAGAGCCGTGTCAGAGCACTACTCCTCCAATGAGGGTGCAACACACACACATCCATGAGCCTTTGTTAATCTGTGTCCTTGGGTTTGGCAACCTTCTCTCCAGCTGCATCTTTTAAGACTTAGGTTAAAAGTCAATTCCTTTTGTGCAGTCATTTCCTGAAAGAGTATTCGTTGCTTCCTCCTCTTTCCCCAGATTCCCCAGCTATGCCTCTGGTGTGGGACTTGCTGGCCACTGGATGTGAGCATCTCCCCCATGGACTGGTGTTCCTTCAGGTAAAATTCTGTGCTCATTCATTTCCGTGACCTCAGGTGCTGGTTTCTGGTCTCAAGGCCTGGGTGTTCAAGGCACATAGTAGGTGATCAACACATGATTTGCAAACAAAATGTTGGTTGAGTTTCCAGAATAGGATGTAAAGTTCTATGGTTCTCTTGTTTCATGTTCAAGTTGAAGTTTTTGTTTCTGGACACTATTTTCTTGTGAAAAATACTGATGTCTGGATCCTACTCTGAGGCTTCTGATACAATTGGTCTGGGTTGCAGGTCTGGGCTGCAGCTTGGGCACTGAGAGTTTTAAAAGTTGCTCAGATGAGTCCAGCATGCAGTCAGGGCTGAAATCATGATTGTGATTCAATCTCCATTTCTGAGATTGCTCTTCGATCTCTTAGTCTCTCCTCTCACCAGGATGAACTGTGTGTTCATCATTAAACCAGTTTGGGGAGGGCCTGCCAGAGGGGCAAGGGTCCAGAGAAAAATGCCTGCAAGAACTTAAGGATAAAGACTCTGAGAGTGAGCACGTGTGTGTGTGTGTGTGTGTGTGTGTGTACATGTACATACATGTATATATATATACGTATAGTATACTTTCATGATAACAGCTGTAGCCATGTGGCAAGACTTGGCCGTGGATGGCTGGGAGGAAGGAGGGAGCAGGGAGAGTGAAAGTGACCAGCTCTGGAAACTGGGAAGGTTGCTCGAGGCCTCTGTTCATCCATGTTACCACCTGAGACCCCTCTTAAAAGCTGCCTATCCAAACAGGCCTGGCAGTTTGAGTAGGCAGTGTGGCAGGGTTTGAGAGCTTGATTTGTAGAGTAATCCAGTTCAGCTCCTAGCATTGGCCTTTCTATCTGTGTGACCTTGGCTACTGACTTAACCTCTTTGAGCTTCAGTTTCCTTACACACAAAAAATGTATATTTTAATAAAGTTTTTGAGAAGATTCAATGAGGTTATAGTTATAAAATGTGTACTTATAAAAGGCTTGGTACAAGCATGCAGTGAGAGCTAAGTAAACATAAACTGCTAGAATCGCTGTCATCTTTCTGTCCCTATCTTTTTCTTTCTCTCATATAAACACACTAGTATTTTAGGGCCTCTTTTCTTTTGCAGTTCTAACACCTCCAATCAGACAGTGCAGTGGGCCAGAGCACTTGTCCTCCCGGAGCTGTGGGTGTGGGTTGCTGAGGGCTCAGAAGTGCACCCCTTTCCTCCAGAACTGTCCCCAGCACAACAGGAACCACCTCTCCCGGGGGTATCAACCAGCCCCCACCTCCCCCGCCAAATGCATCTAATGCCCGACAGAGACACAAGCGTGGCCTCTTTGTCATGGTGAAGTCAACTCTGTGCTGCAACTCTTACTCCAGAGCACCCCATGGGAAGGCTGAAGCCAGACACCAGCTGAAGCCGTATCACCTGCCTTACCCTCCTTCCCTCTCTCCCTTTGTCTTGAAAGCATCCCCCCAATAAAGCAAGTAAATCAGCCCTGAATATTTATTGGAAGAACTGATGCTGAAGCTAAAGCTTCAATACTTTGGCCACCTGATGCAAAGAACTGACTCATTGGAAAAGACCCTGATGCTGGGAAAGATTGAGGGCAGGAGGAGAAGGGGACGACAGAGGTTGAGATGGTAGGATGGCATCACTGACTCGGTAGACATGAGTTTGAGCAAGCTCCGGGAGTTGGTGATGGACAGGGAAGCCTGGCATGCTGCAGTCCACGGGGTCGCAAAGAGTTGGACACGACTGAGCAACTGAACAACGACAACATAATAAAGCAAGTGCACTGAATCCCTGCCTTAGGCTCTTGGAAGATTTTGGGAGCATGGCCTATGGCTGACAGTCTGCAGAGTTCTTTACTGAGGCTTCCCCTCAGACACTGTCAAGCCTTCACTCCATGCTGTGCGGCCTGACAGGGAACCTTTACTCTCAGGCCAGGAGCCTGGGTCTCTGACATGGGAAGGGGAGTCAGATTCCTGCTGGAACAGGAGAGGCATTTAAATAACACTCAAACCACAAAGCACTCAGCCTTTCATCTGGCTTCTCCAGGTCACATATGTTTGTCACCTGTGACCCTCTCTGCCTGGTGGAGCTGCTCTGTGCTTTTCTGCTCCACCCTCCCATCGGGCTGTAAGCGTCCGAGGGACAGGAACTGCAGCTGGGTGGTTTCTGTACCCCCAGCACTCAGCCTGCATACAGTAGGTGCTCAGTAAACATTTGAGGAATTTGGAATCAAAAACATGTACAGCCGAGATCACCAAAGAAAGCAGACAGCAGGGACCCACCAAGAGTTGGGCCTGCCAGGTAAGATGGAAGATCCCAAAAAGAAGCAGCTGTTAATCCCCGGGGCGGAGTCACAATGCTGCGAGCACCCTGTAGGCTCTCATTTAGCTCTTAAACCATCTGTGGTACATTTTACCATCTCCATTTTACTGGTAAAGTCATTGAGACTCAGAAAAATAAGTTACTTGACCAATATAAAAAGTGGTGGAGTCAGATTTCGAGCCTTTTGGTTGTAGTCTTTCTGTGATCACATCACAGGATCACATCCTAGAGTTGTGATCACAGGATGACATCCTAGAGTTGCTCTTCTGGGAAACTGTATCCCTACTCATGCTTGAGCTAGAAAGGACCAGTTGATGGCTGAATTGGAGGCAGCCTGCTAAGGTGGCTGGGTGGAGGTGGAGAAGGAGTTTGGATATGAATCCACTCTTACTGGGGAACCACAGAGTTAGGAGCATCGCAGCGTGGCTCCAAGGAGTCAGGCTTCAGAGGCCAGGCTGGTGCGATGGACTGTCCAGAGAAGGGTACTACCGGGCCAGATGCCGGATTTGCTCAGACTTCCTGGCTCTGGGCAGGCGGGAGCCCCAGGCGCTGCACTGTGTGACTCTCCCTGGGCTCCATTTCTCATCAGTCAAGAGAGCAGGGTGACTGGAAGTTTTCTTCCAGCTCCAAGTCCCCAATTGTCAATCAGTGAAAGGTCCGATGTTTCCCATCCCTCTTTGCTCCTCTCTGTGTAAATCCTGGGCTCCCGACCAGTGATCAAGTCCTTCAGCCCAGCCAAGGCGACAGAAAGCCTGACTTTCTCAGCCCTGAAAAGAGCTGACAGGCTGTTCTCCAGGCGCCCCTCCACAGGGAGCGTTGACGAGGGCTGGAAGAGGAGACTGGCACGGGAGCCTTCTCGAGCTGTTCCACAAAGGACCTCTTCTCTTTCCCAGGCATGATGACAAATACTGCTGCTCCCTCTGGCTGTAAGGGCCAGGGGGTGTAGACACGGTTCCCATGCCTGGGCTCTTAGGAAAATTGCAAGCAAAGGAGAAAAAAAAAAACAAAACTGCATGGACTTTTGGCTGTGCTTCTTGACTTGATGCCAGATAACCACTGGGTTCAAAATTACATCACTATCGACTATCTGAGTAATTTCTGTTTGACCGTCTTGCAAGAATAGCTACCTTGGCAACAGATTATTATCTGTTCCTTAATGACTTGTGCAGAGGAGCAGTTTTCTTTCTGCTGAAAACCGGTGGCCTTAAAGCTGGATCTGGCCAGCTGCCCCATCCTGGGTCTCTGAGTGGATTGCTTGGTATTGAGAAATGGAGCTGGGTTTGACAGCCTGCTTTGTCTGTTAAGTGGCAAGGGCCAGGCCAGCAGTGCTGGGATTCCCAGTGTTACCGCCCTCACCCTCAGCATTGGATTCGGCTGAGCCTCTGGGATGCTCAGCTCTGGGGAGGGTCTGATGTGATACACCCCCCACCTCATGCTGGCCTATCCTTCTGAAGCCACTGAGGGTCCTGTTCCTCATACTTCCACTCTCCCTTGCCTTTTGCTTGGCTCACCAGACACCACTTGTTGGCCTCTGTGCTTCAGATGAATTAAGCAGAAAATGGGAAGGAAGCTGAAGATAAAGAAACGATGTTCAGAAAGTTGACGTGACAACACAGCTGCTAAGTGGTGAGGCTGGGATTTGAACCTAAGTCTGTGTCTCCTGACCTCTGACCTTCTACAGGGGTCAGTGATGCTGTCTCAGTGAGAGCTAGTAGAGCCCAGAATGTGCCTTAACAACAAAAAAGGTATGTAACAGCAAATATTCACACACTTTTGATCACACAAAGGATCACAAATGCTACGGAATGAATGAGCGCTATTTGGCCATGTATTGTGACTCTGAGGCCCTCTGACTACAACATAAGCTTAGGGGGACAGAGCTGCCCTCATTTCCTGACTTTGATCTTGGGCTTCAGGGAGGGAAAAAGCTTTCTAACTCTGGCAGAACTTCCTACAGTCTCCCAAATACTTCCTTCGGGTAGTAGAAGGGTTGCCTAGGCCAGCTTCCTCATCATCTATCTTTGAGCAAAAGGAGGTTAAATTCAACCTTCTAAGTCCAGGGGAAGAAAGTCAAAGGGGATTAGAATTATTGGAGGCTAGCTCTTTTGAGGGGTGCTACACTTTATACACATAATCTCATTTCTAATTTCCCTGTCACCCATTTTGCAGATCAGAACATGGAGGTTCAGAGAAGGCAAAAAATGTAGGTTAAAATAGTTAAACTTTTGTTGTTTATAGTGGGCACCGTTTTTTTTTTTTTTTTTTTTAAGAGAGGAAATGTCTTTATTTGCTTAGGTATCTTTATGAACACTTTGGGTGGGAAGTAAGGCCCAAAGGGCAGGAGCCTCAGCTAGGACACCAAAGCAGAGGCCGAGCCCCCCGCCCTGGGGTCGGGGGCAGGGACTAGGTGGAGAGAAGGATGGCAAGAAGGTCAGCAAGATGTCAAGAGAGCCTGGGGATAGGTGACTCCAAGTGCCCAGGAAAAATCTCCAGTTATGACTGCCTTTGTGGTGCTCCCCAAACCTGCTTGAAACCTTGCTAGAGAATTCTTCTTATGAGTGGGGTTTGTTTGCAGGAACTGTAGAAAAGGGTGTATCCTTGTCTGCTCCCATGAGGTAAGGAGCAGGTTCAGCCAGTGTGGAATCAGGACCCTAGAGCCCAAGGTGGCCCTGGGAATGGGAGCCCCTCCACATGCAATACTGACATTGGCAGGAATCCTGCAGGGGGCGTGGCCTTCTCTCAATGACAGGAGAGATCTAAGCAGACCTCAGACTGGTGCTGTGCTGGAGCTGGCCTCACTGCAGAACATCCCTTCCCAGAATCCCTTTCAGTGGTCCATCTTAGCGTCACATCTGCCATGGTAGGAGGAGTTGCACCATGGAAAATGGCAAATACTATAAATCAGGGCTTTTTTTTTTTTCTTTTGATAGCTTACTGTTGAACATTTACCAGAAGACCCCTGCTTCATGCAGAGCAGGAGAACTTTTGATCTGTTTACATTCTCTTGCCAGGTTGTTCAAATGTTGAAGGAAGGTTAGAGGTTGCAAGTTCTGAAGGCAAGATTTGTGGACTGTTCTCATTTTTTAATTATAAGGGAGTTCTGACCAGAGTGGAGCCATAGAATGAGCTCTTGTAGGCTTAAAAAGGAGAAGGGGGAAACACTACAAATATTAATAATTGCCTTTTGTATGTGAGACTGAAATACTCCTCAGCAATAAAACAGAGTAAACTGTGGATACATGCTATAATTATGCTGAGCAAAAGAAACCAGACAGAATATGACTGTACTTATATGAAATTCTAGAAGATGAAACTAAATCTGTAGTGACAGAAAACATATCAGTGGTTGCCTGTGGATGAGAAATGATGATCCATAGGGGTAGGGATGGATGTTTGGGTGGTTGGGAGGGATTACAAAAGTGTATGGAGAAATTTGGAGGAAACAACAGATATAGTCACTATCTTGCTTGTGGTGATGGTTTCATGGATGTGTACATGTTCAGATTTACCAAATGGTTTGTTTTTTTGAGGACCACTTTCATATCTTTTGTGTGTGTGAATTGTCTTCTCATATTCTTTCCCAGCTTTCTGAGTTTTGGTCCCTCAGTATTTACAAGTAATTTGTGTATTAAGTAATTTGTGTATTAGTAACCCCTTGCCCCTCGTCTATGTTATATGTTGCAAATATGTCCTCCCAGTTTGTTAGTTGACTTTCAACTCTGTTTACAAGGTATCTTGTCATGCAAAACTTTTTGTTTTTATGTCATCAAATTTATCAATCTTTTCTTGCCTCTGGATTGTAAACCATAGATAACTTTACTTTTGTGTCAAGGTTATAGAGAAATTCACCCATATTTTCTTCTAGTAATTGTATGGCTTCATTTTTTATGTTAAGGTCTTTCATTCATTTGGATTTTATTCTTGTGTGTGGTATAAGATATGGTACTAATATGATTTTTACCATATGGTTACCTACTTTTCCTAGCATTATTTCTTAAAAACTCTATCTTGACTCCAGTGATTTGAGAGCTGGCTCAACTCCATTTGAAGGAATAAAGTAATAAAACATTATTAACTGCTAACATTTTCCCCAGGATTTACTGTGTTAAGTAAACTATAAGCACTGTCTCATTTAACCTTCACAATCTAATTAGGCATTTAATATCAATAACCCAAATTTATAGATTAACAAACTGAGGCTCTAAAGGGTATGTGGTTTAACAAATGTCACAGAGCTGATGAAATCAAAACCCAGATCTGACTCTTACCCATTCTCTAGGAAGACTTAACATGGAAGTTAGGTCATCCTACTCTTAACCTTGTGTATCTATATCAAAACTCATTTTCTGGAACTCATAGCTATTATCTCAGGCCATGTACATTTTAGCTAAGATTGTATTGCTGGTCAGGTTGGTTGGTGATTTCTTGAGATGAGTGAAGACAGCCCTCTTGTTTAGAACAGCAGACTATGAACCCTTCAGACCTACTAAGAGCTTGCCTATCAGTATGTTTATTCTAGCAGGGTAGGCTAGACAAAGACAAACAATAAAGTATCGTGAATGATAAGTGCTTTAATGAAAATAAAACCAGGTGCTGTGATGGAGAGTGGCCAGGTGGCTCTTGAGATGAGTGATTGGGGAAAATCTCCCTGAGAAACTTGCATGTAAGCTGGAGTCTGAGGGACAAGAAAGGGCAGGCCATGGGCATATGTAAGGAAGAGTGTCCCAGACAGAGGGGCAAGCAAATTCAAAGGCCCTGAGTCAGGACCAGGTTTGATGCACTGGAAGAATAAAATGAAGGCCAGCATGGTTGGAGTAAAGAGGAAGGGCCGTAATGAGAGAAATCAGAGCACAATCCATGTCATGTAGGGTATTGTGGCCAGGATACAAAGTTTCTTTGTGTAATAGGAAACCTTAGGTGGCTTAAATCCAAGGAATGGCATCAGTTCAGATTTTTGTAGATATGACTCTGGAAGATCTGTAGAGAATGGACTGTGTGAGGCTAGAAGCTGGGGGGACAGTCAGGGCTTTTGTTGGAATCCAGGCTAGAGATGGTGAGGACTTGGGTTAGGGTGCTAGCAGTGGAGATGAAAAAATGTCTCAAGACTGAATCAACAGGAATCCTTAAATGATTGGGAGTGAGGGGAGAGGGACAGTTAGTGGGTGGGTGATGGTGGTGCTTGCCACCATCAGATGGGGTGGGCTGGAGAAGTATGTTTAGGGAGGGTAGGAAAATCAATAGTTCAGTTTGGACTTGTTAAATCTAGCATGCTGACTGGATATCAAAGTGGGCAGAAAGACATGAATTTGGATTTGGGAAAAGAGGAGGAGCTGCAGACGCAAATACGAAAGTTGCTGTCAAGAGTATTTAAAGTTATGAATTGAATGAGATTATCCCAAGCTATGACAAACCTCAGTCAGTCAGTCAGTTCAGTTGCTCAGTCGTGTCCAACTCTTTGTGACCCCATGGACTGCAGCACATCAGGCTTCCCTGTCCATCACTAACTCCTGGAGCTTGGACATGAGTTTAAGCAAATATGAAAGTTGCTGTTGAGAGTATTTAAAGTTATGAATTGAATGAGTTTATCCAAACTGATGACAAACCTAGACAGCATATTAAAAAGCAGAGATATCACTTTGCTGACAAAGTCTGTATAGTCAAAGCTATGGCTTTTCCAGTAGTCATGTACGGATGTGAGAGTTGGACCATAAAAAAGGCTGAGCACCAAAGAATTGATCCTTTTGAACTGTGGTGCTGGAAAAGACTCTTGAGAGTCCCTTGGACAGCAAGAAGATCAAACCAATCAATCCTAAAGGGAATCAACCCTGAATATTCATTGGAAGGACTGATGCTGAAGCTGAAGCTCCGATACATTGGCCACCTGATGTGAAAAGCCGACTCGTTGGAAAAGACCCCAGTGCTGGGAAAGATTGAAGGCAGGAGGAGAAGGGGGTGACAGAGGATGAGATGGTTGGATGGCATCACCGACTCAATGGACATGGGTTTGAGCAAACTCTGGGAGACAGTAAAGGACAGGGAAGCCTGATAGTGCTGCAGTCCTTGGGGTCACAAGGAGTCAGACATGACTTAGTAACTGAACATCAACAAATCCAAGGGAGGTGTGTAGGTAAAAAAGAAGGCCCAGGACTCATGGCAGAAGCACAGAGACTGGTCTATACTTAGCTCACCCCAAGACTGAGGAGACAGCCTGACTGGAGGCGAGGCCCTGTGCGGTGCAGTGTGAGGAAATCAATGGGAGATGCAGGAGGGTCAGTTAAGGATGACCCTGAAGCACTAGAGAGGTTGACCCATGTGGAGAAAAGTGGGACTCATGTTGAATTTGGGGCTGGAAATGGCCTGGATCGAGGGCATCTGAGCAGGTGAGCCTGTGCCAGGGCTGTGGCAGCATCTCAGGAATGGGGCCAGGTAAGGGGATTGCCTTCAAAATGAGACACTTCAAAGAAAAATCTATAGAATTTGTGAATTAAAGACCTCTCTTTCAGTCCTCCATGGCTCTAGTAGTCCAGGACTAAAACCAGTCCCTGCCCCAACCCCGCATCCTCTCCATCTCCTTGTAATAATGCCTTACTGCAAACTACCTGACCACAAAGTTATGTGCAGAGCAGGTATTTGAGTCTACACAGAAGGAGCCAGCTCTGCAAGCCACTGGGTGAGGAGCGTTTCTGGCAGAGGGAATGGCAACTGCAGAAGAATGAACATGTAGTGAAGAAGGCATTCTGGCTGCCGGATGGAGAATGTGAGTTTAAACATTCAGTGGGGGAGCAGCGGCTAAATCTGTAGAGAGGAGTTTTGGCAGAAGATGGGGACGGGAAATTCTGCTACTTTCAATACAGTCATTCAAATCTGGAGACTATCACTTCCGAAAAAGGAATTCCATCTGTGCTTTCTTTACAAGAAGGCCAGTCTTTGGACACCAACCTCCAATGTCAGTGCAGCTCTGAGACCAAGAGTGCTTTTTGGATCCAGACCATCAGGGTGGGACTTCTGACCCTAAAAGTGTCCTGGATATGCAACCTTAAAGCAACTCACCTATTCTCTCTAAACCTCAGTCTCCTTTTCTATAAATTGGGGATAATAACAATCCCATCTCAGGATAGAATGAAATAGTTAATGTAAATATTATAATCACTTAATACATATTAGCTGGGCTTCCCAGATGGCGCTAGTGGTAAAGAACCTGCCTGCCAATGCAGGAGACATAAGAGACATGAGTTCAATCCCTGGGTCGGGACATCTCCTGGAGGAGGGCATGGCAACCTACTCAAGTATTCTTGCCTAGAGAATCCCATGGACTGAGGAGTCTGGTGGGCTATAGTCCATAAGGTCACACGGAGCTGGACATGACTGAAGTGACTTAGCACACACAAATGCACACATTAGCTATTATAATAATGATCCCATTGAGAGGTAAGTAGAAAGCTTGTCCGATATGGTTTGTCTCAAATGGTTTGTCCCTGTCCGTGCCAAACTGTTCAGTCTGCACAGTTTCTGTGTTAGACAAATTCTCAGTGTTATGAGTAATCTCTAAACCCCTGTAACAGTGTGAGTGTTAGAAGTGAGCTTTGTTGTGGTAAAAAAAATTTCCCCTTGCTTTTAACTGCTTTAAAGGAAAAGATGACAGAGGAGGGCACGAGGAGCCAGGAGTGGGCAAAAGAGAGGGAGGAGGTGATTCTGAGTGACTTTGACTGTCGATGCCTCCACCAGCAATGGGGGATCAGAAATGACAGGCCACTTCCCGTGCTGCCTCAGTCCCATCAGTGACCAGGGGCACTGCAAAAGTCTGAAAAGGGTAATAAATGGCAGTCAGGAAGGATTTTTGACAGAAGAGCTAATTCCTGGGCAGAATCTAAATTGTCAAAAGATGAAGGCACAACAGGAAGCAATGAAGTGACCCTTGTGTTCAAATGAGAGAATATTCTGGCATCCCTGGATTTCACATGAAGAAATCAGGCCTTTACCCCAGACTGCAATGAAACTTGAGTAAAATGCAACCTGCCAAAGAGTGTGATACACAGAAACATAGGGCTACTCCATTTCTTTTTTTTAAACTTTTTATTTTAAATTGGAGTATAGTTGGTTAATGCTGCTGGTGAGTTTCAGGTACACAGCAAAGTGATTCAGTTATGCACAAATCTATTCTTCTTCAAACTCTTTTCCCATTTAGGTTTAAGTCGTCACGTAATACTGAGCAGAGTACCCTGACAGCTCAAGCTTCTGATCAGCAATTTAAAGCAGTAGTGGCCCAAACTCAAGTTTCTCAGGCTCTTGGTGGATGAACTTCTCCTCATGCCCCCAGTTGTTTTATAAAATCAGTCAGATCTCTTGGCTTCCAAAAAACCTTTACTCTTGTCGGATCTCCCAGTCATGGTTGTGTAATGAGGTGGAGAAATCTTATTTCTCAGGCTTCTTCTCGGAGAAAATACTGTATATGTGGAAAGAAATGTTTTGCCCTGCCTCTTGGGAGGGAGGGTAAGACCCCGTGGACATGACCAAGTGCTGAAAGTTGTTGCTGAAGTCAGAGGGACCAGAAGAGGTCCATATTCCTCCTGAGAGGGGAGGGGAGGAGAATGAGGGAAGGAGTGGGAGTGGAAGTCAGTTCTTGCCCCCACATACTTTAATATTTACTCAAGGGGATAACTTTAGGCCATGCTTGGTGCAAATGGGCTACCAGTTTTACAGGGTAGAAGGTGGTGAAGGGGTTGAGCACTGTCCTGGATGATGCAGGCAAAACAGAGGCAGGACAGACCCTGAGCTGGAGGGGCAGGGAGGCCTTGCTGGAGTCTGGATTACAGTTATCCACAGGTCACCCCCCATTACCCCCGCCATTAGCTCTCCTGTACGCGTGTGAAGCCCAGCTCAAGAGTCTGAGCTTGCAGAGAGATGTTTAGACAGGCCTGGCCACCTGGAGCCAGTTGTGGTGACTATAAGATTATCATTCAGTGTTACCAAGAGGGCTTTGTGCTTTCCCATGGCCCTTGGCTAATCAGAATCCCATTTGCTTCAAGTCAACACTCCCACTTAAAAGCAAACTTCCAGTACACCCCAGAACTGTGTAGAACATGCTGTTTGTATTTGAATTAGGACTGGTGTCATTGATTCAGTGAGGTTTTCAGACCAACTTTCTTCCGAGGGCTTCCAAGGCTCTATCAACCTTTCGTTGGCTGTGCCTCCCCACAAGATCAACTCAAAGCGCAGCCTCCCATTGCACCCAGGTAACCATGACCTGGTCCTAGTCACTGATGTCAGTCAAAGAGAATTTAGAATCCCAGCTTGGTCATGCACATATATGTAAAGTATTATTTACATAATATAAATATTTATGAGCTTTTTTAGTGCTTGCTTCTTTTTTCTAGTCATATTTCATACTTGAATCTCAGTGCTCGCTTCACTCCAAATAAGGCAATGCAGTTCAAATGAGGGATGGCACTTGAGTGGCAACTAAGGAAGAAGTCACAATTTAGGGACACAATTATCCTTCTCCTTTGATCATTCCTGTTTCCCCCAAATCCTTCCAGCAGGTAGGACATGGACAGCTGAAAAGAGAGATTTATGCTTGACACGAGTTTCTAATGTCAAGTGTGTGCGTGCTTAGACTTGTCCAACACTTTGCGATCCCATGGACTGTAGCCTGCCAAGATCCTCTGTCCATGGGATTTCTCAGGAAAGAATACTGGGGTGGGTTGCCATTTCCTCCTCCAGGGGATGTTCCTGACCCAGGGATTGAAACCATGTCTCCTGTGTCTCCTGCTTTGACAAGGGGATTCTTTACCACTGAGCCACCTGAGAAACCCTAGAGGTGTTTCTTTCTTTTTTTTTTGGAGATAAAATTAACAGCTTTATTGTCAGTAGAGCCAGGGTAGAGATACTGTAGCATGGACCTGCAATCACAATCAAGCTTGCTGCCATTTGCCCCAAATCAAGACATATATCCATCTGCTGGTGGAGTATTCTGCAAGGCAAATACTTAATCTATTTAGCTTCCTGCCTGAACAAGAAACCACTACCCTCCACTCACCAAGAGTCAAGAGTAGGGACAAAGGGAATGAAGCCACACATATACTTGGTAAATACATGTATACTTCTTTTTAAAATAGGAATCAATTGATGTTGAAGCTAGAGGTGTTTCTAATACCTACCTCGAGGTACATGGAGGGAGCTGGTTTGGAATAAAGAGTCTTCTTGTTGAGTTTCCAGTTGCATAGGAAGTCAGACTTGCTTGAGCCCCAGGCCTGGGGCAGATGTGAAAATGACTAGAGAAGGAGTCACATCCTTTTGCAGATCAGATATGACTATTCTGAGTTCTATGGACCTAGAAATAAAGGAAATCCACAGGTAGTTTCCAGAGGGCAGAAAGAGAAAGACACTAACCCAAGCATATGGGATTGGTGGGAAAACTTGGTTTAAATTTGATAGCGTCTTCCTGAGGCTGGACATGGAAACAATTAGCATTTGAGGTAATCTGGCGCCTGGTGGGTAGAAGCAATGTAATATGGTAGCAGGATAGGACCAAGAAGAGAGACAGCCAGTAGGGGGCCTCCTTGTGGTTAGAATGTGGCTGACAGTCTCTAGGGACAATGGGTGAACTCTGACCGTCAAGTTTTAAAGTTTTCTTTTTCTGCATTGTAATCCTCTTTGTTTTTGTAAATTAATTTATTTATTTTAATTGGAGGCTAACTACTTTACAATTCTGTAGTGGTTTTTGCCATACATTGATGTGAATCAGCCATGGGTGTACATGTGTCCCCATCTTGAAACCCCCTCCCACCTCCCCTCCCATCCCATCCCTCAGGGTTGTCCCAGTGCACCGGCCCTGAGCGCCCCGTCTCATGCACTGAACCTGGACTGGCGATCTATTTCACATATGGTCATTGTAATCCTCTTTTGTCACTCTAAATCTTCAGTAAAGTTTGCCGAATCCAAATGTCTTGTGTCAACTGTGTTTGAGAGAATAAAGAAAGGGACCTATTCCTTAGGCATATTCTTAGGGGTGGGGCTGACCTGGAAGATGGGCTCAGTGTGGAGGAGCCTAAACTGTCAACAGATGTTGAGGGAGTCAGAGAGAGTGTGGAGCAGTGGTCCAGTGAGAGAGGTGACGAGCAAACCTCAGCCACAGACATTCCTGTTTTCCCTTTCGGCTTTTCACTCCCTTTCCCCATCATCACATCCTCCTTGTCTCTTTTAATTTATACTCTGTTTTATTCTCTCCTTAAAGAAGGAAGATGCTAGATATTAGACCTGAAGGTAACTTTGACAAAATCTGGAAGTGAACTCTGGGACCCCATTTCTCTTCATTGTGCTACATGGTCTTGGTGGTTGCCTTGCCGCTGAAACAGTCCAAGAGTAGATTCTGATTTTGCAAGAATAAATAGTTGTGGTTCAAATAAATCTCTTGCTCAATTTTTGAGATCTGGAGATTTTGCCACATAACTATTCCGACGCCAGGAATTCATACCCCCGAGGCTTTTCTCTCATCATTTAAGATTTTTTAAGAAGATAATTTAGCTAAGCGCTGGTTGCCAGATTGACAGTCTTAAAAACAAGAGGTGAAATCCAATCTGGACAGAGCATGTGCCCACTGTCTATATTTAGGGAAAAGATTACTCACCCATATGGTCAGCTAGGAATAGAGCATTACTGGGGCTGGGGGTGGGGTAGAGACTTAAAAAAGCCTTGACCCTAAATCTCCTGCTCTCAGGTGGAACTGGGGAGGGGCAGTGGTCGGTGGCTGGAAGGGATAGGAATTGTTCTGGGTTTAGCGGGGTGTGCAACGCAAGAGTTTCCCAAAACCAATCCATTATTTTGCAGTGTGATAAAAATAATCCTTCCTTCTAAAAATAGCCCTCTTAGAAACCAGAGGCCTGGATTTAATTGCAGTCACTTTATAGTGACCATGTGCCAAGGTACCAAGGCCCAAGCTGGTTCTTTGCAATATTATCTGCTGTAACCCTGCTCCAACCCCATGAAGCAAGTATTTCTTTCCCCACCACAAAAATGAGCACATTAAAGTTCTGAGAAGGAATTGAAAGCCAGCGCATCACTTAACCTCAATTGTTTACATTTTCTTCAACTCTCCTAGGCTGGAAGTTCCCAAACCTGGTTGCATATCAGAATAAATGGAGACACTAAAAAAAAAAAAATAAATAAATAAAACCAACAAATTCCTGAGATTTACCCCAGTCCTGGTAAATCATGGTTTTGGGCAGGGACAGTAAGTTCCCAAGGTGATTTGTTTGCAGAGTCCTGCTGTCCAAGATTCAGATGGCGACAGGGCGATGCCAGGAGTGCTTGGGGAAATCCAGAGTGCCACGTCCATGTTCTTTCAGCCGAGAGCCCTAAGTGTCCTCCGGTTATCCTAGGCTTCTCTGAGTTCTTCCACTCAGCCTAATTCCTTCTAACCTCAGGGCTTCCCCTCTGCTGGGAAGCCTTCCCATCCCTTGTCTGCCTCCTCCTTGCATCTGCATGTCACTGCCTCCTGGAGTCTGCCCTTTCCCTTGGGGTGGGGTGATGTGCCTCTGCACTTTCTCCTAGAACACATCATGTTTTGTAATTACATATCTTGTGAATTTTAAAATTTAATATTGGTCTCACCTACTAGTTGGTAAGTGCCATAAAGGCAAGGGACTAAGTTTGTTTCACTCAAAATTGTACCTCCTGGGCCTTATACTTTTGATGGAGGGAAGGGATGAATGAATGACCTGAGATGAGTGTGGAAGCAGGAATAGGAGAATGGGGTTCTAGTCCTGGTTTGGTGCCAATTTGCTGCTACACAACAATTTGGGAAGCTACTCCTTATTTCAGATTCTGTTTCCTCCCCTGATAAACAAGGGGGCTAGATTAGACCCATGGGTGCCGTGCGTGTGTGCTAAATTGTTTCAGTTGCGTCTGACTCTTTGTGACCCTATGGACTGTAGCCCACCAGGCTCCTCTGTCCGTGGGATTCTCCAGGCAAGAATACTGGAATGGGTTGCCATGCCCTCTTCCAGGGGATCTTCCCAACCCAGGGATCAAACCTATATCTCTTATGTCTCCTGCATTGACAGGAGTGCTCATTACCACTAGCACCACCTGGGAAGCCCCAGAACCATGGGTGTCACACTCCACTAAGTGTCAGAGTTGCTAGGGAGCTTTGGTCAAGTGGAGTCCATCTCCCCTTCAGCAGGTCTGGAGTGGGTCTGGGGCCACATTCTAGATGAGCCCCAGAGGTGCTGAGGTAGGTGGGTCCCAGGAGTGGAATGGGGGGCACATTTTAATAACACTGGGTTGGGTAAATTCTGAGGTCCTTTCTAGCTATGACATTTTGTCATTTTTTCAGTTAGCAAACAGTTCTTGTGGTCTGTGTGTGAGGAAGAGAGAGAAGACTCAGAAAAATTGTGACTTCTCAGAACTCGCATTCCTCACATGGCTGCCAGATCATGCCATCCACGAGAGGCAGAGTGGAGACCTTGATTGCCATTTGCTTTGTAACTCACTATACTTGGAATCACCACTTCTTGATATAAGGAATTCACTGCAATGCACTCCATGTTAAAAAATATACTGGAAATTTGAACTGTTCTCAGAAGACTCCAGATAGTATTCAGGACCTCCAAGGGTCAGAAACCATCCTTGCAATGAATGGAAATTCTGGGAGAGAGGGAAGGCCATTTAATTAAGGCCTCTCCTCTCCTCCACTTAAAAAAAATTATAAAACAAAAATGGAAAGCCACATGAAATAAAGGTATAGGTTTGTGATTTCTTAATCACTGCTCACTTCATGAAATAGCTTTGCCAGTCCCCCAGAAGCCCCTTTGCACCCTCTTAACTCTTTCCTGTCCCTTGAAAGTAAGTACTTTCTTGACTTTTAAAGTTATCACTTTCTGATGTTTCTAGTTCTATCACCTGATTGTGTATACCTGGTCTTTATAGTTTCATCTTGCCATTTGTTAAAAACATTGGTTATGTCTTTAATGTCCCATTAGATTCACAGTCCTAGCCCTCTAAAACAAGCTTCCCTCATAGCTCAGTTGGTAAAGAATCTGCCTGCAATGCAGGAGACCCAGATCTAATCCCTGGATCAGGAAGATACCCTGGAGAATGGAATGGCTACCCACTCCAGTGTTCTTGCCTGGAGAATCCCATGGACAGAGGAGCTTGGTGGGCTATACAGTCCATGGGGTTGCAAGAATCGGATGTGACTTGGTGACTGAACCACCACAGCCCTATAAGATTGAGGGGCATGTAACCTGCAGAGTTTCTCATGGGCTGGATTTTGCTGATTGCATACTCATGGTGCAGTTCAACATGTTCCTTTGTACTTGGTATTTCCTGAAAGTTGGCAGCTGGAATCAGAGGTTTCATCAGTCTCATTTCCAATCCATTTGGCAAGACTATAGGCAGTGTTCTTTCATCAGAAGGCACATAATGTCTGGTTTTCTCTCCCTTCTCTCCTTCTCCCTCCCCTTCCCACTTTTCTTCTCCTCCTCTCTCTGTCTTTTTCTCTCCCCCTCCCTCCCTCTCTTCATGCTGTTGGCCACCATTGATGTTTGTGATCAGTTTCAGAAGCCATTAATTCATTAGGGACTGAAAAAATTGTGACAGTCTAATTCTATAATTTCTTACTTATTTAATTATTGAAAAACTGTAGGAAGTGAAGCTTTCCCTCATCTACAATTTGGTTAGCTGGTGCTACCCTTCATATAGGGAAGGCAAGATGAATGAAACATTCTTTCCTTTACTTAGCACCTTTAAAGATAATGAATTATTTCTCTATCATACTCTCCAGGTGACCACCTACATTAAAAATACTAGGAGCTCACATATGTTATGTTAAATGAGTGTCAATCTTTTGGAATAATTATTCTTTCTGAATCTCAATTGCTTTATCTTTGGCCAGAGGCAACCTCTTCAAGTTGGCTAGCAGGGGTCCTTCTGCCTGAGGGGGCTCCCCTCTCTCCTTCTCTAATCTGAATTTAAATCATATTCTCCAATCGTTTTGCTCTTGGGACTATTGAGAGCATATTTGAAGACATCCCTTCCCTTTAGCACTATTTCCGTCTCTGGCTGTGAACTTTCTAACAATGAAACATGTCAATGGATCTCAAGGATGCATCCTTCTATTGCTGAAAGTATCTGGATTCACCTTGTGAAAAGTAGGAGTCAACTGTCACAGCTAAGAGGAGCCTAATGAGACATGACAACTGAATGCAATGTGGTATCCCAAATGGGAAAAACAACACTAGGTAAAAGCTAAGGAAATAGGAACAGAGTATGGACTTGGGTTACTAATAGTGTAACAATCATTAACTGTGATGGAAGTACCATGCTATAAGATGTTAGATGTTAATTAGAAGGAGCTGGTTATGAGATATATAGGAACTCCCTGTATTATCTTAGGGCTTCCCTCATAGCTCAGTTGGTAAAGAATCTGCCTGCAATGCAGGAGATCCAGGTTCGATTCCTGGGTCAGGAAAATCCACTGGAGAAGGGATAGGCTACCCACTCCAGTATTCTTGGGCTTCCCTTGTGTCTCAGCTGGTAAAGAATCAGCCTACAGTGCAGGAGATCTGGGTTTGATCCCTTGGTTGGGAAGATCCATCTCCTGGAGAAGCGAATGGCGACCCACTCCAGTTTTCTGGCCTAGAGAATTCCATGGACTGTATATAGTCCATGGGGTCACAAAGGGTTGGACACAACTGAACGACTTTCACTTTGTACTATCTTTGCAATTTTCCCATAAATCTAAAACTTTTCTAAAGTAAAAAATTTACTTTAAAGAAGGAGAAATGGGAGTCTAGGTAGCTTTGTAGGCATATATCTATTATAAACTCAGTAAACTCACCAGCAGATTTAACACGCAGTTCACAAAGAGATGCAGAGGAAACAGACTGATCAGGTGAGTGGCAAAATCTCCTAAAGGACATGAATTATGAACCAAGACTCTAATTTGAGGGTTAAGGAGGTAGGGTGTGAATTAACCAAGGCAAATCAAATATGTATATTTATCTCTTCTTCTTTTTTTTTTGGAAACCCTTTTAAATGACAATAAAGAATTTTTTAAGGGTAAACCCAAAGAACAAAAAAAGTGGAAGAGTAGGAGAACAACAGAAAAAATGAGATCAACCAAGTTTTGGAAGTTAAAGGGTAGTCAGTTGATCGGATGAGGGGAAATTGCTTCAGTGGCACAGAGAAATCAAACCTCAGTATTGCTGAGGGGATGCTAGGAAAGGACTAAAGGAGAAAACCAAGGAAGAGTTAAGACATGGGCTCTCGAAAACCGAGGTACCAATGCAGAGCAGCAGGTGAGAGGATTCCCCAGGGAGACTGCTGCTTAGCAGGCATGAGAGCCACCAGTGTGGACAGGAACAGGACGCTGAGGGCTGCAAGTGAGACTCCTAAAATTACAAAAAGAAGCTTTTATTAATACTAGGAAAAATTTTTTTAAGTACAAGAAAAGAAATGACTCTATTGATCTACTAGTCTCAGTTGTGAAAGAGGGTGAAAGTGTGTGAAGAAAGTGTAAGAGAATTCCATTTTCACCTTGTATAGTAAAAAGTCAACAGAGGATGCATAAATGGGAAACATTATTTTCACCTAGAAATTATGACCATTAAAGAAAAAGACAGGTGGAAGAGAAAGTTGAGGTTTATCACCCCAAAGTTATGGGCTGAGTTGTGTCCCCCTCCAAAAATTCATAGGTTGAAGTCCTAACTCCCAGTACCTCAGAAATGACTGAATTTGGGGACAGGACCTTTAAAGGAATAATTAAGTTAAAGGAATAATTCAGTTAAAATGAGGTTACTGTTGTTGTTGTTCACTCACTAAGTCTGGTCCAACTCTTTGTGACCCCATGGATTGTAGCACACCAGTCTTCCCCGTCCTCCACTATCTCCTGGAGTTTGCTTAAATTCATATTCATTGAGTCAGTGATGCTGTCTAATCATCTCAGCTTCTGCTGCCCTCTTCTCCTTTTACCTTCAATGTTTCCCAGCATCAGGGTCTTTTCTAATGAGACAGCTCTTTGCATCAAGTGGCCAAAGTGTTGGAGCTTCAGCTTCAGTATCAGTCCTTCCAATGAATATTCACAACTGATTTCCTTTAGGACTGACTGGTTTGATCTCCTTGCAGTCCAAGGGACTCTGAAGAGTCTTCTCCAACACCACAGTTCAAAAGCATCAATTCTTCAGTGCTCAGCTTTTTTATGGTCCAATTCTCTACATGACTACTGGAACAATCATAGCTTCGATTATATGGACATTTGTTGACATAGTGATGTCTTTGCTTTTTCTGGGGGAGGAGCTCAATCAGAAGGACTTGGGCCCCTGTCTGTGCTTTTTAATATGCTATCTAGGTTTGTCATAGCTTTTCTTCCAAGGAGCAAACGTCTTTTAATTTCATGACTGCAGTCACCATCTACAGTGATCTTGGAGCCCAGGAAAGAAAATCTGTCACTGCCTCTATATTTTCCCATTCTATTTGCCATGAAGTGATGGGACCGGATGCCATGATCTTTGTTTTTTGAATGTTGAGTTTTAAGTCAGCTCTTTCACTCTCCTCTTTCACCCTCATCAAGAGGTTTTTTAGTTCTTCGCTTTCTGCCATTAGAGTGGTGTCATCTGCATATCTGCTGCTGCTAAGTCACTTCAGTCGTGTCCAACTCTGTGCGACCCCATAGACGGCAGTCCACCAGGCTCCGCCATCCCTGGGAATCTCCAGGCAAGAACACTGGAGCGGGTTGCCATTTCCTTCTCCAATGTGTGAAAGTGAAAAGTGAAAGTGAAGTTGCTCAGTCGTGTCCGACTCTTCGAGACCCCATGGACTGCAGCCTACCAGGCTCCCCCATCCATGGGATTTTCCAGGCAAGAGTACTGGAGTGGGGTGCCATTGCCTTCTCCACTGCATATCTGAGGTTGTTGATATGGGATGGCTACTAGGATGGTTCTAATCCACTGGTGGCCTTGTAAGAAATCAGGACACAGACATACACAAGACCGTATAAAGACACAGAGAGGAGCCAACCTTCTTCAAGCCAAGGAGGGAGGTCTCAGAAGAAATCAACCTTGCCAACACTTTGATTTCAGACTTCTGGCTTCTAGAACTGTGACACAGTAGCAGTGTTGTGTCAGTCACCAGTCTGCAGTCCTTGGTTATGGTGGCCCCAGCAGGCTAATGCACTCAGGCTCCAGATATGGAAGTGGACATTCCTGAAGCAGTAGTCCTGGGGAACGGGTATATAAGGCCATGGACTTGCATGCAGCCTCTGAGTTGGGCCCTGATTCTTCTGCCGCATGAAAACCAACGTTTTCAGGGATGCTTCAGCTTACTGGAGCGTCTGGTCAACTAAGACTGCCTGCAGAGGGTGACATTGTCCCTTGGCACAGCGAAGCTCCCTTAGTGTGGCTCTCCCACTTGTTGACAGGACACGGGTGGGCTCCTCAGTGCTGCTTCCCTCAGTTGTTTTGGACAAACTGTTTGTTTTTGCCTTTGGGACTTCCGTCTTTGGAAGTCACAGAGGCACAGTGTCCAGGAGAATCCCGTGGAAGACAAGCTGCCTTGTTTTTGCTTTTCGGCAGATGCTGAAATTATCTTGCTGTTTGTACTACAGAGAAACTATAAATATTGCTCTGAGTGAACCTCTGCATGTTCCTGTAAAATTTTATGATCTTCCACGTGAACAAACTGATAGTACAACATTGATACTGAAGAAAAGAATTTCTGAGATATCTCATGTGAGGTTCTGTAACATTATGAAAATATGACCTTTCTCATGAGTCTATATATTGCAAACTAAAATGATAAGGAAACTTCCCCAACTTGAGTCGTAAAACCATGTTTTCTTCTTTGTGATACTTCTGACAGTCTGCTAACAAGTACTTAGAAACTGACTCCCTGTTCTAGTTCAGTTTTGTCTTCTCTGTATGAATTTGGGTATGAGTGTATGGTAGTGCATCTATAATATTAATTTTTGTTATAGTGTTCCCAAATACTAGTGTAGATAGAGTCACTCTTCCAAACTGCTTGCTCTTGTTTCAAGCACTAGAAGCGCTATCTTGGGATTCCTGTCAGGGCTGAAGATTCTCTAGAAGAAATAGACTCTGGTTCCATTTGTCCTCTTGTTAATCCAAGTTCATGAGCTTTAAGAGAAAAGTGGACAGAGGAAGTTGGCATATCAGTGGCCTTTGGCTTTGTGAATCCATTGAAACTTCCCGCTATGGCCAGTTTTAGAGCTTCTCAGGTGGCGCTAGTGGTAAAGAACCCACCTGCCAACGCAGGAGATGTAAGAGACTCGGGTTCGATCCCTGGGTTGGGAAGATCCTCTGGAGGAGGGCATGACAACCCACTCCAGTATTCTTCCCTGGAGAATCCCATGGAAAGAGAAGCCTGGCAGGCTACAGTCCATGAGATCACAAAGAGTCGGACATGACTGAAGCAACTTAGCACATGCACAATGGCCAAATTTGTTGTTGTTATTTTTTACCTTATTATCCCAAATGTGAGGGCTTTACACTTTCTGCTAAAGTAGTGTGTATGTCTGTTTGTGTTAATAGCCTGAGTTGTCGTGGGTGGGATAGGCCTTCTCACTCCTGGTTGGGCCCATGCCTAACTAGCCTTTCACAGCTGTGTTCACGGCAGCCCCGAGTGCACATAAGGGGCAGCTGTCCTGGTTCTATTTTGCAACTGCTGTCTTTGTGTGTCTTCATTTTTCTTGATAATTCTCCTGTGCCATTGTAATAGTGGGAGCCCAGTGGTTGTATCAGGCAGACTATGTGCCTTTTTCTGCAGCACACAGAATTGCAGTGAATGATAGCACTGTGTTGTTCACCTTCAAGGAGTCTTTCAGGAGGATGGAGTAACTAGCAGCTATAAAGCAGCAAAAAGACTGTCTCTGGCAATGTTCTGTAAAAAAATAAAATAAAAATAATGTTTCAGAGCCTCATCTGCATAATAGTAACAGAATTCAGTATAATGATATACTGCATAATAATAAAATTCCATTCTTTAAAATTCTAAAATGCATTGTCTATATACTTGCTTTCTTCATTTTCGTAATGAATTACTTTGGAATATTCATTTCACCACAAGTCCAGCAAGGTCCTGACCACAGGCCATTTAGAGGGTCAACTTGCTTTACATGTCTCAAGGAATTCAGTTGATGAAATAGTTTGAACTAACCAAGAAATAAAATGCTAATGTTCTAAAGGTATGCTTTCACCTCTTTTTAAAAGATTGTACTATATTATGAAAATATATTCAAAAAGTTATTAAATAACAGTATCATCTTATGGTATGAATTCATGCTGAGTCGCTTCAGTTATGTCTGACTCTTTGCGACCCTGTGGACTGTAACCCGCCAGGCTCCTCTATCCATGGGATTTTCTAGGCAAGAATACTGGAGTGGGTTGCCATGTCCTCCTCCAGGGGATTTTCCTAACCCAGGGATCAAATCCAGGTCTCCTGCATTGGCAGGAGGGTTCTTTATCACTGGTGCCACCTGGGAAACCCCATGTCTTATGGTAACATGCTAAAATATGTAATAGGTATGGCCTATATTTTTGAGTTTTATGGAATACTGAAAACAAACATCATAGAAAAGCAATTTAATTTAAGCATGTTCATGCAAATCTGGAGGAGCTTAGAGAGAAATTAATCCTTGAGACAAAGTATCTGGCTCATTTATTCTAAGTATACAGTATCTTCATTGTAGAAACTTTCACAGCACTGCATGGTTGGTGTCATAAATCTGTGACAACCCATGACAAGTTATGTATTACACAGTTAAAAGCATCATGTTGCTGCAAATTTGGTTTGATAAAGCTCTGCATAATTTAGAGGTTAAAAAGAAATGTTCACTTTTCAATTAAGTAATTTCCATGGTGAAAGGGTTTAAATTGAAGTGACATAAAACAATTTTCATCTAAAAATGTATTATATCACAGCCATAATTCAAGTAGGCTTTAGAAAATGTTGCATTTTGTCTAATTGGCAATTAGCATAGAGATTTGATGATTTCCCTGGGAAAGTTGTTCTAGTATTCAGGATAGAAGGTCACATTTCACACATCTGTGTCTGCCATGTGTGTGTGCCATGCACACAAACACATGCCTTCTGCCTCACATACCTTTGCTTTCTGTGTCACTCACCCTTTGAGGCTGATTTCCAGAGCTTTCCACTAGGGCAAGATGAACCTCCTCTTCTCTGAACATCTTCAGCCCACCCTCCCACCCTCTCTGTTGCAGGGTTGAGGGGAGGCGGGCTTTAGAAAACGGAAACTGAAGACTCCACTTTGCAAATCCTCACAATCTCCAACTTCACATAAACATTATACCCCCAGGGAGACTGAGCCAAGAGACTGAAGTCAGACATTTGTTTGAAATCACCAAGCAAAATCTAACATAAAGAGGGGTGTGACATGACAGCAGGGCAGAACATCAAAGACCAAATGTTTATTCCTCAGGACTTCAGCAGCCTTGAGAGAGCCATGGATCTGTCGGTTGGGGAAGCCTAACTAAACAGGTTAGCTCCCGAGGTGATCCTCAGGGGTGGGGGCTAACCTATCAGCTACTATTCCAGCTATTTCATGTCTTGTATGTTTGATGCTTGTGGTTTAGACACATCTGTGTGTGCGTGTTAAGTCGCTTCAGTTGTGTCTGACTTTCTGCGACCCTATGGACTGTAGCCCACCTGGCTTTTCTGTCCATGGAATTCTCCAGGCAAGAATACCATGCCTTCCTCCAGGGGATCTTTACCCAGGGATCAAACCCACATTTCTTTTGTCTCCTGCGTTGGCAGATGAGTTCTTTACCACTAGCACCACCTGGGAAGCCCTTAAACACATCTGAAGTGCCTAATTAATGCCAGAGAACCCAAAGTGTTGTCACCACAGACACCAGTGCACAGACCAGGCTATCCCGGTGTCGTCTTTCATGATCTCTGATGTTGGGCTGCTCTCGTGCCTGAAGTTCTGCAATTATAGATTCAACCTTTGTTTCCTGGTAAAAAGCTGTCCTTACTGAGAGAGAAAGGGCTGTGTTGGATCCTTCCTATATTCCAGAGCCTTCCTGCTGAGCTGAGGCATTGTATTCATGATCTCAAATACCTCACTGTTTTGCTATCTATCAATCTGTCCTCAAACTATATCTCCACATTTTCTGCTTCTTTTGAGTAATTCTGGTCCCAACATTTGGAAGACTGTTCCGCTAAGAGAAAAGCTCCCAACCATAAAACAAATTTAAAAAAAAGGAAACCCAAAGCAATTAAAGCTTTAATTTTTTATGACCCATATTTCTACAAATGTAAATGACTTATAAACATCATGAAATATTAACCACGTTGGTAATCCGGGGTTATGTACGATGTCAAGTTGCTCCCCATTGTCAATGAAAAGCTCTCAGGCAGCAGTTTCTAAAAACAAACAGAAGCTTCCAAATGTCCCATCAGGGGAGTAAGAGCTCACTGGAGGCCACATTTTACACAAGTGCCAATCTTGAATGGAGGGAAAGACTGCACTGGACTCCAGGCAGGGCAGAAAAGAGAACAACATGGGAGGATGCAGGACAGACCTACAGGGAATCCACCAGGGGTTGTGACCTGATGCAGCAGGTGCTTTGGTGGAGGGGACACCTCCTACCATGATTAAATTCAGGGCTCATATGTGTTTATGTATCAGGAAGTTATATCAGAGAGGAGGCCCTGTTAGAGACTGAACTTGTTTTATTTCCTTTTCTTCAGCACAATAGATATGGGCCATGTCCTGGAGTAATGAATGCCGGAAATGGTCTTAAGGGCATAACAGCGTCCTCCAGAAAGGGCATTAGGGGTCCCCTGGAAGTCACGGCCCATGGCCTGCTGTAGCTGGGAGGCTATCCAGGGAGAAAGGAAAGCTCACCTAGAGGAAGGGGACCAGTGGCTCTGGGTCCCAACCACTTGGAACCAGCTTGAGCCCTGGGAAGAGATGAAGCACTTTGAGAGACACTGTGGGGGCAGGACTCAAGCATCCTTAGTTGGTTCAGGGCTTGGGGGTGGGCTTGTCTTCCCTAGAAAAAACATTGCACCCTGCTTAGTCTTCCCAACCAGCAAAAGGTCTTCTCAGCAGGGATGGGCAGCATTGTTGTCAAGGAAATAGTCTTCTGCACAACACCATGTGTCGGGAGAACCACTGGAACTGAACAGACTAGCTCTAGTTAGCTCTTCTGTGGGTGTGAGAAGCTGGACCAATCCACTCTGAGTGGCATAAGGACAGTTAGGGCTGCAGGGGGAAGAGAGGCCTCAGTAGGGAGAGCCTTGTTTCTTGATAATAGAGTATATGGGATGGACAGTTATTTTGTGGCAAATAACTGTTGTCCGCTAACCCAACAATCCTCTGGAAAAGCCCTTTCTGGAAGAACTCACCTCCCATGACTGAGACTTGAAATGCCAAATGCTCACTCTCTCAAACTGTCTTGGTATGTGGTCCAGTTTCTTTTATTTATTGTAGAGTTACATTGTTGTGTTAATTACTACTGTACAGCAAAATGACTCAGTTATATACACACATTTTTCATATGCTTTTCTATTATGGTTTATCACTGGATATTGAATGTAGTCCCCTGTGCTATACAGTAGGACCTTATTGTTTATCCATTCTATATATGCCAACAATTATAGCATCTGCTAATCCAAAACTTCCAATCCAACCTTCTCCCATCCCCCTGCCCCTTGGCAATCACCAGTCTCTTCTCTGTCCCTGATTCTGTTCCATAGATATGTCTGCTTGTGTCATATTTTAGATTCCACATGTAAGTGATATATGGTATTTGTCTTTCTCCTTCTGACTTACTTCACTTAGTATGATAGTCTCAAGTTGCATCCATGTTGCTGCAAATGGCATTATTTCATTTTTTTAATGATTGAGCAATATTCCACTGTATATATATACTATATTTTCTTCATCCATTCATCTGTCATGACCATTTAGATTGTTTCCATGACTTGACTATTGTGAATAGTGCTTCTATGAGTATGGGGGTGTATGTATCTTCTTGAATTATAGTTTTGTCTGGATATATGCCCAAGAGTGGGAGTGCTGAATCATATGATAATTCTTATTTTATGGTATGTGGTCCAGTTTTGATCAATGAGACCATGGGATAGTTTCCTATGAGCTTGAGGGGAAATTGTCTTTTACCTGGTAAAAAGAGAGGGATAGGCAAGAAAAGTTTGACTCTTTCTTTCTTGTCTTAAACATAGCTTGAGTGTGAACATAACATTTGGAGTCGTGGCAGCAATATTGTGAACATGAAGAAAAGCCCAAGAGTCAACTCAGAACTCTGATACTAAACAGCCACCAAACCAACGTTAGAATCACTTACTTCAGAACTTCTTGTTAGGTGAGAAAATACCCCCTCCCTTTATAAGTTTATTTTAGTTGGGTATTCTATTAGTTGCCATTGAAAACATTTCCATCAATTAGCAATGTAAATGATGGAAAACCCAACTAACCCTGGCTTAAATCATAGGGACATATATTATTTACTTAACAGAAAGACTAAAAGTAGATGATCCTGAGGTTGGTTCATTGGCTCAGCCACATCATCAAGAATGCAGACTTTCCTCATGTGTCAGCAATAGATTCTGACCTTTGGTTTTTGCCTCATGGTTGCAAAGTGGTTGCCAGCAGCGCCAAACATTCCATCCTGGCATAGGCTAGGGCAGGAAGAGGAGGGCAGAAACGGGTCCTCCTCCCCAGCTACCTCTCTGTTATCAGGGAAGAACATCTTTTTTGGCATAGTCCACTCACTGGCAAGAAGGAATGAGACAGCCATTGGTGACTTAAAGCAGGTTCTCCTTGGCATCTGCTCTTTTCTTCCTTGTCTGCTCTTCTCCTTTCTCAGCATGTCCATTGCCCTTGCTGGCAACCCTCAGAGTCTCTTGGTGATGCTACATTCTTGGGGTTTCTTTTAAACAAAGCATGAGAGTAAAGCATGTTTGAGCTTTGCTCTGTCAGTGGGGCCCCAAAGAGACTGCATGTTCTCCCTGCTATTGTCTGCAGGCCTTGCTTCCACTGCTTCCCCTCATAGAGGCAGGCCTCAGGGGAGTAGTTCTTAATGAGGCATGATTCTGAACACATACACAACCCTCCCTCAATGGACATTCGGTAATGATTGGAGACCTTTTCAGTCTCACAACTGGGGAGGCGGTGGTGCTTACTGGCATATAGTGGATAGAGGCTAGGAAACTGGTATTAATCCTTCAATGCATGGAACAATCCCCCACACAAGGATTAACCATACCCACATGTCAGCAGTGCCAGGGTTGAGAAACTTGGCCCTAGAGGATGGGACCAGGCAAGAAAGCCACCTTTCCTCCTTTTCTAAATGCCTCCTTGCTTTTGACCCAGGCCCTGATAAATATGGAGAATGTCCATATTCTATGTTCCCTTCCAAAGACAAGAACGCGTCCCTGGACGGTAGCAATGACCAAGTAAACAACACAAAGGAGACACCAAGTACTTATTTATGTTGGCTCACTGATTAAATAAACTAATGCCTTGAGTCTATTGTTTTTGGAAAAATTGCAGCAATCACTGCCTGACTTTTGTCTAAAATGGCAGAGTTGCAGCATCAGTAACTGTCTCCAGAGGCCTTGCAAAAGAGACAGGCGCTATGGGAGGAACGTGGTCAATTCAACCCATTTCTGTTGATGAGCTTTGGAAGTGAGCAAAAGGTCAGCAGAGGAGCATTCTAAAATTAAGACTCATGAACAGTTTGCCTCTGGGCCTTGTCTTCCTACTCACCCCTGTCTGCCTTCACATTATTTCCATCAGGCCCAAGTGATAGTCCCTTCTTTTTAGACTTCTTGGTTTTCTTTTTTTTAACAATGTACCTCCTTATTCTAACTCCATTTTCACGCACAAAGAGAGATAGACCAACAAATGAGAGAAAGGAAAGAAATCCCCCACAAACTTAAGCAGGATTCTCTTCTTGTCAGTGCTGGAGTTGGCTGTTTCCATGGGCATTCAGAGTTCTCTCCTAAAATAATCATGCCACGTGGAGACTGCAGAATTGAAGGTGCAGATATGGCTACATTATAAAGAGATCCTCACCCCCATCCATTGTCTAACACAAGTTAGAAGTTTTTCACTTACATACCTTTGCTTTCTGAGTCATATCAGATCTGTTTAGGTGGTCTCAGGCCTGCAGGGTGATTCAGTGGTATCTAGACCCCAGGCCACTTTGCTTCTCCAATCTTGGCATGCAGCTTCTACCTCATGGTCAAGGTTGGAGATCTTGACCAAGATCTCCCATTATCACAGCCCACATTCCAGCCAGCAGGAGTGGAGCACTCCCCCTACTTTTAAGGGACATTATAAGCTGCCCTCATCCCTTCTGCTCAAATCCGTTGACCAGAACCTGGTCGCATGGCCACATCAAGCTCCAAGGGGTGAAAACTGGACAATTGTGTCGGGAGGCCCAGTGTGCTTAGCTACAGGGTGAGAATTCTGTCACTGAAGTGCTTGCTAAGTGCCAGGCTCTGTTGGGCTTTACTTGGGTTACTTGGTGGAATCCTCACAACAAAAGCAGACACTCTTCTAGTGTCCGTCTTACAAGTGAGGAAGCTGAGGCACAGAAAGCCCACCCACTCCCAAAGCAGACCCTACTTTGTTAAGGAACTGCCAGTGGGTGGATGGTAAATGGGGAGGGAAGCCAGCAAGGGCTCCATTTCAGGCAAAATCCCCACCCCCACCCCACCCCACCCCACCCTGATCCTGCAGCATGTGCAATGCCATGAAAAGTACAAAAAAAGCCAGGTCTGTGGGCCTAGAAGGTGCTGGATGAATGAGGGAGTGAGGAAATTAGTGAATGTATGGGCTCAAAACTTGATTATTCTCAGGAGGACAGAGGATGAGCTGAAAATCATTTTGGGAAATAGATTTTCCCCCAAACTACTTAATCATCTCCTCATCCTCCTGACCTCCCAGGAGGTTCTAACACACCCTTCTATGCAGCAGCCTTGAATGAGAGCACCTGTTGCCCTCAGGTGTGAGGTAGAGAGTCAGCACTGCGGATGTTCTTTTCCCATCCTTGTCTGAACCTGACCAACGTGTAGCTTGGCTGCAGCATTGCCTTGTGAAGTTGGGGAAGTTTTGGAAGCTTCACCTCTCTGATCTGAAACCAGGGAGATTAGAATAGTTTGTCCTTGTCTGAAAATCACTTTGAGACTTGCAGGCAGCAGATAGCCCTCTGAATAAAATACAATCTCCCCTCTGCCAGACCAAACATCCTCAAGGTCAGGTTCACAAATCCCACAAGAAGTATGAAGTTTATGGGTCACTGAGGGAGGGACTGGCATCAGGGGCTTGGACTGGGAGGGGGGCTCCAATCCCCTGCACCTCCCACCATTCCCTGAACAATGAAAGATCCCGAAGTCTTTTTATTGATTAGGTAGATGAGGCCATCAGTTTAATGACAATAATATGACTTGAGGAAAAGGTCCTACATTCTCAAATAGAATAAAAGGAGACCAGCTGAATAAGAGACAAGATTGTTTTTTCTCCCTCCAGCATAATCTCCTAGGCCCCCTCTCTGAGTCAAGAGCATGTCTCCTGTGAGATTTTGCCCTGCAAATCCCCAGGATCTTTAAATTTCACAGTTCCTGCCTAATGTCCTAGGGAAATGGCTTCATCCAGAGTCTGCTGGGGACTCACAGGGGGCACGAGGACATTTAAAAGAGGATCCCTTGTTTAACAGCTGTTGGAAGTGGTCAGATGTGAGCCCTGGGCTGGCCTTTGCTGCCCTTGGTCTCTGTTCCCGTTTTTGTCCCCAGTTGTGCCGGGTGAGTTTGCCAGAGTCTTTAAAGTCCTGGCGTGATTCACTGGGAGGCACTTGGCAGATGCCAAGTGTGATTGTGACACCACCAGAATAATCTCCATTCCAGGTACCAAATAGCTGTTGCTAAGAATTGGGAAGAATATTATTTTCTTTCTGAGAATTTGCAATTTGGCCGGCAATGGGGGAGGAATTTCATTAAGGACTGTGGGTGGGTGGTGGGGGTTCTATTTGTGGAGTTACCGTGTTTCTCCTTACCAAGCCTCATCGAGCCCCACACCCACACAGTCCTGCAGAGTAGCTGCGGCTGCTTCTGTCTTACAGATGTTTCCCAGATATTTATGGCTTAGGTGCAGCAGAGCCTTGAACCTCTGAGACTTGTATTCATACCCGTCTCCCTAACTTGAAATATACCATTTTCCTATCTCCATGCTATCTTGGGGTCTTCCCTGATAGCTCAGCTGGTAAAGAACCCGCCTGCAATGTGGGAGACCTGGGTTCAATCTCTGGGTTGGGAAGATCCCCTGGAGAAAGGAAAGGCTACCCAATCTAGTATTCTGACCTGCAGAATTCCATGGACTCTATAGTCCGTGGGATCGCAAAGAGGCAGACACGACTGAGTGACTTTCACATACGTATGCTATCTTGAATTCAAATAGAAGTTTTGTGGGTTTTTTTTGAGAATTAAACATCTTCCCACACACCTGGAAGTGAGAGACTGGCTTGTCGCCTGTGACCCACCCCTCTGTTCCTTCCTAAGTGGTCAGTCTTAGGAAAACTGGAAGAGGACCCCAATCTCTATCTCCAAATTCTTGGACCAGATGCATTTTAAAATCAGAAAAAAAGTATGCAAGATTTTTCAGATTTTATAAAGGAATTATTGTATATGTGTCTTGTCTTACATAAGACCTGGTAGGTCTGGGGCCACACCCTGAAATGAATCACATCAGTATTTCTGCAATGGAATATTCACAGCAGTGGGATAATAAAGATTATAAAGAGCCACATGGGAATTTAGGTCAGGTTTTTGCTACCAAATTAGATATGCCAAATTTCAGGTTTTCAGAGTCTTAGGGATTTGGGAGTCACTGTAAGGCATGGTAGATCAGCAGGTGGTGCTTAAGGGCCCTTCTCCTCTAAATCCTCTTCAGAAGAGTCTGCTGGGCAAGAGTATGGCCAGCAGGCACACTCCACATGAAAGTGGCTTGGTCTGGAATTCTTTCAGCTGTACCTGAAGAGGAAATCCCAGTCCTTGGGCATTTTCAGGACACAAAGACCAGGGAGCCAGACTTGCTGAGCTCTTTGACTGACTGCCATGGAGAGCTGTGTGTCCTTAGGGAAAGTGCTGAACCTCTCTGGTCTACTAAGTGAGGAGAGAGCAGAGGGGAAGCTCTGCTCTGGGTTTTCTCGGGGCAGTTGGCCCTGTGCATCTCTGAAGCTGCAGTGAGGCTCTGCAGACCTCCAGACCAGGACTAAGTCTCTGCACCCCTGGGCAGGCATTCCCCCACCAGAGGCATCACTGTCCGGGTCTGTGAGTTTGGGGGTGTGAGGTTTAACTGCTTTGTAACAGAGTCTGCCCCACCAACCACCAGCTTAGCTTGGACCTGATGACTCCCCAGTTTCTTTACCTGGGTAATGAGCATAGTAACAATGGATCCCACAGCATAGAATGAGCGAGAAGCTCCATGGAGCTAGTGCATGTTCAGCTCAGTGCCTGGAACACACATGACACTCACTAAATAAGAAAGAGCTTGTACTACTCTCACTAGGGAGATCGGACCTGTATCCATGACCATAACAAATGACCACAACCTAGTGGTTTAAAACAACAGGACTGATTCTCTCACAGCTCTGGAGGCTCTAAGCTAGAAATCAAGGTGCAGGCAGGGTGGGTTCCCTCTGGATGTTCAGAAGGAGAATCTGTTCCAGGCCTTTCTTTACCTTCCAATGGCTGCTGGCAATCCTCAGCATCCCTTGGCTTGTGGTCACATCATTCTGATCTGTCTCCATCTTCATGTGGCCTCTGTGTGTCAAAACTTCCCATCTTTTCTCTTATAAGGACACTTATTACCGGATTCAGGGCCCACCCTTAATCCAGAATGATCTCGTCTTGAGATCCTTCCTTTAATTGCATCTGCAAAGACCCTATGTCCGAATAAGATCACTTTCATAGGTTCTAGTCGTTAGGATTTGTGCATTTCTTCTGAAGGGAATACAAATCAACCCACTACAGGGCTAGATATTAAGTTCACAGGGCTGAAAGTGTAGTAAAGATAGCACCAGATGTGCTATCGGGTTGTCAGTTGACCCCACAGGGGTCCCCTTATGGGGACCATCACTACAGGAGCCACTCTGACAGTGTAAAGTGTATGGGTTTCAGGGTCTGGCAGATCAAGCCCTGGAACGCTGGGCAGTCTTGCATTTCACCAAAGTGAGGCTCAGTTTCCTTATCTCTGAAATGGACATGATAAGCCCTACCTCCAGGTGTTCTTGTGAGGAGTAAAGTCCATTAAATGCTCCATAAGATGTCCTCTCCATAAAGTGATCCATAAACAGTTTCCTTCCTTGCCCCCACGTTCTTTTGTCTGGTAACATGAATGTGGTTGGGACCCAGAATCCTCTCGTAAATCCAAGCTGAAAGTCTGCAGTAAGGCCCCTGTGTCCCCATGGTTAGATCACTACAGTGCCAGCCATGGCAGAAGTTTTGTCAGTCAGAGGTCTTCTTTGATCAGCAAGTGGTCTGCAAGGTCCAGGCCTACGTTTCCAGGGACAAGTTCCTGGTCTCTGGGAGCCGATCCTGTGGAAACCACCCCAACTCACACCCCCAGCCTTGCCAATGCTTGAGAGGATTTCAAACCTTGAAGAGCATTTCAGGGTTGTTGTGCATGCTCAGTTGTGTCTGACTCTTTGTGGCCCCATGGGCTCTAGTCCTCTAGTCTCCTCTGTCCATGGGATTTCCCAGGCAAGAATACTTGGATGGATTGCCATTTCCTCCTCTAGGAGATCTTCCTCACCCAGGGATCGAACCTGTGTCTCCTGCATCTCCTGCATTGGCAGGCAGATTCTTTACCACTGCATCTCAAGGTTGTTATTGTTCAGTAGCCAAGTCATGTCCAACTCTTTCCGACCCCATGGACTGCAGCACGCCAGGCTTCCCTGTCGGTCACCATCTCCCAGAGTTTGCCAAAATTCATGTCCACTGAAGCAGTGATGACATCCAACCATCTCATCCTCTGCTACCTCCTTCTCCTGTTGCCCTCAATCTTTCCCAGCATCAGGGTCTTTTCCAATGAGTCAGCTCTTTGCATCAGGTGGCCAAAGTACTGGAGCTTCAGCTTTAGTATTAGTCCCTCCAGTAAACACTCAGGGTTGATTTCCTTTAGGATTGAATGATTTGATCTCCTTGCAATCCAAGGGACTCTTAAGAGTCTTTTCCAGCATGACAGTTCAAAAGCATCAATTCTTCAGAACTCTGCCTTCTTTATGCTTTAGCTCTCACATCCGTACATGACTACTAGAAAAACCATGGCCTCAACTATACAGACCTTTGTCGGCAAAGTAATGTCTTTGGTTTTCAATACACTGTCTAGGTTTCTCATAAGGTTGCTGTAAAACAAAACAGTGTCCAGGATAGGTTTCAAGGCACCAGCCTCAGTTCTTCTAAACCCTGTGTGGGACCACAGAGGAAAGCCGTGGTGCTGCTAGCTGGCTTCTCTTCTCGTTCTGAGGTGCGTTGAGAAGCCGTGCTCTGTCCCTGTGGGATAGTTCTGGTGGGTCACTGATGCTGCTCCCAGGGCCTGTTTGTTCTCTTGGAACACATGTGCCTTTTTCTGAGCGAGTTTTATGTCATAGGGTAGGATTTCGGTTTCTGTAGGAGGTGCTGGAGTACCTAGTCTGTGCACCAGGCAGGCGCAGCATTTTAGTTCTTGAGCAAATAACTTAACTCTTCAGTAATAATACTGCCAGCCATAAGTTTTTGGATGTCACAGTTTGTTTTAGCTTTTGTCACAGAAACTCAGAAAACCCACAGACCCCACAGGGGCATGAGCTTTTGCCATCTGTGGTGGGATAGGAAGGGGCTGGCGGGCTGACTTGCCCCCCCATACCTTGGGAACCCATTTCCACTCCTCTGTGGAAGGGAGTTCAGCCAGCAGGCTTTTGCTCCTGCACACCTCCTCTGCCCCACCCTCACCCCGTCTTTTGTTTTGAAGGCTGGTTTTTGGAGGATCCTCCCCAGACCAGTTGTTTCCAAAGCACAGGGCACCCTAATCCAGGAAGGTCCAAGTGCTGGTTCCCTCCACCCATCCTCCGGGCCCCCCAGGCTGTGTTCCTGAGCCAGGCTCTTTATGACACAGGAAGGTCACACTGCCCTTCTTGTCTTTCCACATAGCTGTGCCGAGTGACCGGAGTGTAAATGACGGCAACAGGGTTGTTTGATGTCTGTGAGGTTCTGAGCAACACGTCTTCAAAGTATCCCCCCAGGTGACACTTACCCCACTTTACAGATGAGGAAAATGAGCCCCAGAGAGACCTCTGAGCCCAAGAGTGGCTTCTCTGGGCTCCAAGGTGGTGGAATTACAATGGGGCCGATTAGAGGGAAACAGGCACTGGAGACTGAGGATCCATTTTGCTTATGGACGTGGATGATTGAGCAGGGACTCAACAGGGGCATGGGAAAGGGAGGGACACAGAGGTGCAGCCCTGCAGGGCCCACACAGCCGTGGTGGGAAGAGGGCTGATGGGTAGCGCTAGCAGATGAGGCTGGATGGAGGCTCGGGGTTTGTCTGTCTGGCCCCAGAGGGTACATATCAATCAGACCAGGTCATGGCTAGACATACTTCCACTGTCTGCTCTCCAAGCACGCACCCTCCTCCCCTAGACTCATCAACTTCTCTCTCGTCCCAGCAACAAGGAACTAACCTAGGATGGCACTAGGAGAGTCTAGATGCCACCTTCAGTGCCCCCCTCCAACTCCCATAATCCTGTCCATCCTCTGTCACCATAATGTCTCTTGACTCTCCTGATTGGCAATGCTCATCTCTTTAGTGGTTTGGTGGGACTGGACCTTACCGGGAAACCTAACCATCCATGATTACTACATCTATCCATCAGTTCCCAGAGAGCTTTGTAATGTTATCACTTTGACTATTTCCCTTCCTTCCACTGGCTCTGTATTCATATAATAACAAGAGTGTGTGGATGGACCTGTGATCTATGCCACACCACCCCTGAGCTTTCCACCAGCTCCACACTTTCAGCTTTCCTATATGCAGGATTCCTGGGGTCAAAACTGGCCAGAATGTCCATTCATTGCTCTGACCTCACCTGCTTTGTACTGGCCAATGGGCTGAAAAACACGGTCCCTGCTCTCAAAGAGAGAGAAAAGACACTCAAAAGGGGGCTGAGGGAAAACAGCCAGGTCTCTCCCTTTCCCCAGGGAATTCTGGAGCAACTTAATGGCAGTGGAAATTCTTAAGGAGAGAACATCACTGCATATTATTTATCATTATCACTATTAATTATGAATGAGTCATGGGAATATCAGAATGACTTGGGAGAAGTTCCCCCATGGCAATAGAAATTCTTTTAATGGAAACACATTTCTAGTTTGCCCCCAGATCCTCAGTCAAGATCCTAACTGGGGGGAAGAAATGCATGGGGCATCCATGTGGGCAAAGGGAGGGCAAAACACCAGCAGCATCATGGCCAACCACGGAAGCCCAGGTCATTTGTGGACTGAGATTGAGTCCTTAACAATAGGACTCTTGAGGGTTCCTTGGACTGCAAGGAGATCAAACCAGTCAATCCTAAAGGAAATCAACCCTGAATACTCATTGGAAGGACTAATGCTGAAGCTCCAATACTTTGGCCACCTGATGTGAAAAGCTGACTCATTGAAAAAGACCCTGATACTGGGAAAGATTGAGGGCAGGAGGACAAGGGGATGACAGAGGATGAGTTGGTTGGATGGTACCACTGACTCAATGGACATGAGTTTGAGTAAACTCCGGGAGTTGGTGATGGACAGGGAGGCCTGCCATGCTGCAGTCCCTGCAGTTGCAAAGAGTTGGACACAACTTAGTGACTGAACAACAACAAATGAAAGTTAAGAGGAATTACACTTGTCACTTGACACAAAGTCATATTCTAGCCTTCTCAGTTGTACTAAACTCCCCAGGACAGAAAAATCCCAAGTTCTGTTGTAGTTACTGCTACCTTGGGATATGTTTGTTGCTGTTGTTCAAAATGAGAGCAGCAACAGTGGCCATGGGGTTTTTTTGTTCTGATGACGAGTGATGTTCCAGCCCTCAGCAGGGAATGGTGCTCTGGCCACTGTGTGGGTGTCAGCAGTTACCTCCCATCTGTCAGCCAACATCATCTACATGGCCCCCACCTGCCACTAGAGCGGCTGAGTCAGCAGGAGGAGTCTGGGCCCAGGCGCTAGCTGGACTGGCTTCAGGGAGGGATGAGATCCCTGAGGCTGTGAGATCCATGTTCAGATGAAGGCCAGTGGGATTGCTGGAGGCATGTGAGGCTGTGGGCAATCTCATGATTCCGGGTCTGGGGTTAAAGATCTGTCCACAGAGCAGAATCAGCTCATACCTACTGACCCCTGATAGGTGAACATTGCAGCAGAGGTCTGCCGGGGCCCTAGGGGAGAGCACTGTGGAATGTTTCAAGGCACAAAGAGAGAGAGCCCATGTGGGGGAGAAGGCCAGTTCAGCACAGCACCCTCTCTCATGAGACCACCATTACAGCCTCTGCTTGGTCTGCTAGTGCCCCCTGTGGCCCCTCAATCCATCTTTCCTGCACCATCAGGGATCTGCCTGGACCGGCACTTCTCAAACTCCAAAGTGCCCCCACAGGTCCTGGGGATCATGTTATATTACTAAAATGCAGATCTCTCAGACCCTGTGTGACTACCAAGCACAGGGAGGCCAAGGCTGCTGGGCAGTTGAAAGGTACCTAAAGGTCAGCAGAAGAGTTAAATGTGTGCTCTCGGGCAATGTGACCTTTGGAATGTCCCTCTGTCTGGCTCTGCTATCTCCTTCTCTGTAGAATGTGGCTGCGATGAAGATCACAGGGCTCAGTGGATGAAACGCCCCGAGGCCAGTGTCTGGTTGCAGTGCGGGTGTGCACGTGGGCCCTTATTGCCGCTTGCCGCTCCTCTTTGTCACCCCTGCAGATCAGCCAGCCTCACGCCCCGTTCTCATCCAGACCTTTGCTTTTCTCTGTGTCTGGAATGGCCTTCTAAGGGATTCTTGCCCACAGTAGTAGATATAATGGAGTAGTAGATACAAAAGAGTCCAAAATGCAGTACTTGAATGCAATCTCAAAAACGGCAGAATGATCTCTGTTCATTTCCAAGGCAAACCATTCAATATCACAGTAATCCAAGTCTATGCCCTGACCAGTAATGCTAAAGAAGCTGAAGTTGAACAGTTCTATGAAGACCTACAAGAAATAGACCTTCTAGAAATAACACCCAAAAAAGATGTCCTTTTCATTATAGGGGACTGGAATGCAAAAGTAGGAAGTCAAAAAACACTGGAATAACAGGCGGATTTGGCCTTGGAGTACAGAATGAAGCAGGGCAAAGGCTAATAGAGTTTTGCCAAGAGAACACACTGGTCATAGCAAACACCCTTTTCCAACAGCACAAGAAAAGACTCTACACATAGACATCACCAGATGATCAATACCGAAATCAGATTGATTATATGCTTTGCACACAAAGATGAGAAGCTCTATACAGTCAGCAAAAACAAGACCGGGAGCTGATTGTGGCTCAGATCATGAACTCCTTATTGTCAAATTCAGACTTAAATTGAAGAAAGCAGGTGAAACCACTAGACCATTCAGGTAAGACCTAAATCAAATCCTTTACGATTATACACTGGAAGTGAAAAATAGATTCAAGGGATTAGATCTGATAGAGTGCCTGAAGAACTATGGACAGAGATTCGTGACACTGTACAAGAGACAGGGATCAAGACCATCCCCAAGAAAAAGAAATGCAAAAAAGCAAAAAAACTGTCTGGGGAGGACTTACAAATAGCTGTGAAAAGAAGAGAGGCAAAAAACAAAGGAGAAATGGAAAGATATACCCATTTGAATGCAGAGTTCCAAAGAATAGCAAGGAGAGACAAGAAAGCCTTCCTCAGTGATCAGCGCAAAGAAATAGAGGAAAACAATAGAATGGGAAAGACTAGAGATCTCTTCAAGAAAATTAGAGATACCGAGGGAACATTTCATGCAAAGATGGCTCAATAAAGGACAGAAATGGTATGGACCTAACAGAAGCAGAAGACATTAAGAAGAGGTGGCACAAATACACAGAAGAACTATACAAAAAAGATCTTCACAACCCAGATAATCAGGATAGTATGATCACTCACCTAGAGCCAGACATCCTGGAATGCAAAGTCAAGTGGGCCTTAGAAATCATCACTATGAACAAAGCTAGTGGATGTGATGGAATTCCAGTTGCGCTATTTCAAATCCTAAAAGATGATGCTGTGAAAGTGCTGCACTCAGCATGCCAGTAAATTTGAGAAACTCAGCAGTGGCCACAGGACTGGAAAAGGTCAGTTTTCATTCCAATTCCAAAGAAAGGCAATGCCAAAGAATGCTCAAACTACCACACAATTGCACTCATCTTTCATGCTAGTAAAGTAATGCTCAAAATTCTCCAAGCCAGACTTCAACAATATGTGAACCGTGAACTTCCAGATGTTCAAGCTGGATTTAGAAAAGACAGAGGAGCCAGAGGTCAAATTGCCATCATCTATTGGATCATCAAAAAAGCAAGGGAGTTCCCAGAAAACATCTACTTCTGCTTTGTTGACTACGCCAAAGCCTTTGACTATGTGGATCACAACAAACTGTGGAAAATTCTGAAAGAGATGGGAATACCAGACCACCTGACCTGCCTCTTGAGAAATCTATGCAGGCCAGGAAACAAGAGTTAGAACTGGACATGGAACAACAGACTGGTTCCAAACAGGGAAAGGAGTACATAAAGTTTGTATATTGTCACCCTGCTTATTTAACTTATATGCAGAGTACATCATGAGAAATGCTGGGCTGGAGGAAGCACAAGCTGGAATCAAGATTGCTGGGAGAAATATCAATAACCTCAGATATGCAGATGACACCACCCTTATGGCAGAAAAGGAAGAAGAACTAAAGAACCTCTTGATGAAAGTGAAAGAGGAGAGTGAAAAAGTTGGCTTAAAGCTCAACAATTCAGAAAACTAAGATCATGGCATCCGGTCCCATCACTTCATGGCAAATAGATGCGGAAACAATGGAAACAGTGGCAGACTTTATTTTTGGGGGGGCTCCAAAATCACTGCAGATGGTGATTGCAGCCATGAAATTAAAAGACATTTACTCCTTGGAAGAAAAGTCATGACCAACCTAGACAGCATATTAAAAAGCAGAGACATTACTTTGCCAACAAAGGTCCATCTAGTCAAGGCTATGGTTTTTCTAGTAGTCTTGTATGTATGTGAGAGCTGGACTATAAAGAAAGCTAAGCACTGAAGAATTGATGCTTTGGAACTGTAATGTTGGAGAAGACTCTTAAGAGTCCCTTGAACTGCAAGAAGATTCTACCATTCCATCCTAAAGGAGATCAGTCCTGAATATTCATTGGAAGGACTGATGCTGAAGCTGAAACTCCGATACTTTGGCCACCTAATGTGAAGAGCTAACTCATTTGGAAAGACCCTGATGCTGGAAAAGATTGAGGGCAGGAAGAGAAGGGGCCAACAGAGGAGGAGATGGTTGGATGGCATCACTGACTCAATGGACATGAGTTTGAGTAAACTCCGGGAGTTGGTGATGGACAGGGAGGCCTGGCGTGCTGCAGTCCATGGGGTCGCAAAGAGTCGGACATGACTGAGCGACTGAACTGAACTGGAATGCCCTTTTCTCCCCAGTCCACTGGCAAAGTCCTCTTCATCCTTCCAGGCTCCCAAACCTGGGCCCACCCCCAAAGGAGACTGTTCACAGGGCTGACTAGCTTCTTGACCGTGAGTTCCAGGGGGACAGGAAGTGTTTCTACCCTCTCGTATCCCAGTCTGTACATCACCTTACACATAGTGGGTTTCAGTACATGATAATGAGACAGTAATGGATGAGACAGCAAATGCTTCAGCTCTTTCTTCTATAACTTCTATGAGTCTGGGCTCTACTGAGAGAGGCTAAACCAGTATTTCTCAACCTTTACTGCATATCACCATTCCCTATAGTCTTTTTGAGAACCGGAAATTCCTGGGGCCCACTCCAGACCTACTTGAGACAACATTTCAGGGAGAGAATATCATGCGCATTCATTTATTTACTTACTTGTCTAGTTCTCTGAGTACCGACTAGTTATAGTTAAGTATTTTTTTATTCAATGTCTTATAGCCCATTATTATTGCTAGTTTTATGCCAAATTGTTTCAGATTTAGCCTTCTGGCCCCTGTGTCCTCTTGACATGTCCTCATCACTCTTGGAGTAATTCCTTGCTTTCCTGTGTACAAGACTTTCCAGATCCATTTTGTGGTGTATTTCTTACAAAGCACAACAGGTGATTCTGATGCACATCTGAGTTTTGGAAGCCATCATGTTGATCAGTAGCTTGAAATCACCAACAGGGTTAGCTCTGATTGCCAGAATCCATAGCAACAGGCAGAGGAATATTCTTGGGCAGAAGCTAGTGAAGGAAACTCAATATTCCTTAAGACTCCCAGGCTGCATCCCTGAGGATGGCTGGCTCACCACAGAAGACAGGTGATTCAGGCAAGCTACCTGGCAGAGGTTTCCAGATGCCACCTGCCCAGCCAGTTACAGATGGCAAATGCCTAGTGTGCCCAAGGCAACAACTTCGGGAAACAGGAAGGAGGCTGTACAAAGGAGGACTTTATGCAAAGAGTTGGACACGACTGAGTGACTGAACTGAACTGTATGTGTTTCTCAACAGGTAGAAATCATATTAATTTTAACTGTCTGCCTGGGGCAGTAATCGTCATGAGGTCTGGGTCCTGCCCTCTGAGGAATCAGTCCCAGGAATTTCCCAGGGCTGGAAAAGGCTGGCAGCCCCCATCAAGGAACCCTGTAGAGTATTTCTCTGGAGGAGTACAGGTATCACACATGCCTTGCACTAGACAGCACTTTTCTTCCTAAGAATGCAAAGCGCTTTCACAGATGGCTCATATGTTTTCAAATAATTTTTAATGTAAAATCATTTGTACAACCTGAACAGAGATTTCAAAAAAAGACTCACAATTCTGTACTGCCTTGACAAGTTTTCTGTAGATCTAACATTATGCCAAAATGAGTTTTAAAAATAGACTCACAATTTACAACATCATGGGGATCAGCATAATGTCCCTACCCGCAGATGTTCACATCCTGAACCTGTGAATCTATTACCTTCCCTACCTGACAGAAGGGACTTCGCAGATGCTTAGAGTAAGGTAAGCATCCTGAGGTGGAAAGTTTATTTAGAATCATCTGGGTGGGCCTGTTGTAATCACAAGAATCATTATAAGGGGCAGAGATATGATGATGGAAGCAGATGTGAGAAGGACGGTGGGGGAGAGAAGGACTTGAATATGTTACCCTGCTGGCTTTGACGATGGAGAAAGGGTTCATAAGCTCATTTATAGAAACGAGAGAAGTAAGGAAGCAGATTCTATCTAGAGCCTCCAGAAACAGTCTAGCCCTGCTGACACCTTGCTTTTAAGAACTATTTCAGACTTTTGACTTCCAAAACTGTAAAGGAATAAGTTTGGTTGTTGGCTTAACGCAAATTTATGTATAATTTATTATAGCAGCAATGGAGACTAATACACTGATTTAAAATTTTTAATGAATTAATTTTTATTGAAGTGTAATTGATTTTCAATGTCATTTAGTTGTACAGCAAAGAGATTCAGTGATGCATATATCACGTTGCTGTTGCGTCAACCAGCTTGCTTTTTAGTCACAATCTCTTCACTTCGCCGTATCACATTTCGTAAACTCTTCCCATGAAAATACAGCTGTAATCAAAAATATTCTCTCCATTTCTTTCTCCACTATCTGAACCCCTACTACCCACCTTTCTGTGATTGCTAATGCTGCTGTTCTGCACCAAAAAGGCTTGTTTACCTGAAGTTTCCTATTCAACGTTAGCCTGGTACTCGTTCAATACCTCTGGAGTTTAATTGAGCATCTATTACTATCCTTTTCTTGAATGCATATGGAAATGGGGGTTCAGGAGTGCAGGTGCCATAAACCTTCCCATATGCAGACTGTCAGCTGTCCACAAGGTAATTCTCTATAAGCAGAGCGTGGATTCTCCCTCACCTACAGTAAGCCCCACTCCTCTGCTGTGGGCAAAAGTTCCCTGAGATGAATTTACTGGCATCCCAAAGATAACCAGGAAAATGATTCATGGTTCAAAATCCACTTCTCCCTTTCACACATGATTACTTGGAAGCTGCAGTAATGACAGTGGTATGTCCAAAGCTCCTGGCGGGAATACCCAGCTAAAGCCAGTAGGTAGGCACTCAATGTCCTGTTTTTTCTGCATTCTCATGTCATCCACAAATGACCCAACTTCCCATCTACCATCACAGGCCCAGAGACTTCCTGCCCAGGAGAGGAATAGGCTTTAAAAGTAAGCAAATCTATATGCAGAATAGCCATAGAGAGTCTGGGGGGAGGCAAAGGTGTCCTGTTGCAACTGAGGGGACAGAGGCTCCATTGAGAATCACCCAGGCCAGGGTCCCTCCTCATGTAGTTCAGATCCCCAGCCCTCCCCTCCCCCTGGTTCCCACCACTATGCTTCCTGTCCTGCTCCTTCATATTGGTGACCTGGCTAAAGTGTCTGCTTGCTTGCTTTCTTCCTCTTCTGGTTTAAGATGTGACTTAGTATGTTTACACACCTAGGCTCATGCCCAACCACCTCCCACCACAGCCCCTGGCCCAGCCCAGGCTCCCAGGCTCCTGCCCTGCTCTGGGCCCCCACCTGCTCATCAGGAGGCCCTGTGCAGTTTCCCTCAGAATCGCAAGGACATCTTGATGAACCTGCAAAGCCTAAAAGATAGGAAGAGAGCAAAGGAGGTCTGATGAATGAAAAAAATGAATGTAAATTAAAAAGCCTCATTTAATTATTGGTTTTCTCTTGCTCTGTAACCCCAGACTCTTTCCGAATGTGCTATTGAGTTGCTAAAATGATTGACTTGTTCTTCCCCAGAGATGTGTAGCCAAGAAGGAAAGAAGAAACGAAGCAGGAGCTAGCAGCCCACAGCAGTCGGGGGCTGATTGACTGAAAGCTTTCTGGATTAGAAACCAAAAATTTGAAAATACAGGTTAAGGAGGGAATGTGGAGTTTGCTGCAGGTTTCTGTCCCAGTCCTAGCTTTTGTTCTGAATGATGGTTTTTCCAGTCCTTATTTCATTAAAGAATAAAACAAAAAGCCTAAGGAAGTAATGGGAAGCCAGACATGGACCAATGACAACAGAGTGGCGTGAACGAAAGACGGTGATTAATCCCTAATCCAATTCTGTGTACCTGAGATCCAGGAAATAGAATGCAGGAATAAATCACATCTCCAGTGGCCTCAGCAGGGCCTCTGTTGAGGGGAGGGGAGTCAGGCGGCAACACTTCCTTCTGGACTACCCTGGCACCCAGAGGGCGCCTGGCAGGAGGTCAAGCTGAGCAGAGCTGACTGTGTCTAGTGAGAGACTGCCACCTGCACCTGTGTGAGTCAACAGGTCCTGTTTTCAATGCCCCCAGAAAATGGGGGGTCAGCCTCTGCCAGTGAGAACATGGACATAGAGGCCAATGTGACTGGCCCTTTGAAAATTAGCCCAGGTTTGCAGGGCCAGGGAGTGGGGGAGGGGTGCCAGCAAACCGTGTTCAGACCTCCCTGCCACCCATTCCTCACAGGGATCCACCCCTGGGGCACTCCAAGACACGCAGTTATGACACCTCATTATCTCCTCCCCACCAGAAGCCAGGTTTTGTGGAGCCTAAAGAGTAAACAACTTGGGGAGCCTTTAAGGAAAATGAACATAAATTTACTAATGCAAAAAGCAGATACCAGAACAAAACCAGATATTTATCTAGAAGTGAGGGCTACATAGCTATTTAGCTTTGTTCTCTGGGCATAGAGATCATCACTCCCATTTTAAAGGTCATGAAAAGAAGAGTGGGTATATGTATATGTACTGGGCTTCCCTGGTGGTTCAGCAGTAAAGACTCTGCCTGCCTATGCAGGAGGCCTGGGTTTGATCCCCGGGTCAGGAAGATCCCCTGGAGAAAGAAATGGCAACGCACTTCAGTATTCTTGCCTGGGCAATCCCATGGACTGAGGAGCATGGTAGGCTATAGTCCATGGAGTTACAAAGATTCAGACACGACTTAGCAACTAAAGCAACAACAAATATGTGTGTGATTAACTGATTCACTTTGCTGTACTTCAGAAACTAACACAACATTGTAAATCAACTATACTCCAGTAAAAGAGTTTTTTTAAAAGAAGGCACAAGATTGAGGCCCAGATTGGTGAAGTGACTTACCCAAGGTCAAACACCAGGCAAAAATGAGTTAACTAGGATTATAACCCAAATCAGTTCCATGTGACCCAGCTGGGTGGCTTCCAATAACCTCTGATGGTGGTGCTGATGGGGGGAGGGGGAGTTGCCACTGTTCCAGAAAGACGGGTTATCTCATCTGCATCCTAAAATGATCCATGTCATCAGCCAATTTATTCACGTTTATCCAGGGCATATTTTTTTTTATGCTGGGGCAGTGCAGGGGCCTGGGCTCCAGTAATGGAGCCTCCTGCTCCCCAGGAGGCAAATAGAAAATGAATCCCACTACCACCAGTGCTTCTGGTCATTGAGCACTGGTGTGGGAAAGAAGGTCACAGAGCAAAACAGATATATTGTATTTTACTGGCTGTTCCTAAAGGCCTCAGGGAAGGAATCATGTGAGTTTAGAACAGTAATTCAATAAGCCTTTGGAAGCAGAAGATGACAGCCTGCGGGCTTGGGTTGGAAAAGGACTATGAAGAGGTGACTGCAGCTTTTTAGGTTGGAACCAGTATACTGCGGGGGCCAGAAAGGAGGAGGGAGAGCTAAGAGGAGGCAGAAAAGTCAGAAATATTAAAAAAAAACAACAGCAAGGTTATCTGTACTAGGTTCAGTACAACTGTGTTTTTACAGTGTAAATCTCCACATGCCCAAGGTTTCAGAAAAGCTGGACCACACACATGGGCTTGAGAGGATGATGAGTGTGAGAATGAGAAAGTGTGTGAGTATGTATGAGTGTGTGTGTGCACGCACGCACGCGCACACGTGCGCATGTGTGTGCGTGTGTCTGAAGCTGAGTTCCACATCTGGATTAGATTAAAACCTAATGGAGGAAAATATGATGGAGTAGGAACAAGAAATCTGATGCCTGGGGCTTTACTGGAAATCCTACCTTGGCTCTGGGCAGTTGGGCAGATGAGATCATCTCTGGGTCTGAAGGGCAGGCGGGTCCTATCTGGCACTGCTGTTGTGAAAGGGAAGTCACATTGCTGAGTCCCCCATGCACCCAGTCCCATGGGCCTGCCATACACATTGTCTCACACAGTCTTCCCTCAGTCAATAAGAGAGAGTTTCTCCGTCCGTCCTTTGTAGATAAAGAACTCAAGGCTCAGGCAGGTTAAACAACTTGCGGAGGGCAGTAACAACTATTAAGAACAGATTTATCTGATGTCACAGCCCTTCCTGATTCTGTGGCTCCCCTGGCCTGGCCGTGATAGTCCTTTCACTTTGGTCCATTTCTAGACCCATTGGTGCCAGGTTTCATCATAAGAACTAATAGAGCACTGGACATAGACCAGTCCAGGGGTTTGGCTGACAATCCCCAGGCCCCCACAAGGCAGGCGCTGTGCTCTGCTTCCCCCCAGCTTCTCCTCTTCCTTCCCTCCCACCCCTCTCCCTGTTAGGTTTCTCATGGAAGCCAGTGGAGTACTACTGACCCAGTCACCCGCTCCCACCTTTTCTGTGGGGACATTAATCTCCCCTGCTGCCCAGGCTGTCCCTGAATGATCCACCAAGTGTGTGGAAGCAGTTTTTTTTTTAAATTTTATTTTTAAATTTATTTTTGGCTGTGCTGGGTCTTCATTACTGCATGGGGTTTTCTCTAGCTGCAGAGAGCAGGGGCTATTCTCTAGCTGCGGTGCATGGGCTTCTCGTTGCGGTGATTTCTCTTGTTACGGAGCATGGCTCAGTAGTTGTGGTATAGGGGTTAAGTTGCTCCACAGCATGTGGGATCTTCCTGGACCAGGGATGGAACCCGCGTCTTCTGCATTCGCAGGCAGATTCTTTACCACCGAGATACTAGGGAAGCCCTGGAAGTTGTTTTTAAGTGTGACTTCTCACTAAGTGAAAATGCTAACAGTGAATATGTATTATTTTGTGTGTTTGTATACATGCCTCTTCACAGAAATTGAGAGAACATATTACTAGAGTTATTTAAATAGATGAGGTCTTTCAAAACTTGACTGTAGGTAAAGTACTGAGTCATGCCAACTAATTTTAAAGTGTTGACCATCTGACTGCCACCAGGACACAGCCGCTTGGTTTTTTTTTGGTCAAGTGTTAAATAGCTGTCAAGTCAGCTATTGAGTGATAATAAGCATCCAATTATCACTGAAAATGGAGTCTGGTCCCAGTATCCTGCCTGTGCTTGGAGATTCAAGGAGAGCTCCATTGCTGGTAGAGCTAGCCCCACACAGCTAGGAGGGACAAATAAAATGGTTCTTTACTGAGTGCCTCTTACGTGCCAGTCACCAGGCAAAGCATACTGCACCCATAATCTTGTCCTAGCTGCTCGGCAAAGTGGGCACCACTATCATCCTCACATTAGAGGAGAGGAAATTAGTGCCTAGGGTCGTCAGCTTATCAGTGTTGGGGGTCATGTTTAGGGCTCTTCAGAAACAATCCCAATCCAGTTATTCAGTTCTTTTTCCCAAAATAAGCAAGGGTTGTACTTTCCTAGCCCCTCAATGTTGGTAACACATGTCCCTTCTGGGTAGAAGTGGTTTCCTCATCTGCCACTGAGGAGAAGTAGTATCTATCCCATAACCTGCTGGGAGGATCAAATGTAGTAATAAATGCAATAATGTGTATAAAATGTATATATTAATAGCATAGTGTATGGCACATTGTAAGGGTTTAATGATGTTAGCTGTTACTATTTTCATGATGATGATTACCTGATGTTGCTCCTTGAGAATCTTCAGCTTCTTCCTGTTATGTTATGTGTGAAGCCACAGCCAGCTGTCTCCGTCAGGCATTCCAGGTGTCACTTCCTGCTGTTCCCGTCGTGGCTCAGCAAGCTCTGAGGCCGCCTTACTTGGCACACAGACTGTATGAGGGACGTTAGGGAGGTGAAGACAGGGCTGCCTCTGGGGTGCTCTATTAGCCTGGCCCCAGGTGGTGTCGGTAGTAAAGAACCCGCCTGCCAATGCAGGAGGCTTAAGAGATGTGGGTTTGATCCCTGGGTCAGGAAGATCCTCTGGCAAAGGAAATGGCAACCCACTCCAGTATTCTTGCCTGGAGAATCCCAAGGACGGTGGAACCTGGAGGGCTATAGTCCACGGGGTCACAAAGAGTCCAATATGCACATTAACACAGTGCATATCCGGGCCAATCCCGGATATGGCTGGAAGGGCCAGTCCAGCAGGAAGAACACAGCCACTGGGGGCTAGGTGAAGCAATCTTGGGATTTAGTGTTGGACATTGTGCCTGCTGCATTTTTAAAAAAATATTTTATTTATTTATGGCTGCAGTGGGTCTTCCTCGCAGCACACGGGCTTTTCTCTAGTTGGACTACTGTCTCACTGCGATGTGCATGCTTATTGTGGTGGCTTCTCTTGTGGAGCACAGACTCTGGGACATGCAAGCTTCAGTAGTTTTGGCTCTTGGGCTTAGTTGCCCTGAAGCATGTGGAATCTTAGTTCCTGGAACAAAGATTGAACCTGTGTCCCCCGCATTAGCAGAGAGATTCTTAACCACTGGGCCACCACAGAAGTCCTGTGCCTGCTGATGAAAGCAAGGCTTCCTTACTGTTTATAGCATTGGATACAAAATATATATTTGAGTTCTCATTTTAGGCAAGATGCAATAAGCACAATTCAACATGCCTCTCCCACTGAATGTGACAATAATTCTCAGACAGAATTCCTGGAGCAGCTACTGGAGGACAATGAAAAGGAAACAGGAGCCGGTGGATTGGGGAAGGAGATCAGAATTTCAAATATCACCGATACCACTGTGAGTCCCTATATTTCTCCCTTGGGCATCATCTGACCTCAACTCACATGCAGCCTGAAAACTGGAAGTAAGCACCAGATGCAAACAGAAATGACTGCAAAAGGAACACTTGTTATCTGGCCTGAGGAGGGGAAAGAGGGGCTCCTAAGTGTCATAGAAAGTGAGGAAAGCCCCTGGTTGTTTTTCTCCAATCTCCCACCTTGACCTTCAGCTGATCCTGTGGTAGTAGCAATGAATGTAGGACAAAATTTGACTGCTTTTTTTCCTGCCTGTCCTTCCACTGCTTGGCTTATACTCAGACACACTCAGAGGAGGTGCACAGATGCTCGGAGAAACGAAATCCCCAGTTTTCAGACCAGAGGGCCACAAGGGAGCTAAATGTTTCAGATCTCAGAAAGGCAAGAGCTTAAGAGAGAAGAGTTTCTGGGCTTATTTCTAAGCTCTGTGAGTTTTGAGGACTGGACTGTGGATTACAGAATCACCCAGACTCCCAAATGGCCACTGGGTAGCACACAGATCCAAGTAGCACTTACAAAGTCTTTGAAAACTGAACTGAAATTGAAACCACAGCCTGTAGAGAAGGGTTAGGACTTGAGGCTGGAGCTTACCTTCTAGATGGATAACCTGCTAAAATAAAACAAAACAGAATTTATCATTCTCTTTAGGATTTAAGTAGAGCATAGATTCTCAGAATGTAATATTCAAATGTCTAGGATATAATTTGAAACTACTCAGCATTTGCAGAGCCAGAAAAATATCAACTTATAAGGGAAAGGACAATCAAGAGATGACACAAACATTGAAATTACTATTACTGGATAAAGATGTTAAAGCAGCTATTGTATTTAAACTCCAGGTAAGAGTGAATTCTCTTCAAATGACTGGAAAGATAAAAAAAAAATTTAAGCAAAGAGAGTGAAGATATAATGAAGAACTAAATAGAAATTTGGGGGAAACTTAAAAATGCAATAACTGAAATAAAACATTCATGAAAGAATCAATAGCAAAATAGAGAGGAGTCACGTGATGATAGGTCAATAAGAATTATCCAATCTGAACAAACAGAAAAAAATTGAGAAACAAACAAAAAAAAAAACAATGAACAGAGTCCTGGGTACATGTGGAACAATACCAAAAATTCTAACATTCGCCTTATCAGAGTTTCAGAAGGAGGGAGAAAAGAGTATGGTGTGAAAATTTTATTTGAAGAGGCAACTTCCCTGGTGGTCCAATAGTTAAGACTTTGAGTAGAGGGCACAGATTTGATCCCTGGCCAGGGAACTAGGATACTGTGTGGTGCATCCAAAAAAAAAAAAAAAAAATTGTTTTAAATTCTATTTGAAGAAATAATGGGTAAATACTTCTCAGATTTGGTGACAGACATAAACTTACTGATTCAAAAAGCTCAGTGAACTTTGAATAAGACAAACCCGAAGGAATCTATGCTCAGACACATCATAATCAAGCGACTAAAAACTAAGACAAAGAAAAAACTCTTAAAAACAACTAGAGAAAAATAGTGCTTCATTTTGCACTATAGAGAAAGACTGACTTGAGTCTTTGTCAATTTTTCATAGAAAACAGTGGAGGCCAGAGGAAATGGAACAACATTTCTAAAATGCTGGCAGAGAAACTGTCAACCAAAATTCTTTGTCTGGTAAAAAAACGTTGTTTTCCCAAATAGTCTCAGTGAAGGAAAACTGAGAGATGCTCTAAAATAAATACTAAGGGAATGATTTCCCCCTGAGACTGGGAACAAGACAAGGATGTTCTCGAAAAAAAATTATAGTGATGAGGAATAAGCTGTGGCTGCCAGAGATTAGGGTTGGGGGTATGTGGTTGCAAAGGAGAAACACAAGGAGTTTAGGGGATGACAGATTTTCTATATCCTGTTGCGGTGATTGCATGAAACTATATATATGGGAAAATTCAGAACTGTTACATGAGAAAGTAAAAAGAAAAGGAACCTGGAAAAAGAACTGGGGTGGGACTAGGAGAGACAAAAGGAAAATGAACTGAAGCTTCCTCTCACCTCCATGAAACTCATTCAAATCCATCCACCAAAGTTCTGAAGACATCTCAACCTCCCATGAAAACCCTGCCCTTGAATTCCCATGAATTAGGCTCTTCCTTTTCTCATTACAAGAGATGAACCCAGATGCTAAGAGCAAGCAATGCGAGTCTCCTATTCATTTTTTCAAAAATGAGTCCTGGAGCATCTACTGTGTATCCAGTAGCCAGGGGTACAGATGTGAATAACAGAGGTTAGCTCCCAACCTTTATGGACTAATGTCTAAGAGGATAGGCAGCACAGCATAGAAAATAAGCACATAAATCAGACGGTGATGAAACTAAACAGAGACTAAAATGGAGTGATTCAATGGGATTCTGGAACACGTCCACTCTCCACTTAGTAGGGGGCTGCTGTGGGCAAAGATCTAACTGTGCCATGCCTTGGTGACCTCATCTGTAAAGTTTGGGTAATGATGGTAGCTACACCTGAGGGTGTGAGAATTCTGCAAAGTAATGTCTATTCCATGGGATCGGTGTACTTCCTGAACATGGCATATGGTCACTAAATGTTAGGTAATCTAATTATTAGTAGTTTCAGAACTGTATTTAGAGTTGCTTCAAGCTTCAGTGAACTCCCCTGAGCACGGAGGAGGAGCTCCCCCACCACCCTGCTGACTTTGTGCCCTTTTCCCATGTATCAAGGAACTGGAGATTGCCTGCTAAGGCAGCCTCTTCATTAACTGAATAGAACCCTTTAAAATCATGTCCTGAGGAGTGTAGAAAGCTCCTGGGATCAGAAAAAGCTGGGTTGAAGGTTGGCTCTGCCCATATTTGCTGTGTGATCATGGGCAAGTGGCTTAAATTCTCTGAGCCTCATTTTTCTAAACCATAAAATACTAATCACACATGCTGTTCAGAGCTGAGATAAGGTCAGCCAAGAATGTTTCATTACAGTAGTTATTTTTGTTATTATTAAGTCATGTAATTTGGAATCTAGGCAAAGGTTAATTCTGGGAATTGAATTAAGCAAGCCATTGGAGCAAGCAGGATGCACAGCCCTGGGGTGGAAGTAATTGATGGGAAGAAAACCCCACCCCTATCCTGTCATTGTGCAGGACAGTGGAGTCCTCTGCCATAGGGTTATTGAGTGGTCAGAGCAGAAAGAATCCATAAATATCAGTGGCCTGACCACCTCACTTTCAGACAGGAGGTGGACACAGTGACTTGCCCCAGGCCACAGTGTCCCTTGAAAGCTCAGCTGTGTCCCCTAAGATCAGGGATGTCACTGGACTTCTGTAAACATGTGTGAATTCCCCACCAACAGTTATTGTGACTAAGGAAGGGGACAACAGCCACCCCAGTGATGGATAGACAGGGTGGGCACCAGTGGGCAGGGGCGGCCTGGACATGCCTGAGAAAAAAGTCAAAGCAAACCACAAAGATGGTCCTTTCTAGCAATAAGTGCCTTTTGCTATTTGTCATTTTATCACCACTTTGTGGGAACTTGCTATCTTTGCATATTGTATTTTTCACATGTGTACACACATGTATACACACATATACACATGTATCTGTATATGCACACATGTGTGCATGTATGCATGGGTTTCTCAGGTGGTGCAGTGGTAAAGAATCCACCTGCCAATGCAGAAGATGCAAGAAACACAGGTTTGATCCCTGGGTCGGGAAGATCTCCTGGAGTAGGAAATAGCAACCACTCCAGTATTCTTGGGCTTCCCTGGTGGCTCAGAGGTTAAAGCATCTGCTTGCAATGCGGGAGACCTGGGTTGGATCCCTGGGTCGGGAAGATCCCCTGGAAAAGGAAATGGCAACCCACTACAGTGTTCTTGCCTGGAGAATCCCATGGATGGAGGAGCTTGGTGGGCTACAGTCCACGATGTCTCAAAGAGTCGGACACGACTGAGCGACTTCACTTCACTTCACTTCCAGTATTCTTGCCTGGAAAATTCCATAGACAGAGGACCCTGGTGGGCTACAGAGAGTCAGACATGACTGAGCATGCACAGCATACACGCATGTGTGTGTGTGCGCGTGTGTGTGTGTGTGTGTATAACATGTATAAATATATTTTCTTCCTGTCTAAAGCTTGTTTTTATTTTCCTAAGCATACTTCTTGGTGAGAAGTTTTTAATATTGATGGAATATAATTTACCAATTTTTTCTCTCATATTTAGTATTTCTTTGTTCTGTCTCAAAAACTTTGCCTCCCCCTAAGTAGAATGTATTTTTCTGCTATGTTTTCTTCTAGAAAACTTTCTTTTCTTTTTTTTTTTTTAGACTTTACTTGTTCTTTATTTATTCATTTATTCTGTAGAATTATCTTTTGCTTGACCAAATATTTTCTTTTTTTTTTAAATTTTTTATTATTATTATTATTATTTTTTTTTTCCAGTGGGTTTTGTCATACATTGATATGAATCAGCCATGGATTTACATGTATTCCCAATCCCGATCCCCCCTCCCACCTCCCTCTCCACCCGATTCCTCTGGGTCTTCCCAGTGCACCAGGCCGGAGCACTTGTCTCGTGCATCCCACCTGGGCTGGTGATCTGTTTCACCATAGATAGTATACATGTTGTTCTTTTGAAATATCCCACCCTCACATTCTCCCACAAAGTTCAAAAGTCTGTTCTGTATTTCTGTGTCTCTTTTTCTGTTCTGCATATAGGGTTATCGTTATCACCTTTCTAAATTCCATATACATGTGTCAGTATGCTGTAATGTTCTTTATCTTTCTGGCTTACTTCACTCTGTATAAGTGGCTCCAGCTTCATCCATCTCATTAGGACTGGTTCAAATGAATTCTTTTTAATGGCTGAGTAATATTCCATGGTGTATATGTACCACAGCTTCCTTATCCATTCATCTGCTGATGGGCATCTAGGTTGCTTCCATGTCCTGGCTATTATAAACAGTGCTGCGATGAACATTGGGGTGCACGTGTCTCTTTCAGATCTGGTTTCCTCAGTGTGTATGCCCAGAAGTGGGATTGCTGGGTCATATGGCAGTTCTATGTCCAGTTTTTTAAGAAATCTCCAAACTAGCGGCTGTACTAGTTTGCATTCCCACCAACAGTGTAAGAGGGTTCCCTTTTCTCCACACCTTCTCCAGCATTTATTGCTTGTAGACTTTTGGATAGCAGCCATCCTGACTGGCGTGTAATGGTACCTCATTGTGGTTTTGATTTGCATTTCTCTAATAATGAGTGATGTTGAGCATCTTTTCATGTGTTTGTTAGCCATCTGTAAGTCTTCTTTGGAGAAATGTCTGTTTAGTTCTTTGGCCCATTTTTTGATTGGGTCATTTATTTTTCTGGAATTGAGCTGCAGGAGTTGCTTGTATATTTTTGAGATTAATCCTTTGTCTGTTTCTTCATTTGCTATTATTTTCTCCCAATCTGAGGGCTGTCTTTTCACCTTACTTATAGTTTCCTTTGTAGTGCAAAAGCTTTTAAGTTTCATTAGGTCCCATTTGTTTAGTTTTGCTTTTATTTCCAATATTCTGGGAGGTGGGTCATAGAGGATCTTGCTGTGATTTATGTCGGAGAGTGTTTTGCCTATGTTCTCCTCTAGGAGTTTTATAGTTTCTGGTCTTACATTTAGATCTTTAATCCATTTTGAGTTTATTTTTGTGTATGGTGTTCGAAAGTGTTCTAGTTTCATTCTTTTACAAGTGGTTGACCAGTTTTCCCAGCACCACTTGTTAAAGAGGTTGTCTTTTTTCCATTGTATATCCTTGCCTCCTTTGTCAAAGATAAGGTGTCCATAGGTTCGTGGATTTATCTCTGGGCTTTCTATTCTGTTCCATTGATCTATATTTCTGTCTTTGTGCCAGTACCATACTGTCTTGATGACTGTGGCTTTGTAGTAGAGTCTGAAGTCAGGCAGGTTGATTCCTCCAGCTCCATTCTTCTTTCTCAAGATTACTTTGGCTATTCGAGGTTTTTTGTATTTCCATACAAATTGTGAAATTCTTTGGTCTAGTTCTGTGAAAAATACCGTTGGTAGCTTGATAGGGATTGCATTGAATCTATAGACTGCTTTGGGTAGAATAGCCATTTTGACAATTTTAATTCTTCCAATCCATGAACACGGTATGTTTCTCCATCTGTTTGTGTCCTCTTTGATTTCTTTCATCAGTGTTTTATAGTTTTCTATGTATAGGTCCTTTGTTTCTTTAGGTAGATATACTCCTAAGTATTTTATTCTTTTTGTTGCAATGGTGAATGGTATTGTTTCCTTAATTTCTCTGTCTGTTTTTTCATTGTTAGTATATAGGAATGCAAGGGATTTCTGTGTGTTAATTTTATATCCTGCAACTTTACTATATTCATTGATTAGCTCTAGTAATTTTCTGGTAGAGTCTTTAGGGTTTTCTATGTAGAGGATCATGTCATCTGCAAACAGTGAGAGTTTTACTTCTTCTTTTCCTATCTGGATTCCTTTTACTTCTTTTTCTGCTCTGATTGCTGTGGCCAGAACTTCCAACACTATGTTGAATAGTAGTGGTGAGAGTGGGCACCCTTGTCTTGTTCCTGATTTCAGGGGAAATGCCTTCAATTTTTCACCATTGAGGGTGATGCTTGCTGTGGGTTTGTCATATATAGCTTTTATTATGTTGAGGTATGTTCCTTGTATTCCTGCTTTTTGGAGAGTTTTAATCATAAATGAGTGTTGAATTTTGTCAAAGGCTTTCTCTGCATCTATTGAGATAATCATATGGTTTTTATCTTTCAATTTGTTAATGTGGTGTATTACATTGATTGATTTGTGGATATTAAAGAATCCTTGCATTCCTGGGATAAAGCCCACTTGGTCATGGTGTATGATTTTTTTAATATGTTGTTGGATTCTGTTTGCTAGAATTTTGTTAAGGATTTTTGCATCTATGTTCATCAGTGATATTGGCCTGTAGTTTTCTTTTTTTGTGGCATCTTTGTCTGGTTTTGGAATTAGGGTGATGGTGGCCTCATAGAATGAGTTTGGAAGCTTACCTTCATCTGCAATTTTCTGGAAGAGTTTGAGTAAGACAGGTGTTAGCTCTTCTCTAAATTTTTGGTAGAATTCAGCTGTGAAGCCATCTGGTCCTGGGCTTTTGTTTGCTGGAAGATTTTTGATGACAGTTTCGATTTCCTTGCTTGTGATGGGTCTGTTAAGATCTTCTATTTCTTCCTGGTTCAGTTTTGGAAAGTTATACTTTTCTAAGAATTTGTCCATTTCATCCAAGTTGTCCATTTTATTCGCATAGAGCTGCTGGTAGTAGTCTCTTATGATCCTTTGTATTTCAGTGTTGTCTGTTGTGATCTCTCCATTTTCATTTCTAATTTTGTTAATTTGGTTTTTCTCTCTTTGTTTCTTAATGAGTCTTGCTAATGGTTTGTCAATTTTGTTTATTTTTTCAAAAAACCAGCTTTTAGCTTTGTTGATTTTTGCTATGGTCTCTTTAGTTTCTTTTGCATTTATTTCTGCCCTGATTTTTAAGATTTCTTTCCTTCTGCTAACTCTGGGGTTCTTCATTTCTTCCTTCTCTAATTGCTTTAGGTGTAGAGTTAGGTTATTTAATTGGTTTTTTTCCTGTTTCTTGATGTAAGCCTGTAATGCTATGAACCTTCCCCTTAGCACTGCTTTTACAGTGTCCCATAGGTTTTGGGTTGCTGTGTTTTCATTTTCATTCATTTCTATACATATTTTGATTTCTTTTTTGATTTCTTCTATGATTTGTTGGTTATTCAGAAGCGTGTTATTTAGCCTCCATATGTTTGAAGTTTTAACAATTTTTTCCCTGTAATTGAGATCTAATCTTACTGCACTGTGGTCAGAAAAGATGACTGGAATGATTTCAATTTTTTTGAATTTTCCAAGACCAGATTTATGGCCCAGGATGTGATCTATTCTGGAGAATGTTCCGTGTGCACTTGAGAAAAAGGTGCAGTTGATCGTTTTGGGGTGAAATGTCCTATAGATATCAATTAGGTCTAGCTGGTCCATTGTGTCATTTAAGGTTTGTGTTTCCTTGTTAATTTTCTGTTTAGTTGATCTATCCATAGTTGTGAGTGGGGTATTAAAGTCTCCCACTATTATTGTGTTACTATTAATTTCCTCTTTCATACTCGTTAGCGTTTGCCGTACATATTGCGGTGCTCCTATGTTGGGTGCATATATATTTATAATTGTTATATCTTCTTTTTTGATTGATCCTTTGATCATTATGTAGTGTCCTTCTTTGTCTCTTTTCACTTCCTTTATTTGAAAGTCTATTTTATCTGATATGAGTATTGCGACTCCTGCTTTCTTTTGGTCTCCGTTTGCATGAAATATTTTTTTCCAGCCCTTCACTTTTAGTCTGTATGTGTCTCTTGTTTTGAGGTGGGTCTCTTGTAGACAGCATATATAGGGGTCTTGTTTTTGTATCCATTCAGCCAATCTTTGTCTTTTGGTTGGGGCATTCAACCCATTTACATTTAGGGTAATTATTGATAGGTGTGGTCCCGTTGCCATTTACTTTGTTGTTTTGGGTTCACGTTTATACAGCCTTTCTGCATTTCCTGTCTAGAGAAGATCCTTTAGCATTTGTTGAAGAGCTGGTTTGGTGGTGCTGAATTCTCTCAGCTTTTGCTTATCTGTAAAGCTTTTGAATTCTCCTTCATATCTGAATGAGATCCTTGCTGGATACAGTAATCTAGGTTGTAGGTTATTCTCTTTCATTACTTTCAGTACGTCCTGCCATTCCCTTCTGGCCTGGAGGGTTTCTATTGATAGATCAGCTGTTATCCTTATGGGAATCCCTTTGTGTGTTATTTGTTGTTTTTCCCTTGCTGCTTTTAATATTTGTTCTTTGTGTTTGATCTTTGTTAATTTGATTAATATGTGTCTTGGGGTGTTTCGCCTTGGGTTTATCCTGTTTGGGACTCTCTGGGTTTCTTGGATTTGGGTGGCTATTTCCTTCCCCATTTTAGGGAAGTTTTCAGCTATTATCTCCTCGAGTATTTTCTCATGGCCTTTCTTTTTGTCTTCTTCTTCTGGAACTCCTATGATTCGAATGTTGGGGCGTTTCACAGTGTCCCAGAGGTCCCTGAGGTTGTCCTCATTTCTTTTGATCCTTTTTTCCTCTCTGCTTCATTTATTTCCACCATTTTATCTTCTACCTCACTTATCCTATCTTCTGCCTCCGTTATTCTACTCTTGGTTCCCTCCAAAGTGTTTTTGGTCTCATTCATTGCATTATTCATTTGTAATTGACTCTTTTTTATTTCTTCTAGGTCTTTATTAAACAGTTCTTGAATCTTTTCAATCTTTGTTTCCAGGCTATTTATCTGTAACTCCATTTTGTTTTCAAGATTTTGGATCATTTTTATTATCATTATTCTAAATTCTTTTTCAGGTAGATTCCCTATCTCCTCCTCTTTTGTTTGACTTGGTGGGCATTTTTCATGTTCCTTTACCTGTTGGGTATTTCTCTGCCTTTTCATCTTGTTTAGATTGCTGTATCTGGAGTGGGCTTTCTGTATTCTGGAGGTCTGTGGTTCCTTTTTGTTGTGGAGGATTAACCCAGTGGGTGGGGTTAGATGATTGGCTTGTCGAGATTTCCTGGTTAGGGAAGCTTGCGTCAGTGTTCTGGTGCATGGAGCTTGATTTCTTCTCTTTGGAGAGCAATGGAGTGCCCAGTAATGAGTTTTGAGATGGGTCTATGTGTTAGGTGTGACCTTGGGCAGCCTGTATGTTGATGTTCAGGGCTATGTTCCTGCGTTGCTGGAGAATTTGCGTGGTATGTCTTGCTCTAAAACTTATTGGCTCTTGTGTGGTGGTTGGTTTCAGTGTAGGTATGGAGGCTTTTGGACAGTCACTTATTACTTAAAGTTCCTTGTAGTCAGGAGTTTTCTGGTGTTCTCAGGTTTTGGGCTTAAGTCTCCTGCCTCTGGAGTCCAGTTTTATTCTTCCTGTAGTCTCAGGACTTCTCCAACTATACAGCCCTGATAAGAAAACTTCTAGGTTAATGGCTAAAAGATTCTCCCCCGTTAGGGACACCCAGAGAGGTTCACAGAGTTACATGAAGAAGAGGAGAGGGAGGAGGGAGATAGAGATGAACAGGAGGAGAAAAAGGGGGACTCAAGAGGAGAGAGACAGATCTACGCAGCTGTCTGTTCCCAGAGTGTTCTCCGTAGCCCAGTCACCTACAAAGATTCACAGAATTGGATTGGGAAGAGAAGGGGAAAGGAGGAAATAGAGGTGTTCTGAGGTAGAAAACAGAGAGTCAAGATTGGGAGAGAATAATCTTCGGTTTAAAAATAGGGCTTCTCTTCTTCTTCTTTTTTTTTTTTTTTTATAAGGTTATAGTGTATTGGAAAAGAAAATTAAGGAGCAGTAGAGGAGTACTAGAGGACTTTAAAAGAAATAAGAGAAAAAGAAAAATAGAAAATAGAAGAGAAAAAGGAAAGAAAAAAAAAGAAAGAGAAAGAAAGAAAAAGAAAAAAAAGAAAGAAAGAAAAAAAATTTTTTTTTCCCCCCTAGTTAAAAAATCGTAAAAGTCTATGGAAATGAAAGTTAAGGAGTAATGGGGGAGTAATAGGGGATTTTAAAGGAAAATAAAAGAGAAAAAATTAAAAAGAAAAAAGAAAAAAATAAAAAAATAAAAAATAAAAAAAAGAGAAAAAAGTAAAATTATATCTAGGAGTTTCTCTGGAGCTGTTGCGGTCAGTGTGGGTTCGGCTCAGTTTCAGATAGCTCCTCGTTCCAGCTTACGCTTCTCGATATCTACAGGCTCCTCCTGTGTAGTCAATGTTTCCTAGAGGGATTTTAATCTGTTGCACCAGTCCCTTCTGAAGCGGTTCCCTTTGTTTATTTGGCTTCTGTTTGCCGGTCTCTTCAGAGCCTCATTTCCGCCCTGACACAGGCGGGCGGAGGTGGACTCTTATTCAGGTAGCTAGTTCCGTCGCTCCGCGGGGAGGGGCTGGCGCCGCGGGGAGGGGCTTGCGCCGCGGGGATGGGCTGGGGCTGCCAGGAGGGGCTGACGCTGCCGTCTCCGTCTGCGCTGCTCAGGCTCCCGGCTGTTCTATATGGAGCGCGCCCCGCGCTGCGCGAGGTTCCAGCCCTCGGGTGTTCCACAAAAGCGCGGAAGGAAAAGCTGCGCCTGCTCTCTGTGCCTTCCCCGTCAGAGCGGTCCAGGCAGCCAGGGGCTTGGTGGGTGCACTCTCCCCAGGTGTGGTGCGCCCCCTCCCTTCCGCGGACCCAGTCTCAGTTTCCGCTGGCGCCAGTCGGGTGCGCGCGCCTTCTGCCCTCCGCGTCCCCAGCCCCAGTCCCCGCCCGCGCCGGTCGGGTGCCTGCGCCCTGTGTCTCGCCGCGACCTTCCCCTCCCCGCTGCCTCCTGCCTCCGGCGGAGCTGGGCCGGTCCGCAGCCTGCGAGCTCCTCTCTAGACCCTCTCGGTCTCTTTGTTCTGCGAACGGCCGGCAGTGTGTTCGGGCCGGTTAATTTACTCTCTCTCTTTTGGTCTCCCACAGTTCATGTTGGCAACTCACAGAAGCTCCCTCCGATTGTCCTCAGGGCACTCAGGCCCGGACCCTACCCCAAGCAATGCCGCCTAAGAGCTCCCGGGACGGATCTCCGTCCTTAGCTCTTTTGTCTCACTTTTTATCTTTTATATTTTGTCCTACCTCCTTTCGAAGACAATGGGCTGCTTTTCTGGGCGCCTGATGACCTCAGCTAGCGATCAGAAGTTGTTTTGCGAAGTTTGCTCTGCGTTCAGTTATTCTTTTGATGAATTTGTAGGAGAGAAAGTGGTCTCCCCGTCCTACTCCTCCGCCATCTTGGCTCCTCCCTTCTAGAAAACTTTCTAGTTTTAGTTTTTACCTTAAGATCTATCATGTATCTTGAATTCCTTGTTCGTGTGTGGCATGAAGTGGAAGGTGGAATCAAGGATCTTTTTTTTCACAAGACGTTCAGTTGCTCCTGCACTGTCGGTTGAAAAGATACTCCCTTTCCTGAGCAAGTGCATTGACTGCCCTGAGGGTCTGTTTCAGAACTCCTCTTTCATTCATGTGCTCAGCTGTCCTTACATCAATACTATACTGTCCCGGTTACTGTAACTTTACAGGAAACCTGGGACTCACAAAGTGTTAAGGTCTGTAACTGTGACTTCTTTTCCTTTTTTTTGTTGTGGTGGTAAAAGTCACATAATATAAAATACACAGTTTTACCAGTAGTTAACTGTATAGTTCAGTGGTGCTAAGTATATCCACATTGTTGTGCAACTCTCACCAACATCCATTTCCTGAATTTTCACTTTCTTGAACTGAAACTGTGTCCCCATTAAACACTAATTCTCCGTGGCTCCTCCTCACCCCCACCCCCTCTGGCCCCTGGCATCTACCAATGTACTTTCTGACTCTATGAATTTGACTACTCCAGGTAGCTTGTACAAGTGGAATCAAATAGTATTTGTCTATACCTAGTGTACATTGAAAATAATTTTTAAGGCTTAATTAATATCTCTCCTACAAACAGATTGTACCTTCTTCTTTTCCCTTGTGATATACAGTAGGTTTTCATTAGTTATCTGTCATACATAGTAGTTTCCTCCTGGACTATGGCTCAGAGGGTAAAAGCATCTGCTTGCAATACAGGAGACCTGGGTTCGATCCCTGGGTTGGGAAGATCACCTGGAGAAGGAAATGGCAACCCACTCCAGTACTCTTGCCTGGAAAATTCCATGGATGGAGGAACCTTGTAGGTTACAGTCCATGGGGTTGCAAAGAGTCGGACACGACTGAGTAACTTGACTTTACTATACATAGTAGTGTATATTTGTCAATTTTGATCTCCCAGCTTGTCTCCCCCTACCTTTCCCTCTTGGTGTACATACATTTGTTCTGTATGTCTGTGTCTGTATTTCTGCTTTGTAAATAGGTTTATCTGTACCGTTTTTCTAGTTTTCTTTTCAATGCCTTGACAAATCTAGGTTCTTTGTATTTCTACATAAATTTTTGAAACTGCATGTCAATTTCTACACAAAATCTTCTGGAATTTTTCTTTAATACTAGACTTGCTTTTTTAAAACAACTTTAAGTTAACATAGAAAATGAACAGAACGTAGAGTCCCCATATATCCTCCGTCATCCAGTTTCCCCTTTGAATAACATGTAGCAGTAATGTGTACACCTGTTAAAGCTGGTGAATCAATAATGGCTTTCCTGGTGGCTCAGACAGTAAAGAATCTACCTGCAGTGCAGGAGATCTGGACTCAATTCCTAGGTAAGGAAGATCCCCTGGAGAAGGGAATGGCAGCCCACTCCGGTATTCTTGTCCATGGACAGAGGAACCTGGCAGGCTACAGTCCATGGGGTCACAAAGAGTACAGTTCATGGAGTCACAAAGAGTTGGACATGACTCAGCAACAAAAACAATATTAATACACTGTAATTAAAGTTCATAGTTTACATAGAGTTCACTCTTTGTGTTCTGTAGTCCATGCATCTTGACAAAGGCCTAGTATCATGTATCCACCATTAAGAGAATCATGCACAATAGTTTCATTACCCTAAAAATTCTGCATACTCCTCTTATTCATCCCTCCCCATCCCTAACCACTGGCAATCACTGATCATTTTATGACCTCTATTGTTATGCCTTTTCTAGAATGTCAGATAATTGGAATCATATACAACTTTTTCAGGTTGGTTTCTTTAACTTAGCATTGTACATTTGTTTCCCCCATGTTTTTTTTTTTTTTTTAATTGGAGTAGAATTGCTTTACAATGTTGTGTTAGTTTCTGCTGTATCCTCCAATTTTTCGGTGGCTCAAAATCTCATTTTATTTTATTGCTGAATAAAATCACAATAGAATGGGAAAGACTAGAGATCCCTCAAAAAAATTGGACTTATCAAGGGAATACTTCATGCAAGGATGGGCATGATAAAGAACAGAAATGGTAAGGATCTAACAGAAGCAGAAGAGATTAAGAAGAAGTGGCAAGAATACGCAGAAGAACTGTACAAAAAAGATCTTAATGACTCAGATTACCACAATTGTGTGGTCACTCATGTAGAGCCGACATTCTGGAGTGTGAAGTCAAGTGGGGCATGGTGCTGCTGCTTCTAAGTTGCTTCAGTCATGTCTGACTCTGTGCGACCCCATAGACGGCAGCCCCCAGGCTCCGCCATCCCTGGGATTCTCCAGGCAAGAACACTGGAGTGGGTTGCCATTTCCTTCTCCAATGTATGAAAGTGAAAAGTGAAAGTGAAGTCGCTCAGTCGTGTCTGACTCTTCAAGACCCCATGGACTGCATCCTACCAGGCTCCTCTGTCCATGGGATTTTCCAGGCAAGCGTACTGGAGTGGGTTGCCATTGCCTTCTCTGAAAGTGGGCCATAGGAAGCATTATTAAGAACAAAGCTAGTGGAGGTGATAGAATTCTAGCTGAGCTATTTCAAATCCTAAAAGATGATGCTGTTTAAAGTGCTGAACTCAATACGTCAGCAAATTTGGAAAACTCAGCAGTGACCATAGGACTGGAAAGGTCAGTTTTCATTCTAATCCCAAAGAAGAGCAATGCCAAAGAATGTTCAAACTACTGTACAATTGAGCTCATTTCACATGCTAGGAACATGATGCTCAAAATCCTTCAAGCTAGGCTTTGGTAGTATGTCAATCGAGAACTTCCAGATGTACAAGTTGAATTTAGAAAAGGCAGAGGAGTTAGAAATCAAATTGCCAACATTTGTTGGATTGTGGAGAAAGGAAGAGAGTTCCAGAAAAATGTCTACTTCTGCTTCATTGACTACACTAAATCCTTTGTGTGGATCACAACAAACTGTGGGAAATTCTCAAAGAGATGGGAATACTAGACCACATTACCTGTATCCTGAGGAAGCTGTATGCAGGTCAAGAAGCAACTGGACATGAAACAACAGGCTGGTTCCAAATAGGAAAAGGAGTACAACAAAGCTGTATATTGTCACCCTGCTTATTTAACTTATATGCAGAGTACATCATGTGAAATGCCAAGCTGAATGAATCACAAGCTGGAATCAAGATTGCCAGGAAAAATATCAACAATCTCAGATATGCAAATAATACCACTCTAATGGCAGAAAGTAAAGAGGAACAAAGGTAGCTTGAAACTCAATATTCAAAAAACTAAGATTACAGCATCTGGTCACATCACTTCATGGCAAATAGATGGGGAAACAGTGAAAACAGTCACAGATTTTATTTTCCTGGGCTCCAAAAATCACTGCAGACAGTGACTGCAGCTGTGAAATTATAAGACATTCACTCCTTGGAAGAAAAGCTACGACAAACCCAGACAGTATATTAAAATGCAGAGACATCACTTTGCCCACAAAGGTCTGTACAGTCAAAGCTATGGTTTTTCTAGTCATGTTCAGATGTGAGGGTTATACCATAAAGAAAGCTGAGTGCTAAAGAATTGATGCTTTTGAACTGTATTGCTGGAGAAGACTCTTGAGAGTCCCTTGGACTGGAAAGAGATCAAACCAATCAATCCTAAGGGAAGTCAACCCTGATTATTCATGGTTTTATGTGTGATTTCAAAACTGATAGAATTTTTCTCTTTAAATATGTACAGTTTAGTGTACTTCAATTATACCTCAGTAAAGCTGGAAAACTTTATAAAAATAAAAAGTAAAATAGAAACGAATGCTCTTAAAAAGCTTTAAGAAATGATAGATTGGAGGGGGGTGGTGTTTACATGAGGGAACAGGTCATTGCAGTAGGTGAGCAAAGGTGGAGAACAAGATTGAGGGGGAGGACATGAGGTCAAGAAGTTGAATCTGGAGCTAACAGAAGAGAAAACCAGGGATCATTCCCCAGTTAGGGTGAGGGCCCCAGGAGAGGGTACCAAAAGACTTTAAGACCAATGATGTCTGACAGTCACTCTTATCTGCCGTGCTATCCCCTGAATCTCTAACTGGAAATGTTATAGACTTGGAAGGGTGTTGCTTGGGGGAAATAAAGAAACTGAGTCTCTCTGGTTGGATTTAGGACAGTAAGAAGGGGACAACTAATTCATGCAAGTTGGGAGAAAGATCTGAGATTCATTGGAAGCAGAAAATCACAGTCTAAGGTGACCTGGTAAAATGTCTGACTTTCAAGAATCCCCACTGAAATTGGGAACTTGGCTGGAAATTACACAGGAAATGAACTCACAAAGGACAGGAAAATTTAAGGCCTGCTGACATCTGTGTTACATGAGTGTATCAAAGGGCAGGGGTCACATCATTCCAGCTGAATGCCACATCCGGTAGCCCCTGCTTCTTACAGCAGAGTTCTCACCTGGGACCCCGTCAGAGACACAAAGGTCACTGGCCTTCTGCTTCTCTGTCAGCAGTCAAAGGTAAATGGTAGTTCAGGCAAACGGAGAGGTGGTAGAAGGTAAGAAGTGAAAGTGTTTTTCAGTTTTCAGTTTCAATATCCATGATGCTGGCAGTACAGATACTTTGAGGGGTGTGACTGTACTTGCCAATGACCTTGAGAAATCTGTGTTTCTGTATATGGACCTCTTCTTCAGCAGAGGTGGCCATGCAACCCTGCAGTGTTTTGGACTTATTGCTAACAATACTAACTTACTAAATTAAAAAAGAAATAAAGAAAAATGAGAAAAAAAGTAATGAAAAAATGAGAAAAAGCATAAGGTGACAAAAATAAAAGAATAAAGTAAAAAAGAAAAATTAGAGAAAGTTTAAAAGAACAAAGAAAGAAAATTAAAATGAAAAGAAAAATAGAAAAAATAAGAAAAAATGGGGAAAGAGGGGAAAGTAGAGGAAGAGGAAAAAAATAACAAGCAAAACAGACTGTGATGTATGAAGATATATATATATATGTATATATATGGTCTTTATCCCCTGTTCTTGGCACAGAGTTTCTAATTTCTAAAATCTTAGTAGAATTCCAGAGTGATGTGGTGAAAGGAATATAATTTTTTATTCATAATAAACCCTTTCCAAGCAGACCGAATTTTATGCTAATTAGGTGACTGGTAGCTAAGAGCCCCTAGGCAGCCCCTAGATAGCATCCTAGGTAGCTGACATCCTAGGATGAGGAGGTTGCCATGGTAACTAATCATGTGATTAGTGGGTTGGAACTTTCAGCCCCATCTCACCATCAACTTCCAGGGAGGGAAAAGGGGCTGGGGATAATCACCAGTGGTTAATGATCTGAAGGGGCTAGATCTTCTGGGTTGGTGAATGCATTCAGTTGCCAGGAGGGTGATACACTCCCAAACTCCATGCGGAAAGAAGCTCCTGTGCTTGGGAACCTTCTCATCTTGCCATATGTAGCTCTTCATTTGCCTGTCCTCTATAACATCCTCCGCAGTAAATCAGTAATACTAAGTGTTTCCCTGAGTTCTGTGAGTCATTATAGAAAATTACTGGCCCTGAGAGCATGGGAACCCTCAGTTTGTAGCTAAGTCAAACAGGGGTTGGGAAAAGCCTAGGGGTTCACTACTTGTAGTTGACATCTGAATGGAGGGCAGTCTTGTGGAACTGAGCCCTTAACCTACGGGGTCAGCACTGATATGGGGCAGTTAGAGTCAGAATTGAATAAAATCATAGAGGTGAGAGGGAGGTACGAGTGGGAGGGGATATATGTGCACAAGTGACTGATCGACTTTGTTGTACAGCAGAAACTAACACGATATTATAAAGCAGCTACACCCCAATTAAAAAAAATATAGGGCACCCGCTTGGTGTCCGCAGATAACTAGGGAATTGTCTGATGTGGAAAACCTACACATTAGGTGTCAGAAGTATTGTGACAGAAACAAAATTCAAGAAGAAAAAGAAGCTAAGGTTGGTGAAACTCCCTTAGGTGACCAAGAGCCAGACGCCTGAGCTAGAAGGAGCAAAACCCTAGGCCCAGCCAAAGACTTATTAGGTGCCTGGAATTCCATAACAATGGCTCCTTATAAAGTCAGAGCAAGAAATGGACCTGTCACTGCTATGGATAAGCCAAAGTAGCTTTCTTACTTTTGGACTCAAAATCCTTTTACTCTTACAACCCCAAAGAGCTTCTCATTCATCTGGATTGTAGTGATCTTTTAGAAATTACACCCTGTAGGATGCTTCAGTGACCTTTTTATTTCTAGTTCACAAAACTATAATAATTTTTGACCTTTAAAGATCTCATAACGTTGACACCTCAACTATTAAATTTCCTTTTCTTTAAACTCTCAATGATTGGTCTCAAAATGATGCCACAACTTAATTGGCATTGTGGTACGATATCAAGATGTTCCATTGGATAAGACATGATAAAATACATTATTAACACCTCTAAAGTTGAGGGGGTGATAGCTTTCACTATATTTCTTATTTGCAGTTTTTGAGCAGATTCCTCCCTTATACAAGCCAGAGAACTCTTTATGTCCATCAGGGTAGCTTTAGATGTAATGGATGCATCTGTAAGTCAACAGAGCAAGAATTCTTTATTTTTTGGAGTACTTAATAGACATTTTAAAAAATTTATTTATCAATTGAAGTGTAATTGCTTTCCAGAATTTCGTTGTTTTCTGCCAAATATCAATATGAATCAGCCATAGGTATACATATGTCCCCTCCCTCCAATCTCCCTCCCCATCCCACCCCTCTAGGTTGTTACAGAGCCCCTGTTTGAGTTCCCTGAGTCTGCAGCAAATTCCCACTGGCTCTCTATTTTATATATGGTAATGTAAGTTTCCATGTTACTCTCTCCACACATCTACCCTCTTCTTCCTCCCCTGACCCCATGTCCATAAGTTGGTTCTATATGTCTGTTTCTCCATTGCTGTCCTGCAAATAAATTCTTCTGTACCATCTTTCTAGATTCCATATATATGCACTAATATATGATATTTATCTCTTTCTGACTTACTTCACTCTGTATAATAAGCTCTAGGTTCATCCACCTCATTAGAACTGACTCAAATAATAGACATTTTTAAGAGCAATTTAGGTCTATAGAGAAACAGTAGAAGAAGCAGAGATTTCCCACTATCCCCTGCCCCCATACAGGCACAGCCTCCCCCACCATCATCCCACCAGACTGGTACATTAGTTGCAAATGATGAACCTACACTGACACACCATTATTACCCAAAGGCCATAGTTTATATGACAACCCTTCATTCTTTGTATTGTACGTTCTATGAGTTTGGGTGAGTGTATAATGACACATACTCATCATTATAGTATCATACAGAGTAGTTTCACTGCCCTCAAAATCCTCTGTGCTCCAACTATTCATCCTTCTGTCCCACAACCCCTGTCAACCACTGATCTTTTCACTGCCTGCACAGTTTTGCTTTTTCCAGAATGTCATACAGTTAGAATCACACAGTATGTCACCTTTTCAGAGTGGCCATCTTTCACTTAGTAATATGCATTTAAGGTTCCTCTCTGCCTTTTCATGACTTGATAGCTCGTTTCTTTTTAACACTGAATTGTATTCCTGGATGTAAACCACAGTTTATTTATCTATTCAGCTACTGAAGGACATCTTGGTTGCTTCCAAGTTTTGGCAATCAAAAATAAAGCTACTCAAAACATCTGTGGGTACTTTTTGTGTGGATATATTTTCAACTCCTTTGGATAAATATCAAGGAGCATAATTACTTGATCATATGTTAAGCGTGTGTTTGGTTTTGTAAGAAACTACCAAACTGTCTTCCAAAATGGCAATGCCATGTTGCATTTTCACCAGCATTTGGTGTTTTAGACTTTGGCCATTTAATAGATATTTAGTGTATCTGATGGTCTTTGTAATTTGTATATTATGTTTAACATCTTTTTGTATGCTTATTTGCCTTTGTATATCTTCTTTGGTGAGGTGTTTGTTCAGGCCTTTTGCACATTATTAAAATGGGTTGTTTGCTTTTCTATTGTTGAACTGTAAGTGTTCTTTGTATGTTTTGGATAACAGTCTTCTATCAGATTCATCTTTTGCAAATAGTTTCTCCCTCCCAGTCTGTGGCTTGTCTTAATGGCATCGGTGTCTGTCACAGAGCAGACATTTTTAATTCTGCTGGGATTTTGATTGAGATTGCATTGAGCCTGTAGGTCAATTTGTGCTGACAATAGATTACCGAGGAGAAATTGCCAAGCATCAGGACAGCCCAGCATCAGCAGGGAGTGGCTGCTCAGGAGGAAGGGCTGAATTTTATATTAATAGGTGCCGTCTCCTTTTCCGCCCACCCTCAGGCCTGAGTCATAGCGTCACGGTTGTACCTTTCCCAGTGTACCTTCGGTAGAGCTGAGAACACACCTCTGCACAGACACACTCACACACTGTGGCCCATAGCTGCAGACACCTGTGGAGGCTTCCCGGGATGCACCCTTTTATGGCCTAAAGAGGTGCCAGCCCAAGGAAAATACAGGCAATGTTCCTGCCCAGATCAACTGGACTAATTAGTCCTTCTGCTGTGAAGGGAGAGACCTCGTTTTATGGCCATAAAGGCAGGCGGGACAAAAATAAGACACACATTCCAGAGACTTGTGTCACCCTCCCCAGAGCTGGGTAAATACAGTGGTTGGGCGGTGGCATAAAACGTTGTCACTCAGACAAACAGTGGCCTTCTGCGGGTCTCACCCACTGGAAACGCTCCCCCGAGTCTCTTTCTTTCAGCCTATGTGCTCCCCAGGGGTCTGGAGTTACTGTTTTCCTCCAGCCTCCTTCTCCCAAGCAAGGCTTCTGCACATTTTCTTCTAAATCCAAATTTCTCAGGGATAAAATTAGATCAGAGATCTGGGGTTGCCAGGAAGCTGCCTGGGGAGTGGGTGACTGTAAGCCATTAACCATAAGGATAAGTTAAAACAACACTAATAAAAATGATGTTTCTGCGGGAAGAAGCAGCCCTTGCGCCAATTATCTTGAGAATGGGTTATGCCCTTTTCTGACCCAGGCCGAATGTCTTTCTGTTTCCCTAGTGGATTCTGCCCTTAAAATCACATTTGCCTTTAAATCAGAGACTCGATTTCCCCCACCTGGATGACCCCTGCCTTTTCTGCTGCTGCTCCTGGAACATGATTCCCTGTCCTTCCCTCCAGTCATGGCCTCCGAGGGGCCTTCCTTGATGCCCCCAAGCACGAGTATCCCCACACCCTAGTGCTCTCTACCTGCCCAGGGCAGGATGCTCCGCAGCCATTAGATTGCACTTCATCCTTGGATCTCCTGCCGCACCATATAATGATGCCCCCCTCAGCAGCCATCAGACACACTCGTCTCTGCATTTCACGTAGTTGCACCCAATAAATATTGAGTCAGAGTTGGTGCTTTAAATAAAATCTAAGGCTAACACATATGTGCCGTCCTGCAGAAACCCTACCGCTGACAGGGAAACTCAGTGGACATGCCCCTTGGGGTATACACGATACTGTATATGTATGTGTGCATGTGTGTTCATGGGGATCTGTGAGGCCTCCTGCGATGAGGCTGTAACTCACTAAGCAAGAGACAAGGTCCCCTCTAAGAATCAAGGTTTGAGGTAGGAGTTTTCCTAGGTAAGTTTTCATTGGGGTCACCAGCCTCAAACCATGGGATGTCAGATGGTCACCCACTTCCTGCCCCAACTTTCTGGAAGATTTGACCTGAAGCCTAACTAATGCCCTGGCTTTGGGGCAGCATGGCCCTCCCTGACATTTCTCTGGGGGTTTCTCATTAGTCTCACATTCCCACATGACTCACTTCGGTTCTGTCCATCTTTCACCATTTTCTACTAAGAAATCTCCTCACACTCAAGCACTTCATGAGCTGAAGAGATGTGTTGAGGTTTCTGGGGTCTCAAGAGGGGTCACATTGAGGTCCACATGTGACTTTTTGTCAGCTCTCTGTTTCCACCCTCCTGTCCCTCAAACAACAAATTATTAATCTCGCCTGACACAAAGTGGTTTACATCACATTCAGGCCCCCTTAAGATCTCATCTTCTAGCCCAAGATCCATTCTTTTTAATATCTGTTTTCTTACTAAGAAAGGTTCCAGAGGAAAAAGTCTTCTTTTGAATTAAAAGTAACATCAAAGGGGGGTAAAGCAAGATGTTGGATGTAAGAAAGTTTTGCTTTCTCCTGCCACAAAAAATAATTTGGTGAAGTTATTCTGAGCCTTGGTTTCCTCATCTGTAGAATGGGTGCAGTGATATCTATCAGTCTTCCCAGGTTACTCAGGATTCATGGCATGTAATAGGTCCTCACAAATGTTCACTTCTTTCCCTTCCCTGGTTAATAGAAACCCCATGGTGTTGACAGGGAAGCCTGGAATATAGTCCTAGCTTTGTCATGAACAGTTGTGCAAGCCTGTGGGACATTGCTCTGCCCGTCTAGGTATAATGTTTCTTCCTTGGAAATAAGAGGTGCAGAAAGGCTGGTTTCTAGACGGATTTTATTTTACTATTAAAATTTTGAAGAGAAGTGTTTTCCTCCTAGGAATTTTAGTTTTAGTGTTGAAAGAGTCTCAAGAGAAGGGCATCAGGTTTTTAGGAATGAATTTGGGGATGGGGTGAGGCTGAAGCCCCTGTCATTGTCCTCCTGGGATCTGCCAGAGAGTCCCTAAGCATTTTAGGAGTAACCTCTCTAGTGGTAGAACAGCAAGGAGGCAAGAGTTTTGTGAAGCAGTGGGGTCTTCTGATGCTAAGATTCAAGGGAAAATGGGCCAAGGAGGATAGTGTTAAAAGAAAATTAGAAGAGAAAATTAGCCAGATATTCTCTCCTGCCAAGTTGCTTTTACAATCTCCAAATGGTGGAGCTAGAAGCAATCGTTTGAGAACTGCTGGTCAAATCTACTGCAACCTAGATGAGCAAATGGTGACTCCAAGGGCCTGAGGAATTTGCTCAGGTCTCCCCACCCTGAACTTGGTAATTCCTGTCACACCACGTCCCTTCCACGGAAGCCACTTCTATTTCAGTTAGTCATGACTCCGAGAAGGGAAACTTCAGTGTGTATTTTGGCCTGAAGAAATGGCAGGACTAGTTTTCTTTAAAAAGCGTTCTTCAGAGACACTGTTAGTCTCACACAGTTCTAATAGAGGATGATGTTTCTGTTTCCCAGCACCATCAGTTGCCATGTGTGCAAACTTTCATTTTTAATGTAGCATGATTCTCAGCCATGCTTGGGCTAAAAATAGAAGGGCTTCTATTCTGGCAGGAATTATAAGACAAAAGTAAATGAGGGTAGGAAACAATCATTTCTAAAAAATAAATAAAAATAAATATTGGTTAGACTTTCATTTACTTAAAAGTGTAGCCTAGCAGACCAGTTGTTGTTCCAATTACATTTCTCCACATTATTCTGAATTTTTTAAAAATATTCTGAATGTTTTAGATGCTTCCCCTCTTTCTGCCTTCTAACTAGCCATGAGTGCTTCCAAAGCTATGAGAAGAGAGGCCAAAAGACAACTGTCAGTGCAAGCCAGATAATCCCTTTGGAAGCATTTTGAGATAACAGACCTACCCACCCTCTACCTCCCTGGCCCTTCGTTTGCCCTTCCCCATTCTTTTTCAGTTGATTCATAGCTGGTTCACTCCTCAGGTGTGGGGATCGCCCTCCCAGGGTATCTAGCACAGACACTAGCATCATGATGACCATGGCTATGGGCCAGGAAGGAGGCTAAGGGGAAGGGATTCTCCAGGGACCCCCTAAAGACCACTGTGAAGACCTCTTGGTGCCCACTTGAAATTACTGTAAGACCTACATTTGCAGAGTGACAACTATGTAACAGGCATTATGATAAATACATAACTACCCCAAGAGGATGAGACCATTGTTATTTTTCCCACTTAACAGATGAGAAAGCTGAGAGACAGAGTAGTTAGGGAAGTCAGCCAAAGTCACACAGTGAGTACAAGGGTAGAGTCATAGAGTCAGGTTAAGAACCCAGGTTGTCTGACTCCAGAGTCCATACTTTTAATAACCACCCAGATTGCCTCAAAATGATACATTCAAAGTGTTTGGTGCAACCAGGACACCCACACATTGCATGTAGGAGTGGAAATTAGTACATCCATGCTGGGGTCTTATAAAGTTAAATGGTTAAAAGTCACATAATAGCAACTCCACTTCTAGTTATAAACCCAGGAGAAATGAGTACATATAGGTACCAAAAGACACATACAAGAATGTCCACATGTTCACAGCACTATTCACCATAGCCGAACACTGGAAATCACCTAAATGTCCCCAATAATAAATCATGGTATGTTCATCCAGTGGAGGACTTACTGTATAGCAACAAGAATAAACAAACTGCATACAATACTAAGGATCAATCTCACCACCAGTTCTGACAGAAAGAAGCCTGACCACAGAAAGTACACAGTGTATGAAGTGAAGTGAAAGCATTAGTGGATCAGTCATGTCCTTGCTTCTTGGCAACCCCGTGGACTAGTAGCTCACCAGGATCCTTTATGCATGAAATTCTCCAAGCAATAACACTGGAGTGGGTTGCCATTCCTTTCTCTGGGGATCTTCCCACCCAGGGACTGAACCCACATTGCAGGCAGATTCCTTATTGTTTGCGCCACCAGGGAAGCCCTCATGTTGTGTGTCCATATATTTAAATTTCAAAATACTCAAAGCCAATGCATCCTGCTGAAGGTCAGAGTAGCAGTCACCTAGAAGAGGGCACCAGGGAGACTTCTGGGGGTGCTGGCAGGATTCTGCTTCTTGATCGCAGTGCTGGTTACATGGGTGTGTTTTCTTTATGAAAATTCATTAAGCTATATACACTTACAATCAGTACAATTTCCATGTATGTTTTACTTGAATCGAAAGTTTACCTTTAAAACAAATACCTAGGACAGTGTCTGCCAATACAGAGGACTCAACAGTGTGAGTCCATTCCTTCCCTCTCTTTCCTTTGCCAGCCTGCCAGTGTCTGGATGATCCTCACTGGTTTCACCTGTCCAGGCATTGGCCTTCCAATGATGTCACAGGGTCTAGGGTCAGGGATAGCTGGGTCATAATGGGATGTCCACAGTCTGAGACCTGGGGTGAGGGGGGGTGTCTAGGAGATTTCCGTGGGCCCAGGCCAAGAGAACATCTGTTCCCTCAATGGGGCTACTCAGTGGGTTCACAGAGGGTCGCACCCTCTTTGCCCCTCTAGGGTCATTGTTGGCTGGTGTGTAGTGGACTGAATTCATGGCCAGAAGAGCATGGTTTGAATTTAGCTTCTGCTGGAAACTCGCTCTACCACTGTGCAAGTCACTTAGCACAATGCAGATTCCACTTTCCCGTCACAAAGCTCTTAGTGATCCTATGTAGGCAGTGTATGCACAAGGGCTATGTAAACACAGGACCTCATGAATAATAATGAGGAGTGAGAGCACAGAGAAAGGACCAGCACAGCTAGAATGGGGCGTGGCCCTGCAAAGCTGTACCATCACCTGCTTTCCTTATCTGACAGTGTCATGCTCCCTCCACTTGCCTGGCTCTGCTTTAAAAAGGCTGGGGCTTAACTTCTTGTGGTTCGTGTCCTGGTCTCTGCAATATCCCCACAGACAAGGCAGCCGCCTGCAGAAGCTTCATGATTTGGGCTTCCTGCAAGCCCTTTCATGAATACTGCCCCTTAGGCTTCTCCAGGTCTAAAAGCAGTACCAGCTGGTTGGTTTCATCAACAGTGATGGACCTCTGTGAGCAGTCAGCTTTCATACGAGAGGGTTCCCAGAGGACAGGGATGTTTTTCTTGTTGCTGAATCCCCTCCACAACCATCCCACACCCAGTGAACTCTTGTCCTGCCTCTGAGAATCTCCAGTGACAGTGAACTTGCTGATTTCCACATGCTGCCTTCCACAGAGAGACCTTGAAAAAGAGATTGTGGCCTCATCATTGGAGTAAGGCTCATAAATCTGAGGCTGTGCCCTTGTGTTCAGAGGAACAGGCACTGGGAGGGAAGGGTTTTGTAAGAACAGATCGTGCTGCCTATTGTTGAGCAGAGCCGGATCCCTCTCAGCCTGCTTGCCATGTGGAGCCAAGATGCCGCAGAAGGAGCCTAGGATGGGGGTGAGACAAGGCTTGGCAGAGTGTAGCACTTGTTTCAGCACATCCACGGCAGGAAGAAGGCTGGACTATGAGTGGGCACAGGACCGAGTCCATCAGGCAGATGGTCCTGCCTAGTGCTGCTGCTGCTAACTCGCTTCAGTCGTGTCCAACTCTGTGCAACCCCATAGACGGCAGCCCACCAGGCTCCCCCATCCCTGGGATTCTCCAGGCAAGAACACTGGAGTGGGTTGCCATTTCCTTCTCCGATGCATGAAAGTGAAAAGTGAAAGTGAAGTCGCTCAGTCATGTCCAACTCTTTGTGACCCCATGGACTGCAGCCTACAAGGCTCCTCCATCCACGGGATTTGCCAGGCAAGAGTACTGGAGTGGGGTGCCATTGCCTTCTCCACCTGCCTAGTGCAGCCAGTCTCAAATCTCCTGCTCCCAGGGCTCTTTGATATCATTAAAAGGATTGAAGATCCTAAGGAGCTTTCCTGGGTTTTATCCGTAAGTCAAAACACAAAATGTTCTTAAATATTCATTCAATAACTTGTTTAGAAGTGTCAAATTGCCTGGATTTGAATCCCATTTCTGCCACCTAGTAAGTGCTCAGTGTGAGCTGTTGTTGGTATTAGCACAGCAGGTACTCAATACAGACTTGTTTGATTTTATTTCTAAAGTGCAATATCTGGAATCTCCCACCATAGGATTCAAACCAGTGCCTCAATTTCAGCAAGGAGCTCTATATGTTAATATTATTGCTGTGTAAATATATGCCATGTTGTTCCTCTCTTGCAAATAGATTGGAATAGTACGAATCCTAGTAACAGAATGGACCCTTGCAATAGTCATAGCACCTTCTTGGCCAGAGGACAAATGTCCCCCCATGCTGAGAGACCTTGGCCAGCTTTTTAGCCTCTTTGAGCTTTATTTTGCCTGTTCTGTAAAATGAGATTAGTAACAATGCCTGCCTCATAGGTTTGCTGTGAGAATTAACTAAGGTAACTCTCCCTCCCTCACCTGCCACATAGTTAGCACTCCCTGTTACCTATTATTAATTTAAACCAAAGATTTTCAGTAACCAGTCTGAGTTACACCCCTCAGGCTCAACCTTCTACAAATGCCACAAAAATAGCACCCTAGATAAGCTAGTTTGTGGGATTTTAGATCAGAAGTTGTTGAGTTATATTTCTAGTACTTTCTCTAGGTGCTGGGTCATCAGAGACAAATCCCACAGCTGGCCAGTGTTTGGGGTGTGTCTGCTCTTTGGACACTGGCTGCACCAGCAGACACATGGGGGCCCCCACTGGCTGAGTCACACATCCAGCATTTCCATCTCATCTGCCAACAGGAGTGCCGTGATTGGCTCTGAAAGTGAAAGTCGCTCAGTCGTGTCTGACTCTTTGCCACCCCATAGACTATACAGTCCATTGACTTCTCCAGGCCAGAATCCTGGAGTGGGTAGCCTTTCCCCTCTCCAGGGGATCTTCCCAATCCAGGAATTGAACCAGGTTTTTCTGCATTGCAGGTGGATTCTTTACCAACTGAGCTATCAGGGAAGCTCTGGCTGTGCTCAAAAGTGGAGAAAGCTCCGAACCCTCACTGTGCCCAGTGCCAGGAGCCCTTCTAGCTGGGACTGGTGATGCTTTCTAGAGCTGAGGCTGATGGAATTTGCAGCAAAGACATAAAATTCCATTTCAGCAAAGCTCCAAATCACTCCCACTTTCCCCCTTTATGATTTTACAGTCTAAATCCTTCTTGATAGTTACTACATGTGTTTCTCCCCTGCCCTGAGAATCACTTATAGATAATTCCCAGATTAAAAGACACATTTCTTCTGGTTCTGGAAATTCATCTTTACATCACAGCCCTGTGAATCTTTATCATATCTGCTTTGAAGACAAGTCATTGTTATTCAGGGCTTCCCCAGTAGCTCAATGGTAAAGAATCTGTCTGCAATGCAGGAGCCACAGGAGACTCAGGTTTGATCCCTGGGTCAGGAAGATCTTCTGGAGAGGCGTTGCAACCCACTCCAGTGTTCTTGCCTGGAGAATTCCATGAACAGAGGAGCCTGGTGGGCTATAGTCCATGGAGTCACAAAGAGTTGGACACGACTGAAACAACTGAGCATGCACACATTGTTATTCAACAATGCCATGGGCATTTACTGACCTTCACCTGTTTGCCAAACATTGTAAATTGTTACAAGGGTAAAAAGGTGAACCACCTCTGAGCCAGCCCTGGGAGCTGTGTCTTGGGTGACATGGAGACAGTTGCACCAACAAAGGCCTGCAGGGCAGAGGGAGGTGGAGGGGGAAGGGCACCTGGCCAGGCTTCTGGAGGAAGAGGGGGGAGTGGCGATGGGGCCTGCTTCCTCCAGGTTAGCAAGGACCTTGTCCCACTGTGTGTCCCCACTGTGTTGCTCTCATGTCTTCCCTCCATTCCCTGCATGGCTGGCTCCTCTTGCCATCAGGTTCCATTTGAAATGTTAACTTCTGCAAAAAGATGCTCCGGTCCATCTGATTTGCAGCAGCCCCTCCTCCCAGCGCTCTTTCATACTGACATGTTTTATTTTGCTCACAGCATCTATCATTAAACATTTCATTTACCTGTTCACTTGGACATCATATGTTTCCCTGACCTAGTAAATACCCAGGGAGCATTCATTTGCTGAATGACTGGCAGAGCCTCTAAATGAAGATGAATGAATGAACAACATATTCATAGATGCTAAATCACTAGTTGACATCCCATGAACCATTTTGGAAAAGTTAAAAATAGTTAATGTAATAGATTTAATTATTATCTTTTTTTTTTTTTATTAGTTGGAGGCTAATTACTTCACATTTCAGTGGGTTTTGTCATACATTGATATGAATCAGCCATAGATTTACACGTATTCCCCATCACGATCCCCCCTCCCACCTCCCTCTCCACCCGATTCCTCTGGGTCTTCCCAGTGCACCAGGCCCGAGCACTTGTCTCATGCATCCCACCTGGGCTGGTGATCTGTTTCACCATAGATAGTATACATGCTGTTCTTTTGAAACATCCCACCCTCACCTTCTCCCACAGAGTTCAAAAGTCTGTTCTGTATTTCTGTGTCTCTTTTTCTGTTCTGCATATAGGGTTATCGTTACCGTCTTTCTAGATTCCATATATATATGTGTTAGTATGCTGTAATGTTCTTTATCTTTCTGGCTTACTTCACTCTGTATAATGGGCTCCAGTTTCATCCATCTCATTAGGACTGATTCAAATGAATTCTTTTTAATGGCTGAGTAATATTCCATGGTGTATATGTACCACAGCTTCCTTATCCATTCATCTGCTGATGGGCATCTAGGTTGCTTCCATGTCCTGGCTATTATAAACAGTGCTGCGATGAACATTGGGGTGCACGTGTCTCTTTCAGATCTGGTTTCCTCAGTGTGTATGCCCAGAAGTGGGATTGCTGGGTCATATGGCAGTTCTATTTCCAGTTTTTTAAGAAATCTCCACACTGTTTTCCATAGTGGCTGTACTAGTTTGCATTCCCACCAACAGTGTAAGAGGGTTCCCTTTTCTCCACACCCTCTCCAGCATTTATTGCTTGTAGACTTTTGGATAGCAGCCATCCTGACTGGCATGTAATGGTACCTCATTGTGGTTTTGATTTGCATTTCTCTAATAATGAGTGATGTTGAGCATCTTTTCATGTGTTTGTTAGCCATCTGTAAGTCTTCTTTGGAGAAATGTCTGTTTAGTTCTTTGGGACAAATTCTTAGAAAAGTATAACTTTCCAAAACTGAACCAGGAAGAAATAGAAGATCTTAACAGACCCATCACAAGCAAGGAAATCGAAACTGTAATCAAAAATCTTCCAGCAAACAAAAGCCCAGGACCAGATGGCTTCACAGCTGAATTCTACCAAAAATTTAGAGAAGAGCTAACACCTATCTTACTCAAACTCTTCCAGAAAATTGCAGATGAAGGTAAGCTTCCAAACTCATTCTATGAGGCCACCATCACCCTAATTCCAAAACCAGACAAAGATGCCACAAAAAAAGAAAACTACAGGCCAATATCACTGATGAACATAGATGCAAAAATCCTTAACAAAATTCTAGCAAACAGAATCCAACAACATATTTAAAAAATCATACACCATGACCAAGTGGGCTTTATCCCAGGAATGCAAGAATTCTTTAATATCTGCAAATCAATCAATGTAATACACCACATTAACAAATTGAAAGATAAAAACCATATGATTATCTCAATAGATGCAGAGAAAGCCTTTGACAAAATTCAACACTCATTTATGATTAAAACTCTCCAGAAAGCAGGAATACCTCAACATAATAAAAGCTATATATGACAAACCCACAGCAAGCATCACCCTCAATGGTGAAAAATTGAAAGCATTTCCCCTGAAATCAGGAGCAAGACAAGGGTGCCCACTCTCACCACTACTATTCAACATAGTGTTGGAAGTTCTGGCCACAGCAATCAGAGCAGAAAAAGAAGTAAAAGGAATCCAGATAGGAAAAGGAGAAGTGAAACTCTCACTGTTTGCAGATGACATGATCCTCTACATAATTACTGTCTTTAACATACTGGAATTTTTCATGAGAATATTAGACTGGGGGCTTCCACGATTACAGGATAAAATGGACCAAAATTAATATAAGAGAAATTTTGTAGTGAGGTCCTACCAATTAGAAACATACATCTGAGTAAAGACTTTAGTTCTAGAGACTTCAGGGGAAAATGACTGTTAGTTTTAACAGTTTATTCCATTACTGACCTGAATACAGGAAGCTCAACCAGATGTGGGAGGCTATTACAGGGGAGCCAGCCAGCCAGCCATACCCCAGAGAATATTTCCAGAATCTTCCATTATACACTGATACATGTATATGTAACATTTTTATATGTAAATGCATATATTTTTTGTATGTTTATGTATGTATACACAAGGGAATAATAAAATATGGGGAGACTGTTTAACTAGTTCAGTTTGAGCTATACAGGCACCCCCAACAGGTCAGCTGTCCTATCTTTTAGGCACACTTGCAATGATGCATTCTGGAACATTCTTGGTAGTATTAAATAGTGAGTTCATTATCTGGCAAAAGTGCCATGGACATTTGAAACAGTCTTACAGGTTTGGGCCATATTTTTGTATTTCTGGAGAGTTAATCACCTAGGAAAGATATAGTATGTATAACACTATCTGGGGCTTCCCAGATGGTGCTAGTGGTGAAGAACCTGCTTGCTAATGCAGGTTAGACATAAGAGATGCAGGTTCAATCCCCTGGCCCCGGAAGATCTGAAAGATCCCCTGGAGGAGGGCATGGCAACCCATTCCAGTATTCTTGCCTAGGGAATCCCATGGACAAAGGAAGCTGGTGGGTTGCAGTCCATAGGGTCACACAGAGTCAGACATGACTGAAGCGACTTAGTACACACATGCATACACACAGCACTATTAGTGACACTATTTAGTGCCAGGCCCAGAGTAAGGAAGCAAGCATGCAGAAAACCTGAATGGACTAATGACGGAAACAGACTCACAACTAGCTGCTATATGGAGCAGGGCTCCCGAAGTACACTCGGGAGTTAGGGAACCTGTTAAAGGGGTTGTCAATGTGACTGAGGTTCCTAGAAGGCTTTCTGAAGGTGGTTTCAACAGCTAGAATATGATGGCCAATAGGGTCTTGCTGGGTGTAGAATAGGAGGGTCTAGGGCTCAGGGACCAAGGATGGCCTTGCCAGATTGAAGGACTCTATCACTATAGGAACACTATCACTATCACTAGAGATCTTGGGTTTGAAACCAGGGAGTCTGAACCCTGTTCTTAAAGGTAAGGGCTGTCGTGGAAGGATTGCCATAGACCTGACTCTTAGAAAGAAGCCTTTGGCAGCTGTGAAGATGCATCAGGGAATTCCCTGGAGGTCCAATGGTTAGGACCACAGTGCTTTCACTGATGTGGCGCAGGTCCAATCCCTGGTCGAGGAACTAGGATCACACAAGCCACATAGCAGGGTGGGAAAAAAAAAGTTGCATCAGATGGGAGGAAACCCCCAGTTCTTAGCAATAATTCCAGGGAGTGGAGAACCAAGGAGGGGAGGTGGAGATGGGAGAGAGTAAAAAGAGAGTGGCCTCAGGCTATGGGAGACAGAGGGGATGTGATGAAGAGGAGTGTGAAGGATGAGAACCACCATGCACCAGGCCTTGTTCTAGGCGCCTGGGCTCCATAATGGACAGAACAGAATGACAGCCCCACCTGATGGCTCTGGCATCTCATAAGAGGAGCCAAACAGAAATAAGCAAGTCTGTAGGTAATAAACCAGAGCTGGAGGACAATAAAGATAGCAAGGAATTCCCCGGTGGTCCAGCAGTTAGGACTCTGCACTTCTACTGCAGGGGGCATGGGTTCTGGCCCTGGTCAGGGGATCCTGAAGCAAGGCCAAAAGAGAAAAAAAAAAAAAAAAAAAGATAGCAGTCCTGATAAACAGGATGGGCTGCTTGAAATTTTAGACAAGTGGCTTGTGAAGGCCTGCAGGACCTGAGGAAACCAGCCCAGTGGCTCTTTGGGGAAAAGCATTCCAGGCGGAGTGAACAGCAATGCAAAGGCCCTGGAGCAGAGTATGTCTGGCTTGTTGCAGGAACTTCAAAGCGCCTGTGTAGCTGGAAGGACCAGGAAGGAGTATAGCAGATGAGATAAGAGAGCTGCAGGGTGATGTGAGGGCAAGAAGGACTGTGAAGAAACTTACAGGCTGTTGTAAGAACTTTGCCTTTTACTCTGAGTGAGATGGGAACTAGTGGAGGGTTGTGAGCAGGCAGAGGGGGATGTGCTCAGACCTCGGTTGCTATAATTGACTCTGGTTTAGGGTAGAGAATAGACAGGAAGGGGCAAGGGCGGAAGCAAGGAGACCTCCTTTAGCTGGGGCAGCAGAGGTGGTGAAAATCATCAGATCCTGGCTTTATTTTAAAGGCCAAACCCCAGACGTTGCTGATAGAGTAGATGTGTCTGAGGGAGAGAAGTCAAAGTGACTTTGAGAGTTTTGACCTGAGCAGCTACAAGATTGGAAATGCCATCTTCCAAGGTCAGAAGATCAGATGTGGAGCTGGTTTCCAAGTGGGGAGGAGGACAATCATGGGATTACTTAGGGAAGCGGGTTTGAGATGGCAAGAGATACTGTTCAACTAGCAGGGAATTATAGAGGCCTGGGTCTCACCTGGCCTTCAGATGGAGCTGTGGGATGGGGCAAGTAGGAAGGCCAGATAGGCAGCACCCTGCACAGTGTTCTGATGAGACCATCCTTTTGTCTCTTAGGGTGTTTGGAATTCTGTCTTTAATGTCATGGTTCCTAATGGAGCTGTCTGTCATAATCACCAGGAAAGTGAAAGCGGAAAGTGAAAGCAAAAGTTGCTCAGTCGTGTCCAACTCTTTGCAACGCCATGGACTGTATAGTCCAAGAAATTCTCCAGGCCAGAATACTGGAGTGGGTAGCCTTTCCCTTCTCCACGGGATCTTCCCAACCACCAGGTGGGATTTTTAAAGGTACTGATACCTGGGTCTCACTTCAAATCTATAGAACATGAATCCCAGAAGTGGGGTCCAAAGCTAGAAAAATGTTCAAAATCTGCATCAGGTGATTGTAATGAACACCACTGCATAAGATTTCCCACATACAAGGGGCTTTCTGTTGGTTTTATTGCTGCTTTAAAACTAAGTGAGTCAAAACAATGAGAAGACAAGCTACAATCTTAGCTTGGGAAAAACTGTTTGCAGAAGACATGTTTGATAAAGGATTTTTATCCCAAATATACAAAGAATTCTTCAAACTCAACAATCAGAAGACAAACAATCCAATTAAAAAATGAGCAAATACTTGAATAAGTACCTCACCAAAGAATATATACAGATGGCAAATGAACATACAAAAAGATGTTCAACATCATATGTCATTAGGAAATTGCAAATTAAAGCAACAATAAGCTACCACCACATACCTATTAGACAGGCCAAAATCCAAAATACTGGACAACACCAAATGCTGGTGAGGGTGTGGAGCATAAGGAACTCTCATTCATTGCTGGAATGAATGCAAAACAGTACAGCCACTTGGGAAGAGACTTAGGTAGTTTCTTGCAAAAGTAAACACATTTACCATACCATCCAACAGTCACACTCCTTGGTATTTACTCAAAGGTGTTGAAAACTAATGTCTGTACAAATATCTGCACACAAATGCTTATATTAGCTTTGTTCATAATTACAAAAAAAATTGAAGAAAGCAAGATGTTCTTCAGTAGGTGAATGGAATAAATAAATTGTGATATATCTAGACAATGGAATGTTATTCAGTACTAAAATGAGCTATCAAGCTGTGAAAAGGTATAGAGGAATCTCAAATGCATATTACATTGTTAAAGAAGTCAATCTGAAGAGGCAATGTACTGTATGATTCTAACCATATGACCTTCTGGAAAAGACAAAACTACAGTGAGAATCAAAAAGGTCAGTGGTTGCCAGGGGTTGACAGGAGGGATAAATACTCGGAGAACAGGGTAAAATCTACAGCAGCGAAACTACACTGTATGATAACTGTAGTGGTGAATACATGCCGGTATACATTTGTCAAAACCCATAGAATATACAATACCACGAGTAAACCCTAATGTAAACTATTGACTCTGGTTGATAAAAAGCAAAACTAAGGGGGTGAAAATTTATGGGGAGGACAGACAAAAGAACATAGGAGCCTACCTTTTGTGCCAGGGAATCAGCAGGTGCTAGAAGTAGAGTAAGTGAATAGATTGGGGCAATCACAACCCTTCTGGAGCTTATATTCTAGAAAGCCTGTTTGAAAAGCATAGAGACAGGAAGGGAAAGCAAGAGTGCCTGGAATTTGTGCCTCAGACTGATCTTCTGTCTCTGCCTAGAGAGAGGTTCCCTGTGGTGTAGGGTAGGAGGGTAGCACACCCAAAGCTCTGTGCCAGGATAAGATCCCAAAGAGACGCTCTGTCATCATCCCACCTCCTTGGACCTCAGTGGAATGCTTACCCCCTCAGCCCTAGGCAGCCCCTGTTTCTTCCTGCCCACTCCTCTCCCCTCAACAGATGTCTTGACATTCAAAAGAATTGAAAATGGGATTGCAAAGGGGTATTTGACATCTATGTTTACAAAAAGAAAGTGAAGTTGCTCAGTCATGTCTGACTCTTTGCGACCCCATGGACTGTAGCCTACCAGGGTCCTCCTTCCATGGAATTTTCCAGGCAAGAGTACTGGAGTGGGTTGCCGTTTCCTTCTCCAGGAAATCTTTCCAACCCAGGGATCGAACCCAGGTCTCCCGCATTGCAGGCAGATGCTTTACCATCTGAGCCACCAGGGAAGCCCTGTTTACAGAAGCATTATTCAAAAAGCCAAAAATGAAAGCAGCCCAAGTGTCCACCAATGGATGGATGGATAAGCAAAATGTGATACGTACATACAGTGGAGTATTATTCAGCTTTAGACGGGAAGTTCTGACACACAGTACAACATGAGTGAATCTTGAGGACATTATGCTAAATGAAATATCAGTCATATTTTAAAAAAATTTATTGAAGCATAGTTTATTTGTGATATTGTATTCATTTTTTTCTGTACAACAAAGTGACTCAGTTATACATATGTGTATTCCTGAAAAGTCAATCATAAAAGGACAATTATTCTCAACAAAATGTTAGTTATTTAACAAATTAAAAAGAGAATTAAAAAATTCTCTTTTTTAATTAAAAAAACTTTTTTGTTGAAGTATAGTTGATTTACAGTGTTGTGCCCATCCCTGCTCTACAGCAAAGAGAGTCAATGTACACATGCAGACATCCTTTTTTATAATCTTTTCCTTTATGATTTATCACAGGATATTGAATATAATTCCCTGTGCTATTCAGTAGGATTTTGCTGTTTATCCATCCTATATGTCATAGCTTACATCTGCTAATCTCAGACTCCCAATCCTTCCCTTCCCCACCCTTCTCCCTCTTGGCAAACTCAAGTCTGGTATCCATGTCCATGAGTCTGTTTCTGTTTCATAGATAAGTTCATTTGCGTCATATTTTAGATTCCACATATAAGTGATATCATATGGTATTTGCCTTTCTCTTTCTGACTTAGTATGATAATCCCTAGTTGCACATAAAAGGGCAGTTCTTGTATGAGGTACCTAGATGGGGAGTTAAATTCCTTGAAACAGAAGGTAGATTACCAGGACATAGAAGGAGGGAGGGAATGGGGAGCTGTTGTTGAATGGGTACACGGTTTCAGTTTGGGAAAATTAAAAAAAAAAGTTGTAGTGCTAAATAGTGGTGATGGTTGCATAACAGTGTGAATGTATTAATACTCAAATTCTGAACTGTATGCTTGAAATGGTAAATTTTATGTTAGGTGTAATTTACCACAATTTTATAAAAGGGAGTTAGACACTTTTTATAATTAATTAGTTAACTTTTGGCTGTGTTGGCTCTTCATTTAGGTTTGGGCTTACTCTAGCTGCGGTGAGAGGGGGCTACTCTCCCATTGCAGCATGTGGGCTTCTCATTGCCATGGCTTCTCCTGTTGTGGAGCATGGGCTCTAGTGTGTGTGGACTTCAGAAGTTGCAGCACGTGGACTCAATAGTTGTGGTTCTCCTTCTCTGCTGTGCTGTCCCCCAGCCTCAGAGCTTCTGCTCTAGAAGCTGGCTCACTTTCTCAATTTCCTGGCTTGCACATGAACTCACAGGGCACTCCCTACCTCACTCTCCAGAGAGGTTCTTTCATCTTCAGCTTTCCTTCTCACTTCCTCTTCCCTTTAGCCCCCAGTTCACATTTTCAAGAAATCAGATTGGTCATCCCACCTGGGGGACACATGCACATTATAAGTGTCTGGCAAGTTTATGGGCTGGTACCCTTGCCCCAGTCAGCTTTGCCAGGTTAGTAGACAGCCTCCTGGGCAGTCCAGTCAACAGGGCTCTGGCCACCCAACCCTCAATGGGCAGCAGGAATGGGGAGTCCTGAGGATGGGATTCACTGGAACAGTAGTGACCTAATCGGAACCCTTCAGAGAACTTACTGGTTCTCTATCCATCCCAAAGTCAGCCATCTCTTCCTCCCCTCACTGTCCCCAGAACTGCACACCATTATTTGTTATTCTGTTGCTCATACACTCTGGAAACAATAAGTTATACATAAGACAAGGCCTGCCTTATTCACTTTTATACACCCAAATCACCATATGATAGCAGTCAAAAGTTTGCTAATAAACTAATTAATGGGCAGATGAAAACAGAGAGTTATGGATTTGTTTTTCTTTTTTTAACAATTATTTTGATTTGGCTGCACCAGGTCTTAGCTGCAGCACTTGGGATCTTTGATCTTCTTTGTGACATGCAGGATTGTTAGCTGTGACATGTGAACTCTTAGCTGTGGCATATGGAATCTAGTTCCCTGACCAGGGATCAAACCCAAGCCCCTGCATTGGGAGCATGAAGTATCAGCCACTGGACCACCAGGGAAGTCCCAGAAACACGGATTTGGAATCTGAAGACCCCAGTTGAGGCACCCAAGGTTAACCTTTGTGACCTTTGAAAAAGCATCTAATTTCTCTGGGCTTTGGCCTCAAATTCTGCAGCATAAATGGGCTAAAATCCACCAGTGGTCCAAAATGTGTTCCATTCCATCTCCCCAGAGTAGTTGAATGAGTGTCTTTCCAGCAGAATTCCTTTAAGTCTTTCACATGATAATGGACCTTACAAACTTTCCAGAGAGAGAACACTTCCCAGATGCCTTTGTCCCAATAGTCCTTTAAATTGGACATCCTATGTGGCATGGGCAGGGAAGATGAAACATCTGTTTGGGATGCACATAATTCTAAGGGCTGATTTAGCCTCCAAGAATTTTGACTACATATAAATCCATTCACCACCTCGTGTCTATTCACCCAGGAGAAATTGCTTTGGGTTTTAGATTGGCTACCTTTAGTTGTTTCCTGTATATATTGCTCACTCATGGTTGTCTGAGGTTCGTTTTCCTCTGTTTACCCATGAACTGAAGGTAACCAAGGCCACTGAGTCAGATTCTATGAAGTTGTTTCCCCTTATCTCGGGGTGACGTGGTACCTCCTATTTCCAAGAAAGATAAGGCACTGGCACACCAGGTCACTGCGGCAGAAACACCATGTGAAGGCATCTGAGAGGGCAGCCGTGACCAAGGAAGTCCCCTGAGTTTTCATATCACTGCCAGATCAGTATCTCAGCCATGTAATTAGTGGGAGGCATAATCTAACTTGTGGGTTTATTGTAGGAAAGTTAAGTAGCTTTCGGGCTTCCCTTAGGGCTCAGCTGGTAAAGAATCCGCCTGCAATGCGGGAGACCTGGGTTCAGTCCCTGGGTTGGGAAGATCCCCTGGAGAAGGGAAAGGCTACCCACTCCAGCATTCTGGCCTGGAGAATTCCATGGACAGTCCATGAGGTCCCAAAGAGGCAGACACAACTGAGCGACTTTTCACTTGACTTACTTGCACTTTAGTTTTCATGACTTTGGTTAATGGCCAGATAGTATAACTGACTGGAGAACAAGATGGACTGTGACATCAAAATATGGGGTGCCGGGGCTGCCAGAGCTGGGAAGTGCTCTCCTGTAGTAGTTTCTAGGGCTGTTCTCAGAAAGTACCTGAAAACTGGGTGCCTTAAAACAACAGCATTCTCTTCAGGCCAGAAGTCTGAAGTCAACTTGTCAACAATACCATATTCCTACAAAGCTCCTTGCGAAGGAGCCTTCCTTGGCTCTTCCAGCTTCTGATAGCCCTAGATGTTTTCCAGCTCTTGCCAGCATAGCTCCAATCTCTGCCTCCATCTTCAGATGGCCTTCTTCCTTCTAGATCTGTGTCCAAATTTTCCTCTTCTTAAAAGGACACCAGTCATATTGGATTGGGGGCCACCCTCATGACTTCATCTTGAGTATATTGACAATAACCCTTTCTCCAAACAAGGTCACAGTCACAGGAACCAGAGATTAAGACTCCAGCATATCTCTTGGGGGATATAATTCAAAACATAACACCCCTCATTTTAAGAAAAAGCATGCTTTGGTCTTTTGTGAAAGTTGTGTTGCCTTTAAAAAAAATATTTTAAAATTTTATTTATTTATTTGACTGTGTTGACTCTTCATTGTGGCTTGGGGAATCTACTTCCCTGACCAGGAATAGAATCTGGACCCCCTGCATTGGGAGCATGGAGTCTTAGCCACTGGATCACCAGGGAAGTCCAAACAATAAGCATGTTTAGGAAATTCCCTGGTGGCCTAGTTATTAGGACTCCAGGTTTTCACTGCGGTAGCCTGAGTTCAAACCCTGGTCAAGAAACTGAGACCCTGTAAGCTGTGTGGTGCAGCCAAAGGAAAAAAGCATGTTTGGGTGCCAGCTGCATTTGGTATGTTGCACTTGTCCCTCTGAGCCCTACCGGTAAACAATGACTATCTTATCTCTTCTTTGGGGCCTGGTTTTGGTTTTGAGAGGGGAGAATCCGGAGTCTAGGCACCTTCAGCATGAAAGGTAGCATTTAGGGCCAAGTATGTCCAGAGTACTTGAGACCATTTTTGCAGATGAGGGTATATCTCAAGTCAATGTAATGCGGGGCTTAGGAGCCAGCTAGGCTCTGGAACCCTGTGTCCACCAGTTGGTACCTGCATGACTCTGAGCATAGCTCTCTACTACTCTGAACTGTGGCTTCCTCACAGGGAGATGGGATTGATACCAATGGTTCTCATCTGAGGAAGATTTTGCCCCTTGGGAGCTATGTGGAAATACCTGCAGATATTTTTGATTGTCACAGTTGAGGAATGTTGCTGGCATCTAGAGAGGCCAGGGATGCTGCTAAACATTCTGCAACACACAGGACAGCCCCCACAGCCAAGAATTATCTGGCTTCAAATGTCAATAGTTGGGAGGTGGAGAAACCCTGTCCATCATATGGGGTTGACAATAATCTTTGAAAATAAGGCAGGCAAGTTGCCCAGTACATGCCTGGCATTGTGTCAGTCCAATAAATGGTAGGTCTACATGTTGAAAAGTAGAGTTTGTGACAATCTCATAAAAGTATGTGAACTCCTTAGAATTTTCAGGGTAGGAATAGGAAAAAGGCTCTCAAACTCAGTGTTGTCCCTGAATTATGAATTCCCAAGAAACATAAGGAATGGGAAAAATACAATTGTCTAATGCAGGTAATGAGTCATATAGAAGGGATAAAAATATTAGTGGTGTGCTTGTTATGTCACATATGTTGTGACACATGTGAGGTACAGGCCTCTTTTCCTGTACCACCTCATTTAATCCTTTTAGCAACATTAGGAGGTATGAATCTTTATTCCAAATTTATAGGTGAAGAAACTGAGGCTCATAAGAGTTAAGATCCTATCCCTGGGTTACGTATCATAAGTGGTAAAGTTGGTATTTGAATCCAAGTTTCTCTGTTACAAAGCCATGACTCTCTGTTGCCCTGCCCTGACTCATATGTAATCATTGCAACAGACAAACTTATTAGTCATGAACCCAGCAGTGTGAATGCTGAGGAATGCAGCCAGGGAGGTCCTCAGGAGAATAAGGAACCCGTTGAAGGTGCCTCAAAGATTTCAAAAGGTTTCTACCACTCTAAGATCTCCTCTTCTCTTCCCTGCCTTTCAATCCAGGCCCTTCTTGGTGTTCTGTCTGGTGACTCTGACAGCTGAACCTGGCCTGCCCTTGAGGAACAATATAAACGCTAAAAAATGAACCCATTTGCTACCCATTAGTTTCCCATGACAAATCTTATTCCCTCAGGGTCACAGAGCACCAGCATTCTACAAAGAAGAGAGCATCTATTCTAACCAGAGATGTAACAACAATAGCACAAAAGTTGGGGGTAAAAAAATGGAAGTGTACTTGTGTACAATTTTTGAATATATGTGAAGTGGTATGATATCACATGAAGACAGTGATAAATTAAAGATATACACTATAATATAAACCCTAAGACAACCACTAAAATAATGATTCAAAGATTTATATCTAATGAGTCACAAAGGAGATAAAATGGAACAGTTCACCAAAGAAGATAAACAAATGGCCAGTAAGCACTTGAAAAGATGCTCAACCTTATTAGTTGTCAGGGAAATGCAAATCAACACCATAGTGAGATACTGCTTTATACCAACTAGGATGACTATAAATGTAAAGACAGATATGAACAAATTTTGGAGAAAATGTGGAGAATTTAGAAACCTCATATACTGCTAGTAGGAATGTAAAATGGGGCAGTCACTTTGTAACAGACTGGCAGCAATTCAAATACAGAGTTGTCATTTGCTGTTGTTTTTCAGTCACTAAGTCATGTCCAACTCTTTGCAAATGCATGAGCTGCAGCATCCAGGCTTCCCGGTCCTTCACTATCTCCTGGAGTTTGCTCAAACTCATGTCTACTGAGTTGGTGATGCCATCCAACCATCTCATCCTCTGTCACCTCTTTCTCCTCCTGCCCTTAATCTTTCCCAGCATCAGGGTCTTTTCCAACGAGTTGGCTCTTCGCATTAGGTGGCCAAAGTATTGGAGCTTCAGGCTCAGCATCAGTCCTTTCAGTGAATATTCAGGGTTGATTTCCTTTAGGACTGGGAATTATCATATGACCGAGCAATTCTACTCCTAGGAATATACACAGGAGAAATGAAACATATGTCCACACAAAACATGAATAGTTGTGGCAGTGTTATTCATGAAATGTCCATTAACTGATGAATGGATAAACAAATGTGGTATATCCATACAGTGAAATTCATTTATAAAAAGGAATGAAGTATGGATACGTACTGCAACATGGGTGAACTGTGAAGACATTCTACTAAGTGAAAGAAACCAGTCACAATAGGCCCATGTTATATGATTCCATTTGTATAAAATGTCCAGATTAGGCAAATCTAAAAAGGCAGAAAGTAGATTCGTATTTGCTTAGGGCTGGGGGCAGGGTAGGAATGGGAGGATTTGGGGGTGATAGCTAAAGGTATGAGGTTTCTTTTTGGAGTGATGTTCTATAAATATGGTGATGGCCACACAATTCTGTGTATATACTAGTAATCACTGAATTACATACTTTTTAAATTGGTGAATTGTATCTCAAAAAAAAAAAAACTGTTACAAAAAAGTAATCAATCCAAAAGTAGGCAGAAAGAGAGGGAAAAAGTATTAAGTGGAACAAAGAGAATATAAACATCAAGATGGTCAATTTAAACAATCATATTAATCATCACATTAAATTTAAACGGTCTCTATCTCATTTATACTCTAATCTAAGATTAGTTTAAAACACTTGTTCTCAAGCTATGAATCAGAGTCATCTGGAGGTTTAACAAATACCCAGAGCTTCTAATGGAATTTGTCTGGGGGAGAGGAGCCTGTGTATTGAGATTTTCACAAGTGCCCCTGGCGTTCCCATGTGGCGCCAAGGGAAGAACCACTGCCTATAAAACATGGTATTTATACTGCAGTCTTTCTTGAATACATTTCGGGTTTTTTTTTTTGCCATATCTGAGCACCATCTGGACCTGGAGATATATGACTGTATATGGGACAGCTACATCAAACCCCCAAAGGAAAACAATATAATTAAATTTTACCTTAATACTGTTGCCTGTCAAGATTCTGGACCTGAGATCACTGATTGGATGAGATCACTGATTTGATGAGATCACTGATTGGATATGGAAAGAGATTACCAGATCTGAGAACATGTTATGGTCACAGCAGCCCTGACCTGAGACTTTCCCCTTAGTGATGGCCAGATAAATGAAAAGGGAGAGATTCCCCATTGAGAGGTTCAATTGTTTTTAGCTCTGTGTCTTCTTAACTGTCTCTTCCTTACCACCACTGGATCACACTTTGGGGGAAGCTATTTAAATCCTTCAAGGTTATTTCTTAAGGCAGTCATTCCTGGAAGTAGGACTATGAGGTTAGGACTATGACTACCAGATTATCAGGCCTTACTTTTCCAATATTTAGGAGAAATGTAGCTTAAAAAGAATGGCAATGGCAATGGTGAAAGGGGAGAGAAGGTGAGAACCAGAAAAGTGCATCATAAGTTGAACTTGGCATGGTGTTGACATTGGGACCAATGTTGCCAAGTGAGCCTAAAATGGGAGGCAGAGCAGAGGAGGTCCACCTGTTGCCTGTGTATGTATGAGAGCTGTTTCCCCTAACTGCAGCCAGAGGAACTTCCTCCCCTGGCCCATGGGCTGCTCGAAGGAGGCTCCTCACCCCACTCACAGAAGTGCGGGGCCCAAGGGCATTGCCTGATCCCTCCTCTGCTTCTGGAGCATTCTGAGCTAAGCAAAGTCTCCTAATTAGGCACCCAGAAATCAAAGTGCTAAGCTTTACCAAGAAGTGTGTTTCAGAAACCCTCCAATTTAATCAACAATAAGGAATCAGCTATACTGTGAGAAAGCAGAAGTCTGAAACTAACTGCACATGTTGCTTTTAAGAGGAAATGAATAAAGCAAATGGGAGCTAGAGTTCCTAAGTGTGATGGTGATAATCACATTGCCTTTAAATATTAATGAATATTATATTCTGTAGTAATAATAACTCTGGGCACTACCACCAGAGGCAACATAGAGCCTCTGATGGTAAATGTTCTCCATTCTGGTACTGTAAATGAAGCCACCTTGTTCTGTTGGGACTTTGCTATAATAATCTCCAGCCAAATGCTCCATAAGAAATAAAATACCACTCAAGAGAGGCATTTAAGATGTTGGGGGAAATGACAAAAGCCTTCAACTGTCAGACATGAAATGAAGCAATTTATGAGTCAATAGAAGATGAGTTGTGTTTTTTTTTTTTGAGAATCTTTTCTGAGACTTTATTTTTTAAATATAAATTTATTTATTTTAATAGGAGGCTAATTACTTTACTATATTGTAGTGGTTTTGCCATACATTGACATGACTCCACCACAGGTGTACATGTGTTCCCCATCCTGTATCCCCCTCCCACCTCCCTTCCCATCCCATTCCTCTGGGTCATTCCAGTGCACTAGCCCCGAGCACCCTGTCTCATGCATCAAACCTGGACTGGTGATTCGTTTCACATATGATAATATACATGTTTCAATGCCATTCTCCCAAATCATCCCACTCTCACCCTCTCCCACAGAGTCCAAAAGACTGTTCTATACATCTATGTTTCTTTCGCTGTCTTGCATATAAGGTTATTGTTACCATCTTTCTAAATTCCATATATATGTGCTAGTATACTGTATTGGTGTTTTTCTTTCTGGCTTACTTCACTCTGTATGATGGGCTCCAGTTTCATCCACCTCATTAGAATTGATTCAAATGTATTCTTTTTAATGGCTGAGTAATATTCCATTGTGTATATGTACCACAGCTTTCTTAGCCATTCGTCTGCTGATGGACATCTAGGTTGCTTCCATGTCCTGGCTATTATAAACAGTGCTGTGATGAACATTGGGGTACACGTGTCTCTTTCAATTCTGGTTTCTTCGGTGTGTATTCCCAGTAGTGGGATTGCTGGGTCATGTGGCAGTTCTATTTCCAGTTTTTTAAAGGAATCTCCACACTGTTCTCCATAGTGGCTGTACTAGTTTGCATTCCCACCAACAGTGTAAAAGGGTTCCCTTTTCTCCACACCTTCTCCAGCATTGATTGCTTGTAGACTTTTGGATAGCAGCCATCCTGACTGGTGTGAAATGGCACCTTATTGTGGTTTTGATTTGCATTTCTCTGATAATGAGTGATGTTGAGCATCTTTTCATGTGTTTTTTAGCCATCTGTATGTCTTCTTTGGAGAAATGTCTGTTTAGTTCTTTGGCCCATTTTTTGATTGGGTCGTTTATTTTTCTGGAATTGAACTACAGGAGTTGCTTGTATATTTTTGAGATTAATTCTTTGTCAGTTGCTTCATTTGCTATTATTTTCTCCATTCTGAAGGGGGCTTTTTCACCTTGCTTATAGTTTCCTTTGTTGTGCAAAAGTTTTTAAGTTTAATTAGGTCCCATTTGTTTATTTCTGCTTTTATTTCCAATATTCTGGGAGGTGGGTCATAGAGAATCCTGTTTTGCCTATGTTTTCCTCTAGGAGTTTTATAGTCTCTGGTCTTACGTTTAGATCTTTAATCCATTTTGAATTTACTTTTGTGTATGGTGTTAGAAAGTGTTTTAGTTTCATTCTTTTACAAGTGGTTGACCAGTTTTCCCAGCACCACTTGTTAAAGAGATTGTCTTCTCTCCATTGTATATTCTTGCCTCCTTTGTTGAAGATAAGGTGTCCATAGGTGCGTGGATTTATCTCTGGGCTTTCTATTTTGTTCCATTGATCTATATTTCTGTCTTTGTGCCAGTACCAAACTGTCTTGATGACTGTGGCTTTGTAGTAGAGCCTGAAGTCAGGCAGCTTGATTCCTCCAGTTCCAGTCTTCTTTCTCAAGATTGCTTTGGCGATTCAAGGTTTTTTGTATTTCCATACAAATTGTGAAATTGTTTGTTCTAGTTCTGTGAAAAATACTGTTGGCAGCTTGATAGGGATTGCATTGAATCTATAGATTGCTTTGGATAGTATACTCATTTTCACTATATTGATTTTTTCCAATCCATGAACATGGTATATTTCTCCATCTATTTGTGTCCTCTTTGATTTCTTTCACCAGTGTTTTATAGTTTTCTATAAATAGGTCTTTTGTTTCCCTAGGTAGATATATTCCTAAGTACTTTATTCATTTCATTGCAATGGTGAATGGAATTGTTTCCTTAATTTCTTTCTGTTTTCTCATTGTTAGTGTATAGGAATGCAACAGATTTCTGTGTTAATTTTATATCCTGCAACTTTACTAAATTCATTGATAAACTCTGAAGATGAGTTTTGTAAGGAGGAATTTGATACAAAGAAATCCAAACTGGTACTGTCAAAATTTCTTTCATGCCTTTCAATCCACTTTCCTGGAAGAAGGCCAAGTCCACTGAAGGAAGGAAAAATAACACTTCTGGGTTCCCTAGAAGGTGTAAATTGAGGTGCCTGTTTATAACTGCTCTTGAGTTCAGTTGTGGGGGCTCAGGCTAAGCCATTTAGTAAAACCAAAACAGACGCAGCCTTGCTTACAAGAATGAGAGCTGTTTCTTCCATGTATCTCAACAGAGAAATAGGTTCTTCTAACAGCAGTGACCCTTTGGCAGATAAACTGGCACATTTACAAACAGAAAAATGGATTGCCAATGGGAAATTTTTTGTTTACAATCCTTTCTGTTTACTTTATTGTCATAGAAATGTTTTGATTAATTCTCTTAAAAAACAGGATTTGGTGAGGAGGGGGGAAGGTTTCCTCAATAGACAATCTGAATAGGTCTATTTCTATTAAGAAAACTGAATCAATAACCTTCCAAAACAGAAAGCGCCAGGCCCAGATGTGTTCACCAGTGAATTCTGCCAAACAAATGTGGAAGAAATGATACCAGTTCTCAATGATTCCTTCCCAAAGACAGAAGCAGAAGGAATACTTTCTTAACTTGTTCTATGAGACCAGTACTACACTAATACCAAAATCAGACAAAAACATTGCATTAGTTCATGCAAAGGAACATTTCTGTATAGTATTATGATGTTAGTGGAGTTGTGGCACCATTTTGAGACCAGTCATTCAGAGTTTAAAGAAAAAAAAGAATTAAAATTTTAAGTGTAGACATTATGAACTTTTTAAAAGTCAAAAATTATTATAGATTTTCAAACTAAAAAGGAAAAGGGCACTGAATCACCCTACAGGTTTTAATTTCAAAGAAGGTAAACATCAATTGCTATAATCCACATAAACAAAAAGCACCTTAAAAAAAAAAAAGGCAGTAAATGATTCTTGAATCAGAAAAGAGAATATCACTCTGTTATCTCTAGCTGTGATAGGTTCATTTCTTGCTCTGACCTCATAAGGAGCCATTGTTATAGAATTCCAGACACCTATGTAGGTCCCTAGCTGGGCCAAGGTTATTGGTCAGTCTAGCCCTGGAAGCTAGCTTTTGGTCATCTGAAGAATTTTAATCAAAGTTATATTTTTTCTTCTTTAGCTTTGTGTCTATTTTGCTTACTATTCCCCTTGCCCCCTTTTTCTCATTTTTCTCTATCCTTTTAATTTTTCTAATTTAAAAATTTTCATCCCACTTTTATTTTGTCTTTATTGTGTTTTACTTTTTTTCATTTTTTTCTCACGTTTTTCTTCTTTTCAATTTCCCTCATTTTTCTTTATTTTTTCTCACCCTTTTCTTTATTATGGGGGTGGGCACTGAGCAGAACACATAATATTCCCTTCAACATGTCCATGGAGTATGAAAAACTGCTCAAAAAATCCATCATCCTCAACCTCATCAAGGGAGGCTCTTGAGAAGAAATCATAAAGGACTCATGGATCAACATGGGCCATGGGAGGGACCAATACCTTACATAGAGCCATTACCTGACTACAAGGATCCCAGGTAGACTGAGCTGATGGTGTCCATGGGCTACACATGGGAAGGGATCCATGACTTGTAAATGGGCCAGAAGTATGATGAACTGAAGTGATGGTCACCTATGTGTTCCTAGACAACAAGATATCTGAGCTGGAGGGCTGTATCATTACCCTGAAGCTGGCTCCTTTGACTAATCTAACCAACAGCTGCCCTCCTTATCTATCCTGAAAAGTATAGCTCACCCAAAGCAGCAGAGCTTCATTCCTACTCTGAGAACAGTCAGAGAAGCAGCACATGAACATCAGTGGCCTGACAGCAGGGATCAGTAGTTACGATGGAAGCCCAGCAGCAGCCAAAGTGCTGCCAAGCCCCTCCCTGGCTGGAGAAGACCACCCCAGTACCACCGTTGGTGTGGCTCTGTGGTCTCCCCCTGAACCCACACATCACCAGCAGCACTGGTAGAACCCCCAGATGGAACCAAACTCCCCAGAGGGTATCCTCCAAAGAAAACTCCATCCACACTGGGCAGCTTAGACAGGGTCTGACCACCAGAGTTTGCCTGACAATGTGGCCCCAGCCTCTCCCCCAGCAGCAGCCAGGGGCCAATGGGAAGGTAAAAGCCCTTTGCCTTCATCTGCACCTGTGTTTCAGGTCAATCAGAAAGAACCAGCTTGAAGTTGAAAGCCGAGCCAAGAGGAAACCTCAAGTAGTCCAGGCAGTAATATAAACCAGAAAGCACATCGGGAGGTCAAGTGGGCTCCCTGCACTTTACAAGGAGCATGACGATCACAAGATCCATGGAGCTCAAAGAGGTGGTTCAGGAGATCAGATACTGGAAGAAAACATTTGTGGGTGGGAGCTGAGCTGCTGTGGGTACAGGGCCCCTCCTGGACAGGACTTTGCGTGGTGGAGGATGCAGGCGTGCAATCTGTCCGGTCTTCACTCAGGAGTTCAGATAAGGAGATATCCACCATCGCTATGGCCTTCAAAAGCATAGTATCCAAGATAACTGGCAGTTCAAAGTACTGCCATGGGGCACTAAGGAGATGAGGAGAGGACACTGGCTGGAGCCCCAGGCCAGCCTGTGCCCTGAGCCTGGCTGAACTTCTGAGGTTAGACTGTTACCCTGGGCATTTCCCCTCTTCCCTGCTCTTCTCCATCCTGTCTTCTGTGTTTGTGGAGGAGGGGAAACAGCTTAGTAGAAATAAATGCAATAAAAAAGCTTATTTGGGGGGCTTCCCTGGGTAAACACAGGAAACATGGGTTAGATCCCTGATCCAGGAAGACCACACATGCTGCAGAGCAACTAAGCCTGTGCACCACAACTATTGAGCCTGTGCTCTTGAGCCTGGGAGCTGCAACTACTGAAATCCATGTACTCTAGAACCCATGCTCCACAAAAGAAGCCACCACAACGAGAAGCCCGAGCTCCACAACTAGAGAGTAACCCCTGCTGTCCACAACTAGAGAAAATCCCACAAAGCAACCAAGACCCAGTACAGCCTATATATATATATGAAACATTTTGTTTAAACATTATCATTTTAAAAAACTACCCTGCTTTATTGCTATAGCAATAAAGTGTCACAAGACACTCATCAACCACTGGGCAAGAGATAGGCCCTTGCCAAAATTTTCTCATGACCCAGTTGAATAAAAACAAAAACCACTTTTCCTGGAGGAAATCAAAGCCTGGTGAAACTTTCCTAAGAATGAGACAAAGGTCAATGAGTTGTAAACGGGACAACATGTGGAGCCATGACACTGGCTTTTCTTGCTGGAGAAACAAGACCTGAGGATCACATCTATATGTTATACTTCGCTGTGAGGCAACCACTTCAGTATTTATAAGCTTAAAACAAGGCATCTGTATTCTGTCTCATGACACCTGGCCTTCTGGGTCCCCGATCCTAACTTGGGGATGTTTACGGGTCTCTTCTATTAGCTCCAGACTCGCCTTCTTGGACCCTTGTTCGCCTTCAACTTCCTCTTCTCCACCCTGGGTCACATATCCCTCTTCCCTAAAATTATACTATCCTTTCTTTTTTCCCTTTGAGTTCAAAGAGCACTCCTTTTTATTTTTTTAAGATTTCCTCCCAGTCTTTGTTGAGGTCTGACTGAAGCACACTAAACTGCACATATTTAAAGAGTACAATTTTATCAGTTTTGACATACTAATACATACAACCATGAAACCCCAAACATTTCTAGCATCCCCCAAAGTTTCCTTGTGTCCTTTTTTAACCTATAAATCCTATCCCCAAGAAACTGCTGATCTGCTTTCTCTGTATTTAGTTTGTATTTTTCCATGGAATCATAAAATATTTAGGTTTGGGGGGGCATGGCTTTCTTTCAGTATGGTTTTGAGATTCTTCAATATTGTGGATATTAATAGTTTTTTCTTTATTACTGAGTAGTATTCTACTGTATGGATGATATACCACAATTTGTTTATCCATTCTCTACTGGTGGATTTAAATTGTTTCTTGGTTTTTGCTATATAAGAAAGTTCCTATTAAAATTCATGTGCAAGACTGGGTTTATGCTTTCATTTCTCCTTGGTAAATACTTAGGAATGGAATTGTTGGGTTTTTCCCTGGTGGTTCAGATGCTAAAGAATCTGCCTGCAATGCAGGAGACCTAGGCTTGATCCCTGGGTTGGGATGGTCCTCTGGAGAAGGAAATGGCTACCCACTCTAGTATTCTTGCCTGGAGAATCCCACGGGCAGAGGAGCCTAGCAGGCTATAGTCCATGGGGTCTCAAAGAGTCAGACATGAGCAACTGATATTTAACTTTTCATGCTAGATGTATGTTGAGCTTTTTAAGAAACTGCCAAACTGATTTCCAAAATGGTTGTATCTTCTTCTCACACTGCCACCAGCAATGTATGCGAGCGTCAATTGCTCCACATTCCCATCAACATTTGGTATGGTCAATCATTTAAAATTTAGCCATCCTGTTGTGATTTTTGCTTGTTTCGATGCACAGTAGTTTAGCTACATTATGGCTTCATTTCTTTTCTTTCTTCTTTAGTACTTTTATTTATGTGGCTGTGACAGGTCTTAGTTGTGGCATGCAGAATCTTTAGTTGTGGCTTGCAAACTCTTAGTTGTGGCAAGGGAATTCTTAGTTTCAGCATGTGGGATCTAGTTCCCTAAGGAGAGATCAAACCCAGGGCCCCTGCACTGGGAGCACAGTGTCTTAGCTACTGGACCACCAGGAAAGTCCCTGGCTTAATTTCTAAAAGGTGGAACATACACTTCTGTTTATAGGAAACAAAATCAAATTATGTCTGCTGTGCCAGTGAAGTTAATAGTTTCCCTCTTACCCTCCAAAGTGTTCTAGATTAAACAATAAAAATGTTCCAGCCCAACTAGCAATGCCCCTAGGCTGTCCATCCACAGCCACAAAGGCCCATTAAGGCATTCTGATCAACAAAGATTTCTCCCTCCTCTTAAGATATTTCCGGTTAAATTTCTTTTTTCTTTATCACAACAGGATTACAGGAGGAAAGAAGTGGCATAAGGTAGCCCAGTGCTAGGGCAAGGAAGCAAGTAGAGGAGATAAAGGGGGTCAAACAAGATCCTGTTGACTTTTGGGCTGCATGCAGTCATGAGGAACATAGATAAGATCTATTCCCTAACTTTCCCCCACAAAAACCAGGAAATGCCCTTTTTTTGTCTAGCTAGTTTGACTTGGATTTCTGTCATCTGCAATTAAGAGTCCCAACTAGTATACACAGAAAGGCGATAGCATTTTGCCAAATCTTGGTTGGCTCACATTTCACATCTGAAGTACCTCTGCCGTCCCTGAGAGTTGGTTTTTGCTGACCTAGCCTGGGGGATTTAAAACAGAAACATCGGTCACATTGATTGGGGATGAAACTTCAGAGGTCACTGAACACCCAGGATCAAAGTGTTCAGTGGTATCACCTCACGGTTTGTTTAATTGAATACTCTAGCTCCATGTATCCGCTGTAATACAGCCGACTCTTTAATTTTTAAACTGCCTTCTGAATTTTGGGAAGCCAGCTTCCATTTCCAACTGGCATGTTCTTCCTCCTTAATAACTAGATTTAATACTTACAGAAAATATCCATATTTACTCAGAGCGCTAAACGTGCAAATGAGCAACGCAGAAAGTGACCTGCGCGAACACAGCTCTAACCGGCGGTGCGCGCCCTCTCCTAGTAGCATAGAGTTGCTAGGGTTGTACGTAAGCAGGGTAAAGGTAATACACAAGAGGAAGAAAAGAGGACGACGAAAGAGGGCGGCGGAAGACAAAAAGTTCCCATTCAGCCCTCGAATGTTCTCGGAACGCAGGCTAGACTCCCGACCCGTAGGTGTGCCTCCCACACAGGGAGTGTCTTCGCCCTGTCCCCACGCCCCAAAGACGGACTAAATTTGCGCTGACGGCCCGGTAGCCTTTGCCGCACCCCTAGCTGCAGCCCACCGAAAAGCTGTCGGGAGAGTCTCGGCTAGGGCGAGACTAAAAATCCTCTATCCCGTACCGCCAGCCTTGGGTCCCCGGTAGCAACCCGAGCTCAGGGGGAGCGGACCGCAGGACAGCCTGTGGGTGACCCGCCGCTGTGGCGTCGACCCCGCCTCTTCAGCCTCTAAGTCCCGCCTCTAAGCTCGCGGGGCCCGCCCCCTTCCGCCCGAGCCCCGCTTCTGCTTTCAGGGTCCCATCACCACCTCTTCGCGCTGGGGCCAGCCCTGTCGCAGCGTAGCCTCGCCTCTCACACTCGGGCCTTGCATTCCACCACCTCGCGTCCTGGCCCCGCCCCCGCGCCCCGCGGCCCCGCCTCCTGAACATCAGGGCCCGCCCCGCGCTCGCGGGTTTGAAGCCCTGGTGTCCCGGCCTAGAGCTCCGGCCCCGCCCCCACGTGCCCTCGGAGTCCGGGGGAGGGGTTGGCGCTCGCGAGGAGGTGTGGCCGTAGTGCGGGAGGAGGCGCGGGCCTGGCGGCCGGGACTTTGGCTTTGACACAGACGGCGATCGGCGGCTGTGCCTTTGGTGCTGGGCTCTGGACCCGATTCTTGCGGATCCCGCGTCCGAGTCGGGGGAAGGACTTTTCGTTTGGATCAACGCAACTGCGGCAGCGCCGCCAGTCCTGGTGCGGCTGCAAGACTTGGTGCAGCCGCAGCGGCCGGATTTTACCGCCGCTGCCGCCTCTGCGAAGCCCTGCAGCTCCTGCCGGTTCTGGGAGAGCCACTCAAGAGTTTTCTCCAGCAGAAACAGCTGGGACGCGCAGCCAGAGGTGGCGTGGGAGGGATCCCGCGGCCAGCCACTGATCAGCACCTGCGCCGGCGCTGTCCCGGGCTGGGCTCAGGCTTCTGAGCCGCAGGTGGAAGGAGGACGCCCCGGAGGAGCAGCTGAGAGGTGGGGCGCCAAGAACGGCGTCGAATCTGGTAGAGATGATAAACCCTTTCTCTGAGCCCGCACTAGTGAGGATGGAATTCCAAAGTTGCTGGTGGTGCTGAGTGTCAGGAGCGGGGGGCGTGAGGATGCCTACTCCCTTTTGCCTGAGAGTTTAAATGGGAGCGACTGGAGGCGGGGAGATGGCCCCAGTGCTGGGAGAGTTGAGAGGCAAGGAGAGGTGTAGGCTGGCGGGGATAGGTCTCCTTTCAGGAGAAGCTGCTTATAGCGTTTTTTGACCCTAACGTGATAAAAATTGGGCTTCACTAGAGGAAAATCCTCATGGGACAGCCCCCTTGTGTGTGTTTTCTGACGTTCACGGACAGACATCAGCCATGGACTCCTGGCTAAGAATCCCAGCTGTAGGTAGGGAGTGCTAATGCAAACTGATTAACTCATTCAATCGATTTGTGTTTATTTGTTTTCCAGGTGGCCAAGTGAAAGGTAGTTTTGGACACTTGGGGCATGGTTATTTAATGTTTGTCTAGGTAACCATTTCATGCCCTGAATCCTGCACCTTCCCTTCTTCTGTGCCTGTGAGGTCTACTGGGCTTCCTCCCTAGCCAAAAGGCTTCCTGGACTCCTGATCCTGGCCAGCCATGGGGAGCACCCTGGGCTGCCACCGCTCCATCCCCCGGGACCCCTCGGACCTGTCCCATAGTCGCAAGTTCAGCGCAGCCTGCAACTTCAGCAACATCCTGGTCAACCAGGAGAGACTTAACATCAACACCGCCACGGAGGAGGAGCTGATGACCCTGCCTGGGGTGACGCGCGCCGTGGCAAGGAGCATTGTGGAGTACCGCGAGTACATCGGTGGCTTCAAGAAAGTGGAGGACCTGGCCCTTGTCAGTGGCGTGGGTGCCACCAAGCTGGAGCAGGTCAAGTTTGAGATCTGCGTGAGCAGCAAGGGCAGCTCGGCGCAGCACTCCCCCAGCTCCCTGCGGAGGGACTTGATGGCAGAGCAGCAGCCTCACCACCTGGCCACCGCCGCCGCTGTGCCTCTCACCCCGCGTGTCAACATCAACACAGCCACCCCGGCTCAGCTCATGAGCGTGCGGGGCCTCACGGAGAAGATGGCCGTCAGCATCGTGGACTACCGCCGTGAGCATGGGCCCTTCCGCAGTGTCGAGGACCTGGTGAGGATGGGCGGGATCAATGCCGCCTTCCTGGACAGGATACGGCACCAGGTGTTTGCCGAGAGGTCCAGGCCCCCGTCCACCCACACCAACGGCGGTCTGACCTTCACCGCCAAGCCCCACCCCAGTCCCACCTCACTAAGCTTGCAGAGTGAAGACCTGGACCTTCCTCCTGGGGGTCCGACTCAGATCATCTCCACGAGGCCCTCGGTGGAGGCCTTTGGAGGCACGAGGGACGGGCGGCCTGTGCTGAGGCTGGCCACCTGGAACTTGCAGGGCTGTTCGGTGGAGAAGGCCAACAACCCCGGGGTGCGAGAGGTGGTGTGCATGACGCTCCTGGAAAACAGGTGAGGATAAGAACCAGCAAGGGCATTGGGTATGAAGGCAGCTCTTGCATGGCTTCATCTGTGCATGCAAATAAATGGATTTGGGGGAGGGTAGGGAGAAGGTAAGATTTTTAAATTAGTGGGCTTGAGGCCGCTGCCAATATGGTGCAGTATTCTGAGTGGCTGAGTTCTCCTGCTCCAGAATTTTCTAAATAGAGCTTTCTGGACTTGAGGTCTGTGTCTTGAACATGGTATATCTGAGATTAATTCCTAAATTTGGGGTCAGTGGAGACTGTATTAGTGTTACTGCTTTGGAAAATGTTTGACTCCCAAGACTTCATGGGGTTTACACCAGATGAGGCTCTCAGAGCCTGGGAACTGTTGCCCTTCTGCATGTGTGAAAGAGCTAGTCAGAGTTTTTTTTTCTTGGGGCGCAAAGTCACATTTGTTCTACCAAATATGCTTATTTGTGTCCAGAAAAATCTTTGCAAAGACCAGGTATTTGCAAACACACACGCTATGTAAATATATTTACCAAAATGTTGCAAATGAATCACCCTTCATTCTTTTTCCTTATTTAGCCTGAAGGTGGTTTTTAGGCCCACAGTTACAGCCCCAAATATATGTAAACCTCCCCTGTCTGAGGGCCAGAAAAGGCCAAGCTGATTGTATGGTGAACATTGGCCGGATTTCCACATTTGAACCATAGAAGAAGAGAGTTGTATGATGCTCTCTTATCACTGAGTGTCTACCTTATTCACAACGCGACTCTCTGTGGGAACTTCCGTTAACACTCCCTAAAACAAAACAATATTATTGTAGCAGCAACTCCCCCTGTTAGTGAAATAGTGCATTATATAACACAATCAACTTTGGGAAGGAAAGAAATATTTCTAACAGTCCCTTCCAGGGCAAAACCCCTCTGATCCTGCTCTGAAGGGAATTGGCCCTGCCACCATTCCACACCACCCCCATCCCCTACCCCACGCCCATTCCTGCCTTGAGATGCAGTGTGCTTGGGACCATGCACTGGTTTTTTTGTACTGGGTTGTTGGTGACATGAAGTGAGTTCTCAGCGGGAAATCACAGTGCATTGTGGCAGAGCATCAGGAAAAACGAATGAGGAGAGAACCAGGTCAGAGCATTTCCCTGGCACTGTTCCACTGGCGTGCTCCGTCACTGAGTGTTAGAAACGTGCGCCACTCAGGGAACGGGACCTGGGGAACCCGAATGCACTTCCTGCAACTCCACATCCTCTATTTGGCATCATAACTCACTCCTTTTGCAAAATCATGTAGTACACAGGGGAGGACAGGACTCAACCCGGGAGATACTTGTGGGGAATGAGTGGACAATTGTTCTTTTCATCCGTGGCTGCATGGCTGTACGTCTGGGCAAGGAGAAGGGAGGAGGAGGGCTGACTGTTTAATTCCTATTATGAGTTTTCTTAAGGCTTAGTTTGGGGATGGAAGAGGATGAATCAGGAGCTGAAGTTGCCCCCATGGGGATGACCAACTGGGTAGCCCTTGCCCACTTACCATGACAGAGATTTTTCAAGTGTGGTCTCTGGAAACCAGCATCAGCAACTGCCATGCGAACCTTGGGTTTTCCGCAACCTCTGGGTGGTTCTGATACACAATAAAGTTTGCATCCTGTTGTACTGTGTGTTGGCAGTCACCAGCCCCAGTCCTGTGGGCTGCTCTGTGAACATTTTCCCTGAAGTGTCTTTTCTGACAAGTCCGGTGAGTCCAGGCAGCGCTTTCTAGGTATATTTTCTTTGATGGTTCCAATCATCCTTGTAGTTGTTCAACCATGTGATGGTCCTTCTGAACAGAGTTTGAAGGGCTTACTCAGGTTCTAGAACAGATGAATGTGAAGGGTGGAAAATGGGAGAGTGAGCAGGAAACAGCTGACTTCAGAGCGAGCTCCAGTCTGCAGTGTGGACCACATCAACCAGGAGCACCGAGACAGTGGTAACGCCCAGTGAGGGATTTGTCCAGGTGTCTCTTCTTTAGATTTCCTAGAGGGGTGATGATTTGCTGAAGACAGTTGACTACTTTCCTCAGGTGAGAGTTCAGGAAGAGCTTACCCAAAAGGGTGAGCTTACCCAGAAGGGTGTAGAAGAGAGCATCTGGGAGCCACTTTAAATGTGACCCATGTCGCCATCATATTTCTCACACTTGGCCACATCTGTTGTCCTGTGGGTTGGTGTTTCTTTTTGCCTATTCATGATGTGTTCAGTGTTCTGGGCACTCTAAACACCTTGTTAGTGTTTGGTAAACCTGAAGTAATTGGCCTAGGGCCTGACTCCCTGCAGAACTGGAATGGGTCCATTGGTTTAGGGCACTGAAAGATGCCTGGCTGTGACAGAGTGGATCACATGTCCTCGAAACAGCTGTGCACATTCTCCAGGAGCTGTGTTCATCCTGATTCACAAAATTATCTCACATTCCAGTTGATCCTTTTATTAGCAAGAGGAAAGAAATTTAATTTGAGCAAGAATGAATGCAGGTAATTTTTGGGATGCTCTTTATATATATATATATATATGGGATTCCTTGGTGGCTCAGACGGTAAAGCGTCTGCCCGCAATGAGGGAGACCGGGTTCGATCCCTGGGTCGGGAAGATCCCCTGGAGAAGGAAATGGCAACCCACTCCAGTACTCTTGCCTAGAAAATTCCATGGATGGAGGAGCCTGGTGGGCTACAGTCCATGGGGTCGCAAAGAGTCAGACACGACTGAACGACTTCACTTTCACTTTCATATATATATACACACACATATATAATACATATATTATAAGAGTTATGTGACTTTTGAATGTGCTTTTGTATTTTCACAGTAACTCTGGGAAGTAGGTAATGCATGCTTTTATTATTGAGTCTCCATCTTTGAGTAAGGAAACTAAAACCAAAAAGGTTAAGTGACTTGCCTCTATCCCACAGCTCATTAGCATGTCAGCTGGAACTAGGACCCAGAACCTTCTGACTTTAGACCTGTGCTCTTTGCAAGTGTGCTGTTTTATAAGCACCTTACTTTTATCCTGCCTCTTTTTCAGACATTCCACACTCTGCCTAACCAGGGGCATTTGCCAGATTGTGTACTAGTCCTATTTTCATACATTAAATTCATTGTAAAGGAAAAAATAAAACCCCCAGCTCCACCTTTTCATGTGTTAAATTGGTGAAATTCCTTAACTTCTCGATGTCTCAGTTTTTCCATATGATAAATGTAGCTAATGTAAAACATACACATACGCAGAGAGAAACACAAACCCTTGGGCACATTTTTTGCAGAGGGAATAGCTGGCTCTTGTTTTCCTCTCTGTGGGTGTGTGTGTGTTTTCTTAGACTAAAACTTGCCTTGCTGAGACTCTAACAGGATAGAGTCTTTTCTGGCCCTGAGATGCTGCTGCCTTGGTGGACAAGTGTGTGTGAGCTACAAGAAATCATGTTTTGCACATGCAGCCTGAGATAGAGCAGAAAGCTCAATAATCACACGATTACCAGGAACCTTTAAGGATGTCATGCTGTGGCACAGAACTGACAGGTTTCATCAGATTCCTTTGCCAAGTGTCAATCTTAGGCAATGTTTTTCCTTGTTTTCAGGATTTATGGAGCAAGACTAAAAGAGGAATGCTTCTGCTAAATACTCTTGCAAAATTGATGGTAGCCCACATATGAAATGAAGACTGTTTATTTTTTTCTCTTCCAGTTTTATTGAGATATAGTTGACATATAGCACTGTAGAAGTTTAAAGTATACAGCATAATGATTTGACTTACAGATGTCATGCAATGATGACCACAATATGTTTAGTGAAAATCCGTCATCTCATATAGGTACAAAATCAAAGAAATAGAAAAAAAAATTTTTTTCCTTGTGATGAGAACTCTTAGGATTTACTCTCCTAACAACTTTCATGGATTACTTGCAGAAGTGCTAATTATGTTAATCATGTTATACATTGTCTCCCTAGTACTTTTTCACCTTTTAACTGGAAATTTGTACTTTTTGACTACCTTCATCCAACTTCCCCTCCCTCTATGCCTCACCTCTGGTAACCACAAATCTGATCTCTCTTCCTAGGAGTTTGTTTTTTTGAAGTAAACTTGACTTATAGCACTAGGTTAGTTCCTGATGTATCACATAATGATTCAATATTTCTATATATTTCAAAATGATCACCATGATAAGTCTAGTTGTGATCTGTCACTGTGCAAAGATACTATATGATTATTGATTGTATTCTCCACACTGAACACTGTACTTGTGACTCACTTCTTTTGTAATTTGAAGTTTCTACCTGTTAATCTCCCTCACTTATTTCTCTTCTACCCTCCTTCCCCTCTGGCAACTGTTCTCTGTATCTGTGACTCTGTGTTTAGCTATGTTTGTTAATTTGCTTTGTTTTCTAAATTCCACATATAGTAGTAGTAGTTTAGTCGCTAAGTCATGTCCTACTCTTGCGACCCCATGGACAGTAGCCTGCCAGCCTCCTCTATCCTTGGGATTCTTCAGGCAAGAATACTGGAGTGGGCTGCCATTTCCTTCTCCAGGGATATTCCACATATAGTGTTTGTCTTTTTCTGTCTGACTTATTTCACTTAGCATAATATCCTCCAAGTCCATCCATGTTGTTGCAGATGGCAAAATTTCATTCTTTTTATGGTTGAGTAAAGTTCCATTATATGTGTGCACGTCTATATGTGTATACAACATCTTTATCCATTCATTTATCAGTGGGAACTTAGGTTGCTTCCATATCTTGGTTATTGTAAACATCGCTCCAATGAACATACAGGTACATATATCTTTTTCTTTGGATCTGTACCCTGGAGTGGAATTGCTGGATCACATAGTAGTTCTAGTTGTAGTTTTTTTGAGGAACTTTCATACTGTTTTCCATAGTGGCTATGCCAATTTACATTCCCACCAACAGTGCACAAGTGTTCCTTTTTCTCACATCCTTGTCAACATTTGTTATTTGTGTCTTTTTGATGATAGCCCTTCTGACAGGTGTAAGGAAATATCTCATTGTGATTTTAACTTGCATCTGCTGATAATTAGTGATCTTGAGAAGATTGTTTGAATTTTACTTTTTGTTTTGCTGAGGAATTGTTCAGTTTTGAACAGTCCTTTTGGTTTCTGAAAGCATAAGCACTGTAGGAGCTGACAGATAATCTCCAGAAGAAATAAGGAGTTTAGCATCCCACTTGCACATTCCCCAGGGTCTCCATCAGAAGGCGATGTGCGTGTCAAAGTCTTGAGCCTTGTAATGGTCTGAATCTGTTTTCTTGCCTCATGTTTGTTTGTGGTATCAAAACACAAGGTGAATTAGTGCATGACAGCATGCACTCCTTGTGAAAAAAGGGATTTTAGTTTGTCAGACTTGATTAATGGGCTCAGTATAGACACAGCCCATCTTGTTGTTTGATTCATTCATGGAAAAACATGTATTGAATGGCTGCTATGTATATGTATATGCTAAGTTTGGGAGTCAGACTGGCCCTGTTTTTAAACCAAGTTAAGCAAATGTGAATCACCTTTTATGGCTCAGCCTCAAAACATTTGGAAAAATCCATACATTTTATCAGAAGTGACTGAGTAGGACTGATACTGGGTTGAATTTTTAATAAGAGTAATGGGCTCATCCTAAGGGACTGAAGTTGGTGGATGCAGCCAGACATACCATCTGGGGGCAAAGTGCCCAGCAGTTGCCTTAAAGTAGAAATAGTGAAATCTATTTTGACAGCTGTGGAAACGGAGGCTCAGAGAGATTAAATAGCATCCGTGTGGCCTTCAGAAACGAAGATGTTGGAATCAGGTTTTGAAGGCAGGCATTTGTTTGATTTCAGAGCAGGGAACAGAGGTATCTTTTCCCAAATTCCATGGCCTTGACTGACCCTCACCCACCTGCTCTTTCCTCCCTCTCTTGGGCCTCAGGCTGGCCAGGCATCAGAACTTTACCTAAACTCTCAGGCCTCTGGAGACCTCTGCTCCCTTCCTGTTTTTGTTCCTCTGAAGGACAGGGCTTTGGGCCAGAGGTGGAGCACTCCAGAGGGTGCCAGGTCCCCCCGCCCCCCGCACTGGGACCCTCAAATGTGAGTCTGCGACCTTGGCTCCACTCCAAGGTCGAGTTCCGGTTTTCTGAGCCAGGGAGCTCTGGTTTTCCAGAGAGAAAGGTAGTCAGTAGTAAGACTGCTGAGGATTAATGAGAGAAGAGGGTGTGAATGAAGGGAAGGCCTGGGGTGGGCAGACACAGGGCTTATTTCACCAAAGGAACAGCTCTTCCTTTGGTCATTCCAGAAAGCTGGGCCCGTTGGGATCTGATTAGTAGTGGGGGTGGTGGGGGGGGGGGCGGTATGTGTTGAAAGTATTGACTCTTCCAGAAGATATTCATTCCTTTATTATTTATTCATTCAACAGAAATTTTTTGAGCTCTCACTAAGTACCAGGCTCTGGTAGTAAAGTGTAGGATAAGACAAAGCCAGTGCTGTCATGGAGTTTGCATTTTAGGCAGGAAGACAGACAAGTCAGTACACATATAAATACCTACAGATAGTGGTGAAAGCTGAGGGTGATGGAGGCTTGCTGAGTAGATGGGGGTCAAGGAAGCCTCACCTGAGAAGCTAAGGAGCCAGGCATGGAAAAAGTTGGAGTTCCTCTGCTTCACTAGAGGAACCAGCAGGTGCAAAGGCCCTGAGAGAGCTTGCTTCAGACAGAGAGCTGGAGCTCCGGGCTGGGAAGGTGGCTATGGTTGCAGGGGGAGGCAGGGCCAGGTGGGTGGGGCCGCAGAGGATTAGAAGCAGAAATTGATGAATTAGCTGTTATCAGAGTGTTCTGTCTGCTGGGGGGGGTCTCTTGGAGTGTGTCCTAGGAGTTGACTAAGTGAGGCTATTATAGAATACAGGCTGAACAGGATGGTGACAGGAGAGCAGAAGTGGGTGGCAATAAGAGGATCTTTTAGAGACAAAAACTGAAAAGACTTGCCTGTGTTTTGGATATTGTGGAGATTAACTGGGTAGATTCCTAGAAGACAGTCTCGGAGGCATTTAGGAAATCTGGAGGCTGACTCACATGCCTCTGCATTATGTCGGTATGATGCAGCTTGGTGACCTTACCCCTCCGTCTGCTGTTGCCTCACTCTGGACAAGTGTGGGATCTTGGTCCATAGTAGATGGAGAAAGAGGCCATGAGGTCCTCTGTGTAGACCAGGTGTTGGACTGCACCCCATGGGCCAAGAAAGAGCCCAGGGACAGTGAGAGACATCAGTGGATTATTGGACAAGGATCTAACACAAAGGGTCCTGGAGCAACACACCACCTGGTGTGGCAGACTGCGGGGCAAGACGAGAGCAATCTTTGGTACTTAGGGGAGAAGGAGGCTACCGTTACAGGTAAGAATTGAAGTCAGGTGGGCTCATCAGTTACCAGGGACTAGTTAAGTCCCATAATTAAGAGGATTGGGTAGACATGTGAGTGAAACAGATTGGTCGAGCTGGGACATACAGAGCAAGAGAACAGTTATATCAAATGGCCTAACCATATATTTGTGCTGTGCTGTGCTGAGTCATGTCCAACTCTTTGCAACCCCATGGACTGTAGCCCGCGAGGCTCCTCTGTTCATGGAATACTCTGTTCGCAAGAATCCTGGAATGGGTTGCTATTTCCTCCTCCCAGAGGATCTTCTTGAACCAGGGATTGATCCCACGTCTCTCATGTCTCCTGCATTGGCAGCCAGATTCTTTACCATTGTACCACCTGGGAAATCCCAAAAGACATTTACAGAAGTTAAATTCAATGTGGATTGAATTTAAGTGCACTTACCTAGTGAGGTCAGAGGCACAGGGTGACGTCAGGGAGCTCACAGTCTCACAAGGAGACACATTCCCAGGGACTTACCGGGTCCATGTCCATTTTGAAGAAAGAGGTCAAGCTTAAGCTCAGGGGTCTGGTACCTGTCTGCCTGGCTCTGGAGGTGGATAGAGAACTCAGCATAGGGAAAGGATGTGGGGACAGGATCAAGGTGGTTGGAAAGGAATTAGTCTGGAGGGGAGGCCAGGATCTGAGCAGCGGGAGTGGTGGCCATCAGGGTGAAGGTGAATATCAGCAGCTTCCCATGCAGCCATCAGCTGAGGAGTAGGAAGTCAGTCAGTTCCTGACTTGCACAGACTCAAGATGTGAATCGTTCAGACAAGGAGCTCCATGGTAGAGAATAGCATTGCGGTTTGTGTTATTTTTATTTCAAAATGACCTAATCTTACAAAAGATTTTATCCCAGAGTTCTTAACAGTCTCTGCCAGTAACAAGATCATGCATTTCACTGATATGTGACATGTTCCTCATGGACACGCTGGTCTTTGTGCTGTCATGTACGGCTGAGTGGAAATTCCACACCTGTGACTCTTTTCAAAACATCCAGGATATTATGCAGAAATGCCCTGCTCTCCTTGCAGGCTTGTAGTTCTCAACAGAGATTTAGGAACCTAGAAACTTGCCTATCCTACTCCTGATGACTGTACACAGGCCTCATCTGGACAGCAGTTCTTATTGTAATGTTTTGATTGACAACTGCCAAACAACTGGACTCCAGCGAATAGGAACCCTGAGGAGATGTGCTCAGAGTAAGCAGTTCTTTATTGAGAAGCCTTAACTCCTTCTACTAAACTACTGGGGAGAGAAACCCTGAGTTTTCTTTACTGAGTACAGCCCTCTACCTCTATTGCTTTGTTGTTTGTTTCCAACAAACCCTCGTTTCTAGTGAGTTCTATTTTGATTCAGCCATTACCTGATTAAGCTGTTAATCTGGGACTTCAATTACTTTATCTAGAGACTGCTGTAAACTCCTGAAATGCGATGCCGAAGCCAAGCAAATGTTGTTATGTGGCCACTTTGAAGGTTGTGTGTGTTTGGGGTGTGGTTTTGTTGTGCTGCAGGCGTCTGAATCCTATTTGCTCACCCAAAAGCTAGAGAATGAAATCAGTACTTGGTCTTTCTCAGCTAATGCAGAAATCTTGGTGTCTTTTAAAATGGGAGATGTCAGGTAAAATTGCTGTTTTTAAAAATACTGATCCAGTTATCTGTTACAAAAAAAAATTCTCTAGAATGTGTTTTGATTAAGCAAATTGAGTCTGACTTAAATATTTTTGCATTCTCTCTTTTCTTATATGAGGAAAAAGTAAATGTTTTAGTGGCCTCTCAGTACCAGTGATTGGGCTTCCCATGTGGCTCAGTGGTAAAAAAAAAAAAAATCACCTGCAGGAGATTTAAGAGACTCAAGTTCGATCCCTGAGCTGGGAGGATCCCCTGGAGGAGGAAATGGCAACCCACTCCGGTACTCTTGCCTGGAAAAATCCTATGGACAAAAGAGCTTGGTGGGCTACAGTCCACAGGGTCGTGGAGAGTCAGACACGACTGCCAGTAGACTTGGGGCTTCGTCTTTCTGTGTTTGCTGGGTCGCCTCTGTAACTGCAGTTCATTGTGTCATTTTACTGGTGAGTTCTTTGCAAAGTTGTAAAGTCATTTTTAACTTGAGGACTCATTTTAAACGTCAAAATACTGTATGTCCCTCTTCCACATAATGGTAATTGTGTTCAGTGTCCACAACTGTGGAAGCAATAGTTGTATAAGAACAAAAACAACGATAGTAACCCTGATCGTTATTGTGGTTGATGTCCAGAGCTAAGTAGCTTTCCTTTGGGTATCATCATCAGTCTTCCTACACATGCAGAAGTGACGGTTCAGGGAGGCTGAGTAATTTTCCCCAGGGTCACAAAACTTTTAGGTGACGGAGCTTGGATTATAACCTAAGCAATTAGGTTCCAAGGTGTGATGATAAAGTACTTAGTTCACTAATGCTTTTCTACAACTTTGTGTTTTATTCATCACCCCAGCCTTTTTACCAGACTAAGTGCTCTCTAACCAACTTGGTTCGAGTTTCATAGTCATGAACTTTCATAAGTATGCTAACAACGTTATCATCGTGTGTGTATATCCAGTATTTCTTTGTTCAAAGTGGAGCAAGGATATTTGCAAAGCAGTCTGAGTGTGGAATACTATATTTTTACAACTTTTCAGTCTTTTACAATCAGCTTGCCCACACCTGTTTTTACAACAGTTTCTTCAAACAATTTGCCTTCATAGAAGCTTTCCAAACATTCATCTTCCTTTTCTTAGAAGCAACTTCTCTTTCTGCTCAGACTCCTCTTTCGACAGCCGATGTCACAGTTAGGAGACCATGGCAATATGCACAATGGGCATGAACAAGTCTGGGGACAGACCCAGCTGAACCTGGGTGAGCATGTGAGAAAGGGGAACTCATCACCTGGGAGAATGCAATGTGGCATGGTGCCCAGCTCTCAGCGTGTTTGATGAAGGGAATGAGGACACTCTGCTGAGCGGGTCCCTTGGGTAGGGGCTGGTTAGGAGAATCTCTTTTGTGTTTTTAAGGACCCTAGTACCTGGCCCAAGTTACATTACCTCTGTAGTCTAGAGACTGTATTTGCTGTGGATATATTGGGTTGGCCAAAAAAATTCATTCAGGTTAATGAATTTTTTTGGCCAACCCCACATATTATAGACCCCTGGCGGTAACTGAGGGTTGTTACTGATAGACTATTATTTTTTCTAGATTGACTCAAAAATATAAGGCCAAGAGTTCATTGCTCCAATTTCTTTCCCCAATTTTTTTTGCCACTTTCAGAAATATGAGGTGAAGGAGTAATTAGCTTTTAAAAAAAATTTTTACTTAAGACCTGGAGTAGTCAGCCTTTTCTTCAGTGCAGTAGAGAGCCTGCTTATGAAGCTCACTAATGTGAGCTGGGAGTGATTTAATAAGCAGGTAGACTGGAGTCAGTGGTATATAAAACATCTTCCCGAGCTTGTAACTCTGCACCATCTTTTTAAACTGTTCTAGATTTAATGTTCAAGTTTGATTTTTAAATTCATGTTCATACATGTGAAACTGTGTCAGACACTGTGGTGTCACAGTACTCACACGCTGGGCTCTGTTAAATGCCAGGCAGGGCTGTTGGGAATGGATTTGTAATCTTGAATTGTTTTAGTTTGGTTGCTTCCAATATTGACAGTAACAGTGCAAGTAATATTTGGATAGTGTTAGTTTCAACTTACAGAGAAGGCAATGGCAACCTACTCCAGTACTCTCACCTGGAAAATCCCATGGACAGAGGAGCCTGGTAGGCTGCAGTCCATGGGGTCTTGAAGAGTCGGACACGACTGAGTGACTTCACTTTCACTTTTCACTTTCATGCATTGGAGAAGGAAGTGGCAACCCACTCCAGTGTTCTTGCCTGGAGGATCCCAGGGACGGCGGAGCCTGGTGGGCTGCTGTATATGGGGTCACACAGAGTCGGACATGGCTGAAGTGACTTAGCAGCAGTAGCAGCAGCAGTTTCAACTTAAATATTGTTGGAGTTTCAACTTGGAAATACACGTTGCTTCTGTCCGTTCAACTTTTCAGTAATTGAAGAGCATCTGAAACTCTAAGATGGTTGTTTAAAATGTTACTATTTTACATATGTTAGTGTATATGCTTCCATACTACTTTCCATTCATCTCACTCTCTCCTTCCTCTCCCTGGCCCTTGTCCATAAGTCTGTTCTCTATGTCTGCATCTCCATTGCTGCCCTGTGAATAGGTTCATCAGACTCCAGGGACTCAAACTTGGGTTCTGTAACAACCTAGAGGAGTGGGAAAGGGTGGGAAGTGGGAGGGAGATTCAAGAGGAAGGAGACATATGTACACCTCTGGCTAATTCATGTTGATGTATGACAGAAATCAAACCAATATTGTAAACCAATCATCAATCAATTAAAAATATAATTAAAATGTTACTATTTGCAACCATGTATCTAACCTATGAAGACCAGGAATTTCTTGATCTACCAAAGCAAGATGTAAAAATAAACCGGGTAATGAGTGAAAGATAAGAATGTGTGATCACCATAACCCCTGATTTCACGTACAGTATCTGTGTATCAAAGCAACTGTGGCATTTTTCTTGACTGATTATATTGGTAAAGGCTATATACTGAAATGTACTCAGTTCTTCTGAGTCACGAAAGTCCCTTCCAACCCTGAGGGTTTTTGTACAGAGAGGGAAAATGGTCACTATTTCTACCAAATGTCCTTCAATTCAGAACAGGAAAAGTAGTTGTTTTTGCAGGTAAGATTGTATTAGTTTGCTAGGGCTGTCATATCAAAGGAGCACAGATTGGGCAGCTTAAACAAAAGAAATTTATTTTCTCACAATTCTGGAGCCTGGAAGTCCAAGGTGTCAACAGGGTTGGTTTCTCCTTGGCTTGTAGATAGCTGTCATCTCCCTGCGTCTTCACGTGGTCTTCCCTGGGCACCTGCCTGTGTTCAAATTTCCTCTTTCTTCCCCCTAATATTTATTTATTTGGCTGCATCAGGTCTTAGTTGGGGCATGCATGATCTTTGATCTTCATTGTGGAATTTGGGAGCTTTAGTTGTGGCATGTGGGATCTAGTTCCCTGATCAGGAATCAAACTCGGGGCCCCTGCATTATAAGCGCAGAGTCTTAGCCACTGGACTACCAAGTAAGTCCCCAAATTTTGTCTTCTTAAAAGGACATCAGTCTTATTGGATTGGGGCTACATTAATGGCATCCAAATGTAGTCACATGCTAGAGTACTGGGGATTAGGACTCCAACATATGACTTTTGGAAGACCTGATTCAGCCCGTAACAAGAAGTGGGTAAGAAAAATTGCTCAGGAACTTCCTCTTTGGCTACTTGTGAGGAAACCTGTTCCTCTTGGTTTTTCCTGGGGCAATGATGATTTCAAGTACTTGTTTAACAGAGTTTAAAGCTGGAGAAAGCTGCCTTGGAGTTACTGAAGTGACAGTCTACTGGACAAGAGAAATGGCTTTCTGGCCAGGTAATAGCAGGTATGCGCCGGCAGTTAGGGACTAGGATTTCTTTCCTTTGAACTTCTCTCCTTCCAACTTGCCAGTCCTTGGTTTTCTCCTAAAATGCCAGCAGTGACTGAACCTTCTACCTACCCCCACCAAGGCAGCAGCTCCAGTTTGCCAAGTTCTCTGCTTGCCCTTGGCTATAAGTAATGGTGACACATGAGTTGGTCTGCCCTTCAGAATTTTAGTGCCCTTTAGCATTGCTGTGGAGAGGCGTGATTCAGGGGGACCTCCGAAGCCTACTCACCTTCAGCTGTCCCGGACTTACTGTTAAGCATCCCAGTCATGGGGTCCCCTGTTGGACTGTGTTTCCCCTCCCATTACAGTCTCTGTTGTCATTGCCTGCATGATACCTTCTGCACTCCCAGACTGTACATACAACCTAATTTCAGCACAATAACACTTCAGAATTTGTGGAAAGGAGAAATGACCCCGGGCATCTACTATTTACTTTGCACCATGTACTGTTGCTTAGCCTTTTATATTCATTAACTAATTTAATCTTTGCACTATCCCAGTGAGGCTGGCAAAGTCTTCCCACCTTGCACATAAGGAGCCTCAAATAATTTAAGTAACCTTGCCTGAGCCACATAGTTGGTGGGTGTAGAGCAGAAATTCAAAGCTGGGCAGAATTACTCAGAGCCCAAACTCTTTTACATTCAGATGCAGAGAATCCATAAACCTGGAGATGGCACCAGGGGGTTAAGGAAGGGGACATTTCTTTCCTAAACATTTTGTATCTAGAAAGTGTGAGAGACAAGTTTCAAAGGGGGTACTTTCTGGAATGGGGCCCAGCTGGCACTTGAGGAAGTCATCCAATTCCATCATCCAGTGAGGTCAGGGTGTGGGGCTTTGGGGACACAAGATTTTTTAAAATTGAGATATAATTTCCATACAATGCAATTCACCCTTTTAAAATGTACAGTTTGGTTTTTAGTATATTCACAAAGTTGTGCAACCCTCAGCACTGTTTCTGAACATTTGTATCACCCACAAGGAAACTCCATACCGGTAGTCACACCCCTCCTCCCAGCCCGAGGCAAGCACTTATCTAGTTTCTGTCTTTGTGGATTTGCCTGTCCAGTTCATTTTATATAAATGGAATTATATAATATATGGTCTTTTGTATCTGGATTTTTTTTTACTTAGATTCATGCATGTTGTAGCATGTGTATTTCTTTTTTATGGCTGAATAATATTCCATTATAGGGATGTACCTCATTTATGCCTGCAATGTAGGAAACCTGGGTTCAGTCCTTGGATCAGGAAGATCCCCTGGAGAAGGGAATGGTAACCCACTCCAGTATTCTTGCCTAGAAAATTCCATGGAGAGAGGAGCCTGGCAGGCTACGGTCCATGGGGTCACAAAGAGTTAGAAATGACTAAGCGACTAATACTTTCATTTTCTTTACTCAGTCATCAGCTGATGGACATTTAGATTCTTTTTACTTTTTAGTTATTGTAAATAATGCTGCTATGAACTCTTATGGACAAGTTTATGTATGACATATGTTTTAATTTCGCTTGGGTATATACCTAAGAGTGGAGTTGCTGAGTCACATGGTAATTCAATGTTTAACACTTTGAGGAACTTCTAGACTGTTTTCCAGAATGACTGAACCCTTTTACACCCCCACCAGCAATATCTGAGAGCTTCTCTTTTCTGCACATCCTCCCCAACACTTGTTATTCCTTCTTTTTTATTATAATCATATTAATTGACATGAAGTGGTACCTTGTTAGGGGTTTTAGCTGCATTTCTCTAATGACTTGTGCTTTTTGGCATCTTCTCATGTGTTTATCGGCCATTTATACATCATCTTTGGAGAACTGTCTGTTTAGAGCTGGGACACCTGTTCTCAACACTTGTTTCCAAGCTGATAAAATATAAGATACCTTGGTGCTGACTCCCTTTTCATTCCATATTTCCCCTCTTCCTTGCTTCTTAGTCACAGGATCATTATATCAGAGCCTAACCTGGAATAATGGTTTTGTAACAGAAAAACTGCCTGTCATCCTACAGAAACAGTCCCCCTGTTGAAGAAGGAACCTGGAGAATTCCATTTGGCGTGCTTCGTTACATATTCTACTTGGAGCAGTCTGGCTCCACTGCATTTGTAACACTGTCCTTGAGAAGTACTTGGTGTCCTTTGATTTTCACGTTCAAGTTACCTGTTTTGGATGGAACTTTAGTGCTTGTTTTACTTTTTCCCAAAGTCAAAAGTAATGTATGCCAAGATTTGCTGTGAAAGGTGATCCGGATATGCATGCGTGCGTACCTGAGTGCTCAGTTGTGTCTGACTCTTTTCAACCCCATGGGCTGTAGCCTGCCAGGCTCCTCTGTCCATGGAATTTTCCAGGCAAGAATACTGGAATGGGTTGTTGTTTCCTACTCCAGGGGATCTTCCCGACCCAGGGATCGCACCCGCATCTCCTGCATTGGCAGGCAAATTCTTTACCACTGAGCCACCTGGGAAGCCAATTTGGAGATTGTTGCTGTTCAGTCACTCCTTTGTGTCCAACTTTTTGCAACCCATGGACTGCAACATGCCAGGCTTCCCTGTCCTTTACTATCTCCTGGAGTTTGCTAAGATTCACGTAAGTTTTTCTTCCAAGGAGCAAGCGTCCTTTAATTTCATGGCTGCAGTCACCATCTGCAGTGATTTTGGAGTCCCCAAAAATAAAGCCTGTCACTGTTTCCATTGTTTCCCCATCTGTTTGCCATGAGGGCTTCCCAGGTGGTGCTAGTGGTAAAGAATCCACCTGCCAAAACAGAAGACCCAAGGTTTGATCCTTGGGTTGGGAAGATCCCCTGGAGAGGGAAAAGGCAACCCACCCCAGTTTTCTTGCCTGGAGAATCTCATGGACAGAGGAGCCTGGTGGGCTACAGTCCATGGGGTCACAGAGAGTTAGACACAACTGAAGCAACTTAGCACACACATTTGCCATGAAGTGATGGGAGCAGATGCCATGATCTTAGCTCTTTGAATGTTGAGCTTGAAGCCAATGTTTTCACTCTCCTCTTTCACCTTCATCAAGAGGCTCTTCAGTTCCTCTTTGCTTTCTGCCATAAGGGTGGTGTCATCTGCATATCTGAGGTTATTGATATTTCTCCCAGCAATCTTGATTCCAGTTTGAGCTTCATCCAGCCCTGCATTTTGCATAATGTACTCTGCATATAAGTTGGATAAGCAGAGTGACAGTATACAGTCTTAACATTCTCCTTTCCCAATTTGGAACCAGTCCGTTGTTATATGTCCAGTTCTGACTGTTGCTCCTTGACCTGCATACAGATTTCTCAAGAGGCAGGTAACATGGTCTGGTATTCCCATCTCTTGAAGAATTTTCCACAGTTTGTTGTGATTTACACAGTCAAAGGCTTTAGTGTGGTCAGTGAAGCCGAAGTAGGTGTTTTCTGGAATTCCCTTGCTTTTTCTATGATCCCACAGATGTTAGCAATTTGATCTCTGATTCCTCTGCCTTTTCTAAATGCAGCTTGTTCATCTGGAAGTTCTTGGGTCACATACTATTGAAGCCTAGTTCATGACAATATCTGCAAATTCCAGAATGCTGGGTCAGGAAAGAACCTTGGAGGAGCACCTCCCACAGAACTGAGTCCCCCCAGACAAATGAAATGATATGTATAATGTTTATTTCCTTATTCTTTTGAACCAAGCTGTAGAGTGTTGAATCATTAGACTCTTCAGTTTATGGCACCCTATCCTCCTTCAGTGCTAGGTTCCACTTCTATTTGGTTTTATTTAAAATTTTTCTTTCCTTTTTCATCTCTATCCTCATTCATTCCCCTCCCATAGATTCAATGCGAAGTGTTAAATATATGTCCTTAGACATATCTTTGAAAAATGTAACAGTTTCATCTACAAAAAAAACCTGTGTTTTTATGGTTTCAAGCTAGTTCTTTGCTCCTGACTGCTGCTTAATCATTGGCCACGTGGACGGGTAGGTGCTCCATGTACCTGTCTATCACCAGTTGATGGAAACCAGGCTGCCTTGCGCTTCCTGCTACCAATGAGGCCATTATGGCCTTCACATACTTTTCCAGCCATTTGGATTCCCTCTTTGGGGGACAGCTTTTGCCCACATTATAAAATTTGAAGTTGCTTCCCCACCCCCCAGTTGTTTTGAAATGTTCATGCACCTTCTAGATGGCAGTCCCTGTTTTGGTCTCAGAGATTGCAAAGCTCTTCTCACACTTTATCATCTTCTGTTAACATTGTGGTGCCCTACACACAACAGAAATTCTTAATTTTGCTGTAGTTAAATCTATCAAGGGCTTCCCTGGTAGCTCAGCTGGTAAAGAATCTGCCTGCAATGCAGGAGGCCCCAGTTTGATTCCTGGGTTGGGAAGATCCGCTGGAGAAGCATTAGGCTACCCACTCCAGTATTCCTGGGCTCCCCTGGTAGCTCACACAGTAAAGAATCTGCCTGCAACGCGGGAGACCTGGGTTCAATCCCTGGGTGGGGAAGATCCCCTGGAGGAGGGCATGGCAACCCACTCTAGTATTCTTGCCTGGAGAATCTCCATGGTCAGAGGAGTCTGGTGGACTATAGTCCATTGGGTCCCAAAGAGTTGGACACTACTGAGCACCTAAGCACAGCACAAATCTATCAGTTCCCTTTTGGATGCTATCTAACAAATCCATCTTACCCCAGTTTCACTCTTATATTTTCCTCTTAGCTTCTCAGTTGTGTAGTTTTATCCTTCACATTTAAATTTTCACTGTGTCTGGAGTTTATCTTTAAGTAGGTGTGAGGTACAGATATAGTTGTTGTTTTTTTTCTAGTCCCAGCCACCAGCAACTTGTTCTTTGCCCACTGATTTGTCCGGGACCTTTGTTATCCTTTGTCATATGTGTGTATCACATTTGATGTGTGGCAACTCCCATGCTTGGGTGTTGTTGCCACATTGTTGTTAATATTGTGGCATCTGGTCAGGTAACTCTCCTTGTGTTTCTCGGCTTAAAAAATTCCCTAACTGTAGAGAACAGGAGTGGCTGCCTCAGCTCTAGATTCCTGGGGCCGTGGGTGTCTGATCCCGACTGCAGGCGGCTGTGAGATGAGAGCCTGGCCACTGAGCCTGGCAGGGGTTATGGGCTCCAAGGGTGGTGCCAGTGAGGAAGCAGGCATTGGGCAGATGGGTCGGGCCGTGGGGACCGTGGTCCCACTGGGACCACTTTCCCTGGGTCGGGCCCAGGCTCTGAGAAGCAGTTGGGTCACTTAGGAGGGGTTGTGCCAGTGCCTGATCCTGTCCGGGGGTGAGGACGGATGGATGTGGTGTGTGGGTGGGTCTTGTGGAAGGGGCGGGAGCATCCACAGGGCTGCTCCCCATGTCAGGCTCTGATCAGAGGGGCAGTGAAGAGTCCCCTTTTTGTGCAGGCTCCTGTCATCTCCTGCACCAGCTGTAGGCTTCAACCCTCTTCTCACACAGTACAGGCACAGGGCCAGTGTTGTGTCTGTTTGGTTTGCACCATCCTGCACACCCACAAGCGACAGGCACTCACCAGCAACATTGAGAAGAAAAGGGAAGCAGGCAGAGTCTGGGAAGGGCTTTGGAACCAACTCCACTGGGAATCCCGCCCATTATTAGCCTTGCGGCCTGGGGCAGGCTGCTTAATCAACTGAACTTTGCCTCTTTGATAGGGCCTGTAACAGGGCAGACTGGCTGGTCAGTGAAGAGGGTAAGAGGTGTATATATAGCCCCTGGGCTGCACATGGTAGGTGCTCAGTAAGTGGGAGTTGTCATCTGGGGGTTATCTCACAGGAAAGCGTTCCAGTTCATTAAGCATGTCTTCTGCCAGGTTGTACCAGGCATTCAGGCAGAGATGAATAAATGACCTAGCCGCGCCCTTTGATGAGCTCACAGTTCAGCAGTGAGATAATTACAAGCAGACAATAGCTGACTAATGCTGAGATCAGGGTGTAAACTCCAGCTATGGAGGATACATCTTTTAGCCCAACCTGGAGGTCCTCAGGAGGCTTTCTAGAGGAGAAGAAGCCCAACTGAGTCTTGAAAGGTGACTGAACTTATTAATAGCTGAGGAAATAAAGGTAGAAGGGCATTCCACACAGAGGGACTGGGAGGAGCAAAGCCTAGAAACAGGGAGCTAGTACATGCTGGAAAAAAAAAAAAAAAACCCAAACAAACCCTAAACATTTAAGTTTTAGAATCAGTTTAAGTTTCTCAAATATCCTTTTGGAATTTTGATTGGAATTGCATTGACTTTACAGATGAAATTTCAGAAAATCTGATATCATTGCAATGATACGTCAACCTTTCCTAGAACATCTATATTTTCTTCATTTAGTTACATTTTCTTTTGGAATTTTTAATAAAGCTTAACATTTCTCCATGAAGGTTCTGTGCATTCTTTGTGAGGTTAGCTCTTTTGATTTCCTATTTTTAAAATTTCCAGAGAATAAAGTTCTAGTTTTCTTTGTTAGTCATTCCAGTTTTTAACTGCTCTTGTTATCACAATACTCTTCCTTTACCTACATCCCTTATTTGTAATTTATGTCAATTTTTCTAAGTCTTTACTAGTAGAAGGTAAAAAACAGCCTGTCAGAACCTCTCTGAGGCTCTCTCTGTATGTTTGGAGACCTCAGTTCAATCTCCTTCCACCTTATATTCTCACCCTGAATAATTTTAATTTGTTTTGCCTTTCTCCATGATTTATATTTTTCAAGCATAAATCAATTCTCTGGTTTTAAATCACAGGTTGTCCTTATATAAGTAGATATACAAATATGAGCATGCCTGGTGTAAGAACCAAAACACAGCTGCTGGTTTATACAAAAAAACAAACAAAAGTTCCCAAAAGTAGTGGCCATAAATTATAAAATGTCTAAGTTTAAAATTAGTTTTCTTTGTGCAGAGCAACCCTTGAAGTGAGTCAGACTTTATGTCAAATTTGAAATCAAAGGACTCGGAATTATCTTTTACAGTTCAAATATCATTTATTGAGTCTTATTTTTGCAAATCTTTTTTGCTTCTCACGTGTCCATAGATTCCTGCTTGTCTGACCACAGACAAATGTCTGTACATGCCTCCACCCACAGAGTGTCTGGGTATGCAAGAGTTATAAATATACCTATCTTTTAAATAGATCTTTATCTTTAATGTTAATTGTATCTTTGCTTCTTCCACTTTCTCACTGAGTAAGTATGGTTGGGAAGATCTGTATGCAGTTGGCTACACACTGCCTTCTAATTATTTGCAAGCTCTCCTTTAAGGTTAATATCAGCCAAGCTGAGTGATAGTGGCATCTGATTTCACCTAAAAACAACCCAGGTGGAAGTTAGAAATTTTCTTTTTTCCCAGCTTTCCAAATAGCCTGGTGGCTGCCCCCATGACCTTGGTCTTTTGCATGGTTCTAGGCCTAACTGTGAAGTTTGGTTTTTGGTGTCCAAGTAGGGACACCATAGTTTTGATATGAAACATACAAAAAATATAAATAATCCTTGGGCCCTTTACCCCCTCTTGTCAATGAACTTTGCTTTCTTGAGGACTCAGAGCACTTATATCTTGATGTCGTTCTTTTAGAGCTCTCACACCCCACACCTTCTGTGCTTGGAAAATTTACTTCCTTATGGACTTGGTGGGCAGCAGAGTACACCACCCATGGGGAAAGCTGGAAATATAAAGGCTTGCCTTCCTAGCCTGCTTTGCAGTTAGGACCTGGACTCAGAAGGTCAATGTGTCTAATCTCTGCGTTGGGAGCCAGTGGCACTAAGAGTTCAGGAACTATGAAGAGGTCACTTTGTAATCTATAAAAATGTCTCTATGTTGTACATCGGAAACCAATGTGATGTTGTAAATCAACTATGCTGTGCTGTGCTTAGTCGCTCAGTTGTGTCCGACTCTTTGAGAGAATCCCCATGGACTCGAGCCCTCCAGGCTCCTCTGTCTGTGGGGATTCTCCAGGCAAGAATACTGGAGTGGGTAGCCATGCACTTCTCCAGGGGATCTTCCCAACCCAGGGATTGAGCCCAGGTCTCCTGCATTGCAGGTGGATTCTTTACTGTCTGAGCCACCAGGAAGTCCAAGAATACTGGAGTGGGTAGCCTATCCCTTCTCCAGGGAAACTTCCTGACCAGGAATTGAACCAGGGTTTCCTGCATTGCAGGCAGATTCTTTACCAGCTGAGCTACCAGGGAAGCCCAAAACTATGCTTCAGTTTAAAAAATTAAACATCTATTCACATCTAAACTTCAGATAAATTCCTATGTTTTTTTATATAAAGAAGGAAGAGGGGAGTTCCTTGGAAGTCCAGTGGTTAAGACTCCATGCTTCCAATGCTGGAGGCCAGGGAGCAGGGGGAAGGAGAGAAAGAGAAAAAAAAATTGCAATTAAAAAAAAAGAGCTCCCTCTGGCCATGGGGACAATTTGCTCAGGATTGTGTCTCTGGAACAGCTGAGAGAGTGTCGCTAGTGGCAGGGAGTGATATCCAGGGCTGGTGCTGTCCACTGCACAGGCTGCTTTGTCAATGATTTGGCATTACAATAGTGGGGTCCTTACTACCTTAGTTCTGGGTCAGGTTTGCTTCTTGTTCCTGATAGTACAGTTCTAGCTCTTTAATATCCTTTTTTTTTTTTAATAAAAAGTTTTATTGGAGAAAAATAGAACCACCACGTACACAGGGAAAAGAGAACAAAAATTCAACTGATACAGAACTAAAAGTCACAACTACCCAATGTTGTTTGCGATTACTTTTCTTTTTTTTTTTTTTTCTAGTTTCTTTCTTTCTTTTTTTTTTTTATTATTATTTTTTTATTATTTTTATTTTTTTTTTCCAGTGGGTTTTGTCATACATTGATATGAATCAGCCATGGATTTACATGTATTCCCCATCCCGATCCCCCCTCCCACCTCCCTCTCCACCCAATTCCTCTGGGTCTTCCCAGTGCACCAGGCCGGAGCACTTGTCTCATGCATCCCACCTGGGCTGGTGATCTGTTTCACCATAGATAGTATACATGCTGTTCTTTTGAAATATCCCACCCTCACATTCTCCCACAGAGTTCAAAAGTCTGTTCTGTATTTCTGTGTCTCTTTTTCTGTTTTGCATATAGGGTTATCGTTACCACCTTTCTAAATTCCATATACATGTGTTAGTATGCTGTAATGTTCTTTATCTTTCTGGCTTACTTCACTCTGTATAATGGGCTCCAGCTTCATCCATCTCATTAGGACTGGTTCAAATGAATTCTTTTTAATGGCTGAGTAATATTCCATGGTGTATATGTACCACAGCTTCCTTATCCATTCATCTGCTGATGGGCATCTAGGTTGCTTCCATGTCCTGGCTATTATAAACAGTGCTGCGATGAACATTGGGGTGCACGTGTCTCTTTCAGATCTGGTTTCCTCAGTGTGTATGCCCAGAAGTGGGATTGCTGGGTCATATGGCAGTTCTATTTCCAGTTTTTTAAGAAATCTCCACACTGTTTTCCATAGCGGCTGTACTAGTTTGCATTCCCACCAACAGTGTAAGAGGGTTCCCTTTTCTCCACACCCTCTCCAGCGTGATTACTTTTCAATTTCTTAAATGGCTTCCATCAATTTTTTAAATAGCCTTGCCAATTTTCAGCTGAAATAGAAACAAGTTTTCAAAAAATTAAGAGCCTCAGCGAAGGGACCAGCTTTTAAAATAACAAAGATGACACCAAGAGTCTCCTAATAGGACCAATTCTACCGAACAATTCCTTAAGCACATACCTACTGAGTCTGGTAGAACAGTAGCTCAGAGACCATCAGGGATTAGTTAGAACACTGACTCAGATGGTCCAGTATGCAGAGAGGGCAAACAAAAAAGCTGCATTTCCCTGTCAGATGAGTTCACATAAGAAAACCAAGGAGGTGCTAAGAAAATACAGGCAATGGCTGCTCAAAATAATTAAGAAGGCATTCTAAATACCGCATTTTATTAGACAACAGTGTGTAAAGTGATGCAATTAGAAAACAGGCAACTTAAAAAAATATGGTCACAGGTCTTTGAGAACTCAAGAAAACAATCAATAGCAAACACTAGAGCTGAAAGTCTTCTCAGCTGAGGGTTGAAAGTGAAAGTGAAAGTGAAGTCGCTCAGTCATATCCGACTCTTTGCGACCCCGTGGACTGTAGCCCACCAGGCTCCTCCATCCATGGGATTCTCCAGGCAAGAATACTGGAGTGGGTTGCCATTTCCTTCTCCATAATATCCTTTTTTAATGAACTACTATTCTTCCTAATTCAGCCAGTGTTGGGATATGTAACTCCTGGACCCAGTGGTTTTAAAACAATTTAGCCAATGAAAGTTGCTCAATCGTGTCTGACTCTGTGACCCCCACGGACTATACAGTCTGTGGAATTCTCTAGGCTAGAGTACTGGAATGAGTAGCCTTTCCCTTCTCGAGGGGATCTTCCCAACCCAGGGATCGAGCCCAGGTCTCTCACATTGTAGGCAGATTCTTTACCAGCTGAGCCACCAGTAGTCTCATATGGAAGTATAACCTATAAACTCAGTTAAATGGGGTCTGCTCACGGTTAGGGGCCCAGAAGGGGTCTCCACTACACAAAGTCCTGGACATGTTGAAATCCACTGCTCTGGACATGTCGTGATCCGGGATCAGTCACTACCTCCCTGCCTGTGTTACCCAGGCCCTATTCTCTGCCAGGAGACCCCTGGACAAACAGAGGATGGCATTTGCTACTGGTTCTTCATGGTCTGTAATTTCAGGCTCTTTGTGTGCTGCCCATTCTAAGACCCTGGGCTTCTCTGCCTTCTTGTTGTTCTCACCAGGTGAATGGTGATACACCTGGCCTATTCCTGGACCCAAACCTCGCACACGTGTGGACATCTGGATCAAAGGACATTTATTATATGTCCCTCTTGAGAGCCGTCTTCAAAACACAAATTCATTTATAAGATTTTTAAAAACTTAACAACTGACTAATCAGGAAGGGCTGAAATTCACCCTCACTTGTAAAGAAGGATGTGTTTTACAGGAGGGTCTCTCAACCTTGAAATTTCTGAATTTACAATTTTTTTTTTGTTTTGAGGTTATCATAAATTCATGTTCTAATGACATTTTGAGTCAGGTGATTCTTAGCTGTGAGGGCTGGCCTACAAGGTGTTTATCGACATCCCTGGCCTCTACTTACTAGATACCAGGAGCACCCCCTGCCCCACATATGACAACCAAAACTGTCTCCAGATGAATATCCCCTGGGAGACAAACTTGTCCCTGGTTAAGAGTCACTGCTCTAGGGGCATTCATAAAGGAGACACCAACAGCAAATGTGACCACTCTGGGGATTAGGGCCCAGCCTGATGGCTTTTCCATGACTTCATAGAAGTGCTGGATCCTGGGGCCCAGGCTAAACAGGGAAAAGGGGAAGTCACAGGGGCTGAGAGGCAGACTATCCTGTCCCAGCAAGGTTGAAGAAGTGTGGGTGACTTCTTTTAGCTGGAGGGCTGGGGGGATGGAGGCTGGGCATGTACAGTTTTAGCTGTGGGGCGTGTAGAGTTTTAGCTGTGGAGCAGGTAGTGTGGATGAAGTTGAAACAGAAGAAGGTGTAGGCCGAGGAATAGAAGGTGAGGCTGAGGAGGTGAGGCCCAGGGACTGCTCTGTACCCATGCCCCTTGTTGGGCTTCTGAGTAAAGGGGAAACTCAGAAATCACAAATGGACCCACCTCCCTGGTGATGAGGGTGAGTCCGGCACGGGGTGAGGTTGGGGCTGTGAGAAGGGCAGGGAAGCTGAGCAAAGACCCCACGGAAGGAAGTTTCCCAAAGAGGATCAAGCCAAGCCTTTTCAGCGTAGGTCAGTGCGCTTGCTTGATGGCAAATTATTTCAAGAATGGCCTGGAGAAGCTTCCCTCCCTCACACAGCCCAGAACAGAGCAGGAATTTGGAAGAAGGAGAGAAGAGGTAGGGCCCCTTATCCCTGGGCCTTGTTTCATGTTAGAAAAATCAGGTCTCATGGGAGCCCAGTAAATGCAGCAAGTTTTCTTATGCAGTAGCTATTTGAATAAAATTTATTCAAATTACAGAATAGAAAAAATATTAATATTTCCGTTCAGATGCTGGGAAGTACCACTGTTACTGTTGTGAACATATAGGAAAAACATTAGCAGAGCTTGAGATACTCAAGTATTCATGTTTATATTTCTGTGGGAGACGTTATAATATTGCCTTAGTAATGGCTTCCCAAGTGGCTCGGTGGTAAAGAATCCACCTGCAATACAGGAGATGTGGGTTTAGTCCCTGGGTTGGGAGAAGGAAGTGGTAACCCACTCCAGTATTCTTGCCTGGGAAATCCTATGGACAGAGGAGACTGGCAGTCTACGGTCCACGGGGTTGCGAAGAGTTGGACTCAACTTGGTGACTAAACACCACCACCACCACCCTTAAGATAAAAATGAAAGCCTAGTTGAAATAAAACGTTGTTTTTTTGTGTAGAGAAACATCTCAAGTTAATAAATAGCTGTGTTTAACTCTAGATCATGCTAGCTTGATATGTGCTTGACTCTATTATAAATATAGTACTAAATAAACCGCTAATGCCAGAAAGCAGAATAAATCATTTTCTGTGAGGAACAAAGAGGTGGGAGGGACATAGCATATGGTGTAAAATTGTACAGTCTAAAAATAAAGCTGCCTGATTCTCCTCAAGTAGCTCTTAGGAGCTTTGAATGTCTTTGGTGGAAGGAAAAATAATAAATCCCCAAATGATTCAATGTATTTTGACTTAAAATGTCACTGCACACATTTTTAGAGACAGAAAGTGAATTGGTGGTCTGGGCTGGGGGTGGAATGGGGACTGACTACAAATGGGCTGAAGGAAATTTGGGGAGGATCGAAGTGTTCTAAATCAGTACTGTGGTGATGAGTGCACAGCTGTAGATTTTCTGAAAATCATCGAATTGTACACTTAGTGGATCTTATGGTATATAAATTTTACCTCACTAAAGCTTTCACAGAGTTTTTGCCCTAGGCTTTAGGATGACATGCTATTAGACTTCTCAACTGTTCCCATGTCTCTTTGTTTCACTGGTCTTTTCAGGAAATGCCTGACTTAGAGTGTCACACGAGCTCCCCATACCTCATTTTGTCCTGGAAAAGGAGAGATGGTGGACCTACCCAGAGATAGTTGGGACAAGTAATTGAATTAACAGATGTAAAGCGCTGACCAGCTGCTGGTTCCTAGTCTCCTCATCACCATGACCGTCATCTGCACCATCATTTGTGGCTGTGGTGGTTTTCTCTCTCTCTTTCTCTGGCCGAGGCCTTGCTCTGGTCCAGGCCTCCTGCAGAGCCTCCCACCGGCTCTGCCCCACATCCTGCAGTCAGAGGATGACTTCTGAAAGAAAGATCTAACCTTTCTGAAAATGCTGCCATGGTGGCTCCCCACAGGGCTTTACATAGATTCCACACTCTCCAAGCTAACAGCAAGCCCCGCCACCACACACGCAGTCCCCTCCTGTCTGTCTCCTGACTCATCTCAAGCTCTTTAGCCGTCCCTCAGTCCTTGAGGCTCCTGCCAGTAAGGAATTCTTTCAGTCCCCACCTGGGCTCTTCCTGGAATCATCTTTCCTCCCGTTCTCTTCCTGTCAGTGATAGCCCAGAGCCCCGTGAGGCCCTCTTAATCTTGGGCCCCAACTTTTGGCTCATGGTGGGTACATGAGTAATTATTAAAATTACAATTCCGGAGGATTCGAAATTACTGTAATTAGTCATGTATCCACCGTGAGCCCCACGAAGTAGGGCGTGCCCTGCTCCTTGCCGGTCATATTAATAGCTTCCTGCACAGTGCCTGGCACTTGGTCAACAGCCCTTGAACACCCACCATCTCTCTGGAGTGCTGACTTGCCTTCCTGCTCAATCTCCCCAGGGAAGTAACATGATCCCAGGTGTTCTGTTCCTCTCAGGAAGCCTTAGGTCTAGAACCCTTTCTCTCTTTGTGTCTTTGCTCAAGAGAAAACTCCTTTTTGTCTTCCAGAGGTTTAACTTAAACTGGAAAAGAGATTATAGGCTTGGCATTTTGCCTGATGGTACTTTTCTAAGGGGAAGATTTGTTTTCCATCTGATCTCCTGGGATCTTAAAGCCCTAAATTAGAAATGCCTTCTTTGCATGAAATAAAAGAGCTCACCCATTAACCATCTGTTCACCTGCAAATCAACTTTTTCCTGTGGAGATCCTCTTTATTTTCCCCACATGTGTGTCTTTAAAATATATCTAAGTGAAGCAATGTTCCGGGGTTTTAATCTGAGAGAGTCCGTGGTTTACCTCCCATCCTGCTCATCAGCCTTTCCTTCCCCCACCACTGCTGGGCCAATGGGGGCTGGCTATTCCCTGAACTTGTATTATCTCATCTATTTAATATTTCCATTTTAGCTGTATTTTATAATGTACATACTGTTACATTAGTACTTCTATATGGTTTACAGATATAAAAGCAATATTTAAGTAATATATGAATAGGCCGTATGCTCAAAATTACTGAAAGTGCTGCTAGGATGGTTGAGATAGTGGTGCCTTATTTTAAAATTAAGAACAGAATTATGATTACATAGAAAATTATCTGTATGCAGTAGTTTTCAGGCTTTAAAAATCAGCAGCAGTTTCCTCAAAGGAAATAGTAGGTAAGCTCAAGAATCTAGCCGTAGACTCACAGACGGAAGTGCCGTAGGCTGGGACTGGGGGGTCTCACCCACTTCACTTCCCCAGGCAGTGATGCTCAACCCTCCACTTATTTCCCATGCCTGCTGCCACCAAGATGCCCCCCTGCTGGCTTCAGGAGGCAGGGCATGGCTGTGCTCCTCAGAGCTCCCCACAGATTCTGAGCACAGGGGGTGCTCCCCAGTGTGGGGAGCACAAGAAGCTTCTCCCCAGCCTGGTGAGCATTGGCTCCTCTGGAGACTCTAGGCCAAGCCACCTGAATACTAGCACTGTAGCGCCACGGGGGGACTCCACGGACACTCTGTCCCACCAAAAATACATTTATAGATGCAGGAATCAGGTAGTTGGCAGGGCACAGGAGGCTTAGGACAATTCTGCAACGCTTGGAGGAAGTGCTTCTGGGTCATGCTCCACCTGTGCCTAGGCGTTCCCCCTTTGCTTTGTCACCACCGGGTGTCACATTTCATTGCACCCTTTTCTGTTTGGGGTTGACAGGAGAGGTTGGAGGGCAGCAGCTCTTCTCTCCCTTTTCTCCTTCCTGTCCCAGCCACTTGCTCACTCCCTTTTCTGAGTATGTGCGGGGTTGGAGGAAAAGTGTCCAGAAAGGTTGCAGGGTCTCCCCTTCTATCCCATTCCAAAAACCAGGGCTATAGTGCCCTTCTCCGGCACAGCTGTTGGGATATTGGGGATTCTGTGACTCTATCTATAGCTGTAGCTTGTCCCAGACCAGGGCAGTGGGCAGGAGAAAGCTTAGTAGACATGCTCAGGGCACACACAGTGTGGCTTTGTGGCAGCCCCACGAAGTTTGGGCATATGGCTACAGAACACTGGCTCTGAATTTCAGGAGCCTGCATGCATCTGTCTGGATATCTCACTAGTGCCAGCTCAACCTCAGATCCCAACTTAAAATCCCTTCCTCTGGGAAGCCGGCCCCACCCTGGGCAGATCAGTCTCCTTCCCGGCTCTGTACCTGTTGGGACAGTGGGCACCAGTCATAAGTCAGTTCTCCTCTGACTCTCTCTTTTGCTCTACAAGCCCCGTACCCTCAGCCCCATTATTGTGTACTGGCCTCATGTAGCACCATCCCCCTTACTGGTCTCCCTGCCTTCCATCTCCTCGTATCTTTCTAGCTCCAGAGTGACCTGGATTGTTAAGGCCTGCCTGCCATTCCTGTCATTGCACACCTCCATTGCCTTCAGCAATGGAGTTTCCTAAAGTCAGGTTGGATAATCTTCAGAATTTACTCAGAGCAATTTTTTGGTGTGGATTCCAGAGCCCACCTAATACCTATGAGATCTGACCTCCTTGGGTGATTCCCTGGGAAATGGGCATTTGACAAGCTCTCCGGTGATGCTGGTGCAGGCAGCTGAGGACCACTGAATAGGGTCCACCAGGTGGTCAGCAGTTACCTGTCCACATGCCTTCTTCATTTTGTGACCCTACTTCACCCTCTACATTCCATGGCCACATTCTGCTGCCCTAATTTCCTTCCTCACCTGGAAATCTTTAGTCAGTGCCACACAAGTAGGTCAGGTAGCCTCTCCTCACTGAAGCTCTCTACTTGTGTGAAATTGAACTACCCATCCTAGGGTTGACTTTTTGTAGGTTTCTTGAGATGAGAGATCATGGAGCTTCCCTAGCAGCCCAGTGGTTAAGATGCGGCACTTCCACTGCAGAGGCCATGGGTTCAATCCCTGGTCGGGGAACTAAGATCCCACATGCCACATGGCACAGCCAAAAAAAAAAAGATGAGCAATCATATCTTTCCACTTCTGACATCTCACACAACCTGACATGGAAGGAATAAAAAAGAAATTTTGAGTTGAATTTGCTAGTTGAGGGTGGCCAGGGTAAGAAGCACTTTGAGTCTGGCCTGAAGGATCTCATGGATCCTTCATGCTCCTAGCCTGCAGCCACCTTTCCTCATTTCAGAGGGAAATGTGGGTATATGTGGAAATACATTGGTGTAGGAGATAAATAAATGTAACAGCAGAGTTGGGAAACACCTGAAGTTTCTCTTGGTGCCCACTTGATCTCAGTACCACAGATCAGCAGGGAAGTGGGGCTCAATTTGCATAGATTTGTTAGGAGTCTTTATTGCTGTATCTTCTATGATATATCCCAGTTTTTTCTTTCTTCAGCTCCTCATTTGTCAGTGTTAATGAGGAGAGGGAGGAGAAGGCACAAGACAGTCTTGCCACACAAAATTCTTTCTCTATCATTGCCAGCAAAAAAAAAAAAAAGATTCTAAGACTTTTGCTACCCCAGTTTCCATCTCTTGTGTTTCTCATCATTGACTAAAGCCATTGTGAAAAGCAAAGGAGAAAAGGAAAGATATAAGTATCTGAATGCAGAGTTCCAAAGAATAGCAAGGAGAGATGAGAAAGCCTTCCTCAGTGATCAATACAAAGAAATAGGGGGAAAACAGTAGAATGGGAAAGACTAGAGATCTCTTCAAGAAAATTAGAGATACCAAGGGAACATTTCATGCAAAGATGGGCTCAATGAAGGACAGAAATGGTATGGACCTAACAGAAGCAGAAGATATTAAGAAAAGGTGGCAAGAATACACAGAAGAACTGTATAAGAAAGATCTTCACGACCCAGATAATCATGATGGTGTGATCACTCACTTAGAACCAGACATCCTGGAATGTGAAGTCAAGTGGGCCTTAGGAAGCATCACTATGAACAAAGCTAGTGGAGGTGATGGAATTCCAGTTGAGCTATTTCAAATCCTAAAAGATGATGCTGTGAAAGTACTATACTCAATATGCCAGCAAATTTGGAAAACTCAGCAGTGGCCACAGGACTGGAAAAGTTCAGTTTTCATTCCAATCCCAAAGAAAGGCAATCCCACAGAATGTTCAAACTACTGTACAATTGCACTCATCTCACATGCTAGTAAAGTAATGCTCAAAATTCTCCAAGCCAGGCTTCAGCAATACGTGAACCATGAACTTCCAGATGTTCAAGCTGGATTTAGAAAAGGCAGAGGAACCGGAGAGCAAATTGCCAACGTCCGCTGGATCATCGAAAAAGCGAGAGAGTTCCAGAAAAGCATCTATTTCTGCTTTATTGACTAAGCCAAAGCCTTTGACTATGTGGATCACAATAAACTGGAAAATTCTGAAAGAGATGGGAATACCAGACCACCTGACCTGCCTCTTGAGAAACCTGTATGCAGGTCAGGAAGCAACTGGACATGGAACAACAGACTGGTTCCAAATAGGAAAAGGAGTACGTCAAGGCTGTATATTGTCACCCTGCTTATTTAACTTATATGGAGAGTACATCATGAGAAACACTGGGCTGGAAGAAGAACAAGCTGGAATCAAGATTGCTGGGAGAAATATCAATAACCTCAGATATGCAGATGACACCACCCTTATGGCAGAAAGGGAAGAAGAACTAAAGAGCCTCTTGATGAAAGTGAAAGAGGAGAGTGAAAAAGTTGGCTTAAAGCTCAACATTCAGAAAACTAAGATCATGGCATCCGATCCCATCACTTCATGGCAAATAGATGGGGAAACAGTGGAAACAGTGGCTGACTTTATTTTTCGGGGCTCCAAGATCACTGCAGATGGTGATTGCAGCTATGAAATTAAAAGACGCTTACTCCTTGAAAGTTATGATCAACCTAGACAGCATATTAAAAAGCAGAGACATTACTTTGTTAACAAAGGTCCATCTAGTCAAGGCTATGGTTTTTCCAGTAGTCATGTATAGATGTGAGAGTTGGACTCTAAAGAAAGCTGAGCACCGAAGAATTGATGCTTTTGAACTGTGGTGTTGGAGAAGACTCTTGAGAGTCCCTTGGACTGCAAGGAGATCCAACCAGTCCATCCTAAAGGAGGTCAGTCCTGGGTGTTCATTGGAAGGACTGATGTTGAATCTGAAACTCCAGTACTTTGGCCACCTGATGCGAAGAGCTGACTCATTTGAAAAGACCCTGATGCTGGGAAAGTTTGAGGGCAGGAGGAGAAGGGGACAACAGAGAATGAGATGGTTGGATGGCACTGCCGACTCAATGGACATGAGTCTGGGTGAACTCCGGGAGTTGGTGATGGACAGGGAGGCCTGATGTGCTGTGGTTCATTGGGTCACAAAGAGTCAGACACGACTGAGTGACTGAACTGAACTGATCGACAAAAATAAACAAACATAATTTATAAAATAGTAGCCTGGAGGGAATGGGAATTAAAATCTCTGATATGCTTCTGGAATTTATCTTACAAACAAACCTGCGCGCAGAGAGTGAAGTCCGGATAAGGTTGCATGTTGTCTGTGACATGCAACACACAGGGCCTGGAAACAGCCCGTGTGTCTACTGCAGTACATGGGGGCCAGCCACGCAGGGGGACACTCTGCAACTGTAACAGAGGGGAGAGAGGGCCCACGTGGAAAGATCTCCCTTCTATATCGTCAGGGGAAGGAGTAAGGTAGAGAATAGCATATATATTTGTGTGTAAGAAAGGGAGAGAAAATAAGGCTGGGTATTCATGTTTACTTGTAAATGCATTAAGAGAAGTTGAAAGTCAAAGTCTCTCAGTTATGTCCTATTCTTTGCAACTCCATGGAATTCTATAGGCCAGAATACTGGAGTGGGTAGCCTTTCCCTTTTCTTCAGGGGATCTTTCCAACCCAGGGATCAAACCCAGGTCACCTGCATTGCAGGTGGATTCTTTACCAGTTGAGCCACAAGGGAAGCCCAAGAATACTGTAGTGGGTAGCCTATTCTTTCTCCAGTGGATCTTCCCAACCCAGGAATCAAATTGGGGCCTCCTGTATTGCACATGGATTCCTTACCAACTGAGCTGTCAGGGTAGCCCCAAGAGAAGTTGGATGAACACCAAAAATCCAATAAAATGATCATCTATGGTGGGCGATGCCTGGGGGACAGGGGATGGGAGCCAGATTTCTCAGTGTGTCTGTCCATAGCATTTTGACTTTTTGAACTGTGTGCATCACCTTTCAAAATTATATAGAAATGAAATAGCTGTAATATTTAAAATAGGTTATATAAATGAACTGATTAGTCTTTTGTAATTACATTTGTCTCCTTGTATCCATGGGTTCCACATCCATGGATTCAACCAACTTTGGATCAAAAATCTTTGAGAGGAAAATTCCAAAAATATAAAATTTGAATATACTGGGTGCCAGCAGCTATTTACATAGCATTTGCATTCTATTAGGTGTTATAAATTATTATAATCTAGAGATGACTTTATAAAGGAGGATATGCTTAGGTAATATGCATAGTATTCCATGCTAATTTATATAAGGAACTTGAGCACCCCTGAATTATGATAGCTAAGGGCATCCTGAAACCAATCGCCCCCCCATGGGTACCTAGAGATGACTGTAAAACCAAACTGGTTTCAGCAGCTTTTACCCTAAGTTCCCACCAAGCTTTCAGGGCAGGATTAGAACTCCTGCACCTCCAACCTGGGGCTCCTTCTGTGCCATTGTACAACAGAAGCAAATAGGCGCCTGTCCTTCAGCAGTTGGTTGCTGGACCAGCTCACAGGGGCAGGCCCTAAAACAGGCCCTTGAAGTTAAACCCAGCGTCTTGTACCTGTCCACCCTTTTAAAGGTTCACTTCATGTCTCTAGATGCTCTTTTGGGTGTCCACACCCAGTTAGTCTCTACTCTTTATGTCATGTTGATCTTTCACCTCTTGCCTCTTCCTTCCTCAGTGGACCGTTTAGGTTACCATAGCAACCCTAAAGCTCCTTTGGGGGTGAGTCAGGGCTTCCAGGTGGATGGAGCCAGGCAGTCCTCAGAGATGAGGCCCTGAAGGGTGGTAGTCCCTGTTTCTAAGCCCCGCTCCTGAGCCAGCTCACATGCCAGCTGACCGTGGGCTGTTCTGAGTATCTTAGGATGTGCAGATGGTTTGCACATTTCATCTTGTTCTCCACGGGCGCCAAAACCTGGCGTGCTTGGCGCAAGTTTTGTACTTGGCAAACACACAGTCTAGCTGTGGTCCTGGGAGAGGAAGAAGGTAACAGAGACGCAGTAAGTCTGAGTGTGGTCTCTTTGTGATAAAATCCAGTCACATCTCCTTAGTAGGCCCACCTGACCGAGAGCTCCACAGAATCACCACTTTGCTATTGTGCGGTCCGGTGGTACAGGCGGCTCAGGTCACAGGAAGCTGTCACTGTGGGGATGTTGTCAGGACATCACCAGTCAGTGCTACGACTTCACACCTGATCAAAGAACAGCTTTGCTCAGAATAGCTTATGTTTTTGTTTGTTTTCCTCAAACTATGTGACTTTTTCTGCAATGGCCTACCTTTCTGCTTTGGCTGCTCATAACACAGATTGGTATTCCAGTGTTGATAGTTGTGTAAGTCTCATGTCCTGGATGGTCTTTCCCTCTGGGCTCCTCTCCCCATTCTAGCCAGATTTTTCCTTGTTTTGTAAATTTATTAATTTTAATAATTATAATTATTTTATGTTTATTATAATTTATATTACATAAATATATAATATAATTTATTATCATTATTATATAATTTAATAATTATAAATATTATAATTTCTTGCATATTCTCATAAGCCAACGTATATTCCATATGAAATGAGGTCAGATATAAGCACAGAAGCAAATTTTGTGTCTTAGGCTCTGTACCTGACCCAATTTAGTCTTTAAATTTTTCTTTAGGACACCAGTGGCAAGCTTTTTCTGCGAAGTGTCAGGTAGTAGATACTTGAGCCAGTTACTCCCATTTTCTGCTGTGTCATGAGAGCAACCACAGGTAAATGAATGTGGTGATGGTCCAGTAAAGATTTATGGAGAGTAACATTTGAAATCCGTTTAACTTTCTGATGTTATAAAATATTAATCATTTTGATATGTTTTAACAATTAAAGTCAAATCTGTTCTGAGTTTATTGGCAGTACAGAAATGTTTTTCAGGCTGGGTGTGGCACCTGGGCTTGCAGTTGGCTGATGCTTGTCCCAAACCACTGCTGTGTTTTGGTCACTTCTAAGAAAGGGAAGGGGTTAAGTACACTCAGCAGCCCCCAGACCATGTTTAACCCAGAATCCATCTTAGGTGAGAGACAGTAGCAGAGTCAAGAGTCAAGTGTACCCTGGAAATATCAAACCTGGGACTGTGTGAGGACAGGAAAAAGCTCTGGAACCATAACCCTTTGGATCTTCCTTCCATTGAAGATTTTCAATCCCTTCAGTTTGAGGCATGAATGATTCTATATGAAGTTCTCTCTCATAATCAGGCAGCTTTTAAAAATAGTAGTTTTGTAAAATGAGTTACTAAGACTTTCACAACATATGTATAAGATATAGAGAATAAGTGATTCCAGGAAAACTCATATGCCTACCATTCAACTTAAGAAAGAGAACACTGTTATTTTGAAGTTTCCTTTGTGCCCTACCCACACAGAAATCACTACTTGCTAGAAATATCATCATTGTTCATCATTTCTTTGCTTTTCTGGAGAGTTTTAACACACATGTTTGTATCCCTAAACAGACACATAGTTGAGCTTCATGTAAGTGGAGTAACAGGCCGTGTGTTTCTCTGCACCTCTTTTTGTTTACTCAGTCTCATGCTCCCATCATCCGGGCAGAAATGCATACCTGTGGTCTATCCATTCCACCACTGTACATTCCACTGTGTGGGTGGTGGGTACCACAACTGACTTATCCGTTCTACCACTGATGGACATTCAGGTTGTTTCCAGCTTTGGGTTATCGCAGCAGTACCGCTGCTGCATCTCTTGGTGCGTGTGACCGAGAATTTCTCTCAGGAATAGGCTAGAGGAAGAGTGGCCAGCTTTTGCTGTCTGATTGAAGAATTATTTCTTTGATCACACCATCACCAAGCAGCCCTGTGCCGGACATGATGTACCAATGGCAAGAGTGTGGATCCCCAGATCCCTTGCCCTAACTCCCATGGGCTGTGGGCCATCACACTGCTACCCTAGAAAGGTGCTGCTATCTCCAGCTGGTGAAGGTCACAGGTCGGATACCAGCGTCATGAGTTGGGGATGGCTCCTGTAGGGAAATAAAATCGTGCCTTTGTGACTGCTCATAGCTCCTAAGCAGTCTTGATGTTTCACTTTGTGCCCTTTGTATTGATGGCAGTGTGTTTGTTTGGTGTGTCATTAAGTTTTGCAGGGATCCTGTATTCTATATCAAGTTTCTTTTAAGCTCCATAGACAACCTTTATCTTGGCACAGACGTGTATAACATAAATTAGAATATTCCTTTACCAACTGGAACAAGTATAACTGACTGTTACAGACACTTGAAGTGCATTTACCTTCACTTTTTCCTTTGAGGGATGTATTTATGTTGCATGGTAGGTTGGTTCCTTCCTGGTGGATGCAGAAAACCAGCAGCATGGAATCCTATCTCTGCATACCCCAGGGACCCAGAGGCCAAGCGACCGAGACTTTTTAGCACCTGGACCTCACTCCAGCACCTCGCAGGGCCCTCCCCTTCTCCACCGCTTTCCTTCTTTCTGTCTTTTGCCCTCCTGTTCCTCAAAAGTCTAGTCTCTTATTTCCTTTGGGTTCACAGTGAAGGTTGATAACAGCCATTGGGGAAAGTGCTTTGTGGCATGTTGGCTCTCTGACCCCCAGAAAGTGTATCCCAGGTGGGATCAGTCTGAAATTCCAAGTGTGATTCCCAGGAGGAGAACCAGTGCCTTCTTACCTCTGGCACCAACTCTAGACCTTCAGCTGGAATCTGCTGGGTTCCATAGAGGGTTCTGAAGCCGTATTTAGCAATAACAAGGACTTCCCTGGTGGTCCAGTGGTTAAGACTCCATGCTTCCAGTGCAGGGGGTATGGGTTTCATTCCTGGTCGGGAAAGTTCTACATACCATGCTGGGGGGAACAAAAAGACAACAAAGGTGCATTACCACATCCTCCTATTGAATTTTGAAATAGCAGCAGTCTACTGGAAGGACTTAATAATTATCTGTTTTCCCCTTTATGACTAAATTAAGATGTCTGCATTGATCTGAGGGAAGTAAAATGATTCAAGGTGAGCAATTAAAAATAGCTAAAGATAAAATAAAAATATAGAAAAAAATTGAAGATGTTCAATTAAAAAAAATCCAGATAAATGTACAAATAAGGATGAATGAGTACGTACTTGTGTGGGTGAAAGTATAGGCAAGGTCATTGTCATGGCTGGAGTAAATGCCAAATTTGGACTGGTTAAAATTTAGTACACTAACCATTCTTTCAGTAGTCTTAGGAACTATTATTGGCAGTGTTAAATACTGAACATTTTAGCTGCAATGTGTATTTCTATAACACAGCTAGCTCATATGCTATTATGATTATATATATGGGAATGATGTCAGTATAATGTGGAAGTCAGTTGTTCCCAGAGTATTAATATTTTGCAGCAGTGCACAAATCCAGAAGAACTCTGCAAGGTGATGAAGAACACAGAACCCATTCCCCTTGTTCTTGGTTCGTTTTGGCTGCGTGTTCTGATTTTGCATGGCTCTGTCTGAGCCGTCTGCATTTTGCTCTTGTCATTACAACTCAGCAGCCTCAATTCCTCTGTGCCTCCTCTTCAGTCAAGCCACCTTTACCATTAAGAATTTTAAGTGGATTTTCCTTTTTTAAAAAAATTTTTTAAATTGTGGTAAAATATACATAACATAAAATTTACCACTTTAATCATTTTTAAGTATATTGGCATTAAGAACATTCACGTCGTTGTCCAGCTGTCACCACCATGCCTCTCTAGAAGCTTTTTGTCTGCCCAGATTGAAACTACAAACTCATCAAACACTAACTCCTCATTCCCTTTTCTCCCCAGCTCCTGGCAACAACTGTGATCCTTTCTGTCTCTGTGAATCTGACTCCTCTTAAGTACCTCATATAAGTGGAATTATACAGTACCTGTCCGTTTGTGGCCGGCTTGTTTGACTTAACATCATGTCCTTAAGGTTCATTTGTGCTGTAGCAAATGTCCAATTTCCTTTCTTTTTGTGACTGAGTAATATTTCTCTCTATGTATATACCACATTTTGTTTATCCATTAATCTATCTATAGACACTTGGGTCATTTCCACCTTTTGGCTACTATATGAATAATGCCTCTAGGAACATGGATGTACAAATATCTATCTGCTAGTCCCAGGTCTCTACTTATTCATAATTTTACTTGTTTCTAACTGTGCTGCTAATTTTTCACTTGTAATTGTTACTTGCTTTGTTAATTTTCTGGGTACAAATTTGCATCAGTCTTGAACAGTCTGTATCTTTTTATTTTTGTCAGCCCTGTTATTTTTACTACAGGATTTTTAGAACATGTATTTTTTTTTTTTTTCTGATAGTCAATATAGCAAAAAAAAAAAAAAATAGGGCTTCCCAGGTGACTCTGGTAAAGAATCCACCTGCCAATGCAGGAGACACAAGAGACATGGGTTCAATCCCTGGGTCAGAAAGATCCCCTTGAGAAGGAAACTGCAACCCACTCCAGTATTCTTGCTTGGGAAATCCCATGGACAGAGGAGCCTGGTAGGCTATAGTCCATGGGGTCACAAAAAGTCAGACATGAGTTAGCAACTAAGTATACACGCACATAAGAAAAATTATTGTATTTGAGGATGAGGCTAGAAATGAGTAAGAGGCGGCACTTCCTGTTCTCCCCGCCATCTGTCAGTTATAATGATGGCATTTTATCAGTCTTCTCATGTGTCTGACATCTGCCGCACTGTGCTGGTGTCAGTCTGGATGGTGTGGTAATGGCTTTTGATTCCCACCACACTCTGTTGAGAGGTAGGATGCCACAACAAGCAGCTTTTTTACTGCAACTGAGACAGGCTGGGTGACTGTCATCCAGGATGGCCCTATGATCCCATGGGCTGTGTATCAGTTTGTTGTTCAGTCACTCAATTGTATCCAACTCTTTGCGACCCCATGACCTGCAGCATGCCAGGCTTCCCTATCCTTCAGCATCTCCCAGAGCTTGTCAAATTCATGTCTATCCAGTCAGTGATGCCATCCAACCATCTCATCCTCTGTCATCCCCTTCTCCTCCTGCCTTCAATCTTTCCCAGCATCAGGGTCGTTTCCAGTGAGTTGGCTCTTCTCATCAGGTGGCCAAAGTATTGGAGCTTCAACATCAGTCCTTACCGTGAATATTAAGGATTGATTTCTTTTAGGATTTACTGCCTTGATCTCCTTGCAGATCAATAATCAGCTTCAATTAAAAAAAAACAAAAAGCAAAATTTCCATCAGGACCTTGCCTTTGCTCAGATGAGTTCTCCAGTCAATAGTTGAAAGTTAATTCTGCATCTCTTTCTTTGTGTCCTGGTTCCTAGTCATCTGCTGAAATAAGTAGTTTGCATTTGAAAACCTGAGCTCTGAAATGTGTAGATGGATGGCTATTTATAGACATTTATTTTTAAATGTGTTGAAAAACGAGTAGATGAATGCTTATGAGGCCCATTAGTTAGTTCTGATGTTTTACTATGAAAATGCCAAAGGTTATCAAGGATTTAAGTAATTTCATACTTAGAAATGCTTCACAGCAACTCATTATCCGATATTGACTTCCACATTATAGAAGTATGTGTTTAAGGCATGACAAATTGAGCATCATGAAGTGGATTTGATTTGGCAGATGTCGGGCATCTTGAATAGTCTGATGTAAGTGACCAGTGCCATTGAGACATTCCTGCCCTTCACTCCGCTGCAGCAGTGGTGGGTTTCTGACCATTCCCATCACCCAGCGCCAGCATGTGAGGTTTCAGTGAACAGCACACTGCAGGGTTGTGAGGGGCGACCTAGCCCAGTGCCTGGCACACTGCGCTTCTCCAACCTATATTTGCCAATTCCTTAACCCAGTTTATAGAAATTTCAAGATGAGTGGTAATCTAAATTGTGAAGCCTGGATCGTTTCTCTGGTTGAAAAATATGTTGTTGTTGTGGTTTTAAATATCAAATCCTAGCAAAAATAAAATCCATGAATAGTTTTATTTAGTCTTGAAATATTAAGACTCATGTTGTTATTAAATGTGCAGATAAATTGAACTTCTTTATGTTATCAGCAGATGTTAATTTCCCTAAATCTTTTTGGAGTTATTTGGTTGTATTAACTTTCAGAGGTTAATGTGAAAATGTGAGAATCTTGAGTCTTGAAATCCAGCCAGTCAGTCTTTACTGAGTACCTGCCCTGAGTTAAGAGCTCCAGTCAACATAGGTGCTTTAGGGATTAAAAAAAAAAAAGTGCGCTCCCCAAAATGACTGAGAGAGAAGGCTTCCGCAAAACAACCTACCCACTTTTCCTTCCTGAGGTTATTTAACCCTGGATAGGAGTAGAGGTCTGCGATTAGACTTGGTTCACGTCCTGTACCCCAGGCTACCTGTGTCTGACAGTTTGGGAAAATTCATAACCTTTCTGTGCCTCAGTTTCCCCATCCATAAAATGAAAGCAGCAGGCACCCCTTGGGTTTTGCTGACAGGGTGAGCGGTGAGAGGTGCACACAGGAAACCTGCAGTCCATGCCGACCACTATTTTTAGCTCGGGTGACTGTTGGTGTAGCTTCGGTGACCATCTTCCACTCTCCATTCCTGTGACATACTCAGACAAAAATCAGAGAAGAAGAAATACCGCATGACATCCTTTATATGTGGAATCTAAGAAATGATACAAATGAACTTACAAAACAGGAAGAGACTGAGAGAATGAATTTATGGTTACTGGGGAGAAGGTTGGGGGAAAGGGATAGTTAGAGAGTTTGGAGCGGACGTGTACACACTGCTATGTTATTATTTTAAATGGACAAACAACCAGGACCTACTATATAGCACATGCAACTCTGCTCAATGTTGCATGGCCGACTGGATGGAAGGGGCGTTTAGGCGAGAATGGATGTATGTGGCTGAGTCCCTTTGCTCTCTACCTGAAACTGTCACAGCATTGTTAATCGGGCTATACTCCAATGTAAAATAAAAAGTTAAAAGAAAATATCAGTCTGATGCTGACCGAGAAATGATTCTTGCTTGGTTTTTCAAAGGCTGTGCATGATTTCATCCTTAAGCCCAGGATTACTTTTGAAGGTGACATGATGGGAACAGCGACCAGCACACAGGGTGGCCTTCACACTCTGGCAGGCGGGAAAGCACCTGGCCCCTTCCACCAGCCTCCTTTGTTCTTTGAGGTTTATTTTAGTCCTCTGAGTCTGATACCTAATGGAAGCCTGGCACGTAAAAATAACTCTCATCCGAGTACAGTTGTAAAACAGCTCGCTCTTTGAAAGTGAGAGCGTCGGGGGTGAAGCCTGTGGCCTGATCCTCCCCATTATTTTTAGAGAGAAGCCCACCCTCAGGTGCCCACCCATCCTTCCTGGTCCCTGCCCCCTGGGGTTGATCGAGGCCAGCCGGGAGCGTGACCTGAACTCACACCCCCTGCCCCCCGTCCCCCGCCAGTGCTCCGGCTTCCTCATTTTGGTCTTTTGCCAGACGTCTTCCCTGAAGTCATTACCGGTCATTGACCTCTTCCCCAGAAGAATGCTCGAGAGGTCTCTGAACTTGAAACAATTTCCACATTTGCTTTTACACAGGAGCTTGTTCCCTTGTTTGGGCCGCGTGGGGAAATGACCCTGGCAGCACCAAGTCACGAAGTGCTGGTGGCTTGTCAGGGAAACAGTCTCTGAGAAGAGTTGGTGTGCGCCAGAGCTCATTACCCGGGGCAGCTGGGTTGTTGGTCCTCAAATTAAGTGCGTGGTTGGACCGACAAGAGTGAGTTAATAGGATAGGGAGTCGGAGCCCCAAAGTCAGCTAGGCTGAGATGGGTCTGATTGAGAATCTAAAACCCACTGTTTAAAAAAAATAAAAAATAAACCCACTGTTTCAGCCTCTAGGCTCTAGGCTGTAGCCCCTGCTGCGGGTGGAACCTTCCTGGCACAGCTGTAGGTGAGCGTGGGCGAGGGTGTGTACTGCTCACTGGAGAGATGGGGGTGGAGGAGCCCGGAGGCAGCTGTCACCTGGCCTGCTGAGTCCCCCTCCTGTTATGCTGAGACAAAGGTGGCCCTAGTGGGGGCTGGCTATCATTCACTTTCCACATTGAGACTTGAGCCCACACTGAAGGATAGCGGCAAGCACTCAGACTGGGAATGACTAGTGACGTGTTCAGTTGCCTGGTCTAGTGTGCACCATCCCAGGAGGTGTAGATGTGGGCACTTAAAACCATCCCAGATGCAATGCTGGGTCTCTAACCAGACGTGCTTCATTTTGTGACTCAAGGTTGCACTTTTTTGTTAGTCTGATGGGGCTTATCCTAGGGACAGTTTGTGGCCAGAGACCACAGCCTTTTCTGCCTTGGGAATCCAGGATCCTGAGGCTATTTGTGACCCCTGCCCCACACCCTTGAGGATACACGGGCGGGTTGAGGAGGTCAAAGTTTGGGGCACTGAGACTCTTCCAGGTTATCAGAAGCCTGCAGGTTAAAATGCCTCATCTCTACCTGCTCTGCACAGGCACGTGGGGCTGAGTTGCACGGACAAGAAGGCGCTGGGCACCCAAGTCTCTCAGTTCAGTTCAGTCACTCCGTCGTGTCTGACTCTTTGCGACCCCATGGACTGCAGCACGCCAGGCCTCCCTGTCCATCACCAACTCCGGGAGTTTACTCAAACTCATGTCCATTGAGTCAGTGATGCCATCCAACCATCTCATCCTCTGTCATCCCCTTCTCCTCCTGTCTTCAATCTTCAACCCTTTTCTAAAAGCAGAGCGCGTGAGTTTTGCATTGCAGATGTGATACTTATTTTTAAACGCTGTGTGCGAGCAGTGACGCATCCCCTGCCAGCTAATCTGTGTTGTGTAAAAGCACACAAACCACAAATTATTGTTAAAAGGGAAGAAGTCAAAGAACAGATGCAGTGAACCCCTCGTGTCATGTGACTCGAGGGAAAAACTCTGCAAGAGGCATTTCTGAGCAGCAGCAGAGGGAAGACCCATGTGACTGGAACCAACAGGCAGCAGATTCTGTCCACTTGTCTTCTCTGGGGTAACTGACACCATCCTTTGTCTCTGATTTTCAGGGTACTGATGATGTCCATCTCTGTGTGCATGTATTCCTTATTGCTCTTTCATTAAAATGAGGTGCAATAATTGGCTTGTACCTGCTGAGAGAAAAAAATCAGGAGTATAGAGCTTGCAGTAGCATCACAAAGGGAACAAACATGGGACTTGAGTGGGAGAATCTTACCGGGCCTGCATCTCAGCACTAGGTGATACTAGGCAGGCCTGGTTTACTAAAGTCAGAGACTGTCATATAACCCAACTCCCCTTATATAAAAAAAAAATTGGTATTAAAATCTAAGAGTAGAAATGATACTCCTTGGGCCACTAGTAGGACTATGTTGTGTTTCCATGAATGAAATTTGAGACCTTCTGGATCAAGAAACGAAAAACATGCGTGGGGGGAATTACTTCTCTGTTCAGAGGTCAGGGCTGGTTGGTCTGCACATTCTCCCTGAGGATGAGTGATGCCCTGATGCTCTGGGTGGGAACGGAAGGCTGTGGCCCAGAATCCCTTCTGTCCCTCAGTTTCCCTCATGGGGCTCAGGTTGCTGGAGGGAGGGCGCCTAGGGAGGGACTGCGGAACCCGGGCCCTTCACTTTCCCTCTCCAGATAGTCACAGCCTGGCTCTGCCCGGCCCTGACCCCATCCATTCTCCCAAGAAACTGCTGGTCCAGTGCAGGAGGCAAGCAGGACACAGAGTTTGAAGTTAGCAGCAGGGATGCTAATGAGTCTTGGGGTGAATTGGGTGTCAAGAAAGGCTCCCGGAAGAGCTGATGATAAATGCCAAGATCCAAAGTGCCCACCAGGAGAAGTTAGATGAAGAAGAGGCCCAGAGAACAGAGCTCCTGAGAGGAGGAGAGTGCAGGGGTGTAGAGTAAGAAGGCAAAGTATGGATGGGGTACAGAGAGAAAGTTTCAGGGGAAATGAGCAATAAGTCTGGGCAGGAAGAAAAGGACCCCTTCAAGCAGGCTTTAAGAGGCCACCCAGAGGTTATGCCGAGGGCAGAGGGAATAACAGGAGGGGCCGGAAGACCAAATGAAGCTCTGGATTTTTCATGTGTTGATGGAGCCCCATCCTGAGATGGCAGGTTCCCTCTCCTAGTAGAGAGTGTCTGGAAATGCTTCAGGGGCTGCAACTTCTAGAAAGCCCTGCCTTAGGACATTGTGGGATATTGTTTCATGTTCCATAAGGAGCAGTCTTGTTAACATGCGCCCAGGGCTGTGTTTTCTAGGAGGAAGTTAGGAATCCAGGCCAACACTGAGTGGATGACCCAGTAGCAGAGCAGCTTCGTTCATCCCAGTACATTGTTCTTAAGGTTTTTTTCCCCCAAATAATCATCATCTTCCTCTAAGGTGCCCTTTAGGGCCATATCACAGCACTGGCAAGAGTTGACAGCAAAATTAAGCCTTGGACACAGCATGAGGGGGTTGGAGAGTTTTGCCTAGAGACTCTGGCTCCACCTGAGTCCTTTGGGCCAAGCAGCCCCCACCAATCGTGAGACTCCCCAGTCCTAGATTTATTTTGGGTGGCCTTTGAACTTCATGTTTTGAGTCCTTTTCACTCCAGAAGAACTGTGACTATTTCTGTTGTGAGGTCAAGAAAAGATCTGAGTTCATATATGAGGGACTTCAGGTTTCTGGTTCCATGTAGGAAGACGAGGATGTCTATAGTGGACGTCCTTGATTGGGCATGATTTCCAGGCCCTGAGGTCCTCCTTGGCAACAACTTGGGTATATGTAAAGCCAGATTCATTCTTTAGGGTCCGATCCGGGTCCAGGCATGTTAATTACATGTTGAAGGAAGAAATCCTGGAATGACGAATGAAAGAGTGAATGCATCAATGAATGAATGCCAGTTCCAACCTGAGGTACAATTTTCAAGTTGACGATTTTCACCCCAGTAGTTCTTTCGACCTCCCTCTCTGTCCATCCTTGTGGCCGTCTCCAAGGTGAGTATCCCCTGGGGCAGGGGCACCTGACAGGACTTCTCCAGGCCTGGCCCCTCCTGCTGCCACCTTCTTTCTGCAGCTTGTTACCTCTGCATTTCCCTTGCATCAAAACATAAGTCTGAATCACATCCCCCAGAGCTTGTGAAGACTCAGTTAAGATCTTATTCCCATGGGAAGAGCACCTATGTGGCTTTCCAGGGGTACTATTCTAGCCCAGGGATGGAAAATGGGACAGCCTCTAAGTGATTGTTAATTCTTGCCAGAGCAGCCGTCCTCAGTGACCCTCTACTGAAGGGCCACCTGGGCATCTTTTTAGATGCAGATTCTCTAGCCCCAGTCTGAGTGAGTCTGACTGAGCATGGGCTGCCAGCCAGTGGTCATCATCCCTAACAGAATCCTAGGTGTTTCTGGGTCAAACGAACAGCAGGGTGAACAATGCACGTAGTTCTGGGTGGTGGGGTCCCTGGCTCCATCTGGACTGGCCTGGGAAGAATGCTGGGAAAGAATGAGGGCAGGAGGAGAAGGGGGTGACAGAGGATGAAATGGTTGGATGGCATCACTGACTCAACGGACATGAGTTTGAGCAAACTCCAGGAGATAGTGAAGGACAGGGAAGCCTGGCGTGCTGTAGTTCATGGGGTCGCAAAGAGTTGGACACAACTTAGCGACTGAACGATCACAATGACAACCATGAGAGAAGTGAATGAGAGGTTGCATTGGGTCCTAGATCAGCCCTCCTCGTCCTAGTTCACCTAACTCTGTAGCTTAGAAGTACACATTTTTAAAATGTGGGCACATTATCAGAAATCCATGTATCCCTGTGTGTGCTGGGATTTGTTAGTTGATTCCATTGGTGATTTGGGTGTATCTTTACCTGGTCTCCAGTTACTCAACATGAATACTCCTGTCCCTGGAGACAGCTAAACTTTCTTTTTGAAGCTAATCCTTCCTAATGCCCCAACTGGGACTCCTGATACAGTGTCTTGCTGACTCATTTCTTCTTTTGCCCATGGCTATATTCCTTCAGTGATCGGGTATTATTGAGTGCCTGTTCTGCAGGAACCTGACCACTCCTGGTGATACAGTGAAGCTCAAGGGGCAGGGCCCCCTTTGCAAGTACTCTAAGCAGTCACCGTATTTGTGTGCAGTGAGATGGGAGGGCTAACAGGGCTGGCTTATTGGAGGAACACTGAGGCCTGACAGACTTTGAGGCAAGAGGAGGGCAGGGGGAAACATGTGATTTGCTCATGAGAGAGAAGAGGTGACCCAGAGCTGCCCTGACCCATGGCACCCGGGTCAGAGCCAGGCCTGGTGACCAGCTTTCCTGATGGGATACTGTTACCTGCTCCTCGCCGTGAGATTAGGGGTGGATCTGAAGAATGCTTCCCCTCTTAATGACTCACAAAAGAAGCTGAGAAAGCCATCCTCTAAGTCCTGATGCCTTAACGAACTGAGTTTGTGATATCTTTTCCAATTTTAGTTAAAGACCTCTGACAAAATGTACAATGGTGAGCAGGGAACTCTCTGGGTCTGCCCACAAAGTGTAGAGCACTTGAATGCTGTGATGTCAAGGACCTTCTTCCCTGAAGATAAAAAGGAGGCTTTATAAGATTAGACATCCTGCATCCCTTCTGTGTGGGAGCACGCTGGATGCTGTGTTTCATTAAGGCATGGCTATAAAATTGATGAGTACTCTGGTCATGATTGTCTCTTTCCCAGAGGCCCCAGTCAGACACATTTTCCTAAGTGCATGCTCATGGTCACTTGGGTGGAGCCCACCACCCCCCTTCCACTGACTTCCTCTTGCTTTGTGGTCTGAGAGGGAGGCTGGTAGAATGAGAGTGCCCTGCTGGCTGTGCTGGGAGCTCTCTCTATGACGGGAAGGGCCACAGGACTGGGGGAGGGGTGGGGAGAGTGGGCAGGGAGCCTCCTTGCTGTTGCTCCAATGCAGAGGAGCACCTTATACATCAATGAGAGTCTCAGGACACACAGCTTTGTATAGTATCTTTGACTGACATTCCTGCCCAGAAATGCAGGCTTGTTCGCGGAGGATGGGAGCTCTCTTTTCTCTGAGAAATCTTTAAGAAACTTCTCCAAAAGGTGTAGTGTGTTGCCCACACGCAGCACATTCTGCCTCAGACCCATTTATCTAGGTACTATGCCTCACCAGCTGTTTTTCATTTGGTATCAGGAAACTGAGTTGCCCTGGTTTTCCAGTGCAAGGGCTATCTGAATGATAAAGATTTTCTAGGAAGGAGGGGTTATCATTATTATCATTGTTATTAAAAGCTCATCATCCCCTCCCTTTAGAATTTTGAAAGAAAGTGTTACTCAGTCTGACTCTTTGTGACCGCGTGGACTGTAGCCCACCAGGCTCCTCTGTCCATGGGATTCTCCAGGCAAGAATACTGGAATGGGTTGCCATTCCCTTCTCCAGGGGATCTTCCCGATCCAGGGTTAGAATCTGGGGCTCCTGCATTGCAGGCAGATTCTTTACCATCTGAGCTACCAGGGAAGCCCCTAAGCTTTTCTGATTACTGGCATGGCCCTTGGAAGGAAGCAGGGAGGACGGGGACTTGCTGAGAGATGGGGGGACATTTTGGTTATAGGAAGGGAGGCCTCATGCTTGGGATTAATAGTAAGCAGTAATTAATAGTAATGTTTGGGATTAATAACTCCATGACTTCTGAAACTTCCAGGACTCTGGACCAGTTTTGCAGAGACTGTGGGGAAGAAATAGAGGTGGAGAGGCAGTCTGTCATTGGATAGGCCTGGTTCAGATCCCCATTCTCCCTCTCCTGGTTGGGTGATGGCATCCTCTCTGAGTTCCAGCTGCTTCTTCCCTAGACTGGGACTTATACCCTCTGTCTCGAAGCCATGATGCCCCCAGAATCCAGAAGGGAGAGGGAAACTTCCCCTGGGGAAGGGAGCTGTGAGCATTAGAAGGATTGGAACCCAGGGGACTGCAGTGAACTCCCCCTCACCTGTACAAGGTTGTCACAAGACCTGCCCCGACACATGACACATGGAGCACCTGGCCCTTCGCAGGTGTTTATAAATGACAGCCATTGTTTATCACCTTGTAAATCTTGAGTTCTTAGTGCTGTTTTATAAGATTTGTGTTTTTTTTTCTTCCCCCAGCATCATATTTCTTTAAGTGAGCCCAGTTTTGCTCCAGAGTAAGAGCTCAGTTCTAGAAAGAAATGCTCACTTTTGGGAATCATTGCCTGCACATTGCCTTTTCTAGGTCGGATGCCATGAGTGTTGGCTTTGCCCTTCGGAACAGTCCTGTTGGGAGGTTGACACTGAGGGTGTTTTTGGTTTATGTTTTTGGATTGTTGTTTTGTTACTGAGATTACCAAATTTCCCAAGCTGGATTCATGCCTGAGGCTGTGGTTGGAGATTTGTGGGAGTCTTCTGTCACTTGTCTGTTGTGCCAGCTGCTGGCCAAACATGTACTCAGTCTCTTGAGTTCTGTCTGGCTCTCCTCACAGCTCCTCCAGCCCTGCAGTCCTTGATCATGAGCCTGCCCCAGAATCACCTGTTCAGACATTTGGGCTGTCTCCAGGTAACTCCTCTTGGGGTAGCTATTCATAGCAAAGGGGAAAGCGGTAACTTTGCAGTGGAAACACGTGCAGACAGCACCATGTGGGACATAGCAGCCTCAAGTATCTTCTGATACAATTCCCCCCCGGAAGGGTACAACCTCAGTTCTGTGGCATTTTTGCCAAAATGCATGATCTGAATTTAATCACAAGGAGACAATGAACAAACCCAAATTGAGAGACTTTCTACAGATAACCGGCCAGTACTCTTAAATCTGTCAAAGACTGTCACAGGTTGGTGTGGACCCAAAGAGCATGATGCATTGTGGGCTCCTGAACTGGAGCAGGAAAGAACCTTAGTGGACACTTGGCAAAATGTGAATATGGTCTGTAAAGTACTATAATTAAAAGTTAATAGTATTGGGTCACTTAAGGCCCTGATTTAGATAATTACACTGTGTTTCGTAAGGTATTAACTTTGGGAGAAGCTGCATGAAAGGTCCTGGCATCTTTTTCACAACAGGGTGTGGAGTAAAGTGCTTGCAGTTTGGAGCTGGAAAGGCCTGGTCTGGGTTCAGATCTTGCCTCTGATAACTATTAGCTGAGCGACACAAGACAGGTTGCATTTCCTGTGTGAGCCTCTGTTTCCTCATCCGCCCCCCCACTGGAGTTTCTCTGAGGATAAATGCATGTGCAATCCACAGTGTGTAACATTCCCTTCCCTAGTGATAAAGAAGGGATTTTTCTTCTTTCCTGCCTTCCAGCCTTTCCCTGACCTGCCCTTTATCTCTTGTCGTCCTCCACCGTGCACCTTCTGATGTGGTATTTTCAGAAACCTACACATGCATTTACACCCAAAGTCTAGAAAGCAGTTTGTTGTTGTTGTTCAGTCGCTATGTTGTGTCCAACTGTTTTCAACCCTGTGGACTGCAGCATGCCAGTCTCCGGGGTTTGCTCAAACTCATGTCCATCGAAGTCAACGTTACCATCTATCCATCTCATCCTCTGTCACCTCCTTCTCCTCCTGCCTCAGTCTTTCCCAGCATCAGGGTCTTTTCCATTAGGTGGCCAAAGTATTGGAGCTTCAGCCTCAGCATCAGTCCCTCCAATGAATATTCAGGGTTGATTTCCTTTAGGATTGACTAGTTTGATCTTCTCACAGTCCAAGGGACTCTCAAGAGTCTTCTCCAGCACCACAGCTCAAAAGCATCAATTCCCAGGTTGTTGATATGAGAAACTCTCTGACTGGCTCTTGCTGTATGAAGCCTGAGGCAGGATTGAGTCCTGGTCCATTCTGCTTCAGCAGCCCTTTTGCCATCTCAGGCATCCTTTAGGATTCTGTCAAAGCCTTCTAGACCCTAGGCCAGCAGCATTGGCATTACCTGAGAGTTTGTCATGAATGCAGAGTCTGAGGCCCCACCCCAGACCCAGGGACTCAGAATCTTGCATTTTACCAGGTGATTTGAGATTCAAAAAATCCTCTCCTCGAGGACTTGACATAAAAGGACTTGACTTGCAGGAGAGCAATGTCTCCTTGTCTGTATCTACATAGGGGGCTAGATGAGAGTTGATGTGAGAGCTGAGAAATGTGAGCTCAGAGTAGAAAAGTCTTCAAAATACATCATTCCAGGCCCATCCTTGTGCGGAATTCTCTCCCCTAAAGATTTTAGAGGCCTGAGGCCCTGCCAACAGCCTGGGATTCCAACTGGGGCCTCTACATGGGATTGCCTGGCCAGGGTCTTGCCTGGAAGGGATTGTTTGTTTTCTGTGGGACTTGGGTTTCTTGTTCTGTTTACTCGCCTGTGCCAAACAAGCCTGGAGCCTCCACACACAGGCTGGTGGCATCCAGCTGTGGAGGGTGCCCACAGGAAACAGACTGCAGCCCAGGCTGCTTCTAAGTGACAGAGGCTTTGTGGCAGACCGGATTCCTCTCCACTGGACTCAGGCGCTGTGCAGGCTGTCTTTTAAATGAAGTTAGCCTTTGTTGGATGATCCAGCTTTAAATGCCTTTAAGTTTAACCACCACTAGGCTCTACGAGCTGAGACCACCACCAGCCCCATTTTGTAGCCTTGGACTCTGGGACTTAGAAAGGCTAATAGGAGCCTAAGATCATGTGGTGTGTAAGTGGAGCTGATATTTGAACCCAGAGCTTCCTTCAAGCCCAGTTCTTGAACCTTGTGTTGTACTGGCCCAGGTTCCCTTCAGTGCCTAAAGCAGGACGGCCATCCGAGTGCCCTCTCATACACAGCGTGGAGGTGGTGATCCTGCAGTGTCCTTCCTGTCTTTTTGTGCTTGCCCTGGGTGGACCGCTTGTCAGGACCACATGTCCAGTGGGGCTGGACATGCTGACGGTCACTCTTGGCACACGGGACAGATATTGGGTTTTGGTTATACAACTGCAATTCCCAGAGAAGGAAGAGTGGCGGGCTGGGGGACCAGGCAGAATGTAGGGCAGTCAGTGCTCGGCTCCTGGAGGCAGGGCTGGGCCAGCGTCCAGGCTCCGCACAGTGGCTTTAAATGTGGCCACTTCAACAAGGTCTGGGGCAGTCAGAGGGTGGGCTGCACCGGGGCAGGGAGCAGCTCAGGGAAGCGCCACGGGTCGAGGCTGTGCTATGCAGTCGCTGTTCCCGTTCTACAGTCAGTTTCCTTCCGTTTCTTCCCCCTTTCTAACAGATGAGCAGAGGAAAGCGGAAAACCATCAGAAATTCTAAATTAATACCCAGCCAGTTTGGCTCATCCTTTCTCCAAGACTCCAGTGAGGGATAGAGCCTGGTGTTTTTAAAAATCTGGTTCTCTTTCAGATGCAACTGAAAGGCTCAGAGGTAATTAGCTGTTCTAGAAAGACTATATCATCACCTTAAAAAGCTGCCTCGTGGGAGTAGCCATTATCTGTACTGGGATGGGAACATGGCAATAAAAATAGACTGTGGACCCTCCTCTGCAGGAGCTGAAGAAAACCAGCCTATTGGTTTAAGGAAAATTAGGCAGTGGGCCAAAAGTCACCACTCTCTCACTTTTTAATTTGAAAAAAATCTCACAAAATGAGCACATTTTACTATGAAAATTTAGAGGAGTCAGAAAAGCACAAATAATAAAGAAAAATCACCCTTAATACCACCATTTGGATGAACTGTTCTGAGCATTTTGGCAAATACACCTCCGATCTCCGTTCCTTTTGTTCATGAATGAATGTTTATTTGTACGGAATTGGGATCATGCTAATGTGCAGTGTTATAAAGCACTTTTTTCCCCCTCAGTACTGTTTCAGTCTTTCCCTCATGTTATTAAGTGCTCTTTTTAGTAGTGAAATGGCTGTGTTAGGTAAAGGCATCATAATTCATCTAAGGATAGCAGCAACCAGGATAAGGATGACCCTGAGTAGGATGTGTATAGAACTTGCTTTGTGCTGGGCACTATTCTGAGCTCTGTTCTGTTAACTCACTTTATCATCACACAGTGCTGTGAGATAGGTACTCTCGTTATTCCCATTTAACCTTTGTTGTTTGGTGTTTAAGCTTTTCCTTTTAAAAATATATGTTTTAAACAACTCTGTACTAAGCATACATATTTAAGCACACTCTTGGTTACCTGTAGGTTGCTGCTGGGTCAAAGAGTCTGCATATTTTAAAGCTCTGATGCCTGTTGCCCATCATCCTAGAATGAGTCTCCACTCTCTGTCCCATCTCCTCTTCCCACTCGTTTGGTCTGGAGCCAACGAATTGGCTCTTCACATCAGGTGGCCAAAGTAATGGAGCTTCAGCATCAGCAAATGTCTATTGATACCTTCCTGGGCACCAGAACCCATGCTGGACACTGTAGGTGTACTGATGAATGAATCATGGCTCTTTAATCTCAGGAACTGGTGGGAAGACCATCTTGGAATGGTTATTGACTGGGTGAAAGGTTAGCTGTACATAGAGCCAGGAACAGTGGTTCAAGCTCATTTCTGTTCCCACCAGCGGCCTGTATACACAAATTACCTCTCTGTCTCTCAACTATGCTGATTCTCAGCAGGGAAAGGGTTAGCTGTGCCTGGTGGCCTGGTCCTCAAGGCAGTGCAAGGTGGGTAGGGGAGAGGGATGGCAACTGAACATGACACACAGACATCATGCTTCATTAGGAACTAAAGCCGAGAACAGGGTGGTAATGGTGTGAGCTTCTATCATTCACTTCTGTGCTCTTAGGAGATAAACAATGGGAAAAAATTAACAGTCTTGGACTCCAAAGACTGCTCTCCTTTGAAAACTGTATCGTATGTAAGTCACTGCCCCATGATTATCTTGCAATGAGGAAGACATGTCCCATATTTCACATGGGAGGCAGGGAGTGGCCTGCAGAATATTTCTGGCCTCTCTTGAGTTTTGCAAGGGGGTTCAAGTTTCATGGGCAATGTGGCCCTTCGATTCTGGGTTCTAGTGCTGTGTGGGGAAGTGTGAAGGCATTTGTCTCATTTGATTTAGAAAACTGAGCTGCAGGTGGAAAGCATGTGATGTGACTCTTTTCCCCCAAATGATGTGACTTTCACATGTTTTACTTTTGAAAATGGTTAACAAATTCCCGAAGTGAATTTATCAGGTGATTTTATCAGGATGGCAGAGTATATAGCACTTGGAAACCAGTTTTCCAGCTATTTTTTATAGGTTTAACACCTGCAAAGTGGCATTTTCTGCAAAGATGCGACAAGGATAGCAAAGAGTGTAAAGACAAAATTCCATAGAAACTCTTTCTCAGACTCTGGGGTAATGGGGCCACTGACCTAAATAAGAGCAGGAATCCTCCAATACAATGAGCTCACACTGCCAAGATGGGCTGAATTGAGGCCGTGACATCCTCCACTCACATGCCGGTCCCATGTGCATTCAAGCCCCAGACGACAAGCATGCTGCTGTCTAGAGACAGCCAGGCTGCCCCAGACCCTCCCAGAGAGGGTTTCTGGCTCCAGGACCCTGGCTGAAGGCTGGGTGATAACAAGGCTGTGTCCCTGGATAGAGACACTAAGGAACAGACTTTTATCATAAGAATCCCAGGAAATGAGCAGACCTCGTCAGGCTCCAGGGCTGGGTCGGAGAGAACTGTTCTTGGTGGACTATCCAGGAAACAGCACAGAGTCAAAATACAGTGCTGCATGTGGGACCGTGGCGTTTAGTTTTCTGCAAGCACAGTTTAAAAAAAGTAAGACAGAACAGGTGGCATTAATTTTAATTTAGCCCAGTAGATCCAAAATAGTAACATTCAACTTTTATGTACATAATCAACATAAAAATTACCAATGAAATAGTTTACCTTCTATTTGTGTGCTCTTCAAAATCCAGTGTGTTTTACCCTTAGCGGCACATCTCACTTCATAACCATCACATTTCAAGTGCCCGGGAGCAGTGTGTGGCTCATGACTACTGTCTTGGACAGTGCAGGTCTAGAACCTGTATCACTCAGCATCTTATGAGTGAGGCCGAAAGGCCGCTAGGATGTGGTCTGGGCCTGTAACGATCACTGTAGCATTTGGTGTCGAGTCTTTCATAGCATTCTCCTGCCACGGGGGAAAAAAAAAGCTTTCAACCTTAATAACTTAAACCGTAGATTGTAATACTTTCCATTTTCATAGGGCTTTTCCATTACAGGATACTTTAGTATGCTCTCCTAAAACTGTGAGAGAGGCCAGGCAGGAACCATTCCTTTGGCACATGTTTGTTAAGGGTATGCTGGGGGCTGGGTCCTGATTGGCAGGCAACTCCTGCCTTCTTGGAGCTCAGATTCCAGTGGAGAGAAAAAGCATCATGCATCGCTGTAGTTAGAACTGTCGTGGGTATGAGCAGGGGCTATGGAAGCACAAAAGAAACACTTCTAATTCTGCCCAAGATGTCAGGGGAGCACTTGAGAGGCGAGAGATTTGAGCAGAAAGATGGAATGATATCTTTGCTAGGAAGATAAACTGGAGTGAAAGGAAGATGCATTCTGAATGTCATCCATTTGGGTTAGAACTTCTGAACCTGGAATGTCCATTTTACAGCCCAGACAGGTGGCAGGTTAGGTCACCTGCTTGAAATCCTACTAGATGTCCATAGGCGATAGATTCTGGGAGAGTTCTGATTAGCTAGTTCTGGAGCAGCTTTTCATCTAAAATGTGTCCCTGGATATGGTCTTTAGGAAGGAAGGAAGGAAGTGGTGGGAAGAGCCCTGCCCTGAAACTTAATGATCAGCTGACCTCCATTCCATTGTCCTTTTCTGCCTTCAGCTACCTTTTTTTCTTTTTATTTGGTACGAGAACATTTTGTATACAATTCTCTAAGATCGCTCTGTTAAAAAGTGAAGTCGCTCAGTTGTGTCCAACTCTTTGGACTGTAGACTGCAGGCTCCTCCGTCCATGGGATTTTTCAGCAAGAATACTGGAGCGGGTTGCTATTTCCTTCTCCAGGGGATCTTCCTGACCCAGGGATGGAACCTGGGTGTCCCACATTGCAGGCAGACTCTTTACTGTCTGAGCCACCAGGGAATCCCTTCCCTCTGTTAAAGTTCATGCTTTAAGAGCTGTTTGCAGTATTTCTGTTGTAGTTACTGGGTAGTCCTGGGGGAGACAGCACCATTTCTGGATGTTTCCATTCCCAAGTGAACCGACCACCCATCTGGAATTTCAGTGCAAGGATTTTAATACACAAGGAGCTGGGTTCTTGCCTTTTGTCCATACAAGGCCGTTGGCCACCACTAAGGCAAGATAGAGCACCCACAGGCCTGCCTGGGGCCTGCTGCCCTCCAGGAATGGTGAGCCTCCTCTGCACTCAGCAGTTTTTATTTTTATCTCATCAGCGTGTTCCTCCTTTTAAAGTGTGAATCCTAGTGACCCGAATGAGCTGTCTGTCTGGGCCTGGGCCAGCAGGCCTAGGTTACTCCAGTTCAGAGGCGGCCCTGGTCTGGGGTGGCAGGGATGGGGGTTCCCAGTGTGACTGCATGGGGCGGGGCAGGGAGCCAAAGTGGCCTGACAGACGGACAAGTTTTCAAACTAGGAGAAGGTTAATCTTGAAGTAAACCAGACCCTGTATTCCCCTCTCCCTCATCCCCTTCGTAACAGCCCTTTTAAAAGAACAAGCAAAGTTTGCAAAATTCCGATGTTAATATTTAGAAACACAAAATCAAGTAGGCATACCTCTTCCAGTTTGGTTGTGGGTGGATTTCAGGCCTGTTGCCTTTGGCATCCACACATGAGGCTCTGCTGAGATTTCATCCATGCTGATGCATCAGAACAGCATGATTTCATACTTAGAGGTTGGGCACAGGAGTTGGGGGGTTGCTCTTTCCCTGGAATTGAGTGACGGCTGCCCCAGGCTCACAGGGCAGGATGTGGTGAAGTTTTAGAAACAGGAAGACAGAAGGCCTGCCCCACCCCACTGCTGGCTCATGAAGCTGGCATGAGTCAGAGGGAAGAAATGTAATATTTGTGGGCCCCCTATGCTATACCATGGAGAAGGAAATGGCAACCCATTCCAGTATTCTTGCCTGGGAAATCCCATGGCCAGAGGAGCCTGGCGGGCTACAGTCCATGGGGTTGCAAAGAGTCGGACACAACTGAGTGACTAACACACACGCTGTACCAGGACCTGTGTTAAGTGCTTTTCCTCTGTAGACAGACAGACAGACAGACAGACAGACACACACACACACACACACACACACACCTGTGTTAAGTGCTTTTCCTCTGTAGGCGCATGAGTCCCGCACAGTTGTTCTGTGGGCTTATCATTATAGAGGTAGTTTTGCTTCCTGGTAATTGGACCAGCAGCATCACCTGGGAACTTGTTAGAAATGCAGGTTCTCAGGCCCTACTCATGCTTTTCAGAATGAGGACTCTGGAGAGGGGCCAAGGCATCTGTGTTTTAACAAGCCCTCCAGGCAAGCCCGATGCACTCTAAAGCTTGGAAGCCTCTACTCCAGGGGTTAAAAACACAGGCCCAGAGCTAATCTGGGCTCAGACCTCAGGCATGTGGCTTTTGGCAAGTCGGGCAACCACTCTGCTTTGGTGTTCTCCCCTGTAGATTGGAGGTGTGAATAGCACCCACCTCACGGGGCTGTGCGGATTACATTAAGGAGTATATGGTGAAACTAGGGCAGTGCTGGCGCGTGGTGAGCACACCGTAAGTATTTGGTCTCCTTCACTCAGAGTCGGCCGGCTTTGATCCCAGGTCTGCTGGACCTCAAAGCCATCTACTCATTTTATGGGACCAGCCGTCCCTTAGAAATCAAATTCAATTAGCCGTCACCATGTCTCAAACACTGTAGGCTGCTCTGTAGGCCTGCTGGCCGGGTGGGTCTCCTCTCTCCCTGCCAGCTCTAGTTCCTTAGTAGGAGCTGCTTGACCAGGGAGAGAAAGATTTTAAGACCAAGGCCGAGTTTAGCGTGTGGCTGCCTTTATTGATTAGTGTGTATGATACACGTGGGGTTCTTTCCTCTTGCTGTTGCCGGTTATCAGGCAACTTAGTGTGAATTTCTGAGCCGTTCTGTCACTGGGCTTTAAAGGAAGGCTATTAAGAGGGACTGCTTAATGTGGCAAGCCGGAGGAGTTGTGTGGGCTGTACATGTTCAGGGTGGGTCGGCAGGAGGCTGCGTGTGGTTTGTGGGCCTTGCCTGGCCCAGGAATTGGTCTGGTGCTGTTGCTTTTGGGAAATGTGGGTGGCGGTAGCCACGGGAAAGGGCTGGTTGAGAATCAGTATTTTCTGAATCCTGGCCACATATCTTTCCATTTTATCATGATTAATAGGGGCTTTTAGTCCCATTTTGCAGCTATGGGAAGGACTGCCATAACGAAGTACCATAGAATGCGCAAATTAAACAACAGAATCTGTTTCCTCATGGTTCTGAGAAGTAAAAATCTGAGATCAAAGTGTCAGCAAAGTTGACTTCTGAGGCTCCTCTCTGAGGCTTGTAGATGACTATTGTGTCTTCACATGGTCTTTCCTCTATACTCAGCTGAGTCTAAATTTCCTCTTTTTTTTTTTTTTTTTTTAAGGACACCTGTCATATTTTATTAGGCTTCCCAAGTGGCGTAGTGGTAAAGAATCCACCTGCCAATGCAGGAGATGCAAGAGATGCAGGTTTCATTCCTGGGTTAGGAAGATCTCATGGAGAAGGAAATGACAACTCATTCCAGTATTCTTGCCTGGGAAATCCTATGGATGAGGTGCCTGGCAGGCTGAAGTTGTGTTTTATTAGGGCCACTCTATTGGCTTCATTTTAACTTTACCTTTTTAAAGACCATTCTTGATTACAGTCACATTCTGAAGTCCTAGGGATTAGGACTTTGGCATATGGATTTGGGTGGGGTGGGATACTATTCAACACCTGGCCATGACACCTGGCCTCAGATATCCACGTGGGTCTTTCAGAAGAGGGAATGCCATGACAGGTTGGCCCTGAGGTGACTGAGTTCACTGAGGACAAAGAGGAGGGAGGAAGGGAGGGGCTGAGGCATCATGTGGACAGTGAGGGTTTTCCAAGCAGAGGGGTAGTTGGAGGGCTGGCCAGGGGGTGGGGGCATGGAGGGAAGGGAGGGCCCCAGTTTCAGGAGGTGATTGGTTGTAACAGTGCAGGCAAGTGACAGTGAGGGTTCAGAAATAGGTTGGATCTTGAAGAAAATGTCAACATTTTTACTGATAGATTTTTGAATGACTTGAATATGAGGAAAGATAAACTAGTTTCCTAGTTTCCTGAGACTATAGCATTTTGCAAAGATGATATTTCTGCCAAAGTCAGTGCCTAGAGTGTTTAATGATTCCAATTAAATCCCACTGGGCTTTTGGGAAGATGACAGAATGAGTCTAAGATTCTTTTGAAAGGATAAACAGCTGAGAATAGTCAAGACATTTTTTTCATGAAGCGGGGGGTAATGATATCCCTTCTAGTTTGTTGCCTGCACACTGCCCAGAGTGATCTTTTTAAAACATGAGTCAGGTCCCATCTGATGGTGTCATGCAGTCACACAGAGTGGAATCTCCCTCTGTACTGGGACCTGTAGGCCCTCAATGACTGGCTTCCCGAACCTTGCCTCCCGCCACCTTCTCACTCACTAAAGCTCCAGTCACACTGGCTTCCTCCTTGTCCTGGAGAACACCCCACCTTCAGGTTCACTGCTGCCTGCACACAGAACTGTTTCTTTCTGGTCTGGACTGTCTCCTGCCTCACTCTTTCTTTCAACTCAGGTTTATGCTCAAAAAGCACCTCCTCTTCCAGGGAGCCTTCCCTGATCACCCTGTCTAAACCACTCTCTCTCCTATCATTCACTCTCCTCTGCTTTTACCTGGATTATGCACTTTATTTACAGCGAGGTGGGCTCTAATCCACACTGCCTGCATTATCGTCCAGCTTTGCCCCTTATTGCTATGTGGCCACCTGGGTGTCAGTTTTCCTCATCTGTAAAATGGGAATGACACTGCCTATGTCAGGTACTATTGGGAGGATTAGATTTGACACATAAAGTGCCCAACAGCCAAGTACTCTCTGGCTGGCACACAGAGTAAGTATTCAGCAAATGTTATTATTACTTGTTCAATGTAGATTCCCCCAAAAGAAAGGGAAAGCAGACAGAGGACCGCTTTGCCTGGTTCACTGGTGTGTATTCGTTGCCCAGAACTGTGCTTGGCACACAGTAGGGGCTTGATAAATGTTTGTTGAGTGAATACATGAAAGCATGATGGTAAAACTATTATAAATGCACAGTAATTAAAAGTGTTTGGTGTATGAGTAGAGACAAAGATTAAAGGAATACAAAGATAAAGGAATACAATAATATCTCAAAGCCAATCCTAGTGTTTATGAGAATTTAAAATGGGATGATGGAACATCACAAATCAGAGGGTAGAAAGGATGGATTATTTAGTAAGCGATTACTTACTAATGCAAATAATTACATCCTCTCCCACAGCATACACCAGAATAAATTCCAATTTGATGTTTCGAGTTAAACCATAGAAAAATAAGAGAATATATGAGATTATCTTATTTTCTAGGTAAGAGTTGGTTTTCTAAGACAAAGCACTGGGGAAAATAGACAAGTGGCTTGGACTGTTTCTACAAATCAATTTCTGTGTATCATAAGTATTAAAAAAAAAAGTTTATAGTCAATGTAGAAAAACTGCCATATATAACAGAAAAAAGTCCTTTACTATATAAATTGTTGCTTATGTAAATCTGTAGGGGAAAAACATTAATATCTCAGTAGAAAAATTATCCAAAGAGAAGACATAGATCATGCACAGAAGAAGTACAGGCAGGCATGGGCGGGGGGGGGGGGGGGGGGGAGATATTTAACTTATTGGTAATCAAATAAATGCAAAGTAAAGTGAGATAGCATTTTTTTCCACTCAGGTTACCCAGCAGGGGTTGTGTTGAGAAAGGTACTTTTCTAAATTGCTGGTAAGAGTATACCTGGGTAAAACTTCTCTGGCACAAAGTTTGAAGATTCTTAACTATATATATACCTTTTGACCTGGTAAAGTCAACTCTAGAAGTCTAACCTAAGGAAATAAGTAGAAATGCATCTGATATATGTAATAATAAAGATAGTCATTTTTCATAAATAATAAAAATATGGAAAAGATCTACATATCCAACAATAGAGGGAATAGTGAGTTATGATACATATACACAGGAAATATCATCCAGACTTTAAAAATATTTTTTCTAAGGTTATTTATATATACATTCTTAACCAGGACCTTTTTTCATCATGCTCATTAATGTCCCATTGGCCAAAGCACATCATATGACCAAGCCATTGACTCAGGGAAAGCAGACCACACGAGAGGTGACTACTGATAACCACTGGCATAACCATCTACCACATATATTCATGATTGCAGTTCGTAAACATGAGACACTTAGAGACACATGCACATATGGAAATATGACAGAATGTTATCAGTGGTTATTCTCTAATATCTTATTCTGTATATTTTCAAAATTTCCCCTAATGAGTATCTATTTTATTGTCATAAGTAAAAAATATATGTTAATTTTAAAAGAATGGCTGTGGGTTTGGAGATATTAATATATGATAAAGGGCAGATTCAGGAGAATTATTAGATGAATAGAATTAACTGGTGTTGGTGACATTTTAGATGATGGATGAGGCTGAGAGTAGGTGGGTTCAAGAATAATATAGCTCAGGCCTTGATTGGATGGTGTCCAAGTTGGAGGAAGGGATGTAGGATATCTTTGTTATGATATCCTTTGTGGGGGGAAATCTCCTCTAAGAAGTTGAATTTGAGGTCCCTCTGTCGCATTGTAGTTAAGAGTCCAGAAGATAATGGAAATATAGAGCTGGAGTTCAGAAGAGAAGTGTGGGGGCTGGAGAAAGGCATGTCTGTTTGAATTACTGGTCATCACTGTGAGAGAGAAAATATGATTGAATTCTTGAGCTCACTAATATTTAAGGACTTGGCAAAAGCAGTGCCAGACCAGTTCTAACTGGTATCTCTGACACTTCTTCCTTATCCTTTCCTGCCCCAGGCTGAATAACCCCATCCCACCCCCATCGGCTGAGGTCTCAGCACTCTGTTCTTCTCTTTTGGAGCACTCGACTTGTTTGTAATTAAGTGACCACTTGTGTAATTAATTGATCAGTGTAGATGCCCCCACTGGATTGTCAGCTGCATGAGAGCGAGGCAGGGTCTGTCTTGTCCACTGTTGTTAATCAGGGTTGCCTGACATAGGTTTTCCAGGAGGATGAGTGAGTGAAAACAGCAAGCAACCCAAAGAGATAATGGATAAGAAAGATTCAGAGATAATGGATAAGAAAGATTCAGAGAAGGTACAGGGGGCCCAGGAGAGTTTCAGGAGAAAAGTTTCAAGGAGAGAGCAGACACCAGGTGCCCGTGATGGTAAGAGATGGAAAAAGAAATCAATGGAGAAAGCAGTGTTCGAGTCGGGGTGCAGTCAGGTCCTGGGGGAAGGGAATGTGATCAGTCATTCGAGCAAAGGTGGACTGTTTGGTCTTGGAAAAGAGGACTGGAAGATCTGAGTGGAAGGATAGTAAGGAGGGAGGGACAAATACAATTTGTCCCTTAGCATCCATGGGACATTGGTTCCAGGAAACCCCATGGATTTCAAAATTCAAGGGTGCTCAAATCTCTTATATTAAATGGCCTAGCACAATGGCTACAGTTGGTCATCGTATCCACAGATACTGGGATTCTCTCAGAGCACTCCTCCTCAAGTCTGGTCTGGAGATCTTAGATGTGAACCATGTGAAGTTGGCTGTGATGAAATCTTTATGAAAGTGGCATTCTTAGCTATTATACGCTAATTCAGGAGTTCTCAAAGTATGGGTCCCAGTCTGGCAACTCCCTCTCCTGGGAACTTGTTAGAAAGGCAAATTCATATTTAAGTAGAAGACCCTGGGGTAGCGCTCAGCAATCCATTTAAACAGCCCTCCAGATGATGCTCACTAAAGCTCGAGAACCACTGCCCTAACCCCAAAACTACAAGCAAGTGGTTGTTGGATATTAACTTGCTCCCCTGACATTTATGCAGGAGCCAGCAACAAAACAACTCCAAGAGCAGGGATGTCCGTTTTCTTACTGCCTTCTTTCTGGAAGAATTTTTGAAGTTGTCAGCTCAAAACTTGCTTTGGAATTCCCAGAGGTTGGGGAATTAGGCTGATAAGATAGAGGCCCCTGTCTTGCAGAGGCTTCTTCCCTGTTGCATGATCAGCAGTTTTTGCTGGGATTCCAGGCAGCTTTCCTGGCCTGACTCTGAGCACGAGTTTCTGAGCCAGCCAGTTAGAGAAGTGGGGGTGGGGAAGGGGAGCCTCCTGGGCCTCCCTGAATTTGCTATTTTAAATTGAAGACAGTGAAGGACCCCAGGGGTTACAGACTAGAGGATAAGGTTTCACACCAAGCAGCTGGAATTCATAGCCACAATGTCTGGGACCTGTAGCTTTGAAAACTTGGTGAGATGCTGTTGCTTAACAAAACCCAGCCTCAGCCCACTGGCCTCTATCCTCGCCAGGGCTCAGCACCATTCTGGGTCACCAAGCTCCTGCTGCACTTTGGGATTCCCCAGAGATGAGAGCTAGGCAGCCCTGATTACTGCTGTTACTTTCAAGAGGCTTGACTTAGCTGCAGCTTGCTGTGTGGATGCTCAGCAGCAAATGTTAATTGCTGGAGGTGTAGAGTGGATTTTTTCCTCTTTGTAACTCAGAGGGACAGATATCCAGACACCAGCCAGATTCCCACATATTTGAAGGTGACCCCACAAACCAGGGGTTGAGATCTCCCAGATGACCAAGCCTCTCAGCAAAGAGTAAGTGCCCATTTGCCCCTGCAGTGGGGTGCCTACTGGCATTCTGAAAGCCTGTGGACACGATGTTTTGGAGGCTTTGCTGCCTGGGATTTGTGTTCCAGTCTGTTCTGCATTGTTGAGCACGGTGTCATGGGTAGATTCTGAGGAGCTGGAACCTACCCTGTCCCCTGCTGGGACTATTCATGGAGGGAGGCGAGAGCAGGTAAGTACCTCCACTGTCCCTGGGACCTCCCTTTCCCCTCCGGGAAGAACTCTGGGCCTCCCTGCAGAGCACAGACTTGTGTCCAGCCTGAGTTCTTTCTCATTTTGCACACTTGTAAAGGTAAATCTTCCTCTGCTACCAAAATCACAGGAAAGATGGGAGCACTTGGTTCTGGTTCTAGTTTATTCATATAATTTTGAGAAAATGACTACATCCAAATACTTTCTTTTTTCTCTCTATGAGTGGGCTTTAGTCGTACTTTTTTCCCCACCAGTGGGCCTCTATGTAAAATGTTGGGGGCAAAATATTGAAAATAATTATTTATTAAGAGTATTTGGAAACCTAAAATTCCTGTACCGACTGCTCTAGTGTCTCCAGAGGAAAATATCCAGTTAACAAAGGAGAGGAAGGAGAGAGATGATTCCAGAACTTCAGTTAAGTGCCAGAGGTCTGAGTGCTCATTGTACAGGGCTGCTAAAGCTCTTGTGGGCCTTCCAGTGTCACTCATAGGTGCTGGAACACATTTCCCAGGACTGACACACGCCCCCCTGTCATTCACTAGTTCTGATGAAAGAAGAGTTGAAAATGGCCATTAAAATGGTGGTCAAATAAATGTAAATTTTAGTAGCATAACAGCACCTTTCCCACCTATTGGATGAGGGAGGATGTGCAGAAACTACCCAGCACAGGGGAGTGGGTTGTAGAACTACTGGTGGAAGTCTAAATCTGCCAAGCAATTTTGCAAAACTTATTTAAAATCTTAAAAATTCATATAGCCCTTGACCTCCTGGAAATTTTTTGTTTGAAACAAAGCTATGCAGAAAGTAGTATGTTCCAAGTTTTTCACCAAAATGATAATTAGAACAGTAAAAAATTAGAAACAGCCTTGATGTCCAACAAGGATTATTAAATTATAGCATTTATCTATATTTATATCTGTATCTATATGTATATCTTCATTACAGTTACATCAGCCAGTACTTAATAACATGGAATCATGTCAATTAATAAAAATGACAATAGTTTATAACTTAACAGTTTAAAAATAATAGAAATAACATTATGATTCCAGTTTTATAAATTATATGTTTTTAATTTTTTTTAAAGTCTAAAAGGATTTATATCAAAATGTTAATGGTAATTCCTAGGTTGCAGAACTATGGTTAATGTTTCCTTTCTCTCTCTTTCCTTTTTTTTTTAATTTTCTAAAATTTCTGCAATAAATATGGGCTTAGTAAATTATTTCTTTTAAAAAATAAAGAAAAGATTCCTATGAAATACGCCCTCATAATTTCTGCTTTAAACAACTTCCTGCCCAGAGCATCTAACTGGCTGGTTTGCATTACAAGAAGGAATAAACGTTTGCTTTTTACTGATTAATGGGGAAGGAGGCCGTTGCCTCTGACAAAACGCAGAGGTGAATTTCATCTGGCCTGAAAGGAAGAGAAGCCTTGGTAAGAGGTGAAAGTTCAGCACCGAAAGCCAGATGAAGAATTTTGGCTGGCGCATTAAGCTGGAATCACAGACCCTGTACTGTGTTAGATAACTTTCTGATTTCCAGTGTGTTCTGAAAGTGGAAATTTTTTTCTCTCGCACATTCAGTTAATGGTTCTTACTCTCTCCCAGAAAAATGAAACGAGTGACTGAATTCTTGAGACAGTGGCAGTGACAGTTGAAAGCAGCAGCAGTTCAGTCTCACTGGGCACAAGTGATGCTGCTTGTTCTCAGGGTTGGGTGATGGGGGAGGGGCCAAGAGCAGAGCCAGTCACATTTCCTTGTGAGGAACAGCTGGAGGGATCATTTATACTGAGAATTGTGTGAAAATATCACTCTTCTCGGCTGAAAATATGTGATCAAGTGTAAAGTTGGGCTTTAGAAATATTCATTTCATGGTAGCTTGACAGGCTTAGAATGGAAACATTAGATGGTTGAAGAGGAGAGGATGAGAGTGAATGGTGGTTTCATCCAGGTTCAGCTCAGTTCAGTCGCTCAGTTGTGTCTGACTCTCTGCGACCCCATGAACTGCAGCACGCCAGGCCTCCCTGTCCATCACCAACTCCCGGAGTCCAACCAAACTCATGTCCATCGAGTCAGTGATGCCATCCAACCATCTCATCCTCTGTCGTCCCCTCCTCCTCCTGCCCCCAATCCCTCCCAGCATCAGGGTCTTTTCCAATGAGTCAGCTCTTCGCATCAGGTGGCCAAAGTATTGGAGTTTCAGCTTCAGCATCAGTCCTTCCAATGAACACCCAGGACTGATCTCCTTTAGGATGGACTGGTTGGATCTTCTTGCAGTCCAAGGGACTCTCAAGAGTCTTCTCCAATACCATAGTTCAAAAGCATCAATTTTTCAGCGCTCAGCTTTCTTCACAGTCCCAACTCTCACATCCATAGATGACCACTGGAAAGACCATAGCCTTGACCAGATGGACCATTGTTAGCAAAGTAATGTCTCTGCTTTTTAATATGCTGTTTAGGTTGGTCATAACTTTCCTTCCAAGGAGTAAGCGTCTTTTAATTTCATGGCTGCAATCACCATCTGCAGTGATTTTGGTTAGGAAGGGCTGACAAAAGCATCAGAGAAAGCCCCAGACAAAGGCCCTGAAGGAGAAGCATTAATCTGGTCTGCAGTGGAGTTGGAGGCTGGGGTTTCACATTGGAACCTGGGGTCTGCAGGGAGTGGGTCAGTTGAAAGTGAGAAGAAGAATTATTTTGAGGCCAGCCTTTGTGTGAAATATCAGAAATCAAATCATTGGAGGGTAGCATTACTATGAAATGTATCAATAATATTTTATAACTGTATTTATATATATGCATGTATGGATTGGTAGATGGTTAGAAGGACAAATATGTGAGAAAACAAATATGGTAAAATGCTAACAGTTGTGGAATGTGGGTGGTAGGTGTGTGGGTGTTCACTGTACAGTTCTATAAACTTCACTGAAGGTTTTAAAAAAAAAAAATTAAAATATTGGGACCAGAAAGAGCAACTAGATGGCGAAACCTAAACTCATGACATTTATAGAAAAGATAGGTAACATGGAATTCCCATAGGAATCCCCAAATACAAAAACCTGGGATCTAAAAGAGCCCCAAACCCTTAGTTATTGACCCAAGAGTTAGTTGGCCAGCACACATTTAAAATGTGTGTGTATATGTGTGACCTCCAAATGTGTGTGTATATGTGTGAGGATTTGGTCCTCAGAGAGATCCTACAGTGCAAAAGATGAAAATGCCAGAAGGAAACCTAATGAATGGAAAGGGAAGATAGGAAAACATGACAAGATCACCCTGGAGACACCTCACATGGTTCTGGACCAGTAGCTAAGAGAAGACAACAGGAAAGTGGAAGTACAGAGGGAACAGGCTCAGCTACAGCCCACCTTTTGCCAGGTTAGGCCATGCAGGATGGGGACACAGTCCCCACTGTAGATATTTGATCTGGTGCGTTTGATCTGGTTGGTTCATATACCACACCCCTGATCCCACTGCCACCATGAAAGCCAAGGAATAAACAAAAAGGGTTCAGGAAAAACAGTTGGGGGAAGGTGGTGAAAAGGGTTTCTTCATCCAGGAAAAACTATCTTCAAATGATATTTGTAGCATCTTCTGATTGTATTAGCCAGATGTCTCCTTCTTGTGTAAACCTGTGTTGAAAAAAATTGAAGAGGAAGCCTCAAGTTCCAAGACTTCCCCAATTCACTTGGATCAGAGAGATGAATGGTAACAACTTGAAAGCCTCCTTGACTTAGGGATGTCTGGACCTGTGTTATCATAACCACTTGGATTAAGAATGATCAATAAGAACCTCATCTAAGGTCTAAGGCTTCATCTCTTAACAGTTAAATATGACACTGGGGAGGAAGTTTAGGATGAAATCAGGAGGTACCAGTTAGGGCCCTGAGCCAAGTTTGAATGACCACTTTGCTTTTGAGTAGTGAGAGTAAAGATTTTGTTTTGTTCATTGCTCTCTCTCTGGTGCCCAGAGTCATGCCTGGCATGTAGTGAGTGCTCAGTAAATATTTGTTGAATGACTTAGAGAAAAAGTGAGTCCTTTTATGTCATACGGACCTGGGCTCAATTCCCTCCATTTCTAGCTCTTGTGTGGACCTTGCACAAATCACTTTGAAGCTGCAAAATAGGAGTAGAAATTCCTGCCTCTTCAGTTGAGAATAAAATATCCCAAAGCCAAGAATAAGAAAGACTAATTTTGTAGCATCCAAATCAAATAGCCACTCCCTGAGTGCTCTTCAGTTTTGTGATCTGCAGTTTGTTACCACTGTGTCACGGAGGAGAAATTTTGAGGTATGAGTGAAATAGAAGAATAAAGCCTTAGCAGAGAACCTGACATCTGGAAAACACTCAATTAAAAGCATCTTCTTTTTCCCCTTCATTGGTCCTGTCCACATTTCAGTCTGTTCTTGTGTCTTTTCTTCCAAACTTCCCAGGGATAAAACTGCCCAGTCTACTGTAGTTTTCTCTCTCGCTGTTAAACCATGCCATTAACTTCCTAATGGGCTTCCTTATGGGGCCTCAGACCTTAGATTAGGCCAAATGTTTTAACCTTTTTAGAAGGTGGAATGAAGTGGGTAATTTGCTGCTGCAGAGGAGAAGTGTAGGTTGGAAAAGCCTTTCTCAGTCTCCACCAGGAGCCACCTTCCCCTCCACTGTCCGCCGTTAGGCCTGCTCATCTTCAGCCATTTTCAGTTAAAGTCATTCGCCTTTGGCAATTCCCGTGGTTTCTGCTTGAGGTGATTTCCAGAGGGCCCTGGCCTGATTCCACACAGAGGGGCTTCCTGAGAGTCAGGATCTGGGATGCCTGCCAAGTACTCAAGAGCCTGAAGGCGTGAAGCCCCCGAAGCTTGACTGAACCTGCCTCAGGAAAATGGGTTCCCTTTGGGGAACGTCTCCTCATGTGGAGGATCCAGAGCCCTGCAGTTTGAGGGGGAGCCTGTCTTCCTATCTGCTGAACAATCCAGTTGCTAAAAACAGGAGACCAGACATTGTCTTGCCCTTCAGAGATGCTATCTCTGGAAGCATTTGGCTGTTGCCGAAACCATCTTCCTGTTCATCAGAAAGACACAGGCTCCACCCTGGTTCCAGGTGCCCTGTGGCTTGCAGCTCCTCCTGATTTCTCCCTGATATACCCATGATGACACAGAAAAATAACAAAACTCACAAGTCAGCAAAAAAAAAAAAAAAAAAAGGGACTGACAAATGCCAGGATCTTGGAAGCGTCAACTGATGATGTCGAGAAGACAGAGCTGGGCCATGGGGCTCTGTCCAAGGTGTAGTTGATGGTGTGAAGATTCATGGAAAGGAACCCCCAACCCCCCTGCCCCGAGAAGAGTCAGAAAGTACTTTATACCTTCTCTTTTGTTTAGTTCCTGACTGATGTACTTGAAGTAAATTCTAACTGGTTCCCCCTACCCCCCTCCCCACACACTTTATTTTCCCTCCTCTCAGCTGCAGGCCTCAGATGTGGTCTTTTGTAAATTCATCTCTCTTTCTCTTTTTTTACCCCCTGTATCCAAGTAGAGAAAGAAAGCATGGGAATAAAACCAGACGGGGAATAGGGGAAACTGGCAGGATCTCAGTGCATTCTAGTAAGTATGTTTCCCCAAAACAAAGTGCTGTAAGGAGGGTGCCCTGGGAGCTGTGTATGTGGGAAAATAGAAAGCTTTCTGTCTTGAGTTAAGTCTCAGGGAAGGAAATGAACTTTGTTAGAGCAAGGGTTCTGAATCACTGGAAGCCATGTCTTTGCCCTGTCCTCTCCCACAGCGGATACAAGAAGGAGATCCATTCTTTATGCAGGTGGGCAGAAAATGGAACCGCTGCCAGTCTACTCATAACATCTGTTGAAATTTCATCACTAGTCTGGACAAACTTTTCCTTATTCAAGGATTAATGAAGACAAAAAAAAGGGCTTCTCTGGTGGCTCAGGGGTGAAGAATCCACCTGCCAATGCAGGCAATGAAGGAGACACAGGTTTGATTTTCTGGTTCAGGAACATCTCCAGGAGGAGGAAATGGTAACCTCCACTCTAGTATTCTTGCCTGGGAGGTCCCATGGACAGAGGAGCCTGGTGGCCTACAGTCCATGGGATCACAAAAAGTCAGACACAATTGAACAACTGAACATGCACGCAAAGACAAAAAAGACTGTGGGGAAAGTCCTCCAGGATAAGGTAAAGGTAATAGCTTCTAAAGACCCAGAAGCAGGTCTGTTTTTGGAAAAATTACCTACAGCAGGCTCAAGAAGAACATTTGGGGGAAATGTGTAGCATTCTCAGTATCTACAAAAAGACATGGCCTCCCTGTAGTAGGAGCAGAAAAATGTAAGGCAAAGATGGGTTGATATGAAAAGGCAACAAAAAGGAAAAAAAAAAGATACAGATTAAATGAAGAAAGGTTTTGAGGAAACAGAAATCCAGCTGCAAAACTAAGATCCAAATTTGCAGGAATATTAATATGTGAGAGGCTGAATAATGCCCCCCCAAAGATGTCCATATCTTAATCTGGAAATCTGTGAACACTATATGCAAAAACCGACTTTGCTGATGTGTTTAAGGTGAGGATCTTGAGAGATGGAGAGGTTATCCTGCATTATCCACATAGGTCCTAAATGCAGTCACAAGTGTTCTTATGAAAGATAGGCAGAGAGAAATTTGATGATAGAAGAGAAGGCAGTGTGACCATGGAGGCAGAGATTGGGACCGTGTGACCACAAGCCAAGGAATATCAGCTGCCACCAGAAACTGGAAGAGTCAGAGAACAAATTCTCCCCTGGATCCTCCCAAGGGAGTATGGTACGGCTGTTCTGACAACTTTATTTGGTCCGGTGACACTGATCTTAGCATTCAGGCCTCCAGAACTGAGAGAGAATAAATGTCTGTCATGGCAAGTCAACGAGTTTGTGATAATTTGCTAGGGCGGGCAGGGAAAGCTAATACAAATACTATGGAATATCAAATCAGTGATGTGGGTGAAGGGAAAAGAAACTTGAGAAACTATTCTGGAAAATAGAGGATAGAGAACAAGAGACAGGGTTTAGATACAGAAGATGGAACTGACAGCCCACATTCGGCTTATCGGTATTGGTGATTATTGGGGTTAGTGCCCTGGACAAACCTAGACAACATATTAAAAAGCAGAGACATTACTTTGCCATCAAAGGTCCATATAGTTAAAGCTATGGTTTTTCCAGTAGTCATATATGGATGTGAGAGTTGGACCATAAAGAAAGCTGAGCACCAAAGAATTGATGCTTTTGAACTGTGGTGTTGGAGAAGACTCTTGAGAGTCCCTTGGACTGCAAGGAGATCCAACCAGTCCATCTTAAAGGAAATCAGTCCTTAATATTCATTGGAAGGACTGATGCTGAAGCTGAAGCTCCAATACTTTGGCCACCTGATGCCAAAGAACTGACTCATTTGAAAAGACCCTGATATAGGGAAGTATTGAATGTGGGAGGAGAAGGGGATGACAGAGGATGAGATGGTTGGATGGCATCACAGACTCGATAGATATGAGTTTGAGCAAGCTCCAAGGGTTGATGATGGACAGGGAAGCCTGGTGTGCTGCAGTCCATGGGGTCACAAACAGTCAGACATGACTGAGCGACTGAACTGAACTGATCAGATACTTCCCTGAGCTAATGAGAGACTGTGTAAAGAGCTCACTAACCACATTCTAAACAAACTCAGGTGAAAGAGGCCCATATCTGGGCATACCCTGGGGCACATACAGAATACAAGAATAAAGAGGAGGAAAAAACACATCTCAGAAGTGCCCAAACAGAAGTATCATAAAAATCAAGATGACTTTAGATCTGTTCTCCATACCGAACCTGTCAGATTAGAATACCAGGGAGTTTTGGTGTTTTGTTTTTTTAAGTTTGGATATATTCACACCTATCTGGGTTGGGAATCTGAAACAGTAAAAGCTCTTCTGCTTATCAAGTAAGTTTGTGAACCATCTGTAAAGTTTTTTTGGGGGGGAGAGGGGGTTATGTTGTAGCCCAACTACTTTATACTTGCTGAGGTGTCGTCTGTGTATGTAGCCCATCAGAAAGACATTCTCAGACATGCAAGGGCTTAGGAAAATAAACATGTTCCTTTCTTTTAAATTTTAAAGATATGTTGCAGAAGCTGAAGTGGTAAGGAAGAATAGAGCTCAAGAATAGGTCGCATAGGCACTGTAATCAGTAAACCTACAGAGCAGTTTAAATTATTATTTTAAGTCTGGTTATCCAGCAAATACAAATGTCAGAAATTGTTCTTAAGATAAACTGTAGAATGGAAAGTCAACATTGTGCCTGTGTTCTGGCTAAACCCTAGAGTGTTGTTAACAGAAATAAACAAGGGAAGAGGAGGTAAAGGTTTGTTGTGTTATTTATGTGAAATAAGTTTGTACCAAAAAAAAAAGTTATTTCCTGTATTATTTTAATCTTTAGAGAATTGTTAATGGCTAAAGAAAGATTCTGAATAGTATTGGTACCAGTAACTGCCATTTACTCTGGTAAAAGGAGATTTTTACCAGGTCTTTACCTTTTACTAGTACAAGGGGGTTTGCTCTGAGCTAAGCAGCATGCTAACAACTCTGCCTTCATCATCTCTGCTCAAGGCCACAGCTGCGGTTGCCAGGCCCTTTCCCTCCCACCCACCGTTCTTAAGGTTCCTAAGATCCTGAACCAGTAGGTGGTGCCGCTTGAACCCCAGGCTGGCTGATCCCAGAGCTCTTCTCTGTCCCTGTGCTAAGATGAAAAACTTACAGGTAAATCCTGGAAGATTCAGAAACAACTGGGACATCTCAAACATTGGAGACAGAGAAACAGAACTCATCATAAAGTAGACCAAAAAGAGCACTGATAAGCACTTAAAAGCAGAAAAGGCACAGAGTACTTTCTTCAACCACAGTGCACTAGAATTATAGAAAACACAAAATTATAAACTTTGAAGCCCAAATACTTAAGAGATTAAATAAAAAGCATAATCCAAGCACTATGGAGTACATAAGAGACCAAAGCAGACTAGACAGAAAGTAACAAGAAGGCTCCATAACCCGATTTGAAACAAGGACAAATATTTACCTGTAGAAAAATTCATGGCTTTATATATACAAGATCTAGATCAATGAATATTTAACTCAAGAAGGCAAATAGAGAAACTAAAGAAAACAATGGAAGTCAGAGAAAGAAATCAATAAAGATAAATATTGACCTTAATTAATTAGAAAAAGATTGTTAGGCTTGATAAATCCTGTTGCTGATTTTCTCAGAAGACCAACAAAATAGACTGATTTCTCAGAAATCTTAATTTTTTAATTGAGAAAAAATATCTAGACACGTTAATGAGGAAGGAGGCCTGACCACAGAATCAGAAGTTGTTTTTAAGTTAAAAATGATTACTAGTGCAATTCTGGGCTTAAAATTTGAAATGGATTAGACAGTCTTCCAAGAAATGGATTAGACAGTCTTCCAAGAAATGGAACTTATTGTAATTGATACAAGCAGTTGAAAACCTGAATAGAACAAAAACCACAGGAAGATCATCAGAGAAGTTTCCTGCCCACTGTTTTACAGACTAGTTCTTGCAAACTTGCCAAGAAGAGTTACCCAAGCTAAATTCCACATAGACTGTTCTCGTCCTAATGTGCCGATTCAGGACTTGACTTTGGAGGGGAAGGGTGGGATGCAAGCATGTTTGGCTGTGATGGGGTTGAAAGGTCCCATGTGAGAAGAACCCCGCCGTCCCTGGGAGCTGGTTCTCTCTTCCCAAGTACATGCCCACTTGCATCCAGAGGCTGATGACCATTGTGTTCTCAACCCTCAGCCAGTTGGTGGAAAATAATAAAGCATTAGGGAAAATGAGTCTGAACCTAACACCCACGGCAACTTCTAAAATTTGGTGATCAAAAGAGGGAACTCTTCCTTACTTTGCTCAGGGGAAGACAATGGAGAGCTTTCCTTGAAAGGAAAGTGTTCAGACAACTGGATTGATATGCTTTCTGAATTTGACTTTTGTGAAGTTTCATAAGTGCCCCCACCCCATCCTACATGGGACACATGAGTAGAGAGCAGCCAGTTCCTGGGACCAACGGCCCTGCTTACAGTTCTGCCCTTCTCTCCATCCTCTCCTCCTGGGACTCCTCTTCCTTGCTGGAAGACTGCCTGTCTCCACCCCACTAGTTTATTCTGCTGTGGCCAAGACTCTGGCTTCCTGCTGAAGGTGTGCATGGAAACCCTGCTGTCCTCAGTGGCCTGGCTGCCAGGCCCGGGGACAGTTTGGGCTGCTGCAGTGGCACAGAACTTGCATTCCCAGGAATTGCACACTCCTTCCCTTTTTTCATGCCCAAGAGGTTGTGGAAATATTGTACTACCAAAAAACAAAACAAAACCACCCTGGCATTGTTTAGGACTCTTTTGATATTTAGTGTGTTAGTCATTCAGTTGTGTCTGACTCTTTGCGAGCCTAGCAGGCTCCTCTATCCATGGAACTCTCCAGGCAAGAATACTGGAGTGGGTAGCCATTCTCTTCTCCAGGGGATCTTCCTGACCCAGGGATCGAACCAGGATCTCCTGTATTGCAGGCAGATTCTTTATCATCTGGGCCACCAGGGAAGCCCCTTTCTGACCTTTATGATTCCCCCGAATTATACAAATGGTGATTATGCTCTGAAAGAAAATCTGAGCCTTGTGATGATACCTATGGTGGAGGGGGATTATGATACCACAGGGGAGGGGTGGTGAAAGCAAGAGAGAAGGAGGGAGAGGGAGAGAAGGAAAGAAGCCGTGAGAGGGGTCATGTCTGCACTTTGTTATATATTTATATATATATTTAGATGGCTCAGATGGTAAAGAATCTGCCTGCAGTGCAGGAGTCCTGAGTTTGATCCCTGGGTCTGGAAGATCCTCTAGAGAAGGACGTGGAAACCCAGTCCAGTATTCTTGCCTGGAGAATTCCATGGGCAGAGAAGCCTAATGGGCTACAGTCCATGGGTTGCAAAGAGTCAGACATGATTGAGTGACTATCACTTTTTTCCCCATATTTATATTTATATATAATTATAAAACTAAGATCATGGCATCTGGTCCCATCACTCATAGCAAATAGATGGGGAAACAGTGGCAGACTATTTTTTTTTTTTTTTGGCTCCAAAATCACTGCAGATGGTGACTGCAGCCATGAAATTTAAAGATGCTTGCTCCTTGGAAGAAAAGTTATGACCAACCTAGACAGCATATTAAAAAGCAGAGACATTACTTTGCCAACAAAGGTCCGTATAGTCAAAGCTATGGTTTTTCCAGTAGTCATGTATGGGTGTGAGAGTTGGACTATAAAGAAAGCTGAGCACCAAAAAACTGATGCTTTTGAACTGTGGTGTTGGAGAAGACTCTTGAGAGTCCCTTGGACTGCAAGGAGATCCAACCAGTCCATCCTAAAGGAAATCAGTTCTGAATATTCATTGGAAGGACTGATGCTGAAGCTGAAACTCCAATACTTTGGCCACCTGATGCCAAAGAACTGACTCATTTGAAAAGATCCTGATACAGGGAAATATTGAATGTGGGAGGAGAAGGGGATGACAGAGGATGAGATGGTTGGATGGCATCACCGACTCAATGGACATGAGTTTGAGCAAGCTCCAGAAGTTGGTGATGGACAGGGAGGCCTGGCATGCCGCAGTCCATGGGGTCTCAAAGAGTTGGACACAACTGAGCGACTGAACTAAACTGATATTTATTTATTATTATAATAATTATGTGCACTTAATAAGGTGAGGAATTCTTGGCTTACCTTCTGCCCCTGCGGCAAATTGTGCTGGGGACCTACCACCCTACCTCTTCTACCTGGAATTCAATCTCACTGTTTCCCCTTCTTCGCCTCCCATCCATCCATTCCTCACCCCGTGAAACCTGGTTGTCTGTACCACTTCCTGAAAGCTCTCTCTTCCAGAGCGCCAGCCCAGCTCCCCTGGCTTTCTCAGAGTCAGAGCCAGCGCCCCCACCTTTGTGTGTAGCGCTGTCCCCTTGGCTCTTGGGCCTCGTGCTCTGGGTTTTCCTTCACCTTCTTGGCAGTTCCTTCTCTGTCCCCCCAACAGGCCCTGCTCCTCTGCCTGCCTCTTATGTGGTGATGGTCCTTGGGCTCTGTCCCTCTGCACAGCCCCCGGGTGGCCTCACTCCTCAGTCACCATCCTCATGCACCTGTTGTCCACTGCAGAGCCTGGAACTTGCGGAGGGACAGTCAGCTGCTGTTCATACCCCACTGAGAGTTCCCACAGGCCCCAGCGTCAGCGTGTCCAGGACCTGACTCATTGTCTTCAGGCCACATAGCTGGTCCTTCCAGCCCCCATTTTCACAGGCTGGGAGCCAAGGGGATGTTTCTGTCTCACACCCCTCACAGCTGCTTCTTCATCAGGTCCTGCCAGCTGCTGATCTGTTTGGAAATAGCCCAGTGCCTTTTCCCCACACCAGCCTCCTTCATCTCTTCCTAGGTCTCGCTGCCTCCAGTCTTGTCCTCCATCCCACTTCACCCCCATGGGTTCTCCACATCAGAGCCATTTTATACATTTATTAGGCATCTCCTGTGTCCTGGGTCCTCTGCCACACCACAGCCCTAAGTGGTCTGGCCACTCCTTGCCCCCCAAGTACAGGCCAAGCTCCTTAATGTGGCTTAACAAGCCTTCTCAGAGGCCTGGCCCTGCTTGTTTCTGCAGAAGACTCTGAGCACGTGTGCCACACCCCGGACACCCCATGTCCCCTGGTCATTCTGCGGTCCCTTTGGGGGCGGTGCCTCACCTCCCACCTTGTGCTATTCCTGCCACCCCACCTCTCTGCCTTGCAAGCCCGCAAGTGTCAGCCTAGGAGTCACTTCCCAGGAAGCCTCCCAGCTCTGTGTTACTACGTTCTTCCAAAGGGCTTCATAGCAGCTGAGTGTGCCTCTAGAGAGCGCTCTTCACCTGGCTGATGCATTTACCTGGTTCCTCTGTTAAACTTAGAAGTTTGAAGGCAAAGGCAACGTTGTATCATTGTACATCATTGTTTGCTCTGCATCCAGTAGTGCCTGGTATATAATACTTACCACTTAAATACTTTATCTGGGCAGTGAATGCTGGCTCCATTGTATTACACCCTTTCTGCATTTATTGAAACCTACTATATCTCATGCACTAAGCTATGGCACTTAATAAATGCAGTGGAAACTCAAAGTGTCAGAATCCTCAGAGAAAGCAGGCTAGAGTGAATTCTTGACTCTGGTGCCACGTGAGTCATAATCTGTTCTAGAAGCGAGAGTTTTTGTATAGTTGGGAGTTTATTCTTTTAAGTGCTTTTGTGCATCCACATAGTTACCTTTTATCTGCCTTTACAGGGGTCGCTGAGGTTCATCCAGCCTGCCACCCTAAGCAACAGGGTGCCTCCATCTTCTCTTTAACTTTGCTTCTTCTTTTCTTTGCTGTCAGTGTCTACCTGACTCGTTTCCCTTCACCACTTCAAATTCCATTACAGACCTCACTGTGCCAGCCACTAATGAGCTGAATAAGACATCTGCCCTCAAGTGCTTTGCTTCCTTGTTGCTTACTTAGCAAACATTAATTGCATGCATTCTAGGTCCTTCTAAGTGTTGCCCATCTTGACTTCAGAACATGTCCTTGAAATGGCCAGTTTTCCAAATAAATCATGGCTGTCAGCTGCTTTTGTGTGACTTGCCTCTCTTCTCAAAGTCAAGTGTGAAAAAGAAAATTGTAGCTTCTATCTGGTGGGAGCTCTGCTGTTTTCAGAGGATGCTGACCCAGCACCAGGTCACCCCACAGTCATGCCCTGTTTAGCCCAGCTCTGCTGGTCCACGTTGGAACCTGGAGAGCCTCAGAGAGACATGCTTCCCATAGCTTGTGCCCCAGCAGCATCCTAGCCCCTTTGAGGTCAGAAACAATAATGCATTCATCTTTGGTTTCCTGGTGCCGATGTATGTTTGTGGAATTAGCAAAAGGGTGGAAAGAGGGCAGGAAGGAGAGAGACATGGAAAAAGGGAGGGAGAGAAGGGGGGTGAAACTGAAATTGAGAGATGAGATTTCTTCCAGGGTAAGAAGTTAGAGGTGTCAAATGGAGGATTTGGTCAACTGGTCCATTGCTGCTTCGTGTGTGTGAAATTTCCTCCCAGGGAGTATCTGATGTGCTGGAAGAATCTGATACCATAAACCCTGAAACAAATACTCCAAACCTGGAGAGTTTCCAGTAAGGTGAGAACTAACAGTAGGATAGTTATGTAACGGGAAAAATCTTGAAACTCCTGAAGATTACAACTCTAATGAGGAAAAAACCCGAGCTTTCTGAAGAAATCCACTGTTATGAGCAGCTGTAGCAGTAACTTCTGATTAACATGTATTGTTTCCATTATGAACCTCAAACCATCTAGATTTGAGTGTCCTGTTATCTTTTCTCCACCTGCCCCTAAAGCAAGCTCGTTTGTGTTGCTGGGTTTTAGTAGTGTGAAAAGGTCTTTATTTTTTTCTGCTCCCATTCAATACGCAAATCCTATTTGGTATTGATTTTAGAGCAGAAGTTAAATTGGTTTCATCTCACATGCCAACTTCACTGGATTGGCTGTGGCTTACTGGAGTGTTCAGAAGGGTTCGGAAGCTGTATATAAGCTAGAGGGGGAAGTTTCATGCAAAGAGGTGAAGAGGGTTGGAGAGTGTGCTTGCCAAATATTTGCTATCCCTGTTCAAGAGGAAAGTAACCTGGTGAAAGCAGGGAATAGCATCCTTCGGATTTTGACTCTGAAAAGAGTCAACAGAAATTGTTTTAATTTCATCTTCACTCAAAGCCTGAGACTGTTGGTTTTCAGATCATGTTCTACAGTGGTTTGAATATAGTATCTTTATGAATAGGGAGAAAAACAGAGTTGAGTATATTAACAGTGTTTACATCTTTTTCTCTAACCTGTTGATATCGGATCCTAAATTGGACTTCATGACTGTAGAGAAGGGCAGCAACAAGAGACTGTTTTAGAAGTTCCTCCAAAATAAATATTTTCCAGCAGTTATTTCAGAAGCAATTTAAGCTTCTGAAACTTGAGTTACAGCTGGACTCTCCTTAGCCTGTAACTTGCTGTCCATGTTGATAACCTGGAATCTAGAGGTGTGCATTGGGAATTAGAGGGTGCTGAGGAGTGGCTGGTAGCTTTGACCTGCCACCAGACAGAGCAGGCATTTCTACAAATGTGTGTAGCACTGTCCACCCCGAGGAAAACACAAAACACACAGAGCCATCTCATTGGAGGCCTTCCTTTTCAGATGGGGAAACTGAGGCTTGACCAGTGATTTTAGCTGTCCATACCAATAGCGACTTGGTCTGTAAGCCCCTGGGCCCTCATAGGCGGCCAGTAAATAAATATTCCTGGGTGTCCTTCATGTCAGTTATGGACACCGCAGATGTAGTGAGAAGACCCTTGAGCCCCCGGCCTCAAAGAGCTTTCCTGCTAGTGAGAGGAAACAGACAAAAGCAACCTGACAAATAAATGCTTTAGGCTTCCCAGACGGCTCAGTGGTAAAAACCCGCCTGCGAATGCAGGAGACTCGGGTTGGATTGCTGAGTCGGGAAGATCCCTTTGAGGAGGAAGTGGCAACCTGCTCCAGTATTCTTGCCTGGGAAATCCCTTATACAGGGGAACCTGGTGGGCTACAACCCATAGGGTCACAAAAGAGTCAGACATGATTTAGGGACTAAACGACAACAACCAGTAAGCGCACATAAAAAAAAAAAAAACATCCAAGGTGACCAGGAATGCTGCTTGGAGAAGTTAACATTTGCACTTAGCCTGGAATGATGTAATTAAATGTAATTGGTGTTGTCAAGGTCTTGGGGAAGACTTTTCCATGCCAGAGAAACAGCAAAAGCAAACACATCCAAGAGATGAAGGAAACTCAGTGACTGGAGCAGAGGGAATGCACAGGGTCTTGTCCCTTAGGCCTGATGTCTGCTAAATTATTGGTGGTGGTGGTGGTTTCTTGTAGGCCTTTAACACTTTTATTGCACTTGCTGAACTTGCTTTTAAGTAAACCTTTGCATTTGGTTGGGCAGTGCCTGCCTATCTGTATAGAAAGATTATTAGAATTCTATAGATTGAGGTGAAACTTGTTACGGGAATAACTTCCTTTGAGGGAGGTGTGTGGTATAGGTGGGGCCCATTTCTGCTCTGGGGAGCTTGTGCAGGTTGGTAGGGGTGCAGTGACCAGTGACCACAAGCAGATTAGCTGAGTGGGGAGGGAGCAGAATGACACCATGGAGAGCTGACCTGCCCCCTAAACGATCTCACCAAGCTCCCACCTCCTCTTGTGTGCTGGGCAGTCCTGCCCTGGCTGCCTGCTCATTGTGTCCCAGGACACTTTAAAAGCAACTTATCACAGAAGGGACTTGCTCCCACACATCTGAACTCCCTCATCTCAGCTGCTGGCTGAAGTCTGGGCTCTGGCTGCTGAACTGGAAACTGGCGAGTTGTATACACTCCAAGCCCTTTCTCCTCCTTGGTGCCTCTGTCCTTGGTTGCCTTTCTCCCCAGTCCCCTCCCCTGGCATGGCTAACCTGGTCCCTCCTAGAGGAAGCCACCTCTGCCCTCGGCTGGGCTGGGCTCCTCTCCGCTCCCCAGCCAGTCCCCTTGGCACCCTGCTGGTCCTTTCCCTCAGTGTGGCCTCTGGGAGGCTGTGAACTCCTTGTGGGCAGGGAGCAGGTCATAGTCATCAGGTGCTCTTGGCTTCCTGCACCCAGTAGGGCTCCATCCATATGCAGTAACAAATGAGCGGCTTAGCAGGCCGTCTTCATAAGGAGTGATTTTAGCTATTTGTTCTCACCAGAGGGACATCAAGGGAAGATTAGTGCTGAACGTGGGTAACTGTTTTCTTCTTTATATTCCTCTGAATTTATTAAAGTTGCTTATGTAAGCAACTATCAATTACTTTTAGAAATTTTTGTGGGGAAATGTATGCAACATAAAATTTACTGTTTCAACCATTAATAAGTGTACATTTCACTGACATTAAGCGCATTCAGTTTGTGTGCAACCGTCACCAGCATCTCCAGAACATTTTCCCAAACAGAAACTCCATACCCAATAAGTAATAACTCCCCATTCCTCCCTCCCCCAGCCCTTGGCAACCACCAATCTACTTTCAGTCTCTTTGGGTGTGACAAGTCTGGGGACTTCATGTAAGAAGAATCATACAGTATTTGTCCTCTTGTGTCTGGCTTATTTCACTGAGCATGATGTCTTCAAGTTTCCTCTATGTTGTAGCAAGCGCCAGAATTTCCTTCTCTTAAGGCTGAATAATATTTTATCATATGTATGTACTGTATTTTGTTTATCCGTTTATCCACTGATGTACATTTAAGTTGTTTTCACCTTTTGGCTATTGTGAATCATGCTACTGTGAACGTGGGTGTGCAAATATCTGAGTCAACTCTTTTGGGTATATGCCAAGAAGTGGAATTGCTGGATTATATGGTAAAATCATTTTTGCAATTTAGAAACATTTTAGATGGTTCTGAAATGGTCATTTCAGCTGAAACGAAAGGTCACCTTCAGACTGGGGGTGGTATAGAAATGCAGGCTGAAATTTCAGACCTTTGTTTTCATGACTTGTCTCATGCTTGGTGACGTGAAATGTTTTGTTTTCAAGTGTGGTTTTATTTTTTTTCTTACAGCATCAAGCTGCTAGCTGTGCAAGAACTACTTGACAGAGAGGCCCTGGAAAAGGTAAATATTTTATTCTTCCTACCCCAGATTCACAAACTTAGAGCAGAGTGCCACACACAGGAAAAAATCAACTCTCTATTGCCAGAGACAGCATTTGCAACAAAGTTGGTCTGTTATTTTGTATTCGTAACAGTCAGTGAACCATGCAGATTTTTAATCAGAATGCCCCCATATTGCTCATAGGCCATTAAGGCTTGCAAACTCTCTCTTGCTTGGCTTTTTCAGAGCTGAGTGAAAGCAGAGGCTCGCCTTGCTGTGGGCCAGGCTCTGGAGCAGGCTTTCTGTGCCTGGAAACACCACACACGCGATGCTGCCGGCATGCCAGATTCTGTACCTCCCTCCATCTCTGCTTGTGTGTGTTCTTGTCCGAGCTTGTGAATGCTAAAATTGAGGCAGTGAGGTTAGGGAACTTGCTCTAATTAGGAAAATTAGCTAAGTGGCAGAGTAAGGATTTGAGCCCCATAGTTTTATTTCTAAAACCAGTGTTTTTTTTTCTGTTGAATAGTCAAGTTCATGAGTTTGAACTCCTTTGGGGGCTACTTCTGCGGTTTGGGAAACTCCATCCTACACGTGCCCTGCAAGGAACTAGTCAATGTCTTAGTTCTCCACGTTCCACTCAGCTGGGGACCTTTTGCCAGTTGTGGGTTCAATCCGTGTGCTGGGTGGCCCAGGTGGCACCCCGTGGGCCTCCCACGCAGTTCCCCTGGGTGGCTCAGGGCTCTTGCTGAGTATGTGGCCATGGTCACTAATTAGACTCTCTAAGGGTAATGAAAAAGAAAATGGTTAGCGAGATAAGCACCCAAATGATATTATTCATATAATTTAAAATATTTGAGTAGTGGTCAGTCCTGGTTGTCATTAAAGCAAAGTCTTTAAGCACCAGGAAGTGATGTGTGGGGAGGGAGGTATCTATCTGAACTCTGGCTCTGAATTTCACGTCCCTCCAGCCTTATTTGTATCACAGATGGAACAAGGGTGGTGCTGCCTGCCTGACCTCAGAAAGATGACATGAGAACCAAATGAGTTAGTGCGGCGGAAGGGCTTCCTAAGTGCCAAAGTTCTCGACTCATGAATTCTTAACTACTCCTATCAATTCTTAATCCAGCCTTTAAAACATACTAGGTGTACATGAAGATTCTTCCTATGTTCTTGAAACTTTAAAAAAGTTACCCCTCCAGAAACAATTTTCTTCTCAGTATTCACTACAGGTATTTGTTTACTCTTCAATTAAAAAAAAATTAGACAAAACTGGTAAACACATGGCGACCATGTGCTAAGGGGTATCAGCACAGTAGAAGCACAGGCACCAAAAAATACCTATAGCTCTTTAGAGTTGTGTTAATACCCTTTGTGGAGAGGCTCCACAGCCAAGCCGCTGTGGGATACTAACAGCTTGTGGAGTCCAGCAGAAAGGGAGCTACCGTGGAGCAGGCTCCCCGTGGAGTGGGCATCCTTACTCTGCCACTTAGCTAATTTTCCTAGTTAGAGCAATTTCCCTAACCTCACTGCCTCAATTTTAGCATCTACAAGCTTGGACAAGAGCACACACAAGCAATAGTGTGGGGTTCAGACAGCAGGGCCCAGAGCCACCTCGTCCTCAAGCGGGTTATCTTTAGTTATCAGCCTTCTCTGTGGTTTACTTTCCCAGTCTGTTAAGTGGGACTCTTTATAACCCAAAATTCACAGAAGATTTGAGAAGATTAAGTAGACAGCCTATGTAAAGGACTTAACACCATACCTGGTGCTCAGTGGTCCTGCAGAGTCAGCTACTGCCCGTGTTTTTTTCCCTTCCTCTTCCTCCTCCCTCCCTCCCTCTTTCTCACCATGTCTGATGATGGTTTTGTACTGTTGCCCTATCTCCATAAATGAACAGTAGAAAAACCAATAAAGTAGTTTAAATATGCACAGGGGCCAGCTAGAAGTCAAGGTCACTCAGTTTCCTTCTTCCCTCTTTCATTTGTGTGTTCATTCATTCATTCACACTACAGGCTTTTGTTGAGCTTTCAGTATGCAGGCAAGTAGCAAACATTTCTAGAAAAGCCCAGAAGTGATCAGTAGACTTGAGCTTGGCAGCCAGTTGTATTTTGAGTGACACGTGGCTTATACCTGGCTTAGTGCTATTTTTTGCACTTTGGTTCAGTTCATGTTAGAATAAGATACATTCCCTAAAGAGCCTATGAATTACAGATTCTCACCTACCCAGACAAATTAAAGAATCACCAAGGAAAGTTCTCAGTAAACTATAGCAATAGCTTTGCTGCTCAGAGCGTGCTCTGCAGACTGACAGCATTGTAAGCATGTTAGAAATGCAGACTCTCGGGCCCCATTGCCTGATTCAGTTTTCATTCTGACAAGATCCCAGGTGGTTCATGTATACCAAAGTCCAAGAAGTTCTCCTGAGGAGTATCAGTTACTATCACGATCACTGCTGTTGACTAGTCCAGTTTCATAGAGAACCTCTGAGGTGTCAGCTTTTTGCCTTAGTGGGCAATCAGGCTTGCTTTCTTGTGTCAAAAGAGAACTAAAACACCCGAAGTCTATTTGTAAGCACTCAGTTTTTATCTCTAGTTTGCCTGCTTTTTCCTTTCATTGATAAAATAGGCTTAGTTAATTTAATAAGTGGAGCCAGCAAGAATGACCTCAGACACACATCCTACAAACCTTGCACCTCTTTAACTATCTTTGCAGTTGGGCTTCATGTGGCAACCTGCTTTAGGGTTTTGCAATTACTGAACTCCTTAGATCCTACCACAATAGGCCTGGTCCCTTCCAGACAGTCCCAACAGTGGGGACTTACACATGCCTTTCACTTATAAGATGGAGGCTTTTCCAAAGGAGTCATTTCCCTCACAGCTATTTGTAGGTTAAATTTCACCAGCAAAATATTTAAATTATGTAAAACATAAAAGGCTACAAACTAGCAGGAGCAGGTTTGTAGCGGCTGCTACAGCTACAAGAATAAGACTTTTAGTGCTTTTTCTTGCTAATGTTAGACAGTGTTGTGATATTAGCATTTTAGTTCAAAACTAGCAGCCATTTGTCTGACTTGTACTTTCCCTGGCTTTAGGTGGAGAACTTGTCCATTTTAGGAAGTACCAAGGCTTTGTGGGTTTCTACAGAGCACAGAGGAACTATGGGGAGACTGTTGTAGGAGAGCGGGGGTCCCCTCCCAGCCCCGGCTGTTTAGCCATTAGACCTGGCAGACTGCCTTCCTCAGAGGCCCTGGCCTCTTTCCTTATCCACGTAACTGCTTTCTGTTCCTCCTGTGGATCTTTCCTCTAAAAGTCGTTAAAAGTCGGGTTTCACAGATGATCCTTGATCACATCGTGAAGAGAGGAAAGTTCTCCTTTTCATGCTCTGTTAATTCTTTCTCTGCTCCTTGATCCAGTAATTCTTACTGGTTTGAGGGGCTTCCGTGTTTCATCTGAATGGAGAGGAGAATGGTGAACACCTGCCCAGTGATCACCATACACAGAGCAGCAGGTTCCCAGTTTTTACCTCTTCAAACACTTTGTCTGAATTCAGGTATCATCGTTTGGTATGGAGACTGGGAATATCTTGGAGGTCAAGTCTCTGAATTTCTCTTCTCCATCAATGTTACACAAAGCCATTTCCCAGACAAGTGACAGTTATTTGTCATTTATTTAAAAAATAAGTTATAGACCATACAATTAATAATTGCTTCTTGTTCTAAAGATCTGTTAGAACTTTGAGAAGTGATAGTTGTTCAGTTGTGTCTGACTCTTTGTGACGCCATGGACTGCAGCATGCCAGGCTCCTCTCTCCGTGGGACTTCCCAGGCAAGAATACTGGAGTGGGTTGCCATTTCCTTCTTCAGGGGATCTTCCTGACCCAGGGATCAAACTTGTGTCTCCTGCATTGGCAGGCAGATTCTTTATCGTTTGAGCATAACTGTCAGGATATGTGACCTTTCTTTGAAAAAGTGTTCGGGTTTCTTTTTTTTTTTTGTCAAATATCCATTAGGTGCCAAGAGCAAGGACTTGCTGTGAGACAGATGTAGGTCTTCCCACCTTCTCTGTTTTCTGTGCTTTAAGAGCAGGATGCTTTTGTTTTTCTGAACTTAAGTCACACAGACTTGTTTCCCAGGCTTTATAGATAGGCCCCATCTAACGCCTTTAAACATGGCATTGCATGAAAGGAAACAAAAATATTAGTACAGCTTGATTTAGTAAGATCACTTTTCAATGACCCTTTCAAACAGCTTCCTGCAAAGCTGCAAATAATACTTTGGCCGTTCCCTCCAGCTGGAGGTCACCCTCTCCCTGGAAGGGCCAGAGGGCAGGGCACCAGCTGACCCTAACCGAGACCCAAGTCTGCCTGAAGAGCTGTCTGTGAGAGCCAGGTCTCCTGGGGGTTCAGGATGCCCAACTCATAGTCATCGCCTATCCTATCCCACCTCGGCCGCCACCCCATTTGCAAAATTGTCTAGGACAAAATGCCTGCCAGTCGCCATGCCTGCTGCTGCGGCTAGACATTTTTCCTAGAATTTCCATTGTGAAGTCTCACTCTTAGTCCAGTTTTCCTGCAGGTGGAGCAGATGACCTCTGTGGCCTCATGCTTTCCATGTGAGATGAAGCATATATATTTCACCAACAAGCCTCAGACTAGAAAAATTGAACGTGGTGTTTGCATATGGTGGCGAAGCAGGGACTTTTCCAACTGAACCCTAGTGGTCAGTAATGTGGGAATTAGAAGTTAGTAGCTTCCTGCATGGAACTCTGCTCAATGTTATGTGGCAGCCTGAAGGGAAGGGGATTTGGGGGGAGAATGGGTACATGTATGTGTATGGCTAAGTCCCCTTCACTGTTCCCCTGAAATTATCACAACATTGTTAATTGGCTGTACCCCAAATCAAAATTTTAAAAAAAATTTTAAGTAGTTAGTAGCTTCCTGGAGATTTTCAGAAGGAAATAAGAGGTAAATGATTATCACATAGATTTGTATGAATAAACTAAGGATGCCAAGTGCTTGTATCTCTAATTGATGGTGGTGGTATGTTATAAACATACACACATGCATATGTGTGTGTGTTTAGTCGCTCAGTCATGTCTGACTCTTTGTGACTGCATGGACTGTAGCCTGCCAGGCTCCTCTGTCCATGGGGATTCTCCAGGCAAGAATACTGGTGTGGGTTTCCATGCTCTTGCCCAGGGGATCTTTCCAACCCAGGGATCAAACCCAGGTCTCCCTCATTGTAGGCACAAATATAAGCTCTAACTCTGTTATTATGCTCTTTTGGGGTGTTTTTATCTGTGATTTAGACTTCCTGTTAATTTAGTTTGTGCAGCAGTTGAGTGCTCATGCTGTGCCTAAATCGTACTACATGCCAAGGGAGATAAAATTATAAAAATACACTTGAATGGCATATATGGAATCCCAGAATGCCAGAGCTGAGGGAAGCTGTTTAATCCACTGAGTCCAGCCCTGTCATCCGTCACTGTGCAGACAGCACACAGAGGTGTTGAAGCGTCCTTCTTGCCGGGGCCCATGGCAGTTGTGTTGTAGAATCAGGACCTGCCCCAGTGGACTCGGTTCTCGTCCAGTGTTCTCTTCAGCGTGACCACCACCTGTGTTCTCTCGTCTCATTTATCCTGATCTTCAGCTTCAGTGGACTTTATGGGGGCTTCTGTCTCTGCATATTCCAGGACTGGGAGCAGATCCAGACAGTTGGTCCCTGGTCCAGGTGATGAAGAATTTAAACCCAGGTCTTCTAATCCATGTGGCAAAACAGACATGGACTTGTGCTGTTTGTCTCCATGGGCACTCCTTGGTCCAGCAGGGAAGACAGAGAACATGGGGTGGAGGTTGGAGGAGAAGGAAATCGGAGATTCAGGGCTCAGGATTCGGACACTCTTGGGGGAGCATCTGAGAACAGAGGAACTCTCAGTGGTGTGAGGGCTGCAGAGAGTCAGGGACAACTGCAAAGGATGGCCATGAGGAACATGGAAGAGGACAGAGAACACGCTCCAAACATGCCCTCTGTAGGGTCAGTGTCGAAATGAATTGCTTCAAGAATCTTAACATAAAATGTGCCTTTTACAAAACAGTACTCTGTGTGGATTTAAAAATATCAGAGTGAGATTCTTCAGCAACCTGGATTTGTTTTTGTCCCATGCCTAGTCCTTCACATTGTTGTTGTTTAATCACTAAGTCATCTCCAACTCCTTTACCACCCCATGGACTGTAGCCTGCCAGGATCCTCTGTCCGTGTGATTTCCCAGACAAGAATACTGGAATGGGTTGCTATTTCCTTCTCCATGGGATCTTCCTGACCCAGGGACCAAACCCAAATGTCCTGTACTGCAAGAGGATTCTTTATGGATAAACCACCCAGGAAGCCCATGCATGCATGCATACTCAGTCGCTTCAGTTGTGTCTGACTCTTTGCAACCCCATGGACTTTAGTCTACCAGGCTCCTTTGACCATGGGGTTTTTCAGGCAAGAATACTGGTGGGTTGCCATGCCCTCTAGGGGATCTTCCCAACCCAGGGATTGAACCTGTGTCTCTTGCATTGCAGGTGGATTCTTTATCACTGAGCCAGCAGGGAAGCCTAGAGAAGCCCATAGTCAGAGCTTAATTTGAATGCCATCTTGAATAATCAGTATTCATGTATCTGTTAGATTCTTTAAGTGGGTTGAGCCAATCAGTGCCTAATTATGGTTAAACTCTTTGTACTCATGTTCCTGGCTAAATCCCTTCCAGCAGACAGCTTGCTACTTCCTTGAAGGGCTAATGAGCAGAAATGGGGGCCCCTGTGGAGCTCAGCCTCCCGCTGTTCACTGCTTGGAGTCTAGCTCAGGCCCGCAGGGGCCACCGCAACCAGCTGCTCACCGGCTCCACTTTGCAGACTGCACACTTGGGTCGTGACCCCATTTGGGAAAGGGCTTTTGGCTGGAATCCCCTGCAGGCCCCTCAGCCGCCAGAAAATGGAGCATCTTGGTGAATTACGGGCCAGGCTTCACAGCTCATTGAACTCCTTATTTTCTTTATTCATGCTCTTTTAAATTTTCTCCTATTCTTTTAAAACCATCACAATATACCATGTATATTTAGGGGCTCCCACTACCTTTCTCTTATTATGAAAAGCTTTTGTTTGAAGTGAGCAAGAAGTAAAGTTCACAAATAGGACTTTTAAATTGCTTTTAGCTTTATTAGCTTTCAAAGATAATTAAAGTAAGCAATGAGGGATCAGTTTAAATGTACTATCACACTGGTAAAGGTTTTTAAACAATAATATGTAATACTGAAGTTGTGATAACACCAGCCTCCCCATTCATTGAGGAGGGCGGTGATAAGGCACTGCCCTTTTGTAAGCTCTGGGGCAGTGTATTTCATTGCCTTTGAGATGTCCCTACGCTATGACCAAGGTAGATTCCTAGGAGTGTATCTAGAGAAAATGATCCATAAAAATGTGGAAAAGCATTTGACAGCATGCTTTATAATTATGAATCATTGCAGGCAGCTCACTGCTCAGTGGGAAGGGTGAGTTTAAACAGTCTGTGGTAGGTCTGCCCATGGACAGGTGTGTGGTGGCCATTAAAACTGATAATCATTAAGCTTTGTATAAATTTTATATAATGTTTACAAAAAGAAGGATAAGCAGTCGTGCCTGCTCTAATTACGACTATGTAAAAGTACACGTATTCATCCTTCCAACCAATTTTTATTAAGTACTTGTGTCAGGCTTTGTGCTGGGCTAGGAGACCTATACAGCTGTTACCAAGACTATTCTTTCCTATCTACCTGTGACTCACATCAGTATTGAGGAAAACATTAGCAATTACACAAATGTGCACTTACACACAATAGTGATAAACACTGCCGCCCCCCCCAAAAACACCAAAACAAAATTAAGTCATGGTTGGTGGGGGGCACTTAATGCTGTCATAGCATCAAGGAAATATGAAAAAAAAAACAATTAGGTAATTCTTTTTTCCTTTAAAATTTCCTTTGTCATTCATTTAGTACTCCTGGAATCAAATTTTTAAGATCCCATAAGACCTCCAATGATGGCTGGAGGAGCCAGGGGGAAGGAGCAAGGTGGACAACAGGTAACCTGGAGGATGGGGCTGTGCACCAAGGCAGAAGTGCTCTCTGAGTGCCCCGGAATCCTGCATGGGAGGGTCTCTCTCCGTCAAGGCAAATGATCATGGGCCCTCGGGTCAAAGCTGGCAATAGCTAGTTTTCATACATAAAGTTTTATTAAAATGCTGATAAACCCATTCATTTACCTGCTGTCACAGTCCAATGTCAGCATTAAGTAGTCGCTACAGGAAAGGTATATAACCCACACAACCCCAGTTATTCACTACTTGGGTCTTTGCAGAAAGTTTGCCAACTCCTAGATCAGTGGTTCTTGGCTTCTGACCCCTGTAAATATCAGGTGAGAGCTGTGTGATGCCATCCAGAAAATGCACATATGAACCTATACATGTAGTTCAATGTACATATTCTTGAGGCTTCTCCATGAAGTCCCTCAGGTTCATACTTCTGGTCCTTGATGAAAGTAGGACTCATTTCTCTACCTCAGAAATGCTGAAATATCTTCTCTCATTGCAACATGGTAGCCTAGTGAGGAAATGTGTCTCAGAGTGGATGGCTAACCCTTCCCAGGAAGGTACAGTGTTCAAGGTCTGCAGGGAGGGTCCTTCACGTGGTAAGAGGCCAGTCAGATGTTAGGTGAGCCATCCCATTGGCACAGAAACAGCATCCTTTGGGTTACCTTTCTGTGATTTATGGCTTGATCCCATATTGGTTATTCTAAGGAGATTATCTGGTTCATAGAATACCCGTGACCCCATTCTTCTCCCCTTTCTTTCTAGCATCATTTTCTTCCCTGGTAACTTGAGACATTTTTAGGTCTCCTGAAATCTGAAGTGTGTTGCTACTTGTCCTACTTTCCTCTCCATTGCTGTCCTATTTCTCTTCTTTCATGTACTCATAGTTATCTTTTTTTTTTTTTTTGGCTGCACCCTACATAATGTGGGATCTTAATTCCCCAACCAGGGATTGAACCTATGCTCCTTGCATTGGAAGCGCAGTCTTAACCACTGGGCCTCCAGGGAAGTTCTGTACTCATAGTTACTCTGAACGTAAATTCCCACCCTACACAACCAGCCTCTATCCCCTTTCAGGTGTCCTTAACCCTTAGGAGCCTAGCCCCTATCCCAGTTAATCTAATAAATCATAGTTTACTCTTACCAACTTCTAACCCCAGCATTTTTACTAAAAATGTTTTTTGCTTCCTATTAAAAATTATTGTGAAACAATTTTATATTGTACTTAAAAATTATATATGCAATTATCCTTTTTTGTGGCATATGTACCTATTTCTGTTTCTATCAGTTCAGTTGCTCAGTTGTGTATGACTCTTTGCGACCCCATGGACTACAGCACACCAGGCTCCTCTGTCCATCACCAACTCCCAGAGCTTGCTCAGACTCATGTCCATCGAGTCAGTGATGCCATCCAACCATCTTATCCTCTGTTGTCCCCTTCTCCTCCTACCTTCAATCTTTCCCAACATCAGGGTCTTTTCCAATGAGTCAGTTCTGTTTTTATAATGCATGAATAATGCTTTTGTGTTAAAAATATTTTTTAAAATTTTGCAGCCATTTAGATACAGTGCTGTGAATTTAGGAATGGGAAAGGGAAGGAAATCATTCCTAGAGCTTGTCTTATCTAGGTGAGTTGCATGCCCTGGGGAGCCTGAATCAACTGCTGTCTTTTACCTGCGATGGTTGTCCTTAGGGACACTCTCCTTGATGGTTCTATTTCTTTGTCTTCATACTAACATCTGCATTACTTCTTAGCCTCCTAACTGATTCTGGATTTATAGAGCAAAAGAAGAGAAGTCTTATAATAGCCATGTGGAATACAAACTTAGGCAGGGGCCAAAATAAGGCCTATAACAAGAGCAGAAGGATCATTTCATTCATGCTTGAAAGTCAAGGGGGCCTTGAAAAATCAACCCTGTCCATGCTTTGCTGAGAATCAGTTTATCATCAACTAGAGAGAATTTTGCTGGCCTCATCTGTGGTGTCACTTGCTTTCAGCCTGATAAAGTGTTTTTTTTTTTTTTTTTTTTTTATTATTATTTTTTTTTTTCCAATGGGTTTTGTCATACATTGATATGAATCAGCCATGGATTTACATGTATTCCCAATCCCGATCCCCCCTCCCACCTCCCTCTCCACCCGATTCCTCTGGGTCTTCCCAGTGCACCAGGCTGGAGCACTTGTCTCGTGCATCCCACCTGGGCTGGTGATCTGTTTCACCATAGATAGTATACATGCTGTTCTTTTGAAATATCCCACCCTCACATTCTCCCACAAAGTTCAAAAGTCTGTTCTGTATTTCTGTGTCTCTTTTTCTGTTCTGCATATAGGGTTATCGTTATCACCTTTCTAAATTCCATATACATGTGTCAGTATGCTGTAATGTTCTTTATCTTTCTGGCTTACTTCACTCTGTATAAGGGGCTCCAGCTTCATCCATCTCATTAGGACTGGTTCAAATGAATTCTTTTTAATGGCTGAGTAATATTCCATGGTGTATATGTACCACAGCTTCCTTATCCATTCATCTGCTGATGGGCATCTAGGTTGCTTCCATGTCCTGGCTATTATAAACAGTGCTGCGATGAACATTGGGGTGCACGTGTCTCTTTCAGATCTGGTTTCCTCAGTGTGTATGCCCAGAAGTGGGATTGCTGGGTCATATGGCAGTTCTATTTCCAGTTTTTTAAGAAATCTCCACACTGTTTTCCATAGCGGCTGTACTAGTTTGCATTCCCACCAACAGTGTAAGAGGGTTCCCTTTTCTCCACACCCTCTCCAGCATTTATTGCTTGATGGCTGATAAAGTGTTTTTGGTATTTCTTATAAGGAAGGTCTGCCAGGAACAAATTCTCATAGTTTGTTTGTTTGTTTGTCTTTCTTTAGTCAGGGAGTGTATTTCATCTTCATTTTTGAAAGGTGTTTTTTTTTTTTTTTTTTAAATATAAGATTCTTCATTGTCAGCACTTTGAATATGTCATTCTGCTGCCTTCTGACCTTCATTGTTTCTGATGGAAATTTAGCTGCTAATCTTGTTAGAAACAGGTGGATTTTGAAAGCCCCTGTATTCCTGGGCACCATGTTTTAATGAAGGGGCTTCCCAGGTGGCACAAGTGGTAAAGAATCCACCTGCCATTTCAGAAGATGCAGGAGTCACGGGTTCAATCTGTGGTCAGGAAGATCCCCTAGAGAAGGAAATGGCACCCCGCTCCAGTATTCTTGCCTGGAAAATCTCATGGACAGAGGAGCCGGGCAGATTATAGTCCATGGGGTCACAGAGAAGCAGACACGACTGAGCCCATACATGCCACATTTTATTTGGGATGGGGTTACAAGTGGCTCATACTTACTCAGTGTCCTGAATCTCATTCAACTTTAGTGATACAATTTCATTTGTTTGAGGAGACTTGTAAGGCATTATCTACATAAAGTCCAGCAAAACATTTCACTTGGTTTTGGCAAAGATAGAAATGAAAGTATAGAGCATTATGATATTCTAGTATGACCAGAGACTTCGTAGTAAGAAATATCTGAGCTTGATTCTCAAATTATAGGTTATGAAATCAACTGAGTAAGTTATAGTCATCATTTGTTTCACTGCTGTATATGGATGGGTAGATGGATGAATAAATGGATAGATAGAAGGATGTATGGATAGATAGATACAGGTATACATACATAGTTGGCAGGAAGACAGCATATATTGGATTGCCATATAAAATTTTATTTATTGCTATGAGTCATGGTCAGAAAGGCTTGAAAACTGCTATTCTAGACCATTTTTTTTGGCTTGAAAGAGGGGAAGACAGCCTGTTCTAGGATTTTTTTCCAGCACTGGAAAGGTTCTGCTTACTCTCGGGTATATCCTAAGCACTTTTCCCGCCTGCTTTATTAGTCTCTCAACTCTTTTTTGCTTTTCAACAGTAAGAAAATATGCCCAACTCATTGCATCCCCCTCAAAATTGTTGCATGTAGTCATCATCTTATACAAACACTCACACAACCATGATGACAGAAGTTATATACAATTTCCTATTTTATTTGGCCCACCCTCAAATGCTTCTGTTATCAGGAAATGCTAACAATGAGTTGGTACTGAGAGAACTTTCAATTCACTGTTTTAGAGAATTCTGAGACTTTTTGTGAATGATTCATTCATTCATTTCTTGAGAGCATGACTTTGATTCAGCAAAGTATAGGCCAGTTGGGAATTTTAAATGAAACAGAAGGGCAGGCAAGTGAAACTCTTTGGTTCAGTTGCTAAAAAGATTTATGCTGGATGTTCTCAGTAGGTAAAATTATCCTGATTGAGTTGGTCATTAAGACCGGCTTTGCCAGAATTAATTCAGTGGCGAGATCTATCCAATTGTTAACTACCCACTTAGAATGAGGAATTCCCACAGTTGATAAAATATTTTTTGTGAACCTTTGGGAGACATTGAAATGGTGAGTTTGGACCTTAACAAGACTCCAAACTTCTGCAAAAGCATCCAACCCACCTTTAGAGATGTAGATCTGTCTTTGTAGAAATTCAGAACAACATGCAGATATCCCTTATGAGAATAATCCAAGACCCCTTTCTAGATTCTAGACTCGTTTCCTCACCACACTCAGTATTGCCACCCCACTTCTTCTCTAGCCCTAGGTCTGTCCCCACTCACCCTTGTCCATGAAATGCAGGCTTATTTCCTATGCAGAATTAACTAGGTTGGAAGAAGACAGCCAGGGAAAACAAGGCAACACCCCATGTATGAGTTACTCTAAAATTACCTGCCCTCCTAGTTGGTGGTTAGTGGCTTCCTACACAAGTGATCAGCCACCAGATTTCAATGTTCTGTAGAAACACTATTGGGTCACTGAGCATCTTCCTGATATGTCCAGCTCTAGGGATCCAGAGGGACCAGAAGCACTCAGGACTAAAAGTCCCCACCGTTTATAAGCTGAAGGGCTGAACCTGGAAGGGAAGGTAGCAATTTCTGGGGTTTTGCCTGAGTTTCCAAATTTGCACCAGCTCTGAGGTTGAGTGGGGGTGGGAGTGCTAGAGCCTTCCCTGCTTTTTTTTTTATTATGAAGTCATGAGACAGTAGTTTTACATTACTGCTGATCTTCTCTATCAGACATGCTTTGTCTCACTCCCTCTCTCCATCTGGCTGAAACCTCTAGTTAGAAAATAAATTGCTGTATATTGATTGTTCATTTTGTTCCTCATCACCCAGACATCCTTATTATGCACTTAGCTTGCTCGGCTGTATTTGTGAACAAGAGAGGAAGAAGTAACACTTATTTTTAGCCTTCATGTTAAGATATGACAGGGACAATTTTAAATGTTGTTTTGGTGCCTAATTTATTTAGTAACAGCACTTAATCACCTTTTATTTATGAAGAAGAGAAAAGTGTATGTGTGTGTGTGCACTTACACATGTGCTGTATGGATAAAGTTCAAGCCAATTTTAATTGATATTTGTAGTATGACTTTCTAGAAAAGTGAAATTTCTAAAAAATGTGAATGCAGAGAGAAAAGTTAAAACATATGCAATTACTACTTGGTCTCTATAATTTTTGTTTCAATTCTTTATTTGTATGGTTACCAGAGTAACCCTCCTGAAATGCAAGTTTGACCCTTTTACTGCCCTCCTTGTAGTTGCTTCATCTGGAAGCCGAGTAGCTTCCAAATCTATTCATGCACATGGGCTTGGGTTCTGGCTCAGATATTTGCCCTATGGGTGATCTTAACCCCTCTAGCCCTATATTCCTCCTTTCTTGAGCAAGGATACTCCTCCCTTGCAGAGCCATGGTATGGTCGCATCCCGTGATGTGTGTGAAGAGCCAGCAGTGGTGGTTGGCATGTGGCAAGCGTGCCAGTAAAGGCATCCATCGTCGTGCCTGCGTGGCACGGTCCTGGCATCTATATGGTCCCCATCTGGGTGCAGCTTGACCTCAGTGACACTCCCTTCTGTCCCGTTAGCTTTCACGCTACCCACTTCCAGTAATTTGAAGGGAGCCTGAAAAGCCTCTAAGAGTAACATCAGTTTGGCCAATTTTAATTTCCTTTGGCCAAAAACGTGATGAGAAAGGAGTTGACTGGAAGATAGTTTGGGGGTCTGCCTCTCCATTCCTCCCGGTAGCACATAAAATTGAGAACCAAGGAGTCTCAGAACATTCTCCAAGATAGAGCGCTGTTTCATGAACTTCCGCCTATAGTTCTTACTGCCATAAAGTGTCTGGGAGTGAAAAATTGTAGGTCTTTCTATCCCTGGCTGCCCACACAGAAAAGAACAATCAAATCTATGTGGTTTGCCCTGAAATAAAATAGGAAATATGCAGGCTTTAGAGACTAGGGTTTGGCATAATGCAAATCAAAATTAAGTCATGAATCTGTAATACTTTCACCCACAGCTTTGAAGTCTTAAGATTATTGCTCTGGAGAACGGGAGGCTGCATAAACACCATTTAGAATATAGCTGGAGGCTGGCATTTTATAAGAAAAATGGCCACCATAGCAGTCTCCCTGAGGGTCCATAAGTACTAATTCTGTTTAATGTGACAGTTCCTAAATAACTCTGCGTTCTTCACAGAAACTCATATAGGAAGTGCTGGAGCCTTGGAATAGAGTGAGTCTAAGAGAGATCTAGTCTTTAGTGTTTATGGATTGAGAAAATGTGTCCTTGGGGTTTTAAAAAATACATAAGTGTTCGTGTGGGAGATTAGGGATGGGGTACTAATGTAAACTGCCAGCTTTGTCTGCTCCTCCATGATTTTCTTCGGATTTAAATACCTACCTGGTTGTTTCCCACCCTTTTATGTTGTCTTTCTCCCCCTCTGCCCCTACCTTTTATCTTGCTAATGAGTAAAAATGCTGTTAGTAATCAGTTGTGCTGTGGGATGGTTTGTTGGTGCTTAGAGACAGTCCTTGCTCCATCTATACCCATCTTATTCTTTGAGCCTGTTCACTTGAAAATGTCAAAGAGGAAAGAAGACTCGAGAAAAGAAAGAACCGTGGTTGGCTAAGTCATCACAGTTTGTCTTAGGATATGTTAACATCTGCTTGATGGAGATGCCTTTTTGCTTTACAAGGAAAATGTTGTAATATATATGGTTGACATTTCCTGTTGAATTTAGTTCAGTGTATCAGTAGGAAGTACCAACTGAAACTCTATGCCATCCACCTTCATTGTTGGCGTGTTTCTCCAGCCATGTAAAAACATTAGGGTCTGTGGAATGGCATATTTGGTGCAAGCCATGGCAGGACCATCCCAGGGTTTCTGCTCTGACTTGGGGTACGTAACTCTGCCAGCAATTCTCTTGTATGCTTCTAAAATAGCTGCAAAAATCCTCCAAAATGCTGCTATTTTCAGAACTGCTTCCACTTAGAATAATTAGTTTCAATCATTACTCACAAGTGTGGTGTCTAATTTGGGACAGAGGACTTATTTTATTTGCCCTAAAACTGTCTTTTTTTTTTTTTAAGCTTCAGTGAGGCTTCTATAGTCCAAGAATTACCAGGCTGTGCAGGTCTCTCCCACGTGCATTATAACCACGTGGAGAGAAGGCTGGGGTAACCCTGTCTAGAGGCAGCCTCCCCAGTGCAGTGTTCCTGCTCCCCTGCTCCCCACCTGATCCAGGGACAGCCCAGCGTCACAGCTGTACCTAGACTAGCACATGGCATTTGTTGAATGAGAGAATGGTTCCTCTGCTTTATCTTAAACATCTAGTCCATTGCCCAAGTCACTTTTTAAATTAGTGACATAAACCATAAAATTAATCAAGAGTCCACTTGAAAGTGAACAATTCACTGGCATTTAGTAGCTACACAACTCTGTGCGGCTGCCACCTCGGTGTAGTTCCAAGACATTTTCATCATCCAGAAAAAAAAGACTGGTACCTATTGAGAGGTCAGTCCACCTCCCTCCCTCCCCTGGGTGCCTGGTGACCACCACTCTGCCTTGTGTCTCTATGAGTTTGCCTGTTCTGGACATTTCATACCATATTAGGCCTTTTGAATTTGTTTATTTTCACTTGTATGTTTTGGAGACTCATTCACGAGGTAGCAGGTATCATTTAGGCGGTAGTTCAGTACTGTTTCAACATATGGATATAGCACATTTGTTTATCTGTTCTTCAAGTGATGGGCACTTGAGTCATTTCTGTCTTTTAGCTCTTGTGAGTAGTGCTGCAGTGAAGATTCACATACCAGTATTTGTTTTCCTTCTTTTGATCCTAGTTGTGCTATCTTCTAGTTATCTCTCTGATTTGTCCACTGCTCTCCTGTTAGCTGGGCTTCTCTGGTAGCTCAGCTGGTAAAGAATCCGCCTATAATTCAGGAGACCCTGGTTCGATTCCTGGGTTGGGACGGTCCTCTGGAGAAGGGATAGGCTACCCACTCCAGTATTCTTGGGCTTCCCTGGTGGCTAAGCTGGTAAAGAATCCGCCTGCAGTGCAGAAGACCTGGGTTGGGAAGATCCCCTGGAGAAGGGAACAGTTACCCACTCCAGTATTCTGGCTTGGAGAATTCCATGGACAGAGGAGCCTGGCAGGCTACAGTCCATGGGGTCCATGCATCCATGGGGTCCCAAAGAGTCAGACATGACAGCCCCCTTTCACTTTCACTTTTCTCCTGTTATCAGGCCACCTTGGTCTCTTGCTGCACTACTTACCTGGTCTGGCCCTTCTCCAGCCTGACTCTACACTTCAGCCCTCTGTCCTTTTCAAATGCAGATCTGTTCTTCACACCCTACATTGATTTTAGGATTGCTCAGAGGGTAGGGAGAAAACTCCTTGCAGGTCCTGCCATGGCCAGGTATCTAATGATTCCTTATTCTGCCCCTCCCCATCTGGGCTGCAGACACACTGATCTTTCTGTCCTATAAACTCTCCCTGCTCTCCCCCACCACAGGCCCTTGGCACATGCTATCCCTGTTGTCTGGAAGGCTAGCCTCTCCTCTTTGCCTAATTAATGCCTTCTCATCCTGGAATTGCCAGCGCAAGCCTCACCTCTTCAGAGAAACCTTCCCTGACTCAGTCAAACTCACCTCCACCCCCAGTGCTACCATCATGGAGGCCCACAGGCTCCTAACCATTTCTTTGCAGCACAAGTTCTAGCCGCATTTTTACATTTGGATGATCATTTGATTCATGACTGCCTACAGAGACAGAAGGCAACTATGCACGCAGAACTTGGGTTCTGGAGCCAGGCTGCCTGGGTTCAAATGCTGGCTCTGTCCCTGTTGGCTGTGTGATCTTGGGCAAGTTGGTTAACCTCTCTGTGCCCGTGTTTTCTCATCCGTCAAACAGGGATCATAATAATACCTACCTTAGAAGGCTGTTGCAAGAATGAAATAAATTCATATGTGTTACATACATGGCCCTGAAATAATCTCAATAAAAGTATAATCAGTATAACTTTTAAAAATAATTTAAAAAATTTTTAATTGAAAAAATAAATAACTGTACCTACACTGCTATCCCCACACCCCTCATCTCCAGACTGTCAGCTCAGAGGGGCAGGGAAACACAACTCTTTTGCTCCCATTAACCAAGTGCTTAGTTCTAGTTACATTTTTATTGAATGATGGGATGAATCCGTTCTCTTCTTCACCCGAGAAGAATACTAACACTACGGTGTCCCGTCTCTCCTTCTGTATCTGAGTTTGGGTGGCTCTAGCTTCTGGCATGCAGTGTGGTGGCCCTTGGCCACAACCCCTCCTCCCGCCCACGTGCCCGGCTGGTGTGTTTGGGGAATGGTGCTGCCAGGCGTGGGGAGTCAAGGGTGAGGATCCCCTGTCTGTGGCCCTGTACTGGGGAGGGCCCAGTCTGTGTGACCACCGCAGGAACAGAGGGGACTTGCTGTGTGCCAAGCCCTGGGCACCCCGCTTTAGAAATATCTGACTCATGAGGCCGGAATGATTTCTGTCCCCTTGTTATAGACGAGGAAACTGAGGCCTGAGCAAGGGAGCCATCTGCCCAAAGTCAAAACTCTTGGTAAGTGGCAGAGCTCAAGTTTAGGTCC